>NC_090940.1:497614545-498239545 GCF_040938575.1 Ambystoma mexicanum | reverse complement strand
TCATGATCTGTCCCTCATAACAAGGTTTACACTCTTCGCCGGTGATTCTGATGAGTAGAGAGTTTTACCTGCATTATGATACCATGCAGGAGCGTACTCATCTGTGTAGAGTTCACTGGGTCTCTGATGAACGTGAGGACATCAACACTGGCAGGTCTCCCCACAGGCTCTGGAAAGTCCTCAATCAAGCGATAAAACATGTTACTTGCCAGCCTGCTATCTTCTTGTGACAGGGACATTTATTTTCTCCTTGCTGTACTCCGGGAGAAAAAGAAACTGCTCTGCAATCACTGTGAGCAGCCTCCTTATTGTCTTTTCGTTTTCAGGATCTTGAAGAAAATCTGTAATGTTTGTGAGCATTCCCACCAATGACGGATATGACCTTAGTTCTAACTTGAAATAGATCAGAATGTCTTTGGTGAGGTCACTATTGTGTGACACCATAAGTAAGTCCAAATAAGGCTTCTGTGTGGAAAGAGTCAGGATACTGTATTTTCTTCCAATGTATGCATCCTCGATCAAAATTTGGCATATCTTTCTTATCAAGGCTTCAGTGTGCCTCAGTCCAAAGTTCAAAGTCAAGAAGCTATGTTGTGGCTTATACGTGCAATTTTCTTCTTCACCCTGCTACTAGGATGCATAGAGTGTCCGTGTTTTTATGTACTTCTCCCCTTATATTGCTCAGAATTAAGCCACAACTTTGCACAAAAGTTCTTTGTCTTTTCTTTTCTGGTCATGCGTCTTTCATCCTCTTCATGGATCTCGTCTGCATGTGCTGTGTTTCTTCCCCATTGTCTGTAGTCTATGTGGTGGGGTGCAGGCAGAGGGTCTTCTCTGATGTCATCCAAAAAGATCCAAGCGCTTCTTCACTGTAACTTGACTGAAGAGGGTGTAACATCCTCCACTCTAATGGGACAGTTGAACCTCGGCTCGTCCCACTTTTTCCTTGTGTGATTTCTCACCAGGACCGTGTCCCCAGGGAATAATGGAGGAACACGTAAGTCTGGAATTTGGTCTGTTGCAATATCTCCTTCTGTGTTCTGTGCTGCCCTGCACCCTTCTTGTCATCGCTGCAGCTGTCCTGATATTACAGTAAGCCAAGATGTCATGCAATTCAAATATTTTTACATTTCAGATCCTAAAAACCTCTCATGTTGGCTGAGCATCACATCTAGCTCTATATCAAGGTGGTAATGGCATGTGCATCCTTCTGCCTTTCACAAGTTTGTGCATCGTCAGATGATGGTCAGAACCAGGCAGGTTTCTGAGTGCATACAGTGCCAGTGGAAGACAGGGTAGCCATCCCTTCTTCAGAGTAAGCTTCAAATTGGCTATCCCTTCATTTAACAAGCCGTTGAGCTTCTCTCATATGCCATTCCCTTGAGGATGATACACCAAAGAAAATGTGTGCTTTATACCAAGCAACAAGCTGATCTTTTCAAATACTGCATTAACAAAGTGAGGCCCATTGCCTGACCTCATGACTTCACATACTCCCCATCTGGGAAACACCTCCTTCACCAGGAATTTGGCCGTACAGGTAGAGTCTGGGTGTGTGCATGGAACTGCTTCTATCCACGTAGAGAATGGACACACAGCAACAATTAAATACCTGTACCTGTTACATAATTGAATCATATTGACATAATCGATATGCAAGTGCTGAAAAGGCCCATTAGGCCTTGGGATAACTCCTCTAATCACTTGCAGTGTATGCCCAGCCATGAACTGCTGACAGACGGTTTCTGCCAAGTTCTGTATGAACCAGTCTTCGGCAATTGTTGCTGCTAGATTCTCCTTTGTCATGTGAGCTGGAAAGTTTAACTTTTCTAGTGGTATTTTTAGTAGGGTTAAAGGCATCACCGGTTTACCAGTGCTGTCTTGTCACCACAAGCTCTCAGAGGGCTTAAAAGAACACCCTTGTCACTTCCATAGGTTCTTCTCTTCCTGGGGTGCCTCCCCTTGGAGCTCCAGTAACTGAGTTTTTCCCATATTGCTATAGCCTTCAGGCTCAGTTCGTGCAATAATCATTCTCTCATGCACATCAGTTGTTTCCACATTCATTATTATTTCATCTTTGGTTGCCACACGCTTGGCTTCAGTGTCTGCTGTGTGATTTGCTTGTGAGATAAAATCTGTCACTTTTGTATGGGCGGAGCATTTCGCAAACACTATGCAGTGCCTTAATCAGTTGGTCAAATAAGGCTACATGCTGCACTGGCGTGCTGTCCGCTCGCAAGCAGCCCCTCCTTTTCCAGCGCGCTATGCCTGCATGTACTGTAGATGTCACATAGGCGGAGTCACTGTACACCATTACTTCCTGGTCTGCGTGAATTCTCAAGTGCGAGTATCAACGCCAATAATTCTGCAGCCTGTGCTGAATAATGTGAGGGTAATCAACGAAGATGATTTCACCTTCAGCCAATGCATTTTCTTTTACTCTGGGGATCTCATCATAAAATTCTTCATAGTTCGCGCAATCATGTATTGGCTCTCCTTCAGTGACTGGCTCTGCTATGAACGTAGCTGGGTTCACCATTTTGCATCAAACTATCTTAATTGTTGGATTTGATATGACCACTTCATAAGCAGAAGCCCTCTGAGATGTCAATGTGCCTTTTGGTTTCTCTAAAATGACAAATAATGTGTGTTCGATGAACAACGTCATTGTGCATCCAGTTAAAATAGTTAAGCCTTTTCTATGGTATACGCTGCAGAAGCTAAACTTTGTTCACACGGGATGTGACCCCTCATCACTGGGTCTAAATTCCCACTCTAGTATGCCAGGGGTTTGTACCCCAGCGTGGTTTTCTGTGAGAGTACTGCTGTCATAACACTGGCATTCGTGTGTGAAAACAGGTAAAATTCCTCTGCGTAATTGGGGATCCCTAAAACTGGTGCCATGCAAATGGCCTTTTTTAGTTCGACAAACCCTTCTTCCATTGTCTCCGTCGACACAATTTTTTCCTTAGTTACCTTTGCTTTCTTTAAGGCTTGTAACAAGGGCTTGGTATAGGAGCTGTAGTCGAAGACCGATGCCCTGCCATAATTACATAATACTAGAAAACTGCATTTGTTTTATCGTGTGTGGCTTGGGTGTTTTTGAGATGGCTTCACTCCTTTCAGGGGTAACCTTTTTCCCCCTCATATGAGATCAGCTGGCCTATGTACAACACTTCTTGTTGACAATACTGTAACTTCCCTTTGTCAACTTTATATCCTTTCTCAGCCAGTACAGTCAATGGCTGAATAGAATCGTGTCTGCACTTTTCCTCTGTCGTGCTGCAAATTAGAATGTCATCCACTTATTGTAAACAACACTCTCTAATGCAATATTGCTTAAGTCCATCTGTAGGACTCTGTTGAAAATCGAAGGAGGCTCACAGTACGCCTGAGGCAGCATTGTGCTTATCAGACGAACTTGTCTGAACCTGAATAATGTCAAAACTTGGGAGTCTTTGTGCAATGGGATTGAGAAAAATGCATTTTTCAAGTCAACCACCATGAAATACCTTGCCTCAACAGGTATATTACATAGGATCGTGGACGGGTTAGGGACTAGAGGGAACTTGACTTCTACAATATTGTTTATCGAGTGTAGATCTTGGATTAAACGCCAAGACCCTCCCTTTCCTTTTTTCACAGGGTAAATCAAAGAATTGCATGACAACTCAGACATCACTAAGATGCCCTGCTCGATCATGGCAGAAATCGTCTTATGAATCCCTTCATCTGCTTCCTTTGACATGGCATACTGTTGTGCTTTTTGTAATGTTGCTCCTGGCTTCAACTTATCCCTCACTTCTCCGACTCTTTTTAGTAACCCTACGTTATACGGGCCTTAAGTCCATAGTGAGACAGGCACCTTTGCCATGTCATCATCAAAATATTCACAATGTTTTTGTGCCATCATCATTCTCTGAGGCACCTCTCTTTTAATCATTTTCACCCAATACATGAGATTAACCTCAACTGTCATCTCAACTTCACCTATCTGCTCTTCAAATAGATTGTCATCAGTGACTTCAGTCAATCTGTATCCTTCCCCAATGGTGATTACTGCGCACCATTGTCTGCCCTCGTCATCACAATCATCAAGCAACGGCATCTTTCCTTGCACTATGGCTGCTTGTATTGTTAAGGGAAACACTTGTCCCTTTTCCTCATGCATAGGTATTCTTGGTCCAAACAGAAACTCATGTGGGGTTCTCATTGTTTTGTCTGCAAGGCCTGGTAGCCATGGCATTAATATACGCACTCCATATGCAAATATTTCTGTTTCCAATGGAATAGCTCTCATAGCCATTTGTCCTGCATATGATCTAATCATTTTGCAAATGTTCACATAATGCATTTCTGGAGTAGAACATACTATGCGTTTCTCCATGAATGAGATTTTCATGTTTAACTTTGTCATTAGATCTCTTCCCAAAATATTCACTGGTGTCTGCCTTGAATATAGCAGTGGCACTTTCATGTCAGAGTTTCCTGTGGAAACTGGAAGTTCTTTTGTGAAAGGAACATGACCCATTGCTCCTGAAAATCCTTGAGTATTTATGGGATCGCTGGACAAAGAAAACGTGCCTTGAAGTAAACACGAGCATGTCACACCCGTGTCAACTAAGAAAGAATACTCTTTATCCCCTATAAAGACATCTACCCTTGGTTTCTCATGAGGGTTCAGTGTCACTGATAGGATAGAACACATCAGGTCTCCCAGTGAGCTGTCCTAATCCATAAATAATTTTGTCCCACATTGAGTGAATGGACTTCCTCCATCACTAGTGTCGTTTCTTATTCCAGAATTCAGTACCTGTCCTGTGCCCCTTGTTTGTAACAGTTGCGTTGGTGACTGTTGAGACTGTCCCTGTGGAAAATGTGTCACATTCTGTGGTTGCAAACTTTGCTGTACTCCCCGTACCATCCCTCCTCTTGTAAATTGGTCATTTTGCACCATGTCTTGACTTCTGCATGTGCATGCTAGATGCCCTGTCATCCCACACGTCCAACATGTTGGCGGTGGTGTGATTATTTGCCCATTCTGCACATCCTGGTTGCCGTTTTGCATATTTTGAAAACCTCCTTGATTACTCTGCCATCCGCTTCCTCGAAAGCCTCTTCCTCTTGGGTAAAACCCGTTATTACTTTGATCAAACTGCCTTTGATTATTGATCTGCTGTGTATTTGACCCATCTGTGTTAGCGATCATTGCCCCCTCAATGGCATACTTTGATAATGTTTTCTGCACTAATTTGGCCTCTTCACTTGTTTGTGCAGCATCCTTTTTGCGATTCTTCTCTTGCAGCAGCCTGCAATAGTGCGTGATGGTCAACTGTATTTCAGACCATGATTTGGCCTCAATTCCTACCAATTTCTTGAGCTGCTTCTGTACCTGTTCTGGCAGCCCTTGGCATAGTATATGGTAAAACACAGGTAAAGATTTCCCCCAAGATTCACGAGTTTCCAGCACCCAGGTGCCTTGGAAATTCTGAATGTAAAGCAAGGATCATCCATACTGTGGTTCTGCAATTGTTATATGGTGCTCCATCATGTGCAGTATTAACTGTAGTCACTCAAGGGTAACCTGCACATGTACACACATCGTCAGCTCTATCACCAAGTATGGCGATTAAAAGACCCTTAATATCCCCTATAGCTAACGTGTTACCTCCTGTCATTTTTTCTAACTCATGTATTCATTTTCTGGCTCCTAATGTCAACATTGGGGGCTTATTTTTCAGGTTTTCTCTATCCATGTGTGGCCAAGGTATATATTGTGGCCTCGTTCCTCCTTTTTCTAATAATGGGAACTGTGACATATGGCACTCCTTTTCCTCTCTAATCATTTTCCTGTCCACCGCAGGGGTGATGTTTCTGCATTGCCATTTACCGGCAATGCCCTTAGTCTGCTCACAAAGGGGGGTGTGGGCACCCCCCCTCTGACCATAGGATACTCCTTCATGCCAATCTGATTGTATGGCTGACTCTGATGCAGACCCACTAGAATCTGACCATCTTATTCCCTTTCCCCTAGAGAGGCGTTTTTCGCGTCTTCTCTCTCTTCACAGTCTTCTCTTTCTGCGTCCGATATTGTCTGTGCCCAACTTGTGCAACTTCTCTCATCCTCCTGAATTCTGATGAGAGTCAGTCTATCTAATGACAGCTCTCTATTTCTGCTACTTCGGGAGGCGTCCTCAGTATAGTACAACTGAGTGCTTCCAAGGCGCTCGTCCTCTCTTTTCCCTTGGGGTACCTGTTCTAGCCCCATCTCATCATGATCCTATCGATCGTCTTTCCGATGCTTTTGGTGTCAAAGTCATGTTTAATATTTGCCCTAGACGTGCTTGGTACTGAATCGTACTCAGGGAAAAATTCTTCTATATCTTCCCAGTCTACTACTGGATCGTGTTTTTTAACCTCTCTCTCCAGATTTTCAAGATCCCGTGCTTTCTGTCTTCGCTTACGTTCTATGTCGTCATCAAACTCTATACGCTTCTTCACTTCCTCGTTTCTTCTCTCACCCTATCTTCTTCTTGCTTCCTCGCATCTCTTTGTTCATTTGCCCTTTGCATTTTCTTATCTCTTCATCTTATTATTCTTTTCTCTCATATCTTTTGTTGTTCTTCTTCTTCTATTCTCCTTTGTTCTTGTCTACCCTGATAATCAGAAGTGCTCTGCTTATGATCACGTTTTCTTTGTTCTTCTACCTTTTCCTGTTTTCTGACTTTCTCATCACAATATAACTGCTCTCGTTTCTGTCTATCCTTTTTCTTAGCCCCTTCGTATCTTGATCGGTTTTCCTTTTCCTTCCTTTCTGATTCATCCCTTTCTCCTTTTTGTCTAATATCCTCAATGCCTTTACCATCGAGTTTCAACAAAATCTGACCTCCCATCCATTTGTTCTGTGTGAATGCCATCTCATCAGTCCTGTCCTCATCTCCTTTCCATCTCTTTCCCTCTTTTCCCGTATCGAGAGATATACTTGCTTGTGCTTGATCTCCTTTTTCCTTTTTGCGTCTCTCCTTGTCCTTCGGGACTTTGGAGGTAATATTTCTGTCTCTGTGTTTCTCTGGGCTTTCGTCACCACTTTGCATAGGTGCCTCATATGCCGGGTTGCTATGTCCCGTGGCTGCTTTAAGTTCTCTCCACAGGTGTAATCCTTCTTCTTTACTAGCTTCACTTTTTTTTTCAGATGGGGCGGGTGGCGCAGAAAGCTCCTTACCCCCCTCTGTGCGTATATTCAGTATCCAATCTAACAGCGGCTCCTCCTCCCTTTCTCGTTGGTACATCTTCCAAAGCTCTAAGCTAGCTAAGCGTTTGTCTTACTTTTTGCCAGTATACGTGGCATGTAAATATGTTGTCATGTGCTGCAGGACCGTTTTAGATAGCAATCCTCCTTCGGGCCATGGCATAAACATTTTATTTGCGGTCCCTTTTACCCATTCTGCACTGTACTGTTTAAGCTTAGGTGCATGTTTTGGCAGCTGTTTGCACATGTGCACCAATGGGGTAACGTCTTCCATGCTTAATCTGTTTTATCCTCTCCTTTTATAACACTTTGTTATGTTTTACATTTCACAAACAAGATCAACGATATGAGCGAGCAGCAATCGTCACAAGCTCCAATTCCGCTTTTCCACAAAAATGTTTAATTTTACTTTTGCTAACAACAACCATCAATCCATGTCATACAACATTTCATCATTACAATCGTGTAGTTTTCATGCTATTTTCCCCCAAAATGTTTTTACCTTATGACGTCATAGGAAAATAAAATCATAGAACAGACAAGACAGACTCCAGCCGGCTACTCACATTTCATGCCATCTGCTTCCTCAGATGCATCCTGCCCCTAATGTATATTCCGACATGGAAGTTAAGCCCATTTCTTACAGATCGTCTTTAACTGATTTGGTCGTCTATGTCATCCTATCAATTCAGGACCTTAAATGAAGGCTTCTTCTAGCGCTCTTTAAAACCTAGGAAAATTGGCATATACTCTTACCTCGGTCACTCCCGGTATCTCTCTCTATGTCTCAGCCACCCTTGAGTCAATATCTTCCCCTTATATGCATTATACTCTTACTCTGATGCTATTTCTGTCCTACCTCCCTCATTTTTCTTCCCTTACTTGTTCTAAGGCATGCAACTTTTTACCAAAGTATTCAGTCTTTTTCACTCACCATTCGCATATTTTTCCTCTGCGGACGCTCGGGATCACCGCCTTCGTTACTGCCTCTCCATACTGCTCGTCCGATCAGCTGCTCGTAGAAGTGGAAAGGGATTCTTGGGGGAAAACAAAGGTTCCTTTGCACCTTATCCTGCAGGATTTTTAATTAAACTATCTACGGGGAGCTTCTCATTCTGCTCAGCCGGATGGCAAAGGACTTGTGATATTGCTGAGGACCCGAAGTTACTTATGTCGGCCGATGGCCAACGGGTATCTTATCTAATCAAACCATCTAATCTCTGCTACCAAATGAGCTGGACGGACCCCATCCGGCCCATAAGACTGGGGTTCTCCAAACAGCTCTTTAAGATGAGCAGCAGCGCCCTCGAGATAGATGGGGATGCAGATTTGTACTCTTGCACCAAATAATAATGACAACTCAATAGTTTGGCAAAGGGAGTCCATTTAATGACAAGTACACAAAACAGGGAGTTCAATGAACATCAGCTACCGCTCGATCCCTTCTCACTTAAACTCCAATTAATTTCAGAAAAAAACATAGTATTTATAACAAAGATTTGTCATCATTCACATGTAATCTTAAAAACCTAACATGCAAAGTGATTAGTTATACGAAAGCAACTTTAATATAGGTTCTATAACTTTATGTGGTAACAGGGAGAGGAGATTGGTTAATCAATGTCAGGTGGGGCAACTAAGCCCTTCTTTCAAAATGGCCACTGTAAACGTCACTAAAAATACATTTCATTGGTTCTACTAACTATAGGACCCTAGATTACATGGTCCACTATGATTGAGTTGGCATTAACGCCACTCATACTTTTCCACTTGCGCTTAGCAGCATGCAGAATAGTCAGCCAGGTGTAGGGAGTTAGTCTGCACCCGAGCTTCCCTCCAATTATGTTACAATCAATCATCGCCTTAGGGGTCATATGTCAATTATTTCTTTGTAGTTTGGCCTTGAGTCTGCTTCGTGGTTTGAGAAAGTTAAGGAGTATGGATCTGGCAAGGATCCATGCATAGGTGTGAAAGTCTCATCCCTTTCTGCTTGCCTTGTCACGTGATTCAGACACCGTGAAATCGACCTATTCTCCATGCAATTCTGTGCATTTGATTTTAATTCTGCCAGTCGTCTACCATCTGTGGTTTATCTTGACCTTTCTGAACAGGATACTCTGTTCTTTTTCTCTTTAATTGTATCCACTGTTGGCCTATTCCAGCCGATACAACCTTGGATTCTATCCGTCTTAATTCTCAAATTGTTTGCTGTGAAGCTCTTGTCTGGAGACCTTTAGTAACCTCTGTTCAATTCTGCCTGTGTGCGTAGTGGATTTACACTCATCTATAAAATGCTTTTGAGGTCTATATATATGTATAGTTGGCGCTTGCCGCAATCTATTTTACTATTAAGCATAAGCAAGCTTCAGGATTTCTTTGCTTCGTGCGGTTTCCTGCATCTGTACATGTTTAAGCTGACTGAATATCTTCATCGTGCACATGACATACGTTTCTTCATCTTGACATCAACTGCTTCACCTTAGGCTTA
Organism: Ambystoma mexicanum; assembly: GCF_040938575.1. NCBI lineage: Eukaryota > Metazoa > Chordata > Amphibia > Caudata > Ambystomatidae > Ambystoma > Ambystoma mexicanum. Next base: position 498,229,808 of record NC_090940.1, on the reverse strand, counting down.
AGATGTTACTTATCCATGGTATTTTGTCTCCTTGTCAGTATTCTCGAGTCATTAAATCTTCTATATGTGCGTCAGTCCGATTACTCACAACGTCATCATTCATCTTCCTTTAGTATCTTCTTGGCTTCTTCGGGCATTACATTCTGACAACCCTCATGTTTGCTTGCTTGTAGATATGGTCTTCTCAATGGTTACCTTACTGTCCAGGTTTTCTTAGGTGTCGGTACTTCAATAGGTGCTGTCACTCTGATAGGCACTGGGCAGAGCCCAAACGCGGCTCTCTACTGGTTTATTTGTTAATCGTACATCACATATTTTGGTGTGAACGCGCCTGGCACTTCAAAGTTGGTGGCTGGAGTGCGGATGATACTTGGCACTTCCTCTTCAACTTTATACTAATTTGCGTTCTAGAAATAATCAACAAAGGTCTATGAACAAAAACATTTTACATGCATAGTGCTACGCAATTTCAATTTTCCTGACTGCTTAAAAGGCTGGCAGTTTGGTTTATAGATTGGTACAAATGCAGATGGCAATTATTATTTCACTCACACGTTTGCTTTAAAATAAACATAGGGTGATCTTGCGGTTTGTTTTCAGTCCCCCCTCACTTAAAGGTCTGTATTGGGGAAGTTTGACAATAAAAATTGAGATGATTTAAGATTTTGGATTGTCAACCCCCCTCCACTCAAATGCCTGTGTTAGGGGAAGCTTGACCCATAGGATTACCCCATTAAATTGCAGTCTGTAGTTTTCAGCGCACACTGGGAATGAGCTTTGTTAATTTCGAATTTTAACAAAAATCACACTGTGTGTTCTACCAAGGGGATATTATTGCATTCATATATGTAGTTAAATACTCTAATGATCTACACAGTTTTGCCTCGCCCAATATAAAGGCAAAAGATTTAAGGTTAGCAGATTCCCCCACCTTTTGGTTTCAAAGGGGTCAATTCTACTTACATTGAAAATCTCTGTTTGAAGTTCAGGAAAGACAGCTGCATTTAAGGACCCCCTGGGAGGACAGGGCCGAGGTCTGGTCACTCCACTCTCAAGGATTGTCCCCAGCTCTTCAGCATAGGGCCCAGACAGCCTTTTAGGCCTTCTCAGCAATAGACCTTCCCACCCAGATTCAACTTTGATTTTCCTTTGGTGTTTCCTTGTGGCTGTCAGATGATAATCTTCAATAGCTCTCCACTCACTCATAGTGCATCCACTTTAAATACCAGTGATCACACCATCAATATTTACATTTTGGGCAGTGCCCTGCAAGAATTCTTGCAACCAGATCTATCATTCTCTGCTAGTCCACCATATCTACGCAGTATGACTTTGTTGAAGTGTGTTCAGGCGGAATCTGAGGAACAGATCCCAGTGTTTTGCGTTCAGGTTTTTTTTCAAATATTTTGGGGTTGTTTTTGGTAAGCCAGTGAGCAATTTTGATAATGTGCGAGCCTTAGAGTTGGATCTTTTGACTTTGGTTTCATTTCTTCCTGCAGCCCATAATACCCTTTTCACCAGCAACAGGTTTCTTCGTAAGGTGTCAACTGAAAGACCAAGATTAAATAGTATTCCTATGTATCTTTCTTGCCATTGGTTCAACGGCCAGTCAGACATTCCCTCATTTTTCATCATTATAATTTGGAATTGATGTGGTATTCAGTTTTCCGAAGATCATCATGGATTCCCAAACTACTCTCAAGTTTGTTGTCAGAAGCCCTAGTTCGTGTCTGATGATTGCCACTGGGATTACGTTGGGGAGTCGTAAGATCACTTTCCAAAAGTGACTCTCTAGTCTCTCCCAAACTTCCCATGGCAGACCAAGGCATGCCTCAGTGGCATATGTCAGTGTTGTTATGACTTTCTAGTTATAGATGTTTATGACTGGGAGGAGCGAGAACTTTCCATATTTTCTCCCGATCACCATTTCTTGCGCAGTTAGCAGGTTCACTTTTGTGTTTAGACAGTCCATCCACGGTGTCTCACATGCTGAGTATTTTTTTAGGCGGCGGGTCATGTTCGGTTTCCCCCAACGACCAGCAAGGCGTCCTCTTTTTCTTTCCTGTTAGCTTTTCCAGCATGAGGAATTCTGTTTTCGTGTTGTTTATCTTCAGGCCATTATGATTGATGTAGTTCTGCAGTGTGTCCAGCTTTTTCTGCAGACCAATAGGGGTTCTGTCCAAAAGGACTAAGTCGACGGTGTACCAGAGCCATTCCACAGATGTTCCGTTAATCCTAGGCTGCATATCCTTGGAGGATCTCGGACCTCTTCCACGTCCATAATATAGATTTTGTACAGGATGGGTGTCAAAGGGCAACCCTGCTTCAAGCCCCTCTAAGTTCCAGATCCCCCTCATCAAGTTACCCGCCTGATCAAGTCTGACCGGCAAGGCCATCTGGGTGTACAAGTCTTTAATTGCTGCCACTAGGTCCGGAGGACATCCCATGGCGGTCATTTTAGCCCATCATAGCTCCTGGCTGATACAGTCGAAGGCACATTCCATCTCTATACATGACATGTAAAGTATGCCTTCCGGCTGGAGAGTCTTCATCATTAGGAGGCAAATCAGAAGCAGATTCAGACCACAGCCAACTCCATTAACAAAGCCAGTTTGCCTAGGGTCATAAGACCCTGTCTTGTTTGCCCATTCTTTCAGGCGTAACAGCAGGATTCCCGCCAAGATCTTTCCCAGGACATCTAGAAAGGAAATTGGGCTGTAGATCCGCCCTATCACCCTTCTTAAAAATGGGGACCATGACTGCCTGTTTCCATGTGGCTGGGACCATGCCACATTGGCCAATATTCTCAAAAAGAACCAAGCAGAAGTCAGATTTCTTTAGCATAGCGTTCATCATCCCATTGGGCCCTGACGCAATGGAATTGCTGGCTTTCATTATTGTATGCAAGATTTCTTCCCTGTCAAAGTGGATCAACCAATGAGTAGACTGCTCATAACCTGGCTCTTCCCTCTGTTGGTCCTTCGGCGCAAAAAGATTTTCAAAGTGTTTGACTCAGTGGTTCTCAAGTACCGGTTTTAGTTTAACAGTTGCCATAGGTTTCTCAAGTTTTTCTAATCCAGAGCCAGGAGCATAGCTTCAGAGTCATTCTGGTAGAGGATTGCTCTGTAGGATGTTACCCAGTTCTTGTACTTTTGCTTCCTTTTTTCATTGCTAATCACCTAGTAACAGGTGGGAGGGATTTTAAAGTCCTGAGTTCACCTTACAACAAACGCTTCTGGGTGGCGCTTATTTTGTCTAAGAAGTGCTTTGGTTTGAAACAGGGTTTGCTTCCCCTTCTTAGCACCTCCCAGAAAATTGACAGAACAGGTTCGTATTCCATCTCCCTTACGTTGATCTGTTGCTGAGCTATCAATTTTTCAGTGAAATGTGGAACTAGGACCGGGTAATTCACAGTCTTTTTCTTCCAGGCTCCAGGTCAATCTTACGTTTCCAGAAGTTAGATCTTTCAGTTCCTTTCTGGCACATTCTAGAGCAGGAAAACATCACTGGGTCATGGTCACTGTGTTCGGAGAGGTGTATCATCAAGGATATTAACCATGAGAGCACAGTGCTAGAAACAGAAAAGTAATCCAGAGTTGCCCTTGCTATCCCTGTGTGCCATGTCGTCCCACCTGAAGATTTCCTTTGACATGGCTTTCACCATATTTACGTCCCTCACCACCATTTCTTCCAGCCACTTCTGACATCTACCTCTCTTTTTATGAGGTGCCACCCCAGCCACCCCTTCCCTTCTTTTGCCTCGTCTCAGGCAATTCACATTTAGATCCCCACAGACGATTAGTGAAGGGCCATTCAGTTGTGCATACAACTATTCTATCCATGCCATCTACAAAAGTATGGGAGTCCTTACAATTTGGGTTCCAGTAAAGATTGAAAAGCACCAGGCACCCCTGCCTATCGGAGGGATGGTCCAGAAGTGTTATCATTGTTATCTGGATGAGGGGATTAGAAACCTTCTCTATGGAGTTCGGCTTAGCAATGTCAACAGGCCAGTGCTGCGCCTTCCAAGATCCCCTTTAGTTGCTGTGTTTAGGTAGCCCATAAAGCCATAAAATATTGGGGTTCTCTCAGCCATGTTTCCTGTAGGGATATGTTGGGTGTCCTGACCCACGTTTGGACTATTAAAATGCAACATTTGGTGCTGTGGGATTAGAAAATCCAAGATGACGGAAAAGCCCACAGTTGCGCCAGAATCTGGGAAAGCCCCGCAGTTTGTGCGCACACCAAAATGGTTGCCTAACCTGCCACCCACCAGTGCAAGCACGATGGGCCAGGAGTGCCATGAGTGAAATGTGTGCCAAAGGAAAAACAGCAGCACCGGTTGGCTAAAATAAATGTGCTTTAAAATCACCTTAGTTTCCCTGAATGCAAGCTCAAAATGCCTATTTCAAACATTGCAGGATATTCAAAAATCTTACTGAACACCAGCAGACATCTGGCAGAAGGAAGGTTTGTGTGCATACAAAATCTGGAAAGATGAAGAGCCCAAAACAATGTTTATAACAAAACTGGCTGAGCTGTGGATGTCAGCAGCTTAACTGAAATTGGATTTAAAACCACTAAAATCGAAATGTTTAAATTAAATGAGTGACCTACTTTTGAGTGTCACATGATTTGCAACTGTTAAATGTCATAGTTTTGAACTTAGAATCAGCATTCTAGCTGCATGTGTAAAAATTGTGAGTTTGATTTCAATGAAGAAAACTGATAACAAAAGTGACATTTAGCTGAAGCCTGGCTTAATGAACCAGGATTCTGCCTGACAACTACCCCCGACAGGAGAGGGAATTCAGCAGCTGTGTTCCCAGGTCTGGCAGCATCCTGCTGCCCCTGCCAAAAGGAGATAACACCTCTCTGATTGAATTAGGGGAGTGGTACCTGCAGACTACAGGAAACTAAACAAAGCACTGTCCCTGGCTCAGGCAAATGTTATATTAGGGGGGTCGTAAAATGGCTTGCTCTTGGAAGGAGAAGTGGGAAGGGCACTGCATCTGTGAGCAAGCTGAGCTTGGGGGAAGTGGATAAACCAGAAATTCCACCATGTGCTTTGGAAAACCACAGCCCTTTGGGGCCAGAGCATAGTTTTAAAAAGATGGATAATTCCTAGTGCAGACTTGTAAAAATTATATAAATAACATCATCATTCTTGTGATTTTTCTGTGCACATTTTAAGGGGTGTTAGGACCCTGTGGTATGTTCTTGGGGATAGTAGCGGAAAACAAGGTTGTTACTCCAAATGTATGCATGTTAAAAATCTGACACTTTATCATCTGAAACCCATATCCCTGGTGCACATTTGTGTAAAATCTGGAAAGGTTTAGAGGTTGTGATCTGGATGAAAAGGGCAGAATTCTGTCATAAGTGGACACAACATCTTACAAAGACAGGGATCGGATGGTTTGGTGCTACAGAAAATATGTTAACTGGAGGTATAATATTAGAAAAATGGTACATAGATAAATATGTATTTGGATCAGAAATAGATTTGTGTGCAATTTGACAAGGGGAGGATCCTCTGACCATAAACCTACCTCATCACTCTGACTCACAACCCAGTTCCCCCAATCAAGGCAGAGAGGAGGAACTGGCCAATGATAAGTTGAGAGGGTTGGGCATGCAGAATTAGCCGACCCACCCACTTTCTAAACACATAAAAAGAGCCACTGGAAGCCAGATAGGACTTTCTTTTTCACTTTCTGCGGAGCATTTTGACTTCAGACTTCACTTCCAGAGATCCAGACTTCAAATCCATCAATCTCCAGAGACCAGAAATTAACTCCAGAATGTGTAGCAGAGAGGCCTGAATCCATAAGATGAATCCTTTAAAGCAGGCCTCCAAATCATTTGCAAACTATTCAACAGCCGGGCGAGCTGTTTGAATTTTTGCCAAGATCTTTTGTCAGAACCAGAGACCAGACCGCCGTGCAGTGCCGAGAACTTTTGTCAGAACCAGAGATCCAGACCTCTGTGCAGTGCCGCTAGCAGAGCTGACCCAGAAGGTAGAATTATCCAGTGAGCAGAACCAGGCAGAGACCGTCCGTGGCGAGGGAACCGCAGTCCAATCCTGACCCGATCTGTGGCGAAGTCGCATTCCTGTCCAAAATATAGTGTGAGTACTGCCAGAACTGTGCAAAACCCAATCTCTTATTTTAAAATAATCTAATCCAAACTATTTTAACCTATTTAGAACTGCCTCCTAGAATCGTGTCATTCTGTCATCTTTAAACCTGAAAACTGTCATCTGTCATTCTGAGCTTTAAAATTTAAAATCCGAAAAACTACCTTTACTGAATCGGCCGTATCTCCGGAACCGTTTGTGAAATAAGTGAGAATTAACTTTTATTTTGAAGCTGAGATTCTAAGCTTTCCAACAAACCTAAAACCCCTTATAGTACCTCCGTAATTGCGCTCCTCGCGCGCGACTATATTTGCGACGATTTGACATTTTGCTTAATTTCAGCCACGTGTAAAAAAGATGTATCCTTGCTTTCCTTTGCTGAAATTCGTTTGCAACCTGACAATCATTCATAGTGCATTGCTAAAGTGATCCTGAACTAATTTAAAGTAGCTATCACTCACCCTGAACCTCTAGAGGGAATTAAAATCATTTTTTTTTGCATATTTTTCACTTAATTGCAATCACATTCAAAGCATTTTGGGCCTGTGTTTAAAACTCCTACCTGTTTTCCTCTAAGCTTGCTAGGGGGGAACTGAATTATATTTGATTGCATTCCTGTGAACTGTGTGATTTCCTCCCATCTCTTTACCTTGCATAGAGGGGGGTGTGAATTGTCAAAGAAAAGTGATTACATTCTCTTTTGTTGAAGTCATATCAAGTTTATTTTCTGTACTGCATTTTCATTCATCATTGCATTGTCCTTGAAGCCATAAAAGCATTCTCAGCTACTTTATCCTCTCTATATCACTTCTAAGCCATCAAAAAGAGTGTACCACTATAACATTATCCATTGTTGATGAACATCATATTCTCAAGTGTGCTATCAAATCTTAATTTACTATAAAAGTGTGATAGATATATATTGTTTAATTTTCAAATAAACCTAATTTGCAAAACAAACCTACTTCTTGGCTCAGTGGGGTCAGGGGGATTCTAAGAGAGGGGTGTTATATAAGGGTTGTCATCCAGAGTAAACAAACTGGACATAAAAAGACATCAATAAGGGCTTCCATCAGCATCCCAGACTAGGCATTGACTTAGCTGTAGTGTTGAATTGAAGTCGCTTACAAAGTGGGGGCTCGGAGCTGGGATATTCTGGGTTAATACAATGTGCCAACTGACCGGTTACACATATCCGGTTAGATCACCATGCTGTTTTACACTGTGAAAGCACCCCTCAAAGGAACGCTCTAAGGAAACGGTCTGTTTTGCAAAATAAAATACAAACTTCTGTAAGTCAAGAAGGAACTCAAATTCCAGAATGACGACACTGGTAGACATCAAAATAGCCAGAGAGCACTTCTTACATAAGCTATTTGTGAGAGGTGAATGGACTGAGCAGGGCCAGGATGCGTGGTTGCAGACAATCACACAACAGGTCACTGCAACTGGGTTAGATATCTGGAGAGATCAGGGTCCCTTACATGTGGCCCTGAGTGAACTATACATGGCTCCTAAAGCTAAAGATGAACACGACAAGATGGTTAGGATAGCGGCATATTTGTATCTATATATGGGAGCCATGCAGGACAAATGTGCTGAAGGCCAAGATCTGGCAAATAGGCAACAGATCGCGTTATAGAAGGCCCAATATGACCTTGTCTCTTCTGAGCAGAGGATGCACAGAAGCCAGGAGTCAAAAAATGAGAGCAGACAGTATCTCATTAAAATCAAAGAGGACATGTGTATCCTGCAACAGGAAAAGTCTGACCAGGATACCAGAATTCTGTCCTTGCAGAAGGAGTACCAAGAAGGTTTGGACTCCCTACTGCAGAGCCAGAAAAAGCTGGAGCAGCAATTATATTTCAATAGGGCATGTGCTGAGCAGGTAGTCACCTAGATAGGGAAAGGCAGAGAGCAATAAACTGATCCTGAAAGACCTGGATACCCAGGCAGAGTTTAATCAGGAGCACCAGAAAGCTGGTGCCTTTCAAAGGCAAAGGGATGACCTGGCGGCACAGATGAAGACTCTTAATCAGGAAAGGGACACCTTAGGCCAGGAAGTCTGCCATTTAAAAAGAAAAACTGAAGAAAATCACTTGGCCCTCCAGGGGCTGGGTGACCTCCAAAAAGAGCATCAGAACTTGTTAGAGCACACCAGGAGGGTGGAAGAGGCTCTGGCAAGAAAGGAGCAGGCCAGTAGGGATGGGACTCAGGAGGTAACCCTCCTGCAGCAAGGACTGGCCCAGTACTCCAGGACCAATCAGGAGGCACAGAGAGAGAATGAGGCTCTCTGTCAGCACAATGATAGGCTCCAGCAACAGGTAGCCATGCAGGAGAGACTGATAGAGTCTAGTAAGGCCTTAACTGAGGAACTGAAAGCGCAGGCTCTTGCATTGCAACAGGGAGCAGGGGCTGATAGAGATGAGGTTCGCTGGGAAAGGGAAACGCCTGAGCAGAACCTCAGGAGCCCTAGTACCAGAGGCCTTCATCTCTCCTAGTCCCTGGACTCTGCCACCCCATGTCCCCTGGCGCACATGAGCACAAGGCCACAGGGATGGCAGATTACTATCCAGCCAAAAGGATGGGGCTCGTAGGCCAGTACCACCCAGGAATGGATGGGTGGGCATCCGGGTATGGGCACCTAAGTACAGTGCAATTTAGTGGGGAACCCCAGGAGAGTAGGCCCACTAAGGGCATCCTGAAAAACCTCTGCCCAGTTAGGTCAGTGGGGGGTACCCATCAAATCCTGATAGCAAGGAGGGATCTGAAGACTCCTCTGAGCGTCACAGGACACACATTCTGCCTGCTATTCCCAGGCTCGTAGAATCCGGGAAAACCTGGAAGATCAGACAGGCACCTCTGGGAGCAGTGCTTCTGAATCAGAGGATGAATGGACCACGGTTCCCCGAACCAAAAAGGCCAATAAGGTGAAAAGGGCCTTGCTTAAGGACCCCTTAAAACAGATTAAGGCAATCAGGAGTGTCATCATGCCTTATCATAAGAACGCCAAGTAGTCTGTTTGGGAACACTTGGAGCTCTATGAGCAATGATGGAGACTTTCCATTTGAAGGACAGCAGTAGCTGCATCCAGTATGTCAAATGGACATTCTCCCCTGAATACTCCAGTTTCTTTGCGGGGCTGGAGGACCAAAACCATTCAAGATGGTCCACATATAGGGCGGCGATCTTGAAACATTTTTCTGTACATAGAAATCCCCAAGATGCTTGCAAGGCAGCCTACAATTTGCAATGTGGGGAGGATCAGGTCCCACAAGAATTTGTGCAAGAATTGAAGCGTGCCTTTGCGCAGACCACCAGAAGGGTGCGCACGGACAGCAGAGAATTCATCAACACATTTTTCCATGCTCTTCCCAAGTACATAATGACCCAGCACGTGAGAGATTTTCACGAGAAAAGATCTTTAGACTGGGTCATTGAGCAAGCCACCCGGATCTATGAAGTGCAGAAGCCCATAGAAAATAAAAGTAATGCGCAGAAAAACCCCAAAACCAACAGCACCCCTGCTGCTGCCAAGGTGGCAGAGGTTAAGGTTGCCCTGGTTTTAGATTTGGAGAAGGGGGGGCCTAAAAACCTGCCTGCGCCAAATAATTGACAGCCCAGAAGGCCCTCGAGCCAGTCACAGACAGGGAGTCGAGGAGGTAGTCCCACAAATGGGGTCCCTCGCTCCCCTAATTGTGTAAGTCCCCACTACCGACCCATCCTAGGTTATGTGTGGACTCCTCCAGCCCAAGGGGGGGATCCAGTCAAGCACCTAACCCAGAGAACTTCCCTCCAAACTTCCCACAGGAGGGCAGAAATTCACCAAACCCTGGGCCGAACTTTTTCCCGAGGTATCCACAAGGTTTCCAGCCCCAAACTCATCCATCCTTCTTTCCCCAATTCCCTGAGCCCAGACAACCTAATCCGGGAGAGGGGAGGTCAAGGGTGGAGGGGTACCCACATCTTCCCAACCCGGGGTATTACCAGAGAAGGGATATCTACCCTTCCCGGGATCAGCCCAGGGGAGAAAATAGAGCCCCGTATCAGCCTGAGCGGGTTTCACAATTAGAGCGAAAGGTTCAGCACATGGCACAGGATTTGGGCCGCATGCTGAGGGCCCAACAGAACCCTCAGATGAGCATGCCACCGCAGAATGCCCCAAACTCTGGACCTGGTGCTCCAGAACAATTACGGGGCACCAACCCGATAACCCACCGGTTCCCAGGGAGGAGGCACAAGGGGAAGGGGGGTGTAAAGCCTTGGAGGAAGCTTCCTTCCCAACTTGTAAACAGCCCCTGGAAACCCAGGAACCGGAAACAAAATCTCCTACCCCTGAAAGTCTGCCACCCAAGGAGCAGAGAGGAGGTAGGAGAAACAAAGGACCCAAACAGACCCACTTTGTGGAGGAGGTACAGGTCTTCCAATTTGAGGGAGAGGGATCCTCAGAGGATCCTGGGAAAAGGATCTTCTCCTTCAGAGATGGGGGAACTCCTCCCAAGGAAAAATGGGTCCCAAGAGATTCCAATCCAGATTGGGTGGATGTGGGGATTGAGCTGTTGCCGCCCATCATCCTATCCCAGAACCAACACAACCAAACTTCCCTGTTTCAAACCCATCCTGGTGACTGCCTCCAAAAAGGCAGGGGCGGCCCAGAACCGGAACCAAGGGAACCTAAAACCGAATCAACAGACTGGGTAGATGTGGGGATTGAGCTGTTGCCGCCCATCATTCTATCCCAGAACCAACAATACCAAAAACCCATGGGTCAAACCCATCCTGATGACTGCCTCCAAAAAGGGGCGGGGCGGCCCAGAACCCGAAACCATTTCCAGTTGCCAACTTTTATTTTCAGATTCCCCAGGCTCTTCACAGAATTCTGGCCAAATCTCTTCTCTCGCCATGTCCAAAACCAGAAAGTTAGCCCACCAGTTGTCCAAAAATGTGCATTATCTGTGCCCCCTTGAGGAGAAGGAGGGAAGATATTATGCCCCGGTACAAGTACAGGGGCAGGGTACAATTTTGGCACTGGTGGACACTGAATCCCAAGCTACCCTTCTGTCCAAAAGGGCCTTTGATGAACTAAATGCAGGAAGGGGGGGAGAATTACTGTATTCCTCTCACCTCTCTTCCTGGACAACTCCAGAACTTCGACGGGAAGGAAACACCCGGTCATAGTAGTGACTCCAGAGGGCACCCCTTGTTTACTAGGGAATGACCTCCTGAGAAGGTTGTCACCCCTAATAGATTGTGTAAACAAGGTCCTCTGGACCCAGACTAGCCGACCAATAAAATTAAAGCAGAGTGTCAACCATGTTAGTTTAAACGGCACGTGCCACATGGTTGAACAAAAATCTGACCAAGTAGAATTTCACTTCCAGAACAACCAAATTTCAGACGTGACAGTATTAGCAGTAGGACAACAGACTGGTGATGGGGGGTCCTCTCTATTTCTGAAAATCAACCTTCCTTACAGTTTAAGGTGGTATTCCACACTGGAAGGAAATACTCTGAAATTCTTTACCAATCCACAATCAGACACTCCCACTCCTATAGTCCAGAAAGATGTGAAATCAGCTCAGAGCCTGGCCGATATTCAGCAAATTGGAGATCAGTTGCTCATCCCTGTTCAGTTAAATGATGGGAAGGACTGTGTTCTCGCTCGAGTGTGTGTGAACAATGGTAAGAGCTTCATCAGCGAAGCCATGTTCCGCCAACTCCCAAAAGATCCAGCCATTCCCACATTCAAACTGATAGACAAATGGGAAATGGATCTGGAAACACCCAATTCGAAACATCTCCTGCCAAGCAGGTGTATGCTCAAAATCTCCATTGGCAACAAGAGCATAGTCCATAATTGTTGGGTCGTGCGAGACGTCACTGCCGCCTTTTACTTAGGCAGTGACATTCTCAATCGCTTTGCCGTTAGTTTGGACCTAATAAACTTCAAAGCTTGGTCCCGATTAGCGGATAATCTCATGGGCTTTGATGATCCAGAAAAAGCATTTAGGTCAGCCCAATAGCTACCTTATGCAGTCGAAATTCAGATTAAAGAGGAAGTCACCATCCCAGAAAGAACCCGACAATTCTCCCTGGAAGTGAAAGTTAAAAGAGGACAAAAATTGAAAAACCCTGATGCTTATATTCATCTAAATGCTTTCCTTCAACAGCAAGGGTTAGGGGTAAACTCAACACCATTAGTCAACATAGAACATGACACCATTCCAATAGAGATGGATAACAGCGATTTAAAGAGTATTACTCTAGCCACAGGCACCATCATTGGAATGGTGGTTGATGACCGACATTTCTCCATTGATTTAGGAAATTAACTGTTAGGACCGATCCCCAAGGACAGTTTTGACAGTGACAGTGATGACAATACAACACCAGACAGGATTTTCACCCAGCATGGGGGGAACTTCCTGGTGTACACTTCTTGCCCTTATGGTAAGTAAGATGTGACTTGTGACTTCAGGAGGGATGAGGTGATTTTCCAGGTCCATGAGGGCTGCATTTCCCACTTGAAGCCTCCAGTCCAAATCAGCACTCTGACCAGGGACTTCTCCACCCAGCTGGAGGAGGCCGCTGAGATTGCAATTCCGCCATGGTGGATGGCGGAATTACCGCCCCATTCCAAGGTGAGTATAGGGCATAATGTGAATGGGGAAAGGCGATAATTATGGCACCGTAAATTACGGTGCCGTAATTATCGCCAAGGTCCCTTTGCGGCATGGCTTTTAACGCCTGCAAAAGCAGGCGTTAAACAGCCATCCCGCAAAGGGAACCTTGTAATCAGGCGTTAAGGGTCGGCGCCTGAGTCAGAATGAGGCCTAAAGTCTTTGAAGAAGAAAAGTGTGAGGGAATGCCCACTGTCTATGTGGATGGATGCTCTTACCATGTTGACAACAACGGGGAGAAAGAACTAAAGAACTGGTGGCCGGCGTAGGGAATGCATGGGTGAAGGAGTTTCTAGAACCCTCCGCTGGATACAAAATTGGTCCCTGAAGTAGTCAGGTGGCAGAATTGATGGCTGTGCATCAAGCCATCCTCACTGCTGTCCAACATCAACTCCACAAACTTATCATAATCACAGATTCGGATTATGTACGGAACGGGTTCGTGGAGCACCTGGTTAACTGGAAAACCAGAGGCATGTTATGTGCTAATAACAAACCCTTGAAACATGGGAAGTTAATCCAAGACACTGATGATCTGGTCACCTCAAATGGGATGACCATCTACTGGAAAAAGATCAAGGGTCATTCCAAAGTAGAGGCACCAGCCAAACTGGAAATGACTTAGCTGATAAGCTGGCCAAAACCGGGGCCATCCACGGGGATCTAATAGAAATAGAGTCCCTGTTTGGGGAAATCCAGGTCACTGCTATCACTAGGTCCCTGACAAATGCTCACAATGATCTTTCAACTGGACAATGGAGTAAGGAGACCCCTGATGCTGATTTGATTACAGCTCAGAAGGGGGACCCAATAATTGGTACGTTTTACCAACACATTGAGGACCCTGAGAACTTTCCCCTGATGGATACCGATTACATTGGGAAAGAGGACCTAAGAGTGTTGATGAAATGTCCAAAAAGGTTCCGAATACAAGATGGTGTGTTGGTAAGGAAATCCCAAACTGGCCATGATCAGTGGGTGGTTCCTACCTCATTCCGAAGCCTGATGTTAAGTCACGCCCATGATGCGGCCACCGCCGGTCATAGGGGGTTTCACACAACACTGGAAATCTTAAGAGAGATTGCATACTGGCCACACATGGGGCAGGACCTCGACCAATACTTGAAGGGGTGTCTGGTGTGTGCACAATTTCAGCCAACATCCCTCACACACCGGGCGCCTCTCCAAAAGAGGGGGATGACACTGCCATGGTCAGATTTGCAAATCGACTTTGTAGGCCCTGTGATTCGATCATCTAGAAGAAACAAGTACATGTTGACCGTCACATGCTTGTTTACCAAGTGGGTGGAATGTCTCCCGGCCCCAAACTGCAAGGCAGAAACAACAGCTGCCCTGATGATTAACCAGATCTTTTCGCGTTTTGGTCTACCTGAAAGGATTGAGTCAGACAGGGGTAGCCACTTCACCAGTGAAATAATGACAAAGATGTGGGAGATACTGGGGGTCAAAAGGAAGTTACATATTGCTTACCGGCCAGCCTCTTCTGGGGAAGTAGAATGCTACAACCGGACCATTGTGAGCATCTTAAAAAAGTTTGTGGCAGATTCTGGGCCAAGTTTGGATATCCAATTACCTCTGGTCCTAATGGCCATCAGATCTACCCCTTCGTCTGCAACTAAAATGTCACCATTTGAGTTGATGACCGGACGCAAGATGGTGCTTCCCCAGCATTTGCTCTACAGGACCCAAGAGCAGACACTGATAAATGCCTCCATAACTCATGAGTATGTGGAGAATTTAAGGAAACACCTTCAGCATGCTTTTGCCTATGCTCAGCGTAATCTAGAAAGATCAGCTGAAAGCATGAAAACCCACTGCGACCTGAAGACCACCAGGAAGGAATATACTGTGGGAGATCGGGTCTATCTATACAATTTCCAAAGGAACCAGGCCAAACAGCGAAAATGTTTTCCTACATGGAAGGGACCGTTTGAAATTATAGACAAGGTCTCCCCAGTAGCGTATAAGATCCGCATCCCCAAAGGTAGTCTGGCGGAAGGGGAAGACAAGTGGGTACATATAAATCAGCTAAAGTGTTGCCATCCCAGGCACACTCTGCAGCAACTGGAGGAGTCCTCTGCAATACCAGAGGGGACCGCTCCAGATTAATTCAGTTCCACCCTAAAATATCCCACATATAGTATCTAAAATATCATGATTCTTGTATGCAACTGTCTTTGAATTATATCTTGTTTTCAAAATAAGAATGCTATGTCACTTGATTTATAAAATGTACATGCCGCACCACTAGATCAATAGTGGGGGAGAAATGTCTACGAACAGGTATTGCCGCTTTTGCTTTCTCATCCTAGGAGAGATGAAACCATGGAGACTGACCAAGGAGGACGACCGGGGACCGGGAGCAAAGATCCGAGGGGCCCCGGCTACCGCCCAATATTCCCATCAGGACCAGCGAGGAGAACCAATCGATCCAACTGGATGGAGGAAAAGATGCTGAACTGTGCCATCTACGGAATTGGAAGAAGATGATGCGGACTTACCAGCGGGTGGATCAAAACATCCTTGCACCCGACTCCTCCTCGACTCGAAATCAAAGTGCAGTCGGGCAGGGGGGCTTGTTGGGTGTCCTTACCCACGTTTGGACTATTAAGCTGCAACATTTGGTGCTGTCGGCTTAGAAAATCCAAGATGGCGGAAAAGCCCACAGTTGCGCCAGAATCTGGGAAAACTGCGCAGTTTGTGCGCACACCAAAATGGTTGCTTAACCTGCCACCCACCAGTGCAAGCATGATGGGCAAGGAGTGCCATGAGTGAAATGTTTGCCAAAGGAAAAACAGCAGCGCCTGTTGGCAAAACAAAATGCGCTTTAAAATCACCTTTGTTTCCCTGAATGCAAGCTCAAAATGCCTAATTCAAACATTGCAGGATACTCAAAAATCTTACTGAACACCAGCAGACATCTGGCAGAAGGAAGTTTTGTGTGCATACAAAATCTGGAAAGATGAAGAGCCCAAAACAATGTTTATAACAAAACTGGCTGAGCTATGGATGTCAGCAGCTTAACTGAAATTGGATTTAAAACCACTAAAATCGAAATGTTTAAATTAAATGAGTGACCTACTTTTGAGTGTCACATAGTTTGCAACTGTTAAATGTCATAGAGGGGGAATTCAGCAGCTGTGTTCCCAGGCCTGGCTGCATCCTGCTGCCCCTGCCAAAAGGAGATGACACCTCTCTCATTGAATTAGGGGAGTGGTACCTGCAGACTACAGGAAACTAAACAAAGCACTGTCCCTGGCTCAGGCAAATGTTATATTAGGGGGGGTCGTAAAATGGCTTCCTCGTGGAAGGAGAAGTGGTTGGGGCACTGCATCTGTGAGCAAGCTGAGCTTGGGGGAAGTGGATAAACCAGAAATTCCACCATGTGCTTTGGAAAACCACACCCCTTTGGGGGCCAGAGCATAATTTTAAAAAGATGGATAATTCCTAATGCGGACTTGTAAAAATTATATAAATAACATCATCATTCTTGTGATTTTTCTGTGCATATTTTAAGAGGTGTTAGGACCCTGTGGTATGTTCTTGGGGATAGTAGCGGAAAAAAAGGTTGTTACTCCAAATGTATGCATGTTAAAAATCTGATACTTTACATCTGAAACCCATATCCCTGGTGCACATTTGTGTAAAATCTGGAAAGGTTTAGAGGTCGGGATCTGGATGAAAAGGGCAGAATTCTGTCATAAGTGGACACAACATCTTACAAAGACAGGGATCGGATGGTTTGGTGCTACAGAAAATATGTTAACTGGACGTATAATACTAGAAAAATGGTACATAGATAAAATATGTATTTGGATCAGAAATAGATTTGTGTGCAATTTGACAAGGGGAGGATCATCTGACCATAAACCTACCTCATCACTCTGACTCACAACCCAGTTCCCCCAATCAAGGCAGAGAGGAGGAACTGGCTAATGATAAGTTGAGAGGGTTGGGCATGCAGAATTAGCCGACCCACCCACTTTCTAGCCACTGGAAGCCAGACAGGACTTTCTTTTTCACTTTCTGAGGAGCATTTTGACTTCAGACTTCACATCTAGAGATCCAGACTTCAAATCCATCAATCTCCAGAGACCAGAAATTAACTCCAGAATGTGTATGTCACGCACTCACGGCTCCGTTCAAGTACGCCAGTCATACACCCCTCATCCTCACACAGCTCTCACACACGCTCTCATGTCCGGGGGATGTCACGTGAGCAGGCTCATCTCTGGGGTCGGAAGCACCAAACAACCAGGTACAATAGGAGCTTTCCATACCTCCACTGGCGGCTTCCATGGCGCTTACGGGACAGCAACTTCAGACAAACGCCTCGGCATTCGTCAACACAGTTCCAGCGTGCACTTCCTGGTCCTGGGTCACGTGACACGCTCACCGGTCCCGCTCGCGGATCAGCTGACACAGGGACACACAGGATTTAAACGCTGGACTCCCGCAAAACAGCGCTTCACAGCTGTTCGCACCGGAGGACTCTGTTCAGCTATTCTGCTTCTTGGATTCAAGGCTTTTGACACGGATTTCGACTCTGGACCTTGCTCTGCTCTTCTGCCCCTCCTGACTACTTGTTTGCTTTGGAACGTTATTCGGAATTGCCTTTGGATTGCCCCTTACGGATTTTGTGTCTCGGATCTGGCTTCTCGCCATTCCAGCTTGCGCATATATCTCTGCAGGTTGGTTGGGTGGACCCTCTCACGACATTGGTCTTGATACTACTGGGAGGCCAGCTCACTTGATCACCCCCCCTCTCCACGAAGTACCCCAGCATAGGTATACGGCATACCAACTCTCCACATAGGTAAGACTCTGCCTTCTGTTTTCATCAGTGTGTTTTATTGTGCTCGCTTGGTAACTAATCAGACCTTTTTCTACAGCTGTCTGGGGTCAGCAGTTTTGTGGTATCAGACCGGCGAGGGAAACCCACCTGTGGCCCAATAACCGCAGAGGGAGTGCTTTTACTCTTCCTCTGTGGTGCTTGGGGACGGAGGTTCCATACTCTGCACGACAATCAAGAACAGAACAGTGTAGCAGAGAGGCCTGAATCCACAAGCAAGCTGAATCCTTTTCAGCAGGCCTCCAAATCATTTGCAAACTATTCAACAGCCGGGCGAGCTGTTTGAATTTTTGCCAAGAACTTTTGTCAGAACCAGAGACCAGACCACCGTGCAGTGCCGAGAACTTTTGTCAGAACCAGAGATCCAGACCGCTGTGCAGTGCCGCTAGCAGAGCTGACCCAGAAGGTAGAATTATCCAGTGAGCAGAACCAGTCAGAGACCGTCTGTGGCGAGGGAACCGCAGTCCAATCCTGACCCGATCCGTGGCGAAGTCGCATTACTGTCCAAAATATAGTGTGAGTACCGCCAGAACTGTGCAAAACCCAATCTCTTAGTTTAAAATAATCTAATCCAAACTATTTTAACCTATTTAGAACTGCCTCCTAGAATCGTGTCATTCTGTCATCTTTAAACCTGAAAACTGTCATCTGTCATTCTGAGCTTTAAAATTTCAAATCCGAAAAACTACCTTTACTAAATTGGCCGTATCTCCGGAACCGTTTGTGATAGAAGCGAGTTGGGTGGTATATTCTTCCAGGAAGTCGTCAGATAGGTAGTATTCATATGTTCACAACTGCAACAGTGTATCATCAACATTTTCCAAGTCAATTGTCCCATCCTGTTTCAAAGGGCTTGTAGCTACATTCCCACTTACTCCCAGATTCAGGTATTGTTCCTCATTATGGTCCATGCAGCCATTTTCAATTGGTAATGTGGGTTTTGTTGTTTCCACTGATACAGTTCTCAAGTTTCTTATGAGGTTCTGTGCACCACAACCCATTGATGTTTTTGATAGGGGTGTATTTATTGGTTTCTTGAGGTGCTCTTTCTTTTTGCTTTACCCAGTACTTTGATCTATTTTTGAGTCTCCCGATTAAAGATCAGGGAGTGATCTGCACTAGTAGTTGTTCTCACAACTGTCTCCTCAGTCCAGGCACCATCATTAGTTCAGAGCTGCAGCCATCTCGTGCACGAGGAAGTCCTGGGTGACCTGAAATGAGGACCTGCCTCCGGGTCATCAAGGGTTGTGAATCGGGTGCATGCTCCCTGGGGAAAGTCCCATGAGTCTTCTCTTCATTCTCTCGAGTAAACGTAGGTTGGCCACTGTCCACTAACACCACCGGGCTGGAAGTGGTTTCTGTTTGTAGTGGTCTCATAGCCCACTCTGCAGGCATTTGTATAGCATCATGCTTTCTATCTGTGATATTATCTTGTTGCTTTATTTGCGTGATGGTATTCCGAATCTCCCCCGGAAAAGGCTTTTTGTGTTCCCTTGCTTCTTGAATTAGGCCAATAAGGGTTTTGATGATCACCCGCTCTGTTTCTTTTTCCCTTTGTCTTTTATCTCTGGAGACCTCAATAAATGATTCAATAAAGAGTAACTTAGTGTGCATTAAAGCGAGCAGAGTCGCCTGGTCTTTGAAACTGTCATTAAAATGTTCATACAATTTAAAAAAAGGTGACAGTGTGATGAAAACTATAGAGCTTATGGAAGCCTGTAGCAGTGCTGTCTGGGCATCTAGGCAGCCTTCCTTCATGGAGGTTTCCATAGTGTCTCGCAAGCATGAACTGGATGTTGGCATGCAGGATCCTCTCATCTCTTGATGAGTTTTCAAGTTCCAAGTTGCATCCTGATCAGAATCCTCACTCGAGTCTTCGCTCAAGCTTTCAAATAATGCCATTGACCACTGGAGAACTCCCCATGTAAATCCGATCTAGAGGCGGACCCAGGTGGCATTTTGGAGACAACTGAAGATGCCAAAGGGACGTCTAAGAGTAGGGTAGTTGTTGGGTTCTTGAGGGGTAGGGGTAGGGCCAGGTGTGGATCTAAACCCCTTCCAATTTCTGAAAGAGAGCGCTTTCCGCCCTAGAGCTGACATCCAAACTTAGTTGTAGTGTCAAACTTGCAATGTCCTTGGTAAGTCTTACCACCAGTGCAATTTTTTCCTGTAGGCTAAGCCTGTCCACACTTGGGTCCAACCTGGATTCCAGGATCAAATGTGATGTAGAAGTATGGAATACAGTTGCGCCGACACAGTTTTCTTGAGTGGTGATCTGTTCTCCTAAGAGCACCCTGCTTGTTAATTGTCTCCATCAGCGAGAGGAACCACTTCTCAAGTTCTTTCATTTGAGTGGGTGGCTCTTGTGGGCCAGCCTAGGGAGGCAAAGAAGAAGAGTCTAAGTTGGCCAGCAGGTCGGCTTCCGATGGTTCATGCCACTCTTCCTCCCAGGTTAGGGGATCTGTACCACTGATGATACTGTCATCAGTAGGGGCTTTACAGTCCTTAGCAGCCAATGAAGGTTGAATCACCTCCCTTTGCTAAAAATGCCATTTCAATTTGGCATATTCTGACAGTCACTTGCTCCTTGGATTTCACAGGTGAGGCTCTTCCTTTTTACTTCTGGGGTCTGTGACTAAAGTGGAGGATCGCGTGGCTCCATTCCCAATCACTGCAGTTTTAATAGGGACATGAATCTCTGGGTCTCCACTATTTGATGGCTCAATTAGGTAGAAAGAGGCCCTGGTCAAAAGAGGTTCCTTCTCCCTCTTTAACCTCCACCTCCCCATCTCCCTCCATGTTCGATCCTCCCACGTCCAAAGACCCAGAACTTGCTGTTGTTAGTTGAACATCGGCAATTAGGGGCAGTGAGGTTCTTGATGTTTCTAGGGTCTATTTGAGGGGATCAGGATGGAAAGCAGGGATTTTGGGGGTTGAGTGTAAGCACAGAAAGCAACCCGGGTCTGGTTTCAGGGGCTGGGGCTCCGTGTGTAGTACTCCGGTTTGGACCCACGGCTCCGGGGATCACTGCGGTCGATACAGTTTTCACATGGTTCAGACAATTCAGGCTGATCACCCCGTTACCTGCTGTCTACAAAATCCTGGCTTGACTGCGTGTTCTTTGAAGTCCTCCAACCCCGGCATCGCTGCAAGCTCCATTGGCTCTAAAAAATCTCTGCAAACACTATGCCAACACTCTGCGACGCTCCACATTAGTAGAGGCAAGTGTATCAGTGGGGCCCCTCCTACTTACTCCCCCTTCTACTGCAAATTGCAGTTCTCTCCCTACTGACCGCCGCGATATTCGCTATAATTACTTCATTCTGCATGCACCCGATGCCTGAAACCAGTCTTCGCTTCGTTCTCTACCAAGAAAATGACACTGATTGCATATCAGTGTGCTGGCCACCATTCTATGCCACGAGGCCATGGCAGTTAAAAATGGCCGCTCGCCACTATGCTATTGTATCCCTGTCCTGACTTCCTATCAGAACCAGCAACACGTTATTGGTCACCAGCACTACTTCATGGCCTATCCCCAGCCGGCAGGCGAACGCCGACCCACTCACGAAGGCACACTCAAAAAGGCACATCCCCTGTCGTGAGCCTGTCTACCATTGTGCCTGTGCCACAGGAGGAGCAGGAGCCCTCCTTCATTGCAGGAGCAGTGCCCTCGCCTGAAGGAGACGCTGGGGCTATACCCAGACCGAAGGTGGGCATTTGGGCTTATTTTGCTGCGTACTGAAAATTGCAGCTCTCTCCCTGCTGTCCGCCGCAATATTCGCTATAATTACTTCACACTTCATTTGCACCCGATGCCTGAAACCAGTGTTCGCTTCGTTCTGTACCAAGAAAACGGCACTGATTCCATATCAGTGTGCTGGCCACCATTGTTTGCCACGAGGCCCAGGCAGTTAAAAATGACTGCTCACCACTACGCTATTGTAGCCCTGTCCTGATTTCCTACCAGGACCGGCAACACAACGTGATTGGTCATCAGCGCTACATCAGGGCCTTTCCCCAGCCGGCAGGTGAACACCAGCCCACCAACGAAGGCAGACTCAAAAAGGCACATCCGTGTCGTGAGCCTGTCCGGATCCGACCTAGCCCAGGGCCAGGAACACTGCATCTCCGTCTCCAGCACAGCTGTGCCACTCCCACTTTACCATGGTCCCTACATTTAACATCTGGTGAGCACCTGAACTTCTGCATGTCTGACCTGGTCTCACTCTTCATCTGTATCACCCTAGAGTCAGCACATCATCGACCCCCTCCCACCCGCTTTTCTAACTTTCCTCCTTATGATCGAGTCCTGGAGCTTGTTACGGCCGCCACCTGTTTGCACTTCGGCACTGTATCTTCCTGCACTTTAGCAGGTTTGCGGCCTATAATGTATGCATTACTTGAGTTTGCCCTAACCTCTGCATTTCGTTACCGCCTTACCATTATGTTTAGGTACTTCATCGTGTTACACAACTAGCGTCTGTGATGCTTCTACAACAATTTTTAATATGCGGATGTGATTACCTTATGATCTGCTCATGACATGACATGCTCTAACCTGTGCTGAACTAGTTCCGGATGTTACTCTGCATTTTGTTGCCCTATATTTTTTTATAAATAGCAACAATCACTGGCATTGATGCCACTGTAATTCTAACCTATCGTACTTATTTGCTTAGTGAACAGACCTAGCATACCTTTGCTACCGTATTGTGACCTGTTGCTAGCCTGAAACTACCATACTTGCCTTGTTGCCTATGCATTATGTTTGGTTTGCCATACCTGACTGCGACCTGCTTGATATTGGGATCAAACTTAACCAACCACCACTACCTCTATTGCGACCAGGTACTAGCCTGTAGCTACTATACTGGACCATTCCTGCGTCAGCCAACAACCCCAGCTTAGCTTATTAGTGTCTATGCACTTTCAGAACTTGGAGTACTTCCACTCTTCACACGTTAAGTTTGTTATTGCTCTCTATAAACATGTTTCAGCCCTGTACTAAGCTCCCTCTCCATCTTGCCATACGTTTTCTCACTATGCCCTCACACCATCTATCACAGTTTTCACAGATGGTAATCATACTGTTAACATCCCTGGCTTGGTCACTCAACCACAGCCACAGCGCTCCTCCACGTCAGTCCACCACCCCTGAGACATTAAACTTCATGATGCTGAACCCAGCCAGTAGTGCTAACCTCAACTGGCAATCATGCCAGAGAGTTCCTACCCAAGCCCTCACCTTGGGAAGGTACCTTAACAACAACATACTTCTTAGTGCCACACCTCCACCCACCAACCCTTACCTAAACTCCCCCGCCTTATGGCTAGAATACTTTGTCACGAAACCCACACACAATCAACCTTCTGCTTTGCTCCTAAGGAACACTAGACTGGGCTCCAGATTCTTTCGTGTAGTCTGCCACTTACAGAAGCCATTTACTAGTTCAAAATCTCCACCACACAGTCAGAGACACCCTGGTTCCATCATATCATCTCCCTTGTCCACTCCTGATCACCCTTCCCACACTCCCAAAGATACGTTGATTAAGTTGCCCTTTCAATGCTAGGTCCCTCCCTGCCCACTCCCTGGTCATTGCAGATTGCAACAGATTCCTTCAGCAGAGCTACTTTCAGTCAAGTTTCCCATTTCTCCCATCCAAACTGCCACCTTACATCTCATCTACTGGCCGCCTGGCCCTGTCACCACTTTCGCTGATGACATTACATCCTTACTAGTGGATAAATCTAAAGCTGAATCTCAAATTATCCTACTTGCAGATTTTAACCTGGGCTTCCAAGACCCCAACAACCCTAATGCCACAGAGTTTACCAACACTCTAACGGATCATGGTTTCACCCACCACATTCAAGAACCCACTCACATCAAGGGGAGGACACTTGACTGGTTAGTCGAGTCTAACTGTAGCATCAACCAAGAGTCCAATTCACCTTGCGCCTGGTCAGACCATCATACTATTACCTTCAATATCATGCCCTAGACAGGATATTGCTCCTGCTTTGCATACTAGAAACAAAAGGGACATAACAAGTGATAAACTACTTCCACTTGTCCTTCCAACTCTAAACGAAGCTTCATTATCATGCTCTGACCCCACAGTATTAGTTGGTATCTACAACCATGCTATGCTCAAAGCAATAAACTCCTTTGCCCCAATCAAACTTAGGAAACCTAAACCACATGCACATCTCAACTCCTGGTTTATGCCACACTTGAGAGTGCTATGAAAAGAAAAACGTAACGCTGCATCCCGTTGGAAAAAAGTCATCCTTCTGATGCCAACAATGACAACCTCATCATAGCATCCCTTAACTACAAAGAGGCAATCTTCCAAGCAGAAAAAGACAGCTACAACAAGGGCATTATGCAAGCGGATTCTAACACCAAAGAGCTGTTCAAGTTTCTGAAAGAACTTGAATCCCCCGCAACGCCCCCTGACTCTTGCACCAAAGATAGCACATGGTGTTCGAACATACAAAAAGCGCTCCTGGACAGAATTGCCACTCTCCAATCCAAAATCAAAGCTAAGCAAATCTGCCTTCAGATAGACCAGCAGCTCAACTTCCCCACCAGCATGAACACCCATAACACTCTTGCCTATAAACCCTTCAGCTTCTCTCCACTTACCATCTGTGAGGTTGAAAGCATCATTAATAAGCACAAACCATCCAACTGCCAAGGTGATACCTGCCCAGCCCCTATTATTAAGGAGGCCACACATGATCTAGCCCCTTTTATCACAGCCTTCATAAATGTGTCCTTCAAAACAGGTATAGTCTTGGATAATCTGAAGGACGCATGGGTCATCCCCCTTCTCAAAAAACCTACCCTCGACCTGCGCATATCGACAAATTACAGGCCCATCACCACCGTTGCATTCATGCTCAAAATATTGGACCGAGCTGCTTTTCTCCAGACCCAGGACTACATGGAAGCTAACAAACTCCTTGGCCTTAGGCAATCTGGTTTCCGGCGTAGGTATGGTACTGAAACCGCCCTCATTGATTTAAACACTCAGATTGAGGAGTTGAAAGACAACGGGAAACTGGCCCTGCTACTTTTATTATGTCTCTCAGCAGCTTTCGATTTGGTTAACCACCAAATCCTCTGCCGGCATCTCAAATCAGCTGGCCACTTTTTTTTAGATTCTGCCACCTCCTGTATTAGATCTTTCCTTGATAATAGATCTATGCAGGTATTCTCCCTGTCAGCATCAGCCAAGCCTTCACCCATTCACTGTGGTGTCCCCGAAGGATCCTGTGTGTCACCAACACTCTATAACGTGTTCACCAAACCGCTTTTCAATATTCTTGATTATCTGGGTGTCACCTACACTAATTACGCCGATGACACCCAGATACTCAAGCCCTATCACAGGTGAACACACAGCGGACTCTAAATCCTTGAATGACGTCTATCTGGTTGTTCAGGCGTGGATGACACAACAAGAACTTTGCCTCAATGATGATAAGACAGAACTCCTTATCCTGGGATCCCATCAACGTCTTAACAAACTTGATCCCTCATTCAAGTTGTTCACCATTGACGGCAACAACGTCAAGGTTTCCAAGGACACCACAACTTTAGGCATCTACCTTGATCTACACTATCAAAGTCCAGACACACCAATGCTGTTAGTTCAGCATCTGCTTATATGTGCAAACTCATCACAGCTTGTAGATACTTCCTGACTACTGCTAACTGCACCACTCTTGCTACAACACCTATTATGTCAAAGATTGACTATTGCAATGCCCCCTATCTAGGGACTAACCAACACAACTTAAATAAACTTCAAGTCACACAGAACAATGCTATCAGGGCTGCCCTAAATAGTCCTATGAATCAGCACATATCTGACTATAGATGTAATCTACACTGGCTCTCAGTAGCGCAGAGAATCTCCCTGAAAACGCTTGCCCTCACCCACAAGTATCTGGCTAACAAGGCTCCTACCTACCTGGCCAACCAACTCACACCCCACACCGCTACCCGATCTCTGAGAGCTGCCCAAGCACATAGCTGCTCCCTTCCCAGGTTCAAGCTTCAAAAATCTAGCGGGGTGAGTTTCCCTGTCCTATCTACCAAACTGTGGAATACCCTTCCCAAACCTCTTAAGCAGAACCCTCCTTTCAATCCTTCAAGACAATGCCAAACTGTGGCTTTCTGCTGAAGACAATCTCGCTACCCAAGACTCAGCACCCTGATGCTGCCCTGGCCCGGCATGCACTGTTGCTGCATTACTGTATATTACCTGTATGTAATTTTATAACCCTGACTGTATATAGACTACACACTAATTTATTGTATCTCATGTGTTATATTTCATTCCTTGTACATCCCATATTAAGATATGCACCCAGATGACTTTGGGCCAGGCGCGCTATACAAATAAACAAAATACAAATAAAAATACAAATACATAGAACAGAAAGAGTAGGCAGACTCAGCTGTCCTTCAGCAGCAGCACACAGCACAGCACAGTCCTTGCCAACACTCTGCCCTGCCCAGAAATGAGCTTTAAGAACCTCTCAGTCAGGGGGAATCTTGGTTTCAAGACTCTTAGCAGCCACACTTTATTGCAACTGTAAACAGCTAGGATGCAAGCCAAGCTTTCAGTAGGGGAGTTCTTTGTGACATTTGCCCCACAGCAAGCAATAGGGTCTGCCTCAGGCCTACAGGAACTTTTCATGGAAACAAAGTGGCTTTTCTTTTCAAATGTTTTCCAGCATTTTGCATGTGAAGCATAATATACATTACTTTTCATCAACATACACAGTGGGCCTCATTACGACCCTGGCGGAATGGGTTTAACAGCGCCAGTAAAGGTGCCGGAGCTGTTAAACCCATTCCGCCCTATTACGAGGTCCCCTTGTGGGACACGCTCTGGACGTCTGGTCAGACCAGACGTCCTTTGCGGGTCCCGCGAGGGGACCCGGGAGCTAACAACGGGCCCGTTACTAACAGGCCCATTGTTAGCCCCCTCCCCATTCCCATTGAGCCCTATGGGGGATCACATGGGAATGGGGATGGGTAAATTGAATGAGGAATCACTGGGTCCTCCAAGGTTGTAATGGCCCGGTATTTCCTCATTCAAGGAACCCGGACCTGAGTTTGGAGGCAGCCATGCCCTTAGTAAGGGCATGGCTGCCTCCAAACTCGTAATGAGGCCCCATGTCTTTTCCCTGACATCTTTATGTTAGCAGGGGTACATTTTTCCCATGTCTTCCTTTAAACTGCAAACGCCTATGCAAAGTCATTTTGGTGCCAGTGTATGAAAATCCTGCTTTGCACGTGAAATGGGCCTTTGCATTACTGCTGCCACTGCGAATTGAAATGCTGCTTTTCCTTTTGTAATGACAGGTGGGCCTTTCTCACATGGCACTTCCTTGTATTACTTGCAGAAAGCCCACATCTGCCTTAACAGGCCCATTATCAATGTGCAGGTTTTGTTATAAATGCTGTCAGGTCATCATTTCAGTGGGCCCTTAGGTTCTGTTGGCTTGGTGCCTTTGATTACACCCTACACATCCTTCTGTTTCTCTCACATCAGCCTCTCTCACATATACCACACTATAATTCACATGGGAGCCTCTTCCGTACATCAGAGGAAGCACATTTATGTTCCTCTCAGCTACACATCCACTCCTGGTTTGAAGCTCTCAGGCTTCTCTCACTTCCAAGTCTCCTCCCCTTGGATTTATTATGCTGCAGTGGGCCAGCCCCGGTTCAACGTTACATTTCTTCTTC
Source organism: Ambystoma mexicanum (assembly GCF_040938575.1). NCBI lineage: Eukaryota > Metazoa > Chordata > Amphibia > Caudata > Ambystomatidae > Ambystoma > Ambystoma mexicanum. The sequence continues at coordinate 498,202,338 of NC_090940.1, read as the reverse complement.
TTTGTTACCTTTGTACACGTTATAACTCCATGGGTTTTCTTTCTCTCAGTATCACAAAAGATTCCTCTTTCAGAATGGTTCAAAGGCTCTATTTGACAATAACAAATAGCTTGTTCTTGTCTTCTGGCAGATGTTATTTTTATTGGGTGATAGGTAGGTTGACTAGGGGGTTCATCAGAATGGGAGTCCTGTCGCCAAGTGGGGAGTCTCTCCCAGTGCTGTCCTGCTTTCCTCTATTCCTAAGCAGGGTATTGCATAGCGGGCTCCTCCCCTTGCATCAGAAAGAAAGGCTCCTGCCTGTGGAGGTGGGACGGAATCCCGCAATCCATCAAACTTACTTTAATGTCCAAACACTGTCCTGAATTTGCCATCGGACATCATACACAAAGTGGTTTGTGTTAAATGATCTAGAGGGAACATGATGGAAGAGAGATACAGAGGGAAAACAAAATGGTGGAATCCTCCTCCAGCTGTTATGAGGTCCTCCTGTCTAAATTAATTCCAGCCCTTACCTTGTCATTAGCATCAAACATCCTTTTGGTATGCAGCACCTGGTGTGGGGCTAATCCTTTTAAGATGGATGTGCCCTTTTATTCCTGTTTCCCAGGCCAGTTCCTGCTGGAATGTGAGCTCAGTGAAGAGAGGTGTTATACAAATTCACAAAGCATTAAAGGAGAGGCTTAACAATCCAATCTCCTGCCCCGTCACCTGGCAGGACCAGACTGTCTCACCAAAATACACATAACACTTCCACAGCTGAGCTAGGCTCCCAGTGCTGACACACACACTTATGATATCAAATTGATGTGGCTTGGATAATTATGAGAGACACTATCCACCATACCTTAAACTCGGGTATGGCTTATATTTAATGTTTAGAACTGCCACCAGAATAGAAACGCTCATAATGATGTGGTTTGGGAACACCAGAGCTGCAATGGCTGTCATTGCAGCTGTAAGAGGGCACTCATGCCCATTGAACCTGTGCCACAGGAGAGCAGGCACTCATACTGCAGATACTGATCCTGCAGGGCACAGGTGTACCCTAAGGTTTTGGCATTGAGCTCATGAATGAAAGGTCTGGTTAGCATGTCACCCTTATCAATCTTTAAAAAAAAACAGAACTTTTACACCCTCTCCAGATGGCAATCCTTCATACAGTGCAATTGTAAACAAAGCCTTTTTCAACTCAAGACAGACCATTCTCAAGGCTCCAGACAGCTAAATAGTGGTTTCCCCATTATTAAGGACCATCTGTACATTATAGTTTGACAGACTTGTGATAAGATGGAGAGGGAGCTGAATGCCACATTTTGCGTTTCAAAAAGAACTATCAGCACTGCAACACTTTAACCATCTACACTGGCCAGCGCGGTGAGTGCAGTTTCGCAAAGCTATTGTGTTTTTCATCTCACTTTTAGCAGGTTTGGCAGGGCCTCTTGCCTTTTGATTTATTAGGATGATAATACATCAGTATGATGTGGCAGGATGCTCCACAGTAGGCCTGGGATGGCAATATTCATTTGTTGAATTATTGACTAAAAAGGTTCTCATCATTCACATTCAGGGTGTTTTTTCCAAACAATCCTCTCTGTATACATGTTTGTTTTACTGTTTACAGGGTAGGTCCTTACATATTGATGAGGTTATCATTTTAATCTTGTATCTCAAGTTTCAATTCGGCTCAATAGATACTAACACTGCTGAGGTGAGTGGGGGGCATTTGTGATCCTACTTGCAGTAAACACTGATTCAATTGATGTTAGTGTATATTAGAAATGGATATATTTAGTTATTGATATGATAGGTTATTTATAACGTGCTTAATACCCAGAGGTTTCTAAGCGCAGACCAGGGAATCAAACCTGTGTTGCTCCTGTGTAGTTTTGCTTCCAAGGCGAGCACATTGCCCCTGAGCTATCCTCCCGAGAAGGAATTCAATGTCTCTCTGTATTAGATTCATTAATTCAGAGTGACAGAAACATACTGAACACAGCTAAGATTAATTCAGAGTTTCGGAATCCCAGTATTTTTGCAACAGATGTACAGAATTATTCTAACTACAAACTACATCTGCAATTTGTCTTGCCCCTGATGAAAATCTCAAATCTTTTGAGGAGATTGCAAAATGCCGGGCTAAGTTTAATCTTTTAGGGTGTTTCAATAACATTTTAGCACATCATTTGATGTTAGAAATGTTAAGGACATGTTTGGCATGGGGGATATTGACATGCATTGTATTGTGGCGATGTAACTCGATCATTAGCTCGCTTTAGAAGTGCATTGTACTTGTCTGTCATAGAGGATAGGATAGTGACATGAATTGTATTTTTTGTCAAGTGTGGTTCATGCACTTGTGTGTATTTGTTGCATTGACCTTCAATATTTGTGTGTCAGATATAGAGATGCAAAATCATATTTATTCTTTTTTCATTCATATCAATTATTAACTTTGTATATGTAGTTATTTCCAACATCACTCAGGATCTGCATTTTTATTCTGATTCAGAATCTGGGTACGGTGCATTTGGAACCTCCCCTAAAAGTGATTACACACTACAGTGATTGTAATAACATTTTTTTTGTTTAAACTGAAATTTGGTGAAAAAACTTTAGTCAATATTGAGTTAAGATGATCACATTTTTCTTAACTTAGAGTCCCCCCGCTATTCCGCCAATGAGCACAATCATGACCTCTCAACAGGGATTTACAATAGCACGGGTAGTATACCTCAGTGGCAATGTGCTCATCTTGGAAGCAAGACGACGCAAAGCAACACAGGCTCACATTACTGTCTGTGCTTAGAAACCTCTTCGGTATTAAGCACATTATATAATTATATACAATGAGAGAAAAAGTGAAATCATGGGGAACATCTACCAGGGGTTTCTGAGTTAAGATGGTTGTCACTTTTTCACGGAATATATATGTTTGCCTACATATGGAAAGACACAATTTGCACCAATTAGTTCAGTTTGGGCTTTAGCCAAAGATGCCCAAGCTGCCCAGCACTTGCAAGCAGTACATTTGCACATGTGCAAGAGCTATTTGCACATGTGAATTTGCATTGGCAGCAGTGCGAATTTACTTGGCTATACTGTCATTTCACTGATGTGGACACACATGAAAACAGCATTTACCCATGTGCTAATATAATTGCACATTTTGAAGCAGAATGCGTGCATGCTCAAATGTACCAGAGAAAACTGACCCCAAAAGCATAATTAAGGTAATTACAATAACTGCACTGGTGAAAATTTAAAATGTACACAGTATTAACATCAGAGCAAAAATTACCTTCTGCAAAAAGAAGATTTTGTTAATGCATTTTGGCAATAAGGCGATGTTTGGTCAAGTGCTAATACTGTGGGTATACAAACACAGGCAAACAATTCCCTGTTGCAAAAAATCCAGATATTAATACATTTCCTGGACTAAATATATTTTTACCCAGATACTAATATAGTGCACAATCGTGCTTGAAGAAGATGACAAACATGCTGAGTTATGGAACGTGTTCTCATGCACGTTGAACCCCAGCACTGGAAGACTTAAACATGCCAATACACCCAGGATTATTGTACATGTGAAGATTGAAGAATACAAGTTTGAACAAAGGCTGGACAGCTACTGAAGGATTTAGTTTGAAAGATTAGGTAGAACCATGTGATATGTTCACTCAAATCATTTTGATAGGCAAGTGAAAGATGAACAGGTGCAGTAATCGGCTTCCACCTCTACACTGTGTAAGTATTAATAGCGAAAAACCATAGCCAGCAAACAAACATGTTCTGCAGTGTGCAATGAGGGGACAACTACTCTCAAAAAATGTTGAGAATTGACCTTGTTGACTAGAAATAGCTTATGCTGGATCTTCTTACCACTGCATCCTTTTAGCATTGAGGTTTCCTTAACATTACAGAAAAGGTGAGTGGGGATGGGACACTAATAGGGGTCTCACCTGAATGGAAAAGGACATCATATGAACAAGGTGCAGCCTGTGGAGAGTTTATGGTCTGATGGTACTGTGAATTTGACACCCTAGAGAAAGAATTTAAAATGGATAATGGCACAGTAAACCGCCAATGCTTCCCACTCAACGACAGGGCAGTCACTCTCCACTCCATTAATGGGGCCGGAAGAATATTCTACACCACACACTTGTTTCACTTCCAAACATTATGTCACCTTTGGCCCTATGCCTAACCCACTAGTGTCTAATGTAAGCATCTTCATAAGCAATGATGTCCTAGTTTAGGAGCATTTGCTATATCCTCCTTTATCAGACCAAATATGTTCTTCTTAACTGAGCAACCCTTCAATTTGTACTAATTTCCTGAGGGAAGCCCTGAACGGTGTTGTTTTGATATCAAAATCCTTTACAGAGTTATGGTAGTATTCTATCAGCCCTAAAAAGAACCTTATCTGATCCTTGTCCACCAGAGCTGAAGCCATTTCAATAGCTTTCACCAGCCTCTTCTCAGGCAATACTCCTTTCTCCATTAATTTAGGACATAGGTAGTCCACTTTTGACACCACAATTAACATTTGCTCCTCTGAATGGTGAGCCAAATTTCTTCCAATTTGGTCAATATCATTTTGAGTGTAACATCATGCTCTTCTGTCATGACCATGTACACTAGAATGTCACTGGAAGGCTATGGGGCTTTTTAATATCTTGTCCATGATCCTTTGGAATGTAGCAGCTTCCATGGCCAACTCAAATGTCATATGGCAGAACTTGAAGGCTCATAGGGCCTGATGAATGACTTGAGATGTTGTCATTGTTCTGATCATTTTACCTGGTGATAAGCAGATGATAAATTGATCACACTAAATATCTTGGATTTACCCAAGATTGCTAATGTTTTTACATTTTTCCTACTGAAGTCTCTTAAATCTATGCACACTGTGACTTTGCCATTGATTTTGGATACTACAAGCACCAATGCCAACCATTCAAATGTTTTGAATGTCATTTATAACTCCTGATTACAACATTATGTCCAACTCTTTTTCTAACCCTTCTCTTATGTTGTGCAGTACCAGTCGGACTTTGTGCACTACTGTAACCACTCCATCATTCAGTTTAATGTCAATCTCAAAGTCCTTGAATTCTCCCAATTCATCCAAAAACACTTCTGGATAACTCTTTTTCCAAGAATTCAATGCTTCTGATCTAGACACTGGTTGAGCTGCACAAGCCTCCCTGCAAATACAAAGAATGATTTGCTACCTCCACCTTTGTAGCAACAACCCTTTCTTGGCTACATAGATCCAAGCTCCCCATACTTTATTCTTAAAAGTTATATTGTTCTGGAACTTCTCCAAAAAGTTTATTTTCACATCATCATATGCAAAGGGATTTATGCCTGATGGGCACAGTTCTACTACAGCCCTCTGAAGCACAATATTGTAGGTTGATTGCAATATCATTGTTTATGGAGAACTACTGTCCACTTTCATGAATAACCATTGGCTCCCACCCTTGAGTAACTCAGGTGGACCTCTACTCTTTTGGAATGCTACAATATCAAACACATTTCATCTGGCCGTTTTATCTTACTTGTCAGCTACTCAATGTACTTGATTGGACTGTTTAGCAAAATGTTACTTCTTCTTAGAGTTGAGGCATACAATGTTTCTTGCCGGGCAAAACTGATTGCTGACGTAATGCCTTAGGCTAACACATCAGAAGCAATTATACTTTGGTGGGACATCCATCGATCTGATGCTTGAGTCTTCAGGTGTCTTGATTGCACAGACGTCCACCTTTTCCTTTTTCTCATTTCTTCTGTCTTATCTGTGAGGCTTTTTGTTCCATTCTTCGAGCTATTGTAACTGGTTCTTCCAGCGTTATATCTTTAGTCAGTAGTATTTCTTGAACTTTAGAATTGTTAGTGACTCTGACTAATTGGTCGCTAACGAGTTAGGATGTTAGCTCTTCACATTTGCATGAGTGGCTAGTGACCTCAGAGCTGCCATATCATTTTCTACCTGTTCATTCTGTTGTCGTATCCCTTGAAAAAAATGTATGTCTTTCAAGCACTGTGTTGGTTTTAAGTCCAAACTGTAGCTGTAGTTTAGCTATTGCAAACGCTCATTTTTCCATATCATTTGCACCCTAGTTTTCCAAATCTTGTAGGCAATCAGACATACTGCAGTATTCCAGCCTAATTAATGTAATAATATTTCTTGTTTCCTAATAGTCGTGAATGTCTCTCTCCCAATGGCTATCAAATACATGTCGAGCATTTTAATCCAGTGCTTCCATAAAATGGGAGGTGCACCTGGTGCCATTAGAAATGTTGGGGGCAGATTCATACTTGCTGCTCCCTTGGTTATGTGATCCCTTTAATTTTGTTTTTCTTATTGTATTCATTTATATTATTCCTTCCTGCATTCAATACAACATCCATCAGTCCATACAATTCTATATCCTTCTGTGGCCCGTAATGTGGTTCACTTTCAATTTGGAGGCACGGTCTAGTTGTTTTTCCGAAATAGTGACCTGCCTCACAGTGTTCCGTACTTGTGCGCTCTATGACTTTACTAACATGGCTGCCGTAAGGCCTCTGTGCTGCTGGCATTTGAGTTAATTCTCTCGATCCTCCTGTGAACAACCAGTTAGGTCTCTGCCCTCTATGGCCTTGTTGTTCTCTGTTTTTTTTAGTGCTGCTGTCCCCTGGTTCCTTGTGTTTTTTTAAGCCATAGCGCTGGGGAGTGGGTATCCTTCTTCCATTCTCCTTTGGTATGCCCTGCCCTGAGATAGCCTTATTTATGTTCTGTGTATATTTATGCATTTGTTACAGCACACAAAACCCTTTGGGTATATCACCAGTAGTTTCATTGGGGTGCATTAGTTACATTGGGATGCACGGTTAGGGTTTCATTGCTTAAAAAGAGGTGTATGCCCCTATGGAGACTGCAGGCAATGGGAACGGGAGCGTAAAGACCTTTATTTGGTTTTCAGGTACTATAACATGCATGCGCACCAACAACCATTTAGCACTCACTCAATCAACTCCCCATTCTGCACCATCCTAGCCTTCCATTAGAGCCACAAAAGATTCCACGGTAGCTACGGTTCATAGCAACACAGATCAATACGGCCTACAGACGTCCTTCTATATATTCACTGGCCTGACCATCGAAGCAAAACAAATCAATGTCAACATTTTCTCAACAGACAATACACATTTAACCTTTATGAGTTGTCAATGGCGGTTAAGATGAACCAATGTTTAATCTGCATCACATTGAATGCCATTCAGCAAAAAATACAATGAACAATTACCTACCATGGCATAAGGCTTGGTCTGTATCACAACGCATAATGTTCAGCAAAAACCAAAACATCCCACTATTGTAAAACAAATGGACTCGTGCATCGGTTCACATAAGCAGTCAATTGAAAATGTAAATGAGGACTTTTTACTTTTGACAAGAAGGCATTAGGAGAAGCCGAAAATGCACAGGTGAAGTCCTTCACATCATACAAGGCAAGGTAAAACTAATGAGGGGACACTCACACATGTCATTCAATCTTCAATGTTTGAAAGCATTGCACTCGTGTCCTTCGGGAAGAAATGCAATGCATGAGCCATTGTACTGACGCTTTGGAGAAGCAAACACAGCGCACAGTGAATAAAGCACTCCCAATGTTCATCACATAGTTTAGATCATCTCAAATTTCGCTAGCAGGAGTTAGTAATGTTTTGCAGTTTGAGGCAGCAAGTTTGCGCAGGGTGTACTGACCAACTCAGACTTGCCACATGGTAACATATGACGTTTCCTGTGCCTAATTCAAATGGATTCATTTTGGCTGAACAAATACTTACACCATTCATGATATTCATATGCAAGAGGGGAACATAGAGTCCTTGTTCAGTCGCTCCACATCTGTACCATAATACCAATGTTGGCCACCCAGTGGCATTGGCTTCACTGCACCCTCTCACCGGCCACCTGTGGTCTAGGTAACACCAGCAAATCCCTCTTTCCAAAAACTCCTTATCCATTGCAATCCTTCCGGGGGTTCACAGCACTTTCAGAGTTTAGTCACTTTCAGGCTTGCCTCCGCTTTTATGGTTTACATTCTACTTCCAGCAGGTGAAAGTGCTCAATGGCTTCTTACTTCAGCCTCTCAGCTTGCCACCCAGATGCAGGGGACCAGGCGTGTTTTCCTCCATCTTCTCAGTCAGGCAGCCACAGATCCCCCATTACAGCTAAGCACACCACAATGTATCCTCCCTATTCCCGAGAGTCTCTCTCTGTGGAAAGCTCTGTCATTGTATAGTCAGTCTCGTGTATCTGCTTACATATTGTACTGAGGCTTTTAGGGCAACTCTTCTTCCGACCATGCTGTGGTTGCTGGTCCCTGTCAGATGATAAGTGATAAAATGTATGTCAGTCTTTTGGGATTTTACAGACCTCATGGTCAGCATGTTTATGTACCAGTTCCAGGGGTGGACTGGTCTATAGGTAACTTTGGAGATTTCCGGGTGCCATGCAGGCATGAAAAAGTGATGGGTAGAAGGTTTTGAATTAATCTGAACCACACACACTGCTCTGGGAAACCTTCCACACCACCGTTTTTTATCCAGGCTGGGCCATTGCAAAAGGGGTCCAGCCATATGCAAATCAGTCAGGTACTGCCACCAATGGGAGAAGCCAAGCCCGAACTGCTGGGCCAAGTCCACCTGTACGGAAACACAAGCAACCCCAGATGGTTGAATGTGATTGTACTGAGCCAAATTTCAGAGTGGTATATTTCATCATAACCATAATATTGAAAAACACCAAATTAATAATTACTTTGCAATTTGGGGGACCCGGCCCACCACCACTCTAATTTTCCTACCCTTTTAACACCACCTCAACCCCATCTGCACCATTGCAAAAGGGGTCCAGCTATATGTAAATAGGTCAGGTACTGCCACCATGCCAGCCTTCTACATTTATCAAGTTGCAGAAGGCTTAAGAAATGCTGATTTCAAAGTACAGATTTGAGTACAGAAAACAGAGGATGTCTTTGGACACCTGGTCAGTGGAGTTTATAACTGCAGGTTTAGATGATTCATCAAACCAGTTTCCTTGTGGAAGACAGGTTCTCCAGAGCAGTGGAGCAGAGATGTCAGTCATTGGTACATCAGTAGATACTCACAGGTTTGCCACTAAAGACGGAATGATACTCTGGTGGATGCCCCGTATTGATGAACAATTTTGATGATGCCCCTGATTCTTGCAAAATATGGCATGCTACAATGTGTATGTCAGGGATCTAAGTTTGACAGCTAGCGTGGACATGTGATACTTCTTACCTGGTCTGCTACTAATGAAGCTGAGTCACCCGCAACAGCAACATTATCAAGTGCACACTCACAGGAGACAGGGTGCTACTAAACTTCCCAAGTTAATTTATCTTGGCTGTTTCTTCAATTTTTGTCGGCAGCTCGTGACCCAGAGTTTGTACCACCTGTTTCTGCAGGTTTCTGTTTGCGCTCTATATATATATATATGTTTTTTTATTTTTTTACAGGGCCTGTGGTAGCAGTCCTGTAGTTATGGTTAAGTTGCTCAACTCATAGGAAGAGCACTATTATTTGGCTTATAACTTTGTTCCCCCTGGACGAATCCTCACCAAACTTTGCAAAGAAATGATATACCCTCCCCCCACCAAAATGATTTTGTGAAGTTTGGTGGGGTTTCGTCCATGGGGACAAAGTTATAGGAGGGGTCCCAACATTTTTTAAATCTTCATAGACGCAATGAAAACAAAATGTTTCTTGCGCCTACAGCTCAAACCGCTGGAAGGATTTTCATGGAACTTACTACAGGAGCAGTGGTCTGGTCCTGAAAGCGTGCTTTTGCAAATTTGGTGTAAATTCATCCAGTAGTTTTTTAGAAATGGCCTGAAAGTAGGTAATTAAATAGTTTGTGATATATGGGTCCAGTCCATGGTCTCACGTCCTGATTTGGGGTCCACGGACACTTCTGGTCCAATCAGAGAGCAGTGTGATGTTTGCAGAGATCATACACACCCACTTATTGGTTGGTGGAAACGTGAGCTGTGTCAAATTTTTTGAAACAGTCGCCATATTGGATCTGCGGCCAGCCGGTGTAGTCCACGGACAGAGCAGTGATAAAAAAAGTCTGGAAAACATATTTAGGGTTAGTTTGTGGCCAGAAGAATGAATCGAAAGGGCGGGGAGTGGAAAAAAGCTGAAACAGAGCTGTTTTTAAAGGTAAATACAAGTGCTGCAGGTGGCGCTGAGTCCGCGGATACTGCGGTAGTCCACGGACCTGCACGTCCCACTCGGGCCTTTTAAGGATGTCTGTCATGGAAAGAGGACATTGGGGGACTAACCAATCTGGTTTTGTGGGTCTGGAGGATGAGTTCAAGGGTACAGGAGTACAGGGTAGGAAGTGTTTTCTTTGTTGTGTGTTCTGAAGATGGCTATGGCAATGACCATGAAGAAGCAGAGTGTGTGAACGGTGGGAGAATCTTCAATCCATTCATTAAAGGCTTATACTGAATTTGATGGCATCTCTGCTACTATTGGATTGGGTGAAGTGGAGGTTTCATGGTATGCAGATTGTGGCTTAAACTGGGTAACTTTATTTACATGCTGTGAGAGTATGGCTCACTTTAAACATCCAGATATTATTGTTGTGCATTGTGGAGGCAACAGTTTGGCTATGTGACTGCAGGATCTTTGCAGGTTGCCAAGAAGGATATGTTCAGAAGCCTAATCGAAATGTTTCCAGGTGCAAAGATTTTTTATTCTGAAATCAATCAAAGACAAATATGGAGATGCCCAAACTTTTTTGTCCTCAAATGTACGAAGATAGACAGCATGTGAATAAGGGTGTATGTACTTTTTTATTATATGCTTTAGGAATGGCAAATTTTGACAATGAAAACATCAAGTTGGATGGCGTCAATATTTTTGGAGGAGATGGAGTGGATTTGAGTGATGTCAGAAATCAGATTTTTCTTTTAAATGTCCAAAATGCACTGAAACAATTTTTGTAAAATGGTGAAATATGTTGTGAAGTATTTTTTTAGTAGTTGTAGTAAATAATAAACAAAAATAGAAAACAAATAAAGCAGTTTTTGTGAAAGTTAGAAAAAATAATTAAGTTCATCAGAACATATGCTAGTTTAGTACATAAAACCCTCAAACATCTTTAAGAAAAGTTTTTTTTAAAATCCTCCATTTTTGAATGACAAACAACTGATTTTAATACCCCACCCCATGCCTGGAATTTTCCAAATGTCCGCAGACTATCATGCTGTCCGCGGACTATGCAGGCTCAAAAGGTCCTGTGATTTCTATTTTTATTTCTATTTATTAACTGTGAAAGGTGGGTCCTAAAGGAACCCTTTTTGTCTTTTTGGCTTTTATTTTATTTATTTTTTAGATTTTGTTTTTTTTGTAGCAGAGGGGATGAGGTGTAAGGTGAGGGAGGGAAGGGGCAACAACCACAGACATGAAGAGGCAGGTGGACAGGGGAAGTTGTTGGGTGTGCCTTAAATCCAAGGTCGGTGACAGGGTTTGTTTTGCCATTTGACCTCAGCCTTAAAAGCACCCTGAAACTGCTCCCGTTGCAGAGTGGTGTGCCCATGGTGAATGGCGGAATTACCGCCCCATTCCAAGGTTAGCGGGGCGGTAATTCCCCATTCACCATGGCCCCTTCCCCATTCCCATTTTTGGCCCATAGGGCTCAATGGGAATGGGGAAGGTGCTAATTACGGCACCGTAAATTACGGTGCCGTAATTAGCTCCTAGGTCCCTTTGCGGGTTGGTTTTTTAACACCTGCTAAAAGCAGGCGTTAAAGTGCAGCCCGCAAAGGGACCTCGTAATCAGGCATTAAGGGTTTAACGGCGCTGACACCTTTTATGGCACCGTTAACCCCTTAACGCCTGGGTTGTAATGAGGCCCACTGTCTTTCTCAGAGCACCCGGATGGTTGGAGCGAGTGTGGTGTTGCATGGAGGTGGTCCCAAAAGAGTACTGTCTGAGTTGTCTGCAACTGAGTACAACACTGTACTCAATGCATTCAACTTTGGCAGCCTGAGCTTTTGGTACACCCCTAATGGTCTTAAAGAACTACCATAGCCATGATTCTCTCTGGGTGCTGGAGGTAGGAACTTCTTCTACCTCATCTTCCTGTTCTTCGTCATCCTTTTCTGTATCATTGTGCCTTTTCCTCTGTCCAGGTGCTCTATGTGGTGATGGTGGTGGTACTGGTGGCACGTGGGAAGGTGGGATGGCTATGACAGATGCTATTCTTAAAATCCTGGAAGTCTCCTGGAAGTAGCTGTCATAAGATGCTATCTCCTGGTGTGCCACATTGAGACTAAAGGTAATGGGTGGGTCACTTCAGAGGAACCATCTGCAAACTGTGCCACTGTCCGCGGACTACCGTGTCAAAAATAGGCCTTGTAAAGTTGTAAAAGGTTGACCGATGAACAAAGAATGGGTTTTGGAGCTCTGGAAGGGTACACTTTTAATTTGATACACCCTAGAATGGCCAAAAATGCAGTTCAAACTGTATGTGGTGATGGACACTGTCCGCGGACACGCCATCATGCCGCATGGGTGTGGTCATATTATGACATCTGGGGGCATCTGGGGTGTAGGTGGTGGTGGGTGTTCGCGGACCCTGTTGAGCGGGAGACACAGGGCATATGTGCATGGATGTTTGCAAACGGGTGCATTGTCCGCAGAGTAATTAAAAGTGTGTCATGTGAGACCGGACATGATCGGAAAGGGTGCGATGGCGGCGGATGCCCCATTCTGTAAACGGACCCTCCAAACAGTTGTGATGTGTGCAGACTATTCATTGGTGTTTTAAAGAAAACAATAAGAGTTTATTACACAGTAATATACAAGATATTTACAGTAGAAAACATACATATATTTATGAAAGGGATGGGGTATTCGAATGGGAAAATAAATGCGAGTTTGGAATTTCAATAAAGTTATCCTCTGGGGAGGGAAGGAGAGATGTTTCATCGAAGCGTGTTTGATTTATGTTTTGTGAATTTGATTGAGGTGATTGCTAGGTGTAGGGGGACAAAGACAATTAGGACAGTTATAATGAACTTTTCTAAAGCATGACTTATAACATCATTTTAAAGTTCTTTAAAGTCATTGCTAATTTCCTCAAATTTTGAAGACAAGGTAATTATTTCATTCTGTACAGTTGTGGTTTGGGATTGTATTTCTGATTGTTCGGATTCTGCATAATTCCTTTGTAGTGTAGTTTGTTCATCTAAACTATGTACTTTAAGAAAAAAAGTAATTATTATTTCAATGAGCTCTCCATAAATTACATTATTTGTTTATACTGAAAAATGTATTGTTTACCATTAGAGAATGTTGTTCAATGCACTCAAGTGTGTTTGCTATTTCTGTCAAAATAAGAAATGGTGATATTTGTATATGAGAATTGTTTATATAATGAATGGTCATAATATTGTTGGTTAAGTTGCTTAACTTATGGAAAGAGTACTTTTTGAGCAGTTTATAACTTTGGAGCTATTCGACGAATGGTCACCAAAGTTTCCAGAGAGGCACATGCTGATTGGATGTTTGAAAACATGAGGGATGGGATAATTTTAGAAACCGTTGTCACATTGGAAGAGGTGGATCACATCCTTTGTCCATGGACAGCACAGTGAGGAAAAGAAGTCTGCAAACTATGTTTGGTGTTATTTTGTGGATGAAAGAGTGATTGGAAAAGGTGGGGGAGTGGCAAAAAGTTCATATAGATCTATTTGTATAGGTCAAAAAAGCTGTGTAGGTTCTGATGTGTCTTCCGTTAATTTATCTGTCTGTGAATGTCATTGGGATTGGTGGGGGGTCTGGGTGAATCTTGTTATTTGAAGGTGCATTGTACATACTTGTTATATGGTTTAATTCTATTGCGGTGGGTTTGGCCAGTGGCCAGATTCTTGGGGGCATGTGTCCCCACGAATCTGGCTGCTGGCCACTGTATTTGTAATATGGTGAAATTATATAATTGAAGTGTATGTGGTATTTATGTAATACAATTGAAGATAGTACCCTTCAATCTCTCCTCCGCCTTCAAAATGGTCAATGATTCTATCCTTATTAAACAGATACATGATACCTTCGGCATCATCACCGGGCACTGGAGTGGCCGATGTTTTTCCTCACTAACTGCCCTATCCAGCTGGAACTGAGCCATTCTTTCCCCATTACCTCACTCTCTACCTGCAGCATCCCACAGGGTTCTATTCTAATGCTGTGGCTGTTCATTGTAAATCTCATCCCTCAGGCTCATTTGATCTCCTCCTTCTCTCCTCATTTCCAATGTTATGCTGATGACACAGAGCTTTTCTTGGAACTTGCCTGTACTACTTTGTGCTCCCCGTGTTTTATCCCTGATTGTGTGAACGCCATCCAGGGATTGTGTGCAGCCAAATATCTTTGACTCAATGCCAGTAAGATGGAGATATTTCTTGCTGGCACACCTGTGCCCTGTTTCTCTCCTACCCTCCGGCTGCCCTCATCAACCATTGAGACCAAAAACCTAGCGGTTATCTTTGATTGCTCTTTCTCTCTCTCTCTCTCTTCACTCCTTACATCTTGGACCTTATCAAGAAGGACACTTTTAGCTTCACCTTCTTACAGGCATTTTACCTTTCCTCACCTTCCCTCAGAAGCACAAGGTCTATAGAGCCCTGATCCTGTCTATGCTGGACTACTTGTCACGCCTTGAAACACATGTGTATAGGCGCGTTACAAATACCATATCATATCATATCATACTTCAACAGTCTCTTTATTAACCTTCCCTTTTGTTCCCTATGTCCCCTTTAGCTAACTTAGAATAGGGCTGCAAGACTTATTTTTGGCCTCAAGCCCAGGCATCATATCTCTGGAGCCTTAAAATCTCTACTCTGGCTCCTGGTAGCTGCATGGATGAAAAGCCCTATGTATCATCGACAAGGCTTTCTGGCATCTGGGATTATGCTATCTCCAACTTTCTCTCCTGAATACTCCCCTGCTAGAGCCCTCTGCTTCTCTAACTCAAATCATCTGCTTGTGAAATGCTTTTCCAAAGAGAGAATGGGAGGCGGGTCTCTTTCTTCGGCTGGTGCCTCTCTTTGGAACAGAGAGCTCCCTGCTCCTATTAGACTTGAGCTGGATTTTGTTAATTTCTGGAAATTTCTCAAAACTCTGCTCTTCTTTTCCTCTTTCCCTTTGTCTCTTCCCTGCTAACTTATATCACTACCACTGAGGCTGGTGACCTGTACCCTCATGAACTTCACAGGTTCCACGTTGTGTATCTAGTCAACATCAGTACCCCCAATCAGCACTGCCCTTGCAAGCTTACCGCCTGGTGGCTGTGCACCCCACCCTTGGGAGTCCTCCACCCCAGCACTTAGCCAGTGCCTTGGCACTTTTGCATTACTTGGCACTTCCGTCCCAGGCTCCCATCAGCACTTGCCCATCCTTACTGCCCCTTCCATTCATGCACTTCTTTCACTGCACAATGCATATGTGCATTTATAGCAGCACTGAGTACAATTGTTTTATATGAGTAAGGGAAATACAGATAGGAGGATTTCTAGAACATTGTTAAGTGACATTTGGTGTATGGGAGTTTAATATGTTGATAGGGTTACTTGTAGAGTTCCTGGAAGTTATTGGTGGATGGATGTGTGACTGTTTGAAAGAAGGCAAAGAGAGTATTACAAACATAAAAGTAAAAAGGGTAGAAGGGCTGTCCTGTGTGATGGTCTGCAGGTGCCATTAGGGTCTTTCAATGATGCCTGGCTTGGAAAGGGGACTGCAGAGACCGCAGATAGTTATGATGGTCCATAGATTACGGTTCGTATTGTATGCTAGAGAAAGGTATTTGTTATGTAATCTTTGATGTCTTGGGTGTTAGTTTTAGCAGTGCACGGTGGTGGTGCAAGTTATGGTTGCTTAGCTTACCTTGTTTCGGTTTTACTTGTCACCATAACATCCATTTAGCAAAGTTTTTCACTGAATTTCTTAGGTGTTTATTAGTGCAACTTAACCATAACGTCGCTTTAACATTATTTTTTTAAATTATATATATATATATATATATATATATATATATATATGTTTTACAGTTTTAACAGTCAGCTGAGAGAAGAATCCCATGGCTTTGCCGTGAATGATTTGTCAGGCTGAGTAACATTGACTTGGCACAAAAACTACAAATAAGGTTAGTCTTAACTATGTAAGATTGGTGAAAGAAGAGAGTCTAGCAATAACATATTCAATAACTTTGTGACATGGATTGTTTTTTAGTTGGGGAAGTAATCTCCTTAAGATTCAGCAGTAAACAGATTTGAAATGTCATTGTGTCTGTTTTGCAGTTATGTTGCCATCACACTGAGGTCACATTGTCCAAATGTGGGGTGGTGAAGGGACTGGGGTAATATCAATGTATATTGAAGGCTGCAAAAAGTGTGACCATATACCCTACATCAGACTGCAGTGTTCATCCTTACCCAGCAATCACCAAACCCTATCCTCAAAATCAGATGTATTTTTTTTTTTTTGCTTTCAAAGTGCAAGGACAGAGGGCACAGTTTTAGGACAGTCTCAACAACATTGGATGCACAGTCACTCTGCATCAAAACATATTTCCCTACTTAAGGAGCCCTCCAGTCTCTTTTCCTTTGCAGATGGGGAGCAGGTGCAAGTGGATCTAGGTCACCTGGCCTAAGCCCCGCCCAACTTCTTAGACTTGCTTCTTCCGTCCTGCTCTTAACTCTTTGATCAAGGGCGTCTCTCGCCTAGGCGTCCGAAGCGAAGGGCAGATGAAGAAAAAGGGCAATTCCTGTTTGGACCTGGAGGACCAGGAGGATCCAGGGCCTGAACCCCTGCTCAGACAGCAGGTAAGCATGCACCAACATGTGTTTACTTCCTCTGTCCCCACAGGCCATCCCCACCCCCTCTGGTCCACCTGTGATGTTCCCTTGTGCCCCCCACCCTTCTCACACACACAGGTGTTGCCTGTTTTGTTTGATTCTTCTACCCTGCTCCCCCTCTCTCCCCTTCCAGTCTATTTCTGCAGGAGTCTTTCCTAATGCATTCTGGTTTTACCATCACTGTCTTGTTGCCAATGCTGGACTTGACTTTTATGAGCTTCATTGTTTCACGGTGCGTCACCCTTTCTCAACTCTCATGCTGGACTTACTTTGCATCTTGTACTCATGGTGGCCCTGAATCATGCTGTTCCCATCTTCATCTTGTATCCTGGCTTGCAACATTATGTGTTAGTATTGACTTCTGCATTTGTATTTGCTCTCGCACTCTTTTTGACAGCTTACTCTCTGTTCTCTCCTCCTCCCTTTCTCCCTTTTTCCTATCTCCTCTCCTTCCTTTCTTCTATGCACTTACTCTTTCAGAATAGTCCCTGGACCTAGTATGATAGCAACCTCGTCTGTCTCCTCGCCCCTTCCCTTACTTGTCCCCCCTTTCCCTCAGGCACTATCTCAAATGTCGTCAGGCATAGTGTAATAGTTGCTTGTTTTGTTCCTCGCCTCCCTTTCTGCACCCTTCTCTATTACCGTCTGTTTCTCTCCGGCTCTACCAAAAATGTTGCCAGGCCTAGTACGGTAGTTGCTTGTCTGTTTCCATTTCCTTCCCACTCCCCACCTCCCTTCCTTATCTATGTCTTAGCACTTGCACTATCTGAAATGTCGTCAGGCCGAGTATGATAGTTAATTTCACATACTTACTGTTCATGGCCTGTAAGAATGTCATTGTACTTTCCCTTGTTCCCTTGCTTGCCTTGAAGTGCTTTGAAACACATTGTGTATGGGCGCTATATAAATAAACAATCATATCATATCACCTACTCTCTGCTCACCAGTAACCCTCAATGATTGTGTCTTATGTGGCCTGCCAGGTGAATGCCTTCTGAAGAAGAGCAGTCTGGGTAAAGGAAGTATGTTAAAAAGAGAATCACAACTAGGCAGCATACTGAGAGGACATGCATGTTTCCACATGTGAAACGCAAAACAATTCTTCAATAGACACAATTCGGTAGATTTGTGTTCAGTCGTGGTACAGCAGTGATGTGGACCCGCATATCTGCTAAAAAACAACAATTCCCAGTCAAGAAATCATCTTTAATTCTGGTTCTAATCCTTTCATCTGCAGTGCATACTTTGGGACAACTGGTGTTTACAATATCTGGGCCACAATTTCACAAACACATGATAAGCGCAGATGCTGGTTTGTTCTTTGCCATGTCTGAAACATGAATGGCCATGTTATAGGTAAACATGTATGTTTAGCAACGTACCATAATAATGTGCGCAGTAAAAAAGCTGCATGAAAATTGTACAAAATTAAAGTTGCTCTGTGCCAGAATTTTGCTTTAATGTTAGTCAGTTTCAGATAAATGTCCCATCCTGCAGAACCACAGACAGACACCGGCGTGCAAAAGTCAACATAAGACCAGTGCCAGCTGCTTTTCTATTTACGCGAACCTATGACTAAAAACAGCATGAATACATACCAACATGTCATAAGTCACTCAGGAGATGCTGGTGGTGTCCGCTTTCTCGTGCTGTCCTCTTTTCTTTGCCAGAAGGAGAGAAGTGTTGCTTAGTATTAACCTGGAGCTCAGCCTACATAGAATAGGTTCAAATCCCTGCACAGACGACTCAGACCTTTATTTTTCCGAGGTCGGCAAATTGACTTCTATAAACAGCGTAATAATAACATATATTATCACAGTGCTTAGAAGCTGTAGGAATCTGGCATGTAGTGACATATACAAACATATTATGTTTGTTTTGTAGCTGGTTGTCCTGAATTTTTAAAGGTGAAAGTGAAATTACAACCCCTAAAATGAATAGAAAAACCAGCATTCTTTTCTAGAATTATATGACACATTTTTAACCCTTTGGGGCATATTACTGACCCCCAGGAATTTGTTCCTGTAAAACAGAGAAACTAAAAGACAGGCTGCCTCATTAAGAAGTTGGTGGTAATTCAGCAGTAAATACGCTGAATTACTGCCAAACTCGTTTACCGTTATCGCCAATCAGACTCAGGGTTTACCACAGGATTATGAGTGATGGAAGGGTGGTGTTAATCGCCATTTTAAGTCCATAAGACTCCATTTGGATTTTGGTGGAATTACCGCAAGTGGTAATTATGCCGATTTTTAGCATTCAGCATGATGCTGAGGTAAATCCTTCACTTCAATGTCAAACACGGAATTTGTCAGAGTGGTAAAAACAACAGTGATTCCGTTACTGCCCAAAAAAGTGCCAGTGAATAAACGGAAGCCCTTTGGGTGGCCTCTGCCTCATGAAAGGGGGGTGTGTTTATGAAGTACAGCCTCCAATGAGCTAAAGAGCGTGGCACGGAGGTCCAGCTGAAAAGAAAACATCCTCTACGCACTGCTGGTTCTGTACTGTTGAAAAGAGGTGCTTTTTCGACTTATAAATATGCAGGCAGATTCAGTCATGTCCGTTTAACCTCTTGCCAAACCAACATTCCACTGCAGGCATTTAGTTAATCACCGTTTGTTTGGAGAGTCGAGCCAAACCCCCAGGTAACTTCATCATGATTTATTCTCGCCTCGGCCCCCTCCACCTGTGGTCTCTGGAAAACAACAGTATCAGGCTGGGGAGTGAAATGCTGAAATAGCCTGGGATCAGTGAGCAGCACACATTTGCGCCGCCCAAGAGCCAAGCGAATTGTGGTGCAAGTGACACGATTTCATATATGTTTTATGGCCAAAGGGATGCCCAGTGGACTATCAGATGGTGGCGCCATATGCAGCAGCAACAGTAGCAGTAGAAGTCTAGCAATCCAGAGCCGGATATCCGCGTCCTCCAGGAGCCGTCCCCTTCACCTCTGACCTGGATATCATTAAAATCACATTTGTAACACTGGCGCTCCTACGCGAAGAGGTGTGGGCCTTTCTCAAAGCTAGAAATTGAATACCAGTCAAAACTATTGATGTTTAAATTGATTGCCACTCGTTTTCATGAAACATCGTTTTTAATATTTGAAGATGCGGGCGTACCCCGCTGGTTGGCTTCACTCGCGCGCCTGTTTCCCATTCACGGAAGACTTGACAGTTCCGAACTGTTTCATGTGCTGTAATCCACCTTTTAGTGCATTTTCTCCAAATAAGCAAGTGCGAATAATTAATTTAGTGCGCTTGATCTGATGACATAAATGATCATTCAATTTCGGGGGCAGATCTGGCGGAGCATAGTGGGGTACGTGAGCAGCGAAAGCAGACGCACTAGCGCGCCAATGACATCGGAATAAATTGGGTCTGATGTATTTATTTGATCCTGGAGTTTACAGTATTCAATAAACTTTGTGAAAATGACACATTCGGGTAAATTAAAGTCCAGCGTAGGAGGACGAGTAAATAAGCAGACCGACATGTTAAGCTTCAGTTTTTGATTAAAAGGAACGGCTTTCGAGCTCTGACGTGGACCGCAGCCTTTCTGCTTCTGGTCAGGAGTCCCTGCATTAGATCAAAAAAGGCTCTGCTCGCCCCAGCGAGTGGGGCGCTGTCTCCAGCATAACCCATTCCAGATTGACAGCTATTGCTATGGTGAAGGCCATATTGTTCACATCTTCTTTCCCCCCTCTAAGTGAATCTGCAAAGCATCCAGATGTAATGCAATCACTCACTTTGTTCATGTGCTTAAATGCTGTTTCCAACTGGTACTTAAAATAATTTTTCCTTCTCCAAAACTTTCAAAACATGGCAAGTCATGTTGCTGTTTTTTGGGATGGAAAAAGCGATCCCGCAAATATGAACACTGGACTTAATTGTAAGGCCGAGTAGAACATATTTTAAAAATTGTTATAAACAGGCGTGGTTGCTTGCATTCCTAAAGTTTAAAATAGGCAAGGGCAGTACTTAAGCAATAATCCCCATACCGGGGAGGGGGTGCATTCATTAAGGCCCTCACTAAACTCGGGCCTGTAACTATGGGCCCCTGGGGCATTACCTGACATGGTAATACCACCCCGGCGAGGGGATTATTGCTATTAGTACTGCCAGTTGGACCGGGGTACTAAGAGATTCTTTATTCCTTTCCGAAACGTTGCAGCGCTTCGGAAAGGAAGGAATAAAACCCACAAAAATGGCGCAGCGGAAGTGAAAACAAAGTCTGTTTTTGCTTTCCATGGCAGCTTTTGAAAATACTTAAAAAAAGTAAACAAACAAAATAGCCACCATGGAAAGGAAGAAGGGACTACTTGTGGCCTGTCGCAGATCGGGAGCAGATGCGCTGGAGACAGAATTATTTCCATCATGTCCGCTCCCAAAGAGGAGCCAAAAAGCAGGTAAGTGGAGGGAAGGGGGAGAGAAATCTATGGAGGGGGTGGACTGGAGCACTTACCTGATACCCGACGGGGGAAGATGGCAGCCCCCAGCCAAGAGGAGGCTCAGAGCAGGGGAGGGAGGCTGCCGCCCCCCTCCCCCTTGTGGGTACTAATACACTTTAGGCCACTACAGGAGAATTGCCATTTTATTAGTCTCATGTTCACATGCAGCACTTCATGCATTTTCTCTGTGTTCTAGATGCTGCAATTCTAGATGCTATTGTCCCTCCATTAATGATAGTCAGTGATCAACTTCAGCAGAATGCAGGTCGGGGTTGACCGCGATGAGATTAAAACCTGGTTGCACGGAAGTCTCTAAAGAGAGCATGGCGAAATGACTACTGCTTTGCAGGAGTGCAGGGATAAGTGTCGGCTAAACTGCCTACTCAGCCCCACACTACTACTAAAGTTGCAGTAATTCCAATTGTAAAGTTGAAGCAGGCACAGCACAACAGGTATACCTCCTTTGCCTCTTTTGGATGTATAGGTCGAGGGCATGAAAGAAGAAAGGAATATGGAGGCTGAGTGCCACAAATGAAATACACCAATCACGGGATGAAAAGATACAAGTATCTTTTATTACTGTACAGTTTACAAAGCAAATCAGATAGCTATCTGGCCCCAAAACCTCACCATGTGAACCAGCCGACACAGTGAGGAGAGTGAGATATTGGACTTCTAAACACTGGCATTTTTATACAATTCCTACAATATTGTCCAGCCTCTCTTCACGTTAATAATTTGTGTCTAGAGTTCATGTCTAGTTCATATGACAGAGTTGACAATATTATGCAAAGGATTACATGAATTTACATTTCCATGAAAATGCAATGATGGTATAGGTTCTCGGATCTGCGGTAAGCCTTGTTTCAAGAATATCTTACAATGTAGGTCAGCTAAAACATACGATTGTCATTTACTCTTCATTGTTTCAGTGTTTAGACAAGGATGAGGCTTGTGAGCGCAGACAACACTCGAATAGCAGTTCATATGAAGCACAAGGTTTCTTTGCTTTGCTTAAACAGTCGGCTCGCAAACAACCTAAACATTAACAGAACTCAAAGGTTGGTCGGCTCGACTTGCAAGACGAACACACAGACCACCATTTTAGAATATGGAACACAAGTGAAAATCAAAATGGCAGACAAATCTTAAAATGGCGGCAAAAAAACCCTAAAAAATCAGAGCTTTTGCAACGTGGTTTTCCATGTAACGCGATTGGCCAATATTAAATATAAGGAGGCACTATATCATTACAGTTCAACAAACCCTCCTTTTGGCCTAAGCCAATAACTTACTAAATATATTCACTTTACTCGTAACTCCACGTTTCAATGTCCGTACATCCCGAATCAAATTCATCAGATATACGATCGCCTTTAGATCCTTGACAGTAATATCCTCCATTACAAAAACTTTAGTCATCTTTTTGGGTGCAAGTATTTTCGGCCCTAATGGACCTACAGTTTGCGCACAACATCCCCCTAACATCGAACATATGGCAGGAAGACATTTTATGCAACAACAACAAAACAATAGAATAACAAGGACTATCACTAAAACCGAGAAGAGTTTCCATCCCCAAGACCGCAAAAAGTCCCAAAACCAAGCACTAAGATCACAATTTCCCTCGGGAACAGCAGTAAGATCCCAATTTCCCTCGGGAACATGTACTTCTGTACTTAGGACATGCAGATTCTGTATTGCCTTAAATAGGGCAGGGGAGGAATCAGGTACGAAAACACAGCAAGCAGATCCCACTAATTTACATACTCCACCACGCTCAGCCAGGATGTCATGTATTCTGTAGGGCGGCGTTTATAGGACTTGTGGAGGCGCCATTAGTATTTTCCGTTATGTCGGCGGCCGTCTGGAATCACCGTTCTAGTGTATTTCCAAGATGGCTGCCGCGTCTTCTAATGCCGGCTCAGTGCAGCGTTCACCGCGTTGCACCTTCACTGCTCTCTCTCCGAAGGTAACGCTGTTTGTTTTCTACTTCATCCCCCTCAGTCCGCTTGGTACTTGTTCTCTCCACGGAACGCTTCTCGTTCCGTTTCCATCCGGAATTTCTCTACTTCCCATTTCCTTCCTTAATATCCTCCTCCTCTATCGCCACCCTAGGCAGTCCTGTTATTACTCCCCTTTGTACTCTCCTCTTTCTTCTATGTCTCAGTTACCCCCTCTCTGCTCGTGCCAGCTCTCCTGTCCCCTTTCTCTTCCTTTTTCTCCTCCCTATTCTCTCCTTTTTTCCCTTCTGGGACGTACCTTTCCTCCTACTTGGGATACCTCGTTTGCCTCCTTCTTGGAAGTCCCTTGCCGGCATCTGCAGCTGTCAGGATATCTTCTCATCCAAGGAGCCTGCTCATTATAGTAGCCATCCTGTCAAAAGATACCTGCCTCAGTTTGCCGCCGGAACAACTCAGCCACGGACGACTATCATATACCAGTCCCACCATCTTACATGAACATCCCGTTGCAGGGTTTTTTTCTGCTGTTGAGGCTTTTTCCCTGCCCAGAAGCCTGCTACCGGGAGTCCCCGCTGTTCAGTTCCTCAATTACCCGACAGCGTGGCATCCCAAGGAGCTTGCCCCTACTTACGCGAAAAGAAAAAGATAAAGAAGAACAGTAAAGAACGGACCCGAGTACGCCAACGAAGGAAGACAGAGCCTCTGGATAGCCCTACAGACGATTCAGGTGAGGAGGAAGGGAGGGAGACCATCGCTGACCTTGACACAGGATGACGTCTAACACCATCCAGCTCTGTAGAGCTACTAATCTAATCGCTTTCTGTTCTAACATCATATTGTAGAGTATGTCAGTGGTCCGGTTGATGGTTTTCTCTAATACTCTTGCCAATCTCCTAATATCCTCGAAATTCATGATCTGTCCCCAAAATGGCACAAAGGATTTTGCTACATCACCCATGACCTGTGAAGGAGTATCACTGTTCTCGTCCCACCATGGATGAGCTCTAGAGACCTCAGAGATGCTAGCTACGAATACCCCTGGTAGCAAGATACCTAAATAACAAGTAATCTGCCAATCTCTAGGTAAACATGATAAGCTTCATTACTGTATATGAAATAAACAGGATCACTTACACACAAAGGTCTATCCTCACTCGTCAAATTCGCACAATTAGTACAACCCTTAAAAGTACCCATTGACTGAAAACCATTCCTTTGTATGCAGAAGGAAACAGAGTGGGGGCTGTGATTAATAGTGTAATAAGGAGGCATGGCATCCCGGTCGCCCACAAGAGTCATCTTGAATGAGATTAACGACTGGAAAGGTCTAGAAAGTCTATCGGAAGGCCTAATAGAAGGAATGTTAAGTTTGCTCCTATTTGCAAACAGAGAACATCGCAGAGGCGTCAGGACTCGCCTTTCAAACTTGTTCAGATTAGTCCCATCGAAATTCCCTGAGATGCTATCATTCCAACTTCCAAAGAATAGTGCCCTTAGAGAGGCGCAGCATGCAGTAGTTAAAGTCAAAGGATGAATATAACAGCCCAACCCTTTTCCCTGTGTTGTGGCAAATGCAAACAGATCGAGCAATTAGCTCTATTCAGAATTGCATGGGTCGCATTCATAATTAACAAAAGTGTATTGTTGTGACAACTCTGTCTGTGTTGGGAATCCCTAGGAGATAGAGTGCGCAGATGCACGAAAGGAGAATACATAGTAGGAACACTCTCAGTGGGTATCAAAGTTTCAAGTGGACATACCCCCTCTATATACCAAAACCCTAAAGCAATGATTACTGTTAGACCAATTAACAAAATCAAGAGAAAACAATAAGTCTTCAAGGACCATTCATTTTTTGTCCAATGTCTTTGTTAGCCACAATATGAATCCGTTGCTTCGTACGAGTAGAAGTAGCGACGGCATTAATCCTCAAAAGTTTGTTCCGGAAGGTTTCTGCGACGGACTCCTTAAGTTTGTTCGTTGGTGATCTCCTGACCACGTGATGTATCTTGATTGAAGATAGCTTTGCCGGTCCCAGCCACTTACTTATGTTTCAACGAGAGAGTGTCAAAGGACTAGCTCAACAGTTGTTTCCCGTGGGCACACCCATGCTGTGCTGTAAGTCTAGTGCCGTGGACGCAGATCGTACCTTAAGACTCCAGGCACTGTGTGATCTGCGAACAGAGTGTTGTTGCTTCCTGACGGAAGTGGTGAAACAGAGGAAAGATTGCTCAAGGGTGCAGAAAGATCCGAAGAAGAATTCAACGACAAAGCAGCCGTCTCCCCAGGCCCCACGGGCTCAGGAAGTAGCTTCAAAACACCCTTGATGTTGTTCAAGACAGATTGATCACCGGAAACAGTACAAGTGGCTTCCTTCTTTTCTTCTTCATCGAGTGGCAAAGGAAAAGGTATTTTCTTGGTGTGTGTCATGTGGATCCAGTGTCTCCTGCCTGCTACACATACAGCAGTTTGTGTGGCCAACAGGACCTGGAACGGTCCTCTCCAGTGCAGTGCGAGACTGGATGCTCTCTCAAACAACTTTGTTAGCACCCAATCCCCAGGTTGAATTCTATGACGTGGCCCCTCATATTTAACTGGGAGGGCTTCTCGCACCTGTTGGTAAATCAAATACACATTTTTAGTTAACTAGTCACAGTATTCAGCAAGAAGCAAATGCTCCACATCTTTCAATGCTCTGGGTTTCGGCAGAAATGTTAGTTGGACCCCCCCATTACTATTTCGTATGGGGAGAGTCCAGTTCTAGTGTGTGGGGTCGTCCGCATGCACAGTAGAGCTATTGGTAAAGCGTCTGTCCATTTCAAATTACTGCTGGCACAGACTTTCGTAACCTTGTTCTTCAAGATACCATTATGGCGTTCTACAAGTCCAGCAGTCTGAGCGTGTCTAGCCGAATGGACCCGTTTATCGATCTGTAATCCCGCTCATACTTGCAAGATTACAGCAGCGATGAAATGTGGACCATTATCCGACCAGATGACCCTCGCCAAACCAAACCTAGGCAAATGTTCCTTAAGCATGGTTTTCGCTGTTGTCATTGCTGTGGCATCTTTCACAGGGAAGGCTTCCACCCACTTGCTAAAGGCACAAATCACTACTAAGACATATTTGTAGTTATAGCAGCGCTCCATCTCGATGAAGTCAAAATTAATCACCTCAAAAGGCATAGAAGGGGGACCAAAACTACCCCTCGGTGTCATTGTACCCTACCAAACATTATGCTGTAAGCATACCATACAACTTTGAACAAAATACTTAGCAGTCTTTGAAATGTTTACGTTTACCAAAACAGGTTCTAACAATTTACACATTTTCCTAGCAGATATGTGAATAGGACCATGAGCCATTGTAAACATTGGCGGTGACATATGCATTGGGTAGCATCCATCTTTTCCTTTTGTTGTCCATCCAACAACCTTCCTCATCCAAACTTGCTCAACCCTCAGCCCAGTGTTAAGTTCTTTTGTAGTGGCATCAGCTTGAATATTCTTTATCAAGTTGATCCCTTCATCTACTGTACAGGTATTTCTACTTTCTTTCCTGACATTCATTTCTGAGTATAAATCAGTAGCGGTCCATTTAGCTATCCTGTTAGCAAAAGTGTTCCTCTCCCTACATCATTTACTACCTTTTGATGTGCACACACTTCATGATTGCTAGTTGAGTAGGAAGCGCAATTGCTGAGAGTAGCTGAACTATAAAGGTGCCATGTTAGATTTTTGTTCTGTGTGAGGTCAAGAAACCTCGTTCTGCCCATAGTCTACCAAAGTTGTGAACCACCCATAGGCATACTGCCTATCTGTAAATATGTTTATTCTAAGCCCTTCGGAAAGTTCATGGGCTCAAGTCAGTGCGATAATCTCTGCGGCCTGCATGGAGTTATGCAATATTCTCTTGGTTTCCACAAATGTGCTTAGTGTAGTGATGGCATAAGCAGAAGTGGATGTACCATCCGGAAGCTTGAAACAGGAGGCATCACAAAACAGCTACCCTTGTGGATCATTCAGAGGTGTATCGTTTAAATCAATCTTGCCTTTGGTTTCTTGCTCTGTGGTATAGAGGCAGTCATGTGACATTTTGTCATGGCAAGCAATATCTTGTGTAAGAGGTAACAATTCAGCCGGATTCAATACGCAACACCTCTTAATTTGGATATGCTGTGCAAATAGGATTAGTTTGCATCTCGTTAATCGTGTTGAAGTAAGGAGTTGCATTTGCGTTATGTTTAGTAGAACGTCTACGGAGTGGGGTACCATTACGGTTAAAGTGTGACCTAAAACCATACCCTCACTTTGTTTTACAGACGCAGCAGCGGCAGCACTCAGGCATCTCGGCAAAGTGCATGCAACAGGATCAAGTGTGGAGGAAAAATAACCACACGTTCTATTCTTCCCCCCATGTTCCTGCATTAACACAGCCAAAGCATATCCATCACATTCATGCACATACAACACAAAGGCTTTATCATAATTTGTTGTGCCCAAAACTGGTGCTGAACACAGTGCAGTCTTGAGCAGATCAAAAGCTTTCTGGTGTTCCAAGTTCCACGGTAGTGGCAAAGAAATGCCCTTCTTTGTCAATGCCAACATTGGTTTTATCACTAATGAAAAGTTTGGGATACACCCTCTACAGTAAGAAGCCATTCCTATCAAGGCTCTAACTTCTTTCTG
This sequence comes from Ambystoma mexicanum, assembly GCF_040938575.1. Taxonomy (NCBI): domain Eukaryota; kingdom Metazoa; phylum Chordata; class Amphibia; order Caudata; family Ambystomatidae; genus Ambystoma; species Ambystoma mexicanum. The sequence goes on along the minus strand of NC_090940.1, from coordinate 498,174,284 downwards.
TGTATTTGGGACAGACATGCTAGAAAATATTTTTATCCGTTCAGGTGTCAATATTCTCTCCTTTGACAGGAGATAGCCTAAATAGGCGACCTCCTGTCGACAATACTGACACTTCTTTAATGAAGCCTTATGCCCTTGTTCTGCTAGATTAATAATCAATAACACAGTACCTTCTTTGCAAGAGTCTGCAGCTAAGAGAAGGTTGTCAATATACTGCAACAATGTACAAGTGGAAGGCAAGCTGCTCTTTCAAAACCCTAATATAAATACTCGGACTCTCCGTGTACCCTTGTGGTGCACGGGTAAATGTAAACGAGCGTCCCCCTAGGGTGAATGCGAACAAATAAATACTATCCACATCTTTGGGAATGCTAAAGAAGGCATTCTTAAGATTCACCACACTGAAATGAGTAGCAGAAGCTGGGATTATTGTTAATATCGTAGTTATATCAGGCACAATTGGAAATTGCGGAGCAACAACCTTATTGATAGCGCGTGAATCGATAATGAAACGAAAAGTAATCGCATTATCCCCTTTCTTGTAAACTGGTGAAATCGGGCTATTGCACAAACTTCCTGTAATTTCTTCAATCACTCCACGATGTACAAAATTGGAAACTATACTCTTCAACACTTGCTCACCATCAACTGAAATCTTATATTGTGGGATACGTGGCAACTTAACTCCTGGTTTCAAAACAATGTTAAGAGACTGAATTTGCAAAACACCAAAATCATTGTCGTCAACAGCCCATAAACACGTTGGAACTTTACTAAATTCAGGCGGTAAAGGTCTGGTAAAAAACGGTGAGATAAAAGATTGCTGGGGTGAAATCGTCAAATGTACTCCATCCGAAGAACAATTAATTACCGCATTAAATTCCTTCAACAGATTCAACCCCAACAAATTCTCTCCACAGTTTGTTGTCAGAAGAACCGGACAGTAATCCATAAATGGCCCCAGTGAAATCAGTACCAGCAGAGAAAACGGACTAACCACTGTTGTACCAGAAAACCCTACAGAAACGTTATTCTGCCCTGACAGTGGAATGTCTGGAACCTGTGAATGATCAATGGAACACTTCTGTGCTCCTGTATCTATCAAAAATAGATGCTTCCTATTCCCCACCATCATTTCAAAGTAGGGACGTCTCTGATTAATGGGAATAGGCGTCGGCTCCAGACCCTGCTTCGGGCTGTCCTAACGACACAATATATCGTTGAAGACAAGATCTTCAGAAAGATAGGCAGTTGAAGGATTATCGAAAATATTTCTGCTATCTATACTAGATTCATTCTAAACCTTCCAGCCATCACCTCTTTGTTTTTGCTATGTCACCCCGAGTGGGACGGGTATGCCCAGACGTGGGTCCCGTGCCTGCTGGGCCTAGAGACCCAAGCTACTCCTCACTGATGAGGCCCAACAAGGCCGAAACATGTTTGGGGATGCTTGTGGTCTCGTGCAGAAGGGATGTGACCTAGCAGTTCGGGCTGGACTGCCCCTTTTGAGGTGGAGCTAAGCCTGATTTGCATATGGTCTTTCCCCTTCTGTAATTGCTTGGCAGGCGAAGAACAATGGTCTGGAGGGTTGCCCAGAGCAATGCCAGAGGTTAAGATTCATTCTAAACCTTCCAGCCATTACCTCTTTGTTTTTGCTATGTCACCCCGAGTGGGACGGGTATGCCCAGACGTGGGTCCCGTGCCTGCTGGGCCTAGAGACCCAAGCTACTCCTCACTGATGAGGCCCAACAAGGCCGAAACATGTTTGGGGATGCTTGTGGTCTCGTGCAGAAGGGATGTGACCACGCAGTTCGGGCTGGACTGCCCCTTTTGGGGTGGAGCTAAGCCTGATTTGCATATGGTCTTTCCCCTTCTGTAATTGCTTGGCAGGCGAAGAACAATGGTCTGGAGGGTTGCCCAGAGCAATGCCAGAGGTTAAGATTCATTCGAAACCTTCCAGCCATCACCTCTTTGTTTTTGCTATGTCACCCCGAGTGGGACGGGTATGCCCAGACGTGGGTCCCGTGCCTGCTGGGCCTAGAGACCCAAGCTACTCCTCACTGATGAGGCCCAACAAGGCCGAAACATGTTTGGGGATGCTTGTGGTCTCGTGCAGAAGGGATGTGACCTAGCAGTTTGGGCTGGACTGCCCCTTTTGGGGTGGAGCTAAGCCTGATTTGCATATGGTCTTTCCCCTTCTGTAATTGCTTGGCAGGCGAAGAACAATGGTCTGGAGGGTTGCCCAGAGCAATGCCAGAGGTTAAGATTCATTCTAAACCTTCCAGCCATCACCTCTTTGTTTTTGCTATGTCACCCCGAGTGGGACGGGTATGCCCAGACGTGGGTCCCGTGCCTGCTGGGCCTAGAGACCCAAGCTACTCCTCACTGATGAGGCCCAACAAGGCCGAAACATGTTTGGGGATGCTTGTGGTCTCGTGCAGAAGGGATGTGACCTAGCAGTTCGGGCTGGACTGCCCCTTTTGGGGTGGAGCTAAGCCTGATTTGCATATGGTCTTTCCCCTTCTGTAATTGCTTGGCAGGCGAAGAACAATGGTCTGGAGGGTTGCCCAGAGCAATGCCAGAGGTTAAGATTCATTCTAAACCTTCCAGCCATCACCTCTTTGTTTTTGCTGTACCAGAAAACCCTACAGAAACGTTATTCTGCCCTGACAGTGGAATGTCTGGAACCTGTGAATGATCAATGGAACACTTCTGTGCTCCTGTATCTATCAAAAATAGATGCTTCCTATTCCCCACCATCATTTCAAAGTAGGGACGTCTCTGATTAATGGGAATAGGCGTCGGCTCCAGACCCTGCTTCGGGCTGTCCTAACGACTCAATATATCGTTGAAGACAATATCTTCAGAAAGATAGGCAGTTGAAGGATTATCGAAAATATTTCTGCTATCTATACTAGGTTGCTGATTATCTTGCGAGAATGATTGTGGAGTTTGAGTAAACTGGTTTCTACCAGGACCCCCTACCCCAGAGCGGCCTCTGGATCATCTACCCATGACACCATATGTGTTATTCGACCTCTGCTGAAGGATCGGGCATTGTGCTCTCCAATGACCCTCTTGTTTGCAATAAGCACATTGGTTCACGTGTACAAGACCCAACTGTGCATTACTTTGTGGAACAAACTGACCTCGAAACTGTGTATTCCCACCTCTAGTCCCTCTCACTATCTGTTACAATAATACTTTGCTTTTCAGGTCTCCCTTTTTTCTTTTCAATCCTCTATTTTTCATTATTGACCCTATTGTCGTAATATTGAGCCATATGCAATACTTCATGCTGCCATTTAGCTTTCCAAGCACTCTCAGAAGTCATGATTTGTGACTGAATGTCAGGCAATAATCCACGCACAACCTTATTCACAAACAATCTTTTCCCTGACTTGGTACTTAAATCCTGTCCGCTACAATCTGAAAATACTTGTTTGAACCGATTAAAGAATTTGGTAGCACCTTCAGATTTTCCTTGGGTACAAGCAGTGAGTTTGTCCCAAACAATCCTAATCTTGGGAACCACAGTTTTAATTTCGCTACTATTCTGTCTGGCAAAGTCAGTATCACTTGTGGTGGTCTCTCATCAGCTCTTCTTTCTCCATCTATCTTCACCAAGTTCACCCATGTATCACCCAATCCTGCTCGATCATCTACAGTGCTAATATGTTTCCATAAATCAGCAGGTAGGATCACAGGAAACAACAAGTCTATATCACCCAATGTGAAAACTGACAAATGCAAGACAGATTCTATTTCTTTGTAAAACCCTGTCGGATTTTTCCTAATGTCTGGAATTGACTGTCTCATAGTGTTCACTTCCTGTCCAGAGAACGGGACGTGAACAAATTGTGATACACAGTGAGCTTCAATATCGCTGGCTGCTGCACCTGTTGCGACATTAGTTAGAATCTCAACTTTAGGAACAAATGTCGGAGGAACCTCCTTCATAGGAAACTGAGTAGTAGGCATCTCTGAACGTTTGTTAAGCAATAAAACCAAGTCAAGCGCTAAAGTGGCAGAAACAGTATCGGGCGCAAAGGCTCTCTTATAAATAATCATCAATTCTGCGGGACAACAAATCCTTTTCTTTATACACTCATCCTGCAGATAGTCTACCACTACCTGTAATACTTTCCTCTGCATTTCTGGAGTATACTGACTGTACATATCATATACTTCCATGGGAAATATCGACACATCCGAAATCCATCTAAGCGCATCCCTTGTGCAAATTTGCGTTTCTTCACTTGTTGACTTACAAGGAGGAAGGAACCGTTTCTGCACATACAAAGCGTCCAAACTATCACCATCTATTTCATCATCCTGTAACCGTTCTAACTCCCTTTTTAACTCAAAAACACTCTCGATATGCTCTTTTACTTTCTCTGCAGAATCCCTTGAATAGGCTAAACCATTCAAATCCCTCAACTCTTGTGGGACATCTATGTCCATCAATTTATTCCCCAATACAGCCAAATGTATTCCCATCCCCTCAATAAAGACATTCTGTTCGAGAATGCTTACTAGATGAAGAAGTGTAGCTAAGACAGCTGATTTTTCACCTTTCTCTATACATTGTTTAGCCCATGCATACAATTCTCTCTTCTTATTTTTAGAAACTGTACTTCGAGTCACTACTTTTGATTCAGTACTCAGCCCTTCATCAGTTACAAGTGGAGCAGAAACGCTTGGGAAAGAGAGAGTAGATAGATCCTGTACAACAGGTAGTGGAGACACTACCGCTGGTAACAAAGACGGAATTACTGGAACAGTAACAATCGGTAGAGGTAGAGGTACAGGTGGAGGAATAACAATCGGAAGAGGAGCAATAACTGGCGGCGGAGGAGCAACGGGAAAAACAGGAATTGCTACGGGAGGAGGTGCGACAGCAGGAAGAGGTAAGACAACAGGAATAGATCCATAAGGAGGTGCTGCAGTGGTACCAGACCTATGTTCATTTAAGAGTTTATTAATTAGTTCATCTGAGGCATGAACATCTTTACACAAATATATTTTCTGTATACCAAGTTGAAAAGCCCTATCCATGTTTCTAACAGACTCTGACTGTTTTTGTTGATCATATAATAATGCTTTTTTCTGAATTTGACATATGACGATGTGTATGTTTCTCTTTACTCTTAAGTTGCTGCATAGCTTCCCTTTTCCAATTCTGAATTATATCAAATGCTGCAGGTCTAGCTTTTTTCTTTAACAATATAGTTACTAAATACTTTATTTGGGCAATCTCAAAGCTACCATTGACTGGCCACTGAAATTCGGAAGCATGTCTAGTTTGTCTGTGCCAAATATCATTGAATACTATACTACCAATGCCGTACTTACAGTACATAGTACATGCTGGTGACCTCTCCTGTGGCGCCGGTGGCCAAATTCCAAAGATTGTCCATCTCTGCGGAATAACGCCCTGAAACAGGCAGACATTTTCCCAGGCATGTCAGATTACTGGTGTTACCTGGCGTCGTCTGAGCTCGCAAGTACAGATCTGCAATCAAATATCAGGATACTTAGGAATCGAGGCACGACTCACCTGATTACAAAGGACTAAGGAGTTCCGATCGGATTAAAAAGGACAAAGGACCCTCACGGTTGGTGATTTCGGCAAATCTGCCCGCCTCTATTTGTGGACCCTTGTCAAGATGCCGTCTCGGACCGCGTTCTCCCCGTCCAGGGATCGGGTTGTGCAGTACTGTAGAGGTATCGCGTCTCATCCAAAAGGGGCCCCCTTTTTCTCACTGTCCGATCCCGGTACGATAGCCGTGTCTTTCCTTCAACGAGGTGGCATCAATCTTGAGGGTCCCTATTCGGGCGCCATCTGAAAGAACAAAGAAATATCAAGGCTGAGTACCACAAATTAAATACCCCAATCACGGGATGAAAAGATACAAGTATCTTTTATTTCTGTACAGTTTACAAAGCAAAACAGATAGCTATCTAGCCCCAACACCTAGCCGTGTGTACCAGCTGACACAGTGAGGAGAGTGAGGTACTGGACTTCTAAACACTGGTATTTTTATACAATTCCTACAATATTGTCCATCCTCACTTCACGTTAATATTTCGTGTCTAGAGTTCATGCCTAGTTCATATGACAGATTTTACAATATTATGCAAAGGATTACATGAATTTACATTTCCATGAAAATACAATGGTGGTATAGGTTTCTTGGATCTGCGGTAAGCCTTGTTTCAAGAATCTCTTACAATGTAGTTCAGCTAAAACATACGATCATCGTTTACGCTTCATTGTTTCAGTGTTTATACAAGGATGAGGCTTGTGAGCGCATACAACACTCGAATAGCAGTTCATATGAAGCAAAAGTTTTCTTTGCTTTGCTTAAACAGTCGGCTCGCAGACAACCTAAACATTACCAGAACTCAAGTTCGGTCGGCTCGACTTGCAAGACAAAAACACAGACCACCATTTTAGAATATGGAACACAAGTGAAAATCAAAATGGTGGACGAATCATAAAAGGGCGACGAAGTAAAAACTCAAAAATCAGAGCTTTTGCTACACGGTTTTCCGTGTAATGCGATTGGGCTTAAGCCAATATTAAATATATGGAGGCACTGTATAATTACGGTTTAACAGGCAGGCTATACTCTTCAGGATGAAGAGTACTACTATGAGGTGATGCAGTTGCAACACAAACAATATCAGGACGATGGTCCCAAAATAAAAGAATGTCTGATCAAGGATCTAGAAAAACAGGATGTACACATCTAATCAATATACACAACTAATTAAACACCCTAAAGATCCACCACTGTAAATCAAACACAGAGAATACAGACTTTGAGAATAAAGAGACACGGATGTGCAGGCAAATGATTTCAGCAATAAAAGTCAATGTTCAAGGCTATGCTAAAATGTAAAGAAGGAAGGGCTTAAACATCAGGATGTTCCTTTAAGGCAGACTAGGGGCTTAGGGCATCTTCAAATACTTTGATCTCTTTGGGACTCAACAGTGTTGATCCGGGCATCTTGGAACTTTTACTGGGTTAAGTTGGCATCAAGGTGTTTCAAATCAGTGGTTCCATATGATCACTGGTGTTGAAACAGGTTGATTCGACTCGAACGGTCCATGCACAGGCCGTTGGCAGGTCAAATGAACATCTTGAATCTGTTGCGTTAGCTCAGCAGGTCCAATGTTGAGTTGCAGTACTTCCGAGGTGTGTTAATGACTCCAATCAAGCATTCCCACTAAGTCAGTGCCTTGTCTGGGATTGCTCAAGGGAAGCCCTTATTTATAAATTGTTATGACAAGTTATAATCTGGATGATGAACCCTTGTATAACGCCGCTCTCTTAGAATCCCCCTGACCCCACTGAGCCAAGAAGTAGGTTTGTTTTGCAAATTAAAAAGGTTTATTTGAAAAATTAAACAATAGATATATATCACACTTTTATAATAAATTAATATTTGATATCACACTTAGACATATGACAGTGATCAACAATGGATGATGTTATACTAGGACACTGGTTTAATTACTTAGGAGTAGTATAGAGGATACGGTAGCTGAGAATGCTTTATGGTTTCAAGGAGATGCAAAGATGAATAAAAGGCAGTACAGAAATAAACTTGATATGATTTCAGCAAAAGATAATATGATCACTTTTTCTCTGACAATGCACTCCCCCCCTATGCAATGTAAGGAGATGGAAGTAACACACACAGTCTTCAGGAATACAATCACAGTACAATACGAGTTCAGTTCCCCCCTAGCAAGCTTATAGGACCAGGGATGATTTTGAAACACAGGCAAAAGACTTTCAGGTGATTTGCAAGGGAGTGAAATATGCTAAAATTTTAATTCCCTCTAGAGTTTCAGGGTGAGTGAGAGATACTTTAAATCAGTTCAGGTCCACACTAACAATGATTAATGAGGGATTATTAGGTTGAAAACGGATTTCAGTAATGGAAGCAAAGGACAGATCTTTCTACACCTGGTTGAAATGAAGCAAAATGTCAAATCGCTGCACTTTTTTTTGAGTGCGTTGAGTGCAATTACGGAGGCGCTATAAAGAGTAGCAAGTCGGTTTAGAGCTTGTTGGAAAGCTGGGAATCTTAGCTTTACAATAAAAAATGTGTTCCTAGGATGCACTGTTCCAAAGATACAGACGATTTTGTAAAGGTAGTTTTTCAGAAATTAAATTAAAGTTTCAGAATGACAGATGCTCTTTGAAAGGTTTGAATCAACAGGAGGAACACACGATTTCTTATGATGCAGTTCTAAACAGGTTCAAATGTTTTGAATCAGATTATTTTAAGCTAAGAGATGGGTTCTGCACAGTTCTAGCTCGGTACTCACACTATAAATGTGAAAGGAATGGCCTTGTCACAGATCTGGTCAACAAGTTTAGCTGCGGTTCTCTCTGCTCGGCGGGTCAATCAGGCACCGGTTCTGTTCACAGCGGTCTGGGTCTCTGGTTCTGTTCTGGATACACAGGATTCTTAGCAAGCAGCAAACTGCACAGCTCGGCGGTTGAATAGTTTGGTTTGGTTGCTAGGTTCTGAAGGCCTGCTGATAGGAGTTCAGCTTGTAGGTTGTAGAGTTCCTTGGAGTCTGGTTCTGGAGTCAGCCTGGATCTCTGGAGTTCTGGGTGCTGGAGTTCTCCGTCAGAGTGCTGCGCAGGAATTCAGTTGAAGGTTGGAAAATGAATGTCCCTGTCCGGCTTCCAGTGGTTCTTTTTATGTCTTTTGAAAATGGGTGTGCATGCTAACTTTCTATGCCCAACCCACTCATGATTTGATAGGTCAAGGATTTCTCTTTGACCTGATTTGAGAAGGAAGCAGTGAGTCATCCTATGTCATCAGGTGTCATGTTTATGGCTCCAAAGAAAGAACACTCCCCTTTGCTTTTACCTTAGAAAATCATTTTCATAACTAAACATATTTCCCAAATACACACGTGGTTGGCATTACATGTACATATCATATATTACTTCGGGTAGGTCTCTGTTCCAACTCTGATGTTTCTAAGAGCCAGGGTTCAAAAATGGCAACTTATTTTCGTTTTAAGTTGGTTTACCAATATTGGATTTTTACCAAAAATTACACAGATGTACACCGCCTTTCTACACATATTCCAGTAAATTTTCATTTTTCTAGCGTGAACCCCGTGTCTGCAATCTCCATAATTCATGGGGTTTTGCTTCAGAACATAGTACAGAGTCCTAACACCTCTTAAAATTTGCACAGAGAAATCACAAGAATAATGATATTAATTATATAATTTTGACAAGTCTCTACTATGAATTATCCATCTTTTTAAAATGATGCTCTGGCCCAAAGGGGTGTGGTTTCCCAAAGCACATGGTCGAATTTCTGGTTTGTCCACTTCCTCCAACTCAAGTTGCGCACAGAGGCACTGCCCCTCCCAGTTTCTCTCAAGAGGAAGCCATTTACAACCCCCCCTAATTTAACATTTGCCTGAGCCAAGGAAGGCTCATTGTTCAGTTTCCTGCAGTCCCCAGCTGCTGCTCCCCTAATCCAATCAGAGAGGTGTCATCTCCCTTTGGTGAGGGCAGGAGAATGCAGGCCAGACCTGGGAACATTTGTTGAGCACGTTTCAACTCCCGTCAGGGGTAGTTGTTGGGTAGAATTCAATCTCTTTAAGCCAGGCTTCAGCTAAATGTCACTTTTGTTCCCAGTTTTTCTTCATCCAAATCAAACTTACAATTTTTACACATGCAGCTAGAACGCTGATTCTAAGTTCAAAACTATGACATTTAACAGTTGCAAACTATGTGACACTCAACAGTAGGTCACTCATTTATTTTAAACATTTAGATTTTAGTGTATTTCAGTCCAATTTAACTTAGGCTGCTGACATCCACAGCTCAGCCAGTTTCATTGTGAATATTATTTTAGGCTCTTTCTCTTTCCAGATTTTGTATGCACACAAGTCTACCTTCTGCCAAATGTCTGCTGGTGTTCATTGAGATTTTTTAATATCTTGCAATGTTTAAAATAGACATTTTTAGCTTGCATTTCAGAGAAACAAAGGTGATTTCAAAGCGCTTTTTGAGCCAACCGGCACTGCTGTTTTTCCTTTGGCACACATTCCACTCATGGCAATCCTGGCCCATCACGCTCGCACTGGTGGGTGGCAGGTTCGGCGACCATTTGGGTGTGCGCAAAACTGCGCGGTTTTCCTGGATTCTGGCACAAATGTGGGCTCTTTTGGCCATCTTGGATTTTCTGAGCCCACAGCCCCAAATGTTGCAGCATAATAACTCGAACATGGGTCAAAACCCCTGACAGGTGATCAGCTCTAAGGTGCTGGAGTGCATGCAAGTGATGTGTCAGGTCAAGGGCTCGACAGCTCTAAAGCAGATGTGAAACCACTGAGTGTCAAAAGCCGCTGTTTGGGCTCACAAAGCCAATGAACCAGATTAAAAATTGTTCAAAGCCAGGAAGAAGCATCTAGAACTGAGTATTGACTTTGGATAGTAGACACAATGTAGGATTCCCATAAGTCCTTTCTTTCTGCTTTTCCCAGCCAGGAGGGTTGTAGAGCATACTTGCCACATCCAGTGAGCAGCACCATCATTATCAGTGCCTTGGTTGCAGTAGGCCTTGTCCAACTAGCTAATCATCACATATGTACCCTTGGAATTGGTAGGGAGCAGAGCATGAATCTGATTTGAAGCTTTCTGTCGCCACCTGTTTTGCAGAGGGCCTTGCAATAGACTATATTCCTAATGGAGTTTAGGTGAATACTTCTTCTTCTGAGAGGCAAAAGACGAATCAACTAATAGAAGGGAGTAGTAGAGTGATCCCCCTTGTGTCTCCATCAAAATGTTGACAGGTGGCCAGGCGCCCTGTTTCTGGTCTTAGTCCTGCCCCCTTTTGTTATGCTTTGATATAAACTTAATATACATTTGATATAAAAATTATATCAAATATGATATCAATTTGATATCAAAGGTGTATTTTTATAGGAAGTTGGTATCATTTATATCAATTGGTATATAATGTATATTTTACATGAAGTGGGTATACATTTAATATAATTTGATATAAGTGAATATACATTTTACATCACAAAGCTGTAAAGCTGAGAGCATCCGGCGGTGGTGTTGTTTGGACGAGGGTTGAGGGCGGAGTGAGCTCCGAAGGCGGGACTATAAATCTAGGGTAATGCAGTGATGACATTGCAGAGGGATTCTGCCCTGAATTGATAGGAAGCATAAAATGATATCAAGCAATTGTGATATATTTTTAATATAAACATGTAAAAGCAAATTAATATAAAAAATAATATTTTTAATATAATCATGTATATACAAATCAATATAAGAAATCATGTGTTTGATATAAAAATGTATATTAAGATGCATACACAAATAATATTTTTTGATATGGAAAATGTAATAATATATGATCCTCAGGATAACAGGTAGGTTCAAGTATAATTCCTGCATTACAGTCAGTTACATCAAGATCTTACAGAGATAACCACTTCTCCCATCACCTAAGCAGGGACTCTCCAAATGCCTGTCTCTAGAACCTTATCAGCATACATTCTCTCACTCACAAATAAACATTCTCTCAGCCACACCCAACATTCTCCCTTGCATTACCAGCTTCTGCATCCATCTCACACACTATACAACACATCTCTTTCTTTCTAGATCGCACCACAACACAACGAAGCACATCACAACACATCTCCCTTCTTCACATAACGCAAACCTCCATCCCACTTACACATCACACATTTGCCACTACGTATATCAGACACACGCTGGGTGCCCATGGAACTTGTGACATAAGATGTGGCGGCGCCAACTACTATGCATGAAAATAAGGCTAGTGAAAGCTATATGCCTTTGCCCTCCGACAAAGCAAAAAAGCACCTTTCACCAAATAAGTCTCCTCCCTAAAGCACTACAACATGAATGACAAGACATCAATCACACATTGCACACTACTCATTTTGCACCTTTTTCACTAGAGGTGCAACTCTCAACAATGCAGTGGATGCACCCTCTATCTCTACTAGGGTTAACCAAACATACTTCAACTTCAACCCATCTTCTTTCTCTACCTCAAGTGCTACAGAGGTAGTTGGAGGACACACCCTGTTTTTCTATTTCAACTACACGCACAACGTTTTAATGAGCAGTGCCGCTCTGCATATACCGGTGCACTTCCTATAGCAGATCGATGCCACAAATGGGGTCTAACACACTGCCACACCCAGATTCCTGGTGCAGGCATTCCTCCTAGCTTCCCAAAACATGTCAATACTAGAACACATTGGAATTTCAGAAAGAAAGAAAAAATCACTTTCCAGAACTCTCAGCGCCTCCACAATATGTCAAACTATAGCATATGCAGCTCTAGACCTTTCAAAACATTTTGCTAAGAGTCCATGGCGAGCTTGAAGCCCTAAACCTGAAATTCCTCAAATGAGTTATTTTACCACTCTCAACACTCTCCACATATGCTGAATATACTCTCAAATATATGAAGCCATTAACATCTTATCACATGTTTAGCTAAACGTCCTTGACTGACTTCATCTTTTACCTTAAAGAACTCAAACAGGTGAACTCTATCTGCATTCTCTCTTTGTCCAGCCATACAACAGTTTATGCTGAGCGCACTAGCCAGTAAAACCATTACAGTTATCACAGCAATTAAATACTATCACTCGCTAACACTTTCTATCTTGTAATACTTCAGAATGGTCCTATGAGTCCACAGCTGTGAAACAGCTCTATTCCCAAAACTCATCACACTAAGCTGTAAGGTGACACTACATCCTCTTTATACAATCTCTCCCTTATATAAAACAAATGGTACACTTACTCATTGCCATTACCGACTATTCATTATGGCCACTTTACAGCATCTGACATGTTGTGCTCTGACATGTATCACTCTAGAACTGGATTCTTCCCCTACACTTCCGCCCGGATATCCCGGAGCAAGAAAAAAAAATCTCCTTCTTCCTTCGATGCAGTTAGTACAGCACACAGTACATTTAAGCATTTTTTTCTCCGTACTGGAAATGCTGGAACTATTCCTCGATCCGATTTCACTTTCCCTTTGAACTGCAGTAGTTCCAATATTCTACAACCGCACACCGTAGCCGCTCCTCGGAAAGTAAGTCTCCCATTCCATATTGCGGCACCTCGCGAAATGTTAACATAATCCGTCCGCTTTCATAATACGCATGCCGGCGCTGTTTACCAAAGAAACGCATCTCCATGGAGTCGAACGGGTTGTGCACAGAATTCATGCACAACGTGACCTGTGTCACGCACAGAATGCTCTGTTAGGGCCTATCCTCTGACACTTCTCTTCACCGGCTACAGAGAGGTGCTCACAGTTCGCTGTGACCCACGCACGGCCACTACGCCTTCATCAAAGCGAATTAACTCACAGAATACCGATGGCAAGCCGAATGCTGACTGCAACTGCTTTTCAGCGTTCACAATACTCCACTACATGTTGATGACATCACCACTCTGCAGGCAGACACAAAGTCCAACGGAGCTCCTTGCCCCAAACGACTTTTTTAGTCAGGTACTTCAAAGTTAGCATTTCTTTTTTACTTTAGCTGTGCATTGACTCTGGCGCATTTACTGTGCTGGGTCTGCTTCTTCGCCTCACTGACACAGGCAGAGACAAACTGCTTGCCACTTACACCCCTTCATCTCTGGGAAGCACAACTTCAATGCTGGGCAACACTTCTCCCCCTGAACTTCCCTCTTCACTATGGAGTCTTCTACTGGAGTATTCAAAGTAGCACTCTTCGCCTTGATACTTCAACTGATGTCACTGCACCCTTCCCTTTGTCATGAATAGCCCCTTTTCATCTCTGGGCATTTCTTCTTTAAACCTGGGGAATTACTTCATATGCAGGGTCTCCTACTGGGGAAAAGCTCCCCATTCTTTCCTTCTTGGCCCTGGGTGACGAGACTTACTTTTTAGGGGCAGTGTTTCCTCTCTCTTCCTGTTCTGCACCCCCTGTAGCAGACTTCTCACTGAAGCTTTTTCGTTTTCCATGTAGATTAGCTTCCAGGCCTCACTCAGAGACAAGTTAATCATCAGTGTAATAATGTATGATCCTCGGGCTCACAGGTAGGATCCAGTACAATTCCTTTATTACAGATTCAGTTAGTTCCACCAAGATCTTACAGCGATAACTACTGGCTCCCATCACTAGACAGGGACACTCCGAAAGCATATCTCTAGAACCTTATCAGCAATCATTCTCTCACTCACACATAAACATTCTCTCTGCCACATCTAATATATTCTCTTGCATCACCAGCTTCTACATCCATCCTTTTTATATAAAGTTCCTCCCAAAAATGATTTAAAAAATGTTTGATATCAGGGGCGTGGCCTGGAGTGCCAACGATGTGGCAGCTCCTGTGATGGCCTCCGTATGGGACTGCAGCGAAAATGAAATCTTTTCGGTTCCCGCTATGCTCGGAACACTTCAGCAACCAGCCTGGGTTGCGGAACCTAAGGGGCACCTGCGGCGCTGATTTGGGCTCAAAACGCACCCACCCTCCTAACAAACGCAACAAGGGGAGCCGCTGTCCGCGACCCCACTCGACTTCAAAATGGCAGGCGCACCGCCCTGCCCCCGGCCCCGTGGCTTCCTCCTGGCTCCCTTTGACTCTGGGGCCGCCCTTGCAGTCGGACACCCCGCGGGGCACGACCACGGAGCCCAACTCTTCTAGTGCTCCAGCCGGCACTCTGCCGCGTCCTCAACACAGCCGGGAGCTGCCTGAGTACCGAACCCGGACCTAGCCCATCAGGACTGGGCCGCCCGGGGGGGCGCTCCCACATCTGCGCCCGGAGGCTGCCCATCCAACTCACCTGCGGCTCCCGCCGGAGCGTCCGATCCCTCCTGGCCTGGGATCGGGGACTCGAGGTGTGCCGGCGACATCTTCCGCCCTCCGGCGTGGGCCCCCGAGAATCCTCCTTCTCAGCCGACGCAGCTTCAACCGCTCGCCCGAGAGTGTGGGCTCTGTGCTCGCCTGGATCCTTCCCTGCGCGATCCAAGCTCCCCCGCTGACTGCTGTCTTGGGACCTGGAGCGTGACACCGTTGGGCGGCGGCTCTTGTAATAGCGGACTTCTCGCCCTGACTGGCCCGAACACACTCTGCGGCCTCTATCTGGAGCCTGCACCTGCCCTAGCCGAGCTGAGCCCCACTCCACCCCTGCTGAATCCCTGCTCTTCCCGTGCGGGCTGGAGACTGCCCCCCCCCTGCGTAAGCCTTCCATAGGCAGGGGACCTCAGCCCTGGCCCCTGGGAACCTCCCGGACTGCCTATTGACCTGCACCCCTGCCAGCTGAGCCATGCCGGTGATTTCCTGGGGTGCCCCTGCCCATCCCCCCTCTGCTCCACCCAGAGGGGGCCTGCCTGCGGCTCCTGCACCCTGACTTGGTCTTGGTGGGTGTCCTTTGAACCTGCAACCACTCTACTTGGCGGATCTGCGCCATAAAGGTACTTCTTCGCCCTCAAGGAGAGTAAAGCGCTTGCTGCCCGTGCGGCCCCCTGGGGTGCTCCGGCCCACTCCACGCCTCTGACCCCCTTCACCCCTGGTGCCTTCAGTTGGGGACCCGCGATCTCTGTGCGCAGTTGCCAAGCCGAACCCCCCAGGGCAGTTCTCCACCTGAGAGCCATGACTAAAGCCTTAAAAACCCCCAAATCTGGTGACATTTCCACCATGCTGCTGGCCCCGGAGAGGGGGAAGAAGGCTGACCCTCCCAAACTCACCCCCCAGAAGTTCACCGAAGATAAAGCAGCTCGCAACTATAGAGGACCTCCAGGCTTTCATGACCGACATTAAAACGGAATTTAGGTCCTGCATGATGGAACTCGCGTCCAAACTGGAGCAAACAGAACAACGGGTCAACGATGTCGAACGCAGGCTGGGGGAGACCGAGGAACTAGCTACGGACCACTCTAACTCACTAACGGAGGTCCTGCACTCCATTCAGGCACTAATGGACAGAACCGAAATCCTCAAGTTCAAACAGCAGGACTTAGAGAACCGCTCTCGGCGCAACAACCTCCGCATTCGTGGGGTGCCCTCCACAATCTCCGATAAGGAGTTCCCCAGATACATAAGCCTCTTATTTCAATCCCTGCTGCCAGATCTAGAGGAGACGCAGTTTATGCTTGACCGTACTCACCGATTGCGCCCACGCCAGGGATCCGATACAGACCCCCAACCAGACATGCTCACAAGAGTTCATTTCTACACCACCAAGGATGCCATTGCAGCGATAGGCCGCTCAAAAGATGAACTCTCTTTCCAGGGCTCCCCTCTGCAGATCTTCCAGGACCTCTCCCCTATAACGCTTCAGAAGCGCAGGATGCTATGCCCACTCTCGCTCTTCCTGTGAGACCAACAGATCTGCTACCGCTGGCTGTTCCCCACGGCATTACAGTTCTCGTATAAGGGCACCCCCCGCACCATCAGCCACCTTGATGACGCAGCATCAGTCCTCCACCCGGGCTCTCCTGGGGGCACGGAACCCCACTCCTCCAGCCAGACAAGCCTGATGCAAGACGCCACCTCTCCCAAGCCGAAGCGGGCCCCATGGTCTAGGGTACAGAGAAGTCGCAGACCCAGATAACAGGCGCTAGTACGTTGGAAGCATGCATAGCTGTTGGAACCACTGATATTTCCTTAAGCTCGCTGCGGACCCCCTGTGGTCCATACCGTACTCCAGGGTGGATACCACCATATTACCCCTGGAGAATACTTCAACTTTGTTGGCAATGTCAACACTTGACGCTGGGGATGTCTCCGACTGATCAAAATCGGTCCCCCCGGTCACAGCTTGGTCCTCCCGTTGGAGGCCACTGTTGGTAGTTTATGTCTCCCGTTGGAGACTTTCTTTAAGAACCTTCAGCCACAGGCAACCCTAATGCAGCAAACCACTCACAGCTATGGCTGACTTGACCCGCTCCCAATCCCCCCCCACAGCAAATGGACTCGGAGCACCAGGCCCCGCATCTGATACTAAAGTTCACCACTCTAAACATCAGAGGCTTGAATTCCTCCCCCCGAAGACGAAATCCATCCTACAAAGACTGCACAATGAGGGAACGTCGGTCGCGTTCTTACAAGAAACACACCTACTCCCAGCAGACTTTCCTCGCTTGCAAAGCAGACTCTATTCCCTACAATTCCTGGCCTCAGGAGGAACCAAGAAGGGAGGCACTGTGATCCTCTTCGCTAAGGACTTGAAACCCCAGATCCTGGACTCTGAGTTGCCCTAAGAGCCGGTTTGTGGCTGTCAAATGTTCTGTCCTTGGCCAACTTTACACCCTTGTCTCAACCTATGCCCCGAATGAGCACCGGGAGGGATTGTATCAAGATCTGGAGGACTCCCTCCTTCCATTCATTGAAGGGCAGGTAGTCATCGGGAGAGACTTCAATGGGGTCCCGGACCCCCTCAGGGACAGATCTCACCCCCATCAGCCAAGGATCTGAAGTTGGCAACAGCTCTGCTCCGCTTATTTCGTGCACTGAACGTTGTTGACTCCTGGAGAGTGCTATCCCCAGAAGAGAAAGACTTCACCTTCTATTAGTATGTTCACCGTACCTTCTCCAGAATCGATCTACTGATGGTTTCCCCCCAGATTCTATCCTTTACAGACAATGTCACGATTGGCTCCCGGATCCTCTCGGACCACTCTCCGGTCTAGCTTGCCCTGCGGGCTCACGACCCGGATCCCCCTCCCCGCCGCCAGTGCAGCCTCTACGATCCTATCTTGGGGGACATGGCAGTAAGGGACACGATTGCCAAAACGATGAAAAACTTCTTTGCGGAAAACCCCAACGAGTACACCTCCCTGGCTAACACCTGGGACGCCATGAAAGTGGTGCTTAGAAGGGAGCTAATTGCCCAAGGCGCCGCGTAGCACAAACAGAAGAGGGCGTCACAAGCTATCCTGGAAGCTGAGGTCCGCGAGGTAGAGGCCACCCATAAACGCAAGGGATGGTCCCAGAAATCCTACAGGGTCCTGCAAATGGCAAGGAAGAGACTCGAGGCGCACTATGCTGACGCTACAGCGAATCTGCTGACCAGGACAAAGCAATGGTATTACGCCCACAACAACAAGGCTAACAAACTACTGGTCAGCAAACTGGCTAAGGAGAAGAGCAGACATTTCATCCAGGGCCTACGCGACGCACAAGGGAGGATCTACTACTCGGAAGACAAAAAACTACGGCTGGCGACCGCCCACCAATCAGGAATAATGACTGCAGTCCCACAGGACCAAGATGAGCAGTGCTCCTACATCCAGGAGGCTTCGCTTCCGACTCTCAAACCAGAGGCGAGAGAGGGGCTAGAGTCCCCGATCACTAATGAGGAAGTGGAGGAGGCCAATAAAAGCCTAAAGCCGAGGGCTCCAGGCCCAGACGGGTGCTCCACACGCTTCTATAAACTCTTCCGCCCGCAATTGGTGGCCCCTCTGACCCGCCTCTTCAACTCGTTTGCGGCCCCTGGCACAGTCACCCCATCGATGCAGGAGTCCATCACTGTTTTGATTCTTAAGCCCGGAAAGGATCCCCTGGAGAATAGTTCATATAGAACCATCTCCTTGTTGAACTTGGACGCCAACACCTACTCCAAGATCCTGGCCAACCGCCTTGCCCCTATCCTCCTGAGCATTATAGACACGGACCAGAAGGGGTTTATCCTCCACAGATCAACGAAGGACAACATGCGCAGGGCTCTAGACCTAATAGAGGTCGCCAATCAGGACTCTCAGCAACTAGCCCTGATCGCTCTAGACGCAACTAAAGCTTTCGATAAAGTAGACTGGCCATATCTGTCCCTCGCCCTAACGGCCTTTGGCTTTGGACCAACCTTCATGCGGATGACCCTAGAAAACTACCAGACCCTGAGGACCCGGCTGAGAGTCAATGGCCGCCTGTCTGACCCGGATCCCTCTCACATGCGACACGTGACGGGGATGCCCGCTATCCCCTTGCTCTTCGCTCTGGCCATGGAACCGTTGGCCCAGTGAGTTCGCCGGGACCCCCTGATCTCTGGCCTAAGGATCGGCACCACCCAACACAAAATCGCCCTCTACTGCTGACCATCACAAATATCAAAGACTCCATGAGGGCGGCCCTGGCGGAAATTCAGGCCTTCGGGAGGGTCTCGGGTTTTGCTATTAACTTCCACAAATCGTCTGCCCTCGGAGTGGGCCTGCCCCCAGGCATAAGAGAAGCCCTACAGAGCTTCAGCACACTCCAATGGAGCACCCAGGTGATCCCATACCTAGGGTTCCAGATCCCTGCTGACCCTGCAAAGATCTATCAGGCCAACTTCCCCCCCACTTTTCGCGGAATTGGAAAAGGACTTGACCCGCTGGCAGACACAGGAGATTTTGCTGCTGGGGCGCATAACAACAAGCAAAATGAACCTCCTTCCCCGCTTCCTTTACGCATGTGCTGCCCTCCCAACCACAATCCCCCTTCCGGCTCCAGAGGAAAATCATTGGCTTAATTTAGAAGGGAAAGAAAGCACGGATCCTTCGGAGAACGTTGACGGCTAGCATGAAACTGGGAGGGCTAGGGGTGCCGGACCTTTGGAAATACCACATTGCAGCGCAGCTAGCCCAATTTCAAGCTTGGGATCTCCCCTCCAATCGCCTGAAATGGGTGGAGATCGAACAATCTCGCCTCCCTCTCCCCCTCCGCTTCCTTCCATTCATTCCCACCGCACTACGCCGCAGCTGGCCAGGGGTGCTGACCGCCATGAGGCAATCGTTGAAGGCATGGGAGTGGGCCCGCAGACGGGGGGCATCCCTGGAACCTTCAGTGCATCCTCCGTGATTTTTCTCAACCCCGCTTTCACCCCAGGAGCTCACCCGCAGAACTTTAGGAACTGGGTCGCAGGAGGCCTCGAAACTCTGGGGCAGCTTTTTGAAGGGGACACTCCCCTCACCTTTGAACAATGCAAAGCGATCTTCCAGCTAACAGAGCCAGATAGATTCACCTACGCCCAACTGATGCACTAGTGCACTCACCCCCAAACTCGAGCTGCCGCAACAAGACCCCTGGCCCACCTGGAGCTCACGATAAAAGACCTGCCTGCCCGAGGAAAGATCTCAGCCCTCTACAAACTACTGCAGGATGACCCCCTTCTCTCCAGGCCCTCCTACATGGCCCAATGGGAGTCGGACCTGGGTCATGTGATCGAAGACCAGACATTGGTAGACGTCTGGACTAAAACACGTACTTCGTCTCAGTGCATTACCAACCGGGAATGCGTCCATAAACTCCTGCTGCGTTGGTATTACCCCCCCTACGCCTCCATTACATCCAGCGGGCCTTGGACCCCCACTGCTGGCGCCTATGTGGCTCCCCGGGTTCCTACTTCCACATGTGGTGATCCTGCCCTAAATTGAGGGAGTTTTGGACCCAATGCCTGGCCACCATTTGAGAGATCACCCAGGTTGAAATCCCTCTAGCACCCGAGCAGGTCCTCCTAGGGACCCACTTCCGGACTCATATCCGAGAACAGGGAGGAGAGCGGCGCTGATTTCCCAATTCTTATTGGCTGCCAAAATCACAGTGGCTCGCACCTGGAAGTCCACGGAAGGTCCCTTAATGAACCTGTGGTGGCTTAAACTATGGGATATTCTGATAGCCGAGAAGGTCACGGCAGCCAAAGCGGGACTGCTCCATCGATTTGCTGACATCTGGGCCTCAGTTTTGGACTATGACCGGAACTACCCGGCCCTGACCTTCAAACCACGCTTGATTGCCCGGGCCCTCTGTTCGATGGGAGGGGGCTCCCCGCCTGCTCAGGCCGTCTAGGACATGTACTGTCACTGACCTGGGAACCTTGGGGCGGGATTTGGGACTCTTCTGCCTGATATGCATGTGAGATATAATCATTGTTAATGTCTTTGTTTCCTGTGCGCTGAATTATAAATAAACACATTTAAAAAAAAATGTTTGATATCAATGTTGATACAACAATGTATATCAATGTTATATGAACTGGCTTTGGTACACAGTGTAAATAGAGACTGGCCCGGTAGCCGTATGTGAATTTTCTTCATAAGTAAAGTGTGCTTCCCAGAGCCTGTACAAAAGTTCAAAGTATTGCCTTTGACAAGGTGTGCTTCACTTATATAATGAAAAATAGTTCCCGTTATAAGTACACTGTCCTTCCCAGAGCCCATACAAAAGTCAAACTATTGTTTTTATGGAGTCTACAGCACCTTTTTCGCGCACTGCATGGGGCTTTTGCCACTCTGTGACCCAGCAAACAGTATGTGACAGGGGAATGACGGAGATGAGCAGCTGTGAAACAGCAATGCTGTGGGAGGGATTGTTCTACTGCTCAACCACAGATGGTTAATACACAATGGAATACCAAGAATCCCAGAAATTCTGATTAATCACACCAAGGCTTCTGCATTTTGGCTAATGGAAGCAGGATACACAGATTGGACTTTATATTTAGCTCATGAGAAAACATGTCTTTAACCCCTAAAAACCTTTCAAATGGGAGGGGTACATGGCTTTAACCCTTAAAAACCTTTTAAAGGGGAGCCTGACTCCAGCAGAGGTAATACTTTTGCCTAGGCTTGGGAATTCTGTCAGAGTGCTGACCTGATGATCCCCAGTGGTGTCACTAATTAAATTGGACAAGCTGATTGTAACTGTGTGAGCAAAACCCCTTTTTTTCACTTGAATTTGATCATGACTCTAGGAGACGCCCTTCAAAGCTGTTGATTGGAAATTGGGCTTGGTGTTTTTTCGCGCTCGTTCCAACAACCTGTCTTTGTGCAATTATAAATAAAGATTTTAAAAAAAAGTTATCATGGGGGTATTTTAAGATAGCTTTAATGTATTGGTCTGTGTATTTTTCTAAAAATGTACAATAGGTGTGATTTTATTTAAGCATGCAGCTAAGGGTGTGTGATGCTATATTTATTGATATGCATACCCCTTTTCACCTTAGGCCAATGAAAGATGTTTTATAGCACTTAGAATGCACTCAAATGTACTAGGCTATACTAGGTTGTGCATTACTAAACGAAACAGCTGTTTCACAGTTTACAGTTTGCTTAGTATGCTCAGTGGTTTTGCATTACAGCGAGGATAATGCAAAGGGTGCGTGCGTGTGTGCGTGCGTGTGTGCGTGTGTGTGTGTGTGTGTGATTTTTTCAGTCATCACATGGGCACAGAGCATGTGTTCCAGAACTGTTTTTCAGATATTGACTACAGCATGTGTAGAGGGTTATGTAAATGTTTATGGCGCGGCTCCACAAACAGACACTTCAATATTAAAAGTATGAGATGAAGACAGCAAAGTCATTGTCCTAGTATTCAGAATCTGGAATTTGATGGTGCAAACATTTTCATATTCTGGACAGAACACATTTCTAGTTAATATTCAATTTTTATGTATTTCATTTAATGGGCTCACCACTGCCCTTACAGCCACCCCAAACATTCAGATAAAAAATAAATCCAAAGTCTATGCACAAAATAAAGCCCAACTGCACTTTTGGTGCACTTGTCGTTTTGTGATATGGCATATTTACATGCACACTATGCAGTGTTGTAGTTTCTCAGCACCAATAAAGTTGATAACATATTTTGAGTGTGTTAAATAAATAGATTGTATTCAAATGCATGCAACGTGAAGCCATTATTTGCCAAAGATCACACATATTGTGTTTAATAAAAGAATGCTACAATGGTTGATTGTTTAAAGAGTGGCAGGTAACACTGTGTTATACTGAGCTTGAGATTTTTGGTGATGTGTAAAAACTTCTTTTAAGTTTTGATGACTGTACCAGTGCATGTTTTAGATTGTGCTGGATTTGTACTTCCAAGCAGGCGCTACAATTTATTTTATTCTGTGTGCAGACTGGTACAAAATAAAACAAAATGTGCAGATTGTTGCCACGCATCTTTACATCTTTTAAAGAAGCGCTTTGTTAATTGTATGCTTACAATTTAAAATACGGTTCTAACTTTTGCAATGCTTTTTACAATATTAAAACGCCCCAAGATGCCGTGGATTTGAGTATGTGTCAAATATCACACCTTTGATGAAGTGGATTAGCCAAGATTTATTCTCACAAAATGCCGGAATGGGGTGGATTGGTTTAAGGGTGGCAAGTACCAGGGTGTTAAACCGGGCTAGAAGTGTTTGGTGATGTGTTATGTATTAATGGAGGAGGTTTCTGTGTAAAAGATGGCCTATTCTAATTCCATATTCTTTCTGCCGGCATGTCTTTCAATAACTTAATGTTACAGCAGGCAGACTCTGAAAAAACGACCAGTACTAAACGACAAGTGTCACCAGTTGGATTTATGGAAATTAATGTGGTTGATGCAACATGCCCTGGATATTCTGCAGATCTGAGAATGGGGGCCCAAGTTTTTACCGGATGAGCAACGGGGACAGCCGGATTGGAGGACTCAACACAGAAAAGTTTTTCTTCACAAACGGGAACGGGCACGGCTGGATTGGGGCCCCATCAAGTGAAAAAGGAGTGTCTGAGATCCAGGAGGGCTATTATGGTTTCTATGCTGTAGCTGCATTGGAACATGACAACCAATATCTTGGAAATGGCCTGACAAAAGGACACCTTACTGGGGGTGTGACGGGGCAAGCCACCTACCGATATTATACCTGCCTCAAGGGCCCGACAGCGGGGTTAGCACATTTAACATGTTGCCAACCCTGGAGGTGCACAGGGGGCAGTCTGGTTTCAAAGTCTGTCCATGGAGTTGTCCCTTCATCACTGGCACAACTGCGTACTCTGGTGGATATTACCAGATCCTTAAACCCCCAAACATCTTTGGCTAGGGCGGGGGTGAGGGCCCTGATATTATCAACAGCTTCAGGCACACCTCCTGCTGGTTTGGGGGTCAAAACCTGCTTTAATATTGTTCAGCCACAGGTCAGACCGGATTTAAAGTTGGAGCGGGGGTGTGGCAATGTACATTTCTGATGCTCCAAGCAGCAAATATTAGGGGCCAATGTTTAGAATGTGCCGATGTCATAAGACAGCCAGAATATGGGTCCTGACTGCGGCTCAGGAAAAATGGTCACAAGGGAGGAGCACAGTGTGTCACACCTGGGTAGAGGAGGGTGTTCACTAGAAGCAACTTTGTACAGCTTGGGGTTGTCACAAGCAAAGTAGTTGTGATTAGCAGCAATGAAGGTGCTGCATCCATAACAAATTCTGAGAATGTAGCTGTTGCTAGTTTTTAAGGTGAGAATAATACTGTTGGCTATGCCATTGTCAACATTTTAAATAACCTAGCAGTAAACCCTGTTGACAACTCCTTTGTCCATTCTCCATCCATCCACCAGGACAAGCTTTTACAGCCACTGCAGGAAGACATGTGGGTGGTGATGGGTGAGGGGGTCATGGGCTATGTACAACCGGATGTTACTTCTGTTATCCATACTGACACATTGAGTGAGTTAGATGCATTGAGGTCCGATCTGCCGGGGAATAGGGTACAATCTAGTACCACACCACTGCCACTGGAGTTTTCAGACACTTTGTCTACTAATTGTTATTCTGCCCTTGAGTCGCTTCTTAAGGATGCTGGCATTGTTGAAACAGGTGTATGTAACACTACTGCTGACACTCATGATGCCAGTGTTATTAATATTGTGCCTGTTGGTACTCAAGAGGGGAGTATGCACAGGGATGGGCAGGAATACCGTGTTGGGGTTGTTTTGCTTCTGTTGATGCTCAAGAGGGGAATGTGCACACTGATGGGGAGGAATACAGTTCTGGTGTTGTTAATATTGCAAATAACCAGGTGGTAAGTGTTGAGCCTCAGCCCGATGACCTCCATGAGCTTGCATCAACATTGCACAATAGCAGCGATACAGCCATTGAAACACCTCCTAATTCCCCCCTCACAATTCTAGGTAGTGCTACTGTTGGTACAAGTGAACAGCAGGGTTTTGCGACAGTGCCTGTATTTGATATTCTTGAGTCAGGGTTAGTAACACGGACAGTGAAATCGGTGTATGCATGGGTGTAAATGTGGACACTCTGAATGTTGGTGGTCATGATGTGGGGACTGGTCCTAATGGCGGTGACATTAAAATTTCAAATGCTGTCAACTCCAATAATATTGCTAGTGTTACATGTATGACTGTGTCAGTTATTCAAAAGAACAAGAAACAAACAGTCTCCAACAGAGTGCGAAAGAGTTGTAAAAATCTGATGGGGTGCCTCACCATAAAACCAAGTTACCAGAATGCTCGCTGTTGTCAAAAATGTAAAGCCATACTGAAAGAGGAAGGAGATTGTACAATCTGTTGTTTGGGGTGCTTTTGAAGACATGGAAGGGACATTTTTTTAAAGCTAATAAAACATTTAAGGGATGATACTGCTGTATTAGCAGCAGGAACTTGTGAGGCAGCCATGGGGTGCACTTCGATAACCCACTAGCCAACATGTCAATTATTGAACATAAAACACTCGCTCCTGGGGTACTGTGTGAGGCACCTTGTGGAACACCCCTAGGGATGCAGCCCGATACCATGCTAGACACACTACCACATGTTGAACACAGCACACTAGCCCCTGAGGACCCCACAAATTTGGAAAATTATACTGCAACCGATAACCCACAGTTACCCCCTGTTCCTAGTACAGTGATAGTGGGTTCTAACTCAGCTAACCCTCAGACATCACCTACCCCAGGAATATCCCAAATACCAAACAAATCAGGTGACCACATAAAGTTATGATTAGCAACTAATGACCCCCAAATATTAGGCAGGGGGGTCAATGTCTGCCGAATGTTTGGGGGTCAAACATGCAGGCACACAGCCCCCTGTGCTCTGGGAGCAAAAGTCAGATTAAAAACACAACCGTTGTCACAGACATTGTGATTGTTCAGCATGGGGGCAGGCAACCATTATGGCAGTGCCCTAAAGACAGGGCGCAGAGGTTAAAACAAGCCAGGTCGCAAGCTCAGAGGCGTTGGCTATTAAAAATCTTCAAAAAGGCTCATTTGGTTATATCCAAACGCAATCAGGCTAGTATAACACAGGCACCCACCCCTCAGACATCGGAGGCCCGATTTATTTGGAGAGGGCGCAGACCTATCAAAGAAGTTATAAAACATTCTTGGCCGTGCAGCATTATGAGGAGCTCAGATTTATGAACTTGGACCAGTTGTGCTCCATGGGGCATGGACTAATGGTCATAACAGAGGATGTGGAAACACTGGCTAGACAGATGTAGAAAACTCAGGCTCAATGATTTTGTTCAAATAGGAATGGAGGCTGAAAGTTTAAACAGACCCTTGTTTACAAGGTGATTCCCCTTGAGATACTTTCTGCATTTTGCAATTTCAGGAGACAGTAAGACCAAGATTGTGTGTTCTAAGCCACTAAGATTCGTGGTGCTAGTTGTCAGACATCGTCCGGCAGTGCTTATAAAGAATTTAGCAAAATTCAGCACAGTGACTTCATAAAATCCAAAGGCAGATGGTTGTTAAATTTGAATCACAGACCCTTAAATCTCTGCCAATTGTCTAGTCCCCTAGGTTTAATTGAACTGCGGAGCATAACAGACGATAATATAGGAGGGAAAAGCTCGGCTCCCGACAGACACTCCTGTAGTTGTTGGACAGTCGAATCTCTTTGAAAAGTATTTTGTAAGACACACCAAGATACTCTACTTGAACAGTCGGGTGTGGCAATATTTTCCTATAACAGCTAAAACATACAGAAACACTTTGTATGCTTTACACCACGATGACCATTTCTATGGTGTAATCAATCTAAAAGGTTTTCTGTGGGCTAGAAATCCCTGTCAGCACTGCCACCACATTTCCATGAATAAACATGAATACAGTTGTCAGTATCACTGTTGCTTGTGTTTCAAAGAGGAATATCAAACGCTTAAGGAAGAACCTGCAAAATGTCCCCGGTGTCATACGTTTGTGAGGTCTCAGACCTGTCTGGTCACACACATTCAGAAAGCGGCATTCGGGGAAGTCATGTGTGAACAGTGCATTGATGGCCCCACCTGCAAAATATTCTTCCAGAGAGTCATAGCTGTAACGGAATAATCTGTAGGGTGTGCAGACTATCCATTGTCAGCACAGCAGAACACATCTGTTAAATGATGGTCGGTAGACCTAAAAATAAATCTGAGGACTACATAGTGTATGACATGGATTTTACAGGTGACCTGTGTGTGGCGGCCTTTGTCAGCACTTTTATAACAACCACGTTCACAGGTTATACCTTTTTTAGCACATAATTCCAAAGGCTATAATGGATATTTTGTACTGCGACAATTGGTTCAGTAAAAAAGTAAAGTCAAATTTATGAGCCAGAGTGCTACGTTTATGGCTGTCTTTATGTTACTTCTACGGATACACTTTATTGACTCCTTGAAAAATGTTCCCATGAAACTCAGCAAACTCCCAAGAGATTTTAGTTTCCCCAGTACAAAGGGTTTATTTCTCCATCTTTTCAACACAGCAGCTAACCAGAACTACATTGGCCTGATTCCACCCCCGGGCCAGTATGGCATTCATTACATGATACCTAGCAAGAAAGATCAGTTCATGGCGTGTGTTAGGCAGAATTATATGCAGTACCCTTTGGGAACACCACACACAATTAAGACTACAAGTGACAGTACAAATTCACCTTTGTACTACACAGTAAAGTGGTAGCTATGGCTGAGAAGTCAGACTTATCTCAAGAGTAAGTGAGCAGTATGAATTAGTTACACAAGGATAGCAATTACTATGATTCAGGCAAACAGTGACTCAAGGTTTTCAAGTAAAAGAATATGCATTCATTTTACTCTTCAGTTGTATAACATTATACTATTATAAGCAGTTTAAAAACCACACTCTTAATACACCACACCACTTCCCTTAAATCCCAGACAAGTTGAGCTCACAAAATGAAGTGGGAGCAAAATGGAACTCCAGCAATTTAAAAGGGAGGGAAAGACAAAGTTAATAGAAATTGAACCACACCAACATGTAAGTACTCAGGGCAATAGAGCAAGAGGAACTACAGTGATAGAATCAGGTAGAAAAGGCTTAGGGCCAAAGTCAACAGGACAAAAGTCTTTTGCTCAAAATCACATGGTTCAGGGTAGTTCGCTGTAAAGTTCGTGCCACGGATTTCTGACGAGGTTGGTTGGTAGAAAAGTTAGTTCAAAGAGAAAAGAAGGACAAGCCCTCGGATTGGAGAAAGATTTCACACACTTTCCCCAGGGCTGAACGAATCGAGCAACCGGGTTTGCAAAGTACCCTAAAATGGAGAGGAAGCTGTAGCTGAGGCAGACGTTCCTGGTAGTTCCAGCAAGCTCACTGTTCCTGAAGTGACTGTCGGACTGACACGAAGTAGAAAGACTGGAGGGTCTTGCACTACCCAGGGAATAAACCAGCAGCAGAGCAAAGCAACAAATATAATGTACGCTCCTTAAAACCAAAGCAGGGTCCGACCTACTTGGCTATCCGGCCCACTGTAGCACTGTACAGTGAATTTGACCAGAAGAGGGGTCCTGGCTTGCAGTTTGGGCGAACTGGTTGGTCCCGACAGCTCAAGGGAAGAAGTTTCCTGGAGGATCTTCTCTGTCGTCGGTTTCTGAAGATTCTGACCTGCAGCAGGGGTTCGGCTGGCAGTTCAGTCATGGTTGGGGTCCTCTTCCATCAGCTCTTTGTTGGTTCTTTCGTTCCAGAGGCGACTCTGCCTTTCCAGTCCCAGAGACCTGCTTTTTATGCACCATTACCCCATTCATTCAGCCTGGCTGTCAATCACACAGCATGGTGGCTGTCCTGGCAAGGACAATCACCCAGCCAATCAAACAGGAGTGCAACTTGGGTTACCAAGGGAACCCATGTAGGAGTTCTAAGACCCCTCCCTGACATCCTGTCCACCCAGACTTTCAGGCGCGTCAAGGAGAGCTTTTGTGTAGAAGCCTGCGAAAAGACGGCCAACAAAGGAATCAACTCCGGTTTGCCGCACAGAGAAGAACACGAGAAAGACTGTAACAAAAAGAAATGGCGGATAAACCCAGCCGGAGCCAAGATAAAATGTATTTTCTCAAGCGGGTTTATGTTTGAGACTAATATAATAGCCTTAAACAAGCATATAAGATAACCGCGGTAGAAAAATGAGGGTAGTTACCACTGCCACCAGCCAAGTCTTGATGTAAAGGGAGCGAAACATTGCTCCAAGAAGAACAGATAAAAAGGGCTAGGAATTAACCCTTTCCAATACTCCATGTAAGATGGGGTGTACTGGGTCTGTAGTTTAAAGAGACTACATAAAGTTAATGGCAACTTTACATGTCTCTGGGAGACAATAGTCAGTCCCAGAAAAATGGAGTCACTGGGAAGTCTAAAAGACAACCCTGTGTCACTGCACTGAAGGTGCTGTGTAACCACACAAAAATGGTGCTCATGGAGTAGGTGAGGCTCCAGAGCCCACGATCACACAAATGGTAAATACACACACAGCAAAACACATGTAAGAGTCGGAAAAGGCCTCACACTCTTACCAGGTGAAAAAAATAAATTCGCGAAATCCAGCAAAGCTGCGGAGGGACTCATTAGGTAAGGGAAATTAGCCATTTATGAGAATTCAGCGTGGTACAAGGCAAATGAACATGGTATGTTTGACTTTCACCAAGTTAAGGGCCTACTGTCAAGAAGATGTCAACATTTGAAGACAAGCTTGTAATTTGTTCAGGGACGGGATCATTCAAATGACTTGTTGGGATACACCTGTCATACATTGATCCTTTTCAAAACATTGCGTTGGCTAGTTGTTGTATGAGGATCTACAAACAACTATTTCTAAAACCTAAAACAGTCGCAGTACTTCCCCATGATTAATTTCATGTGCAACAGAAACATTATTCCACCATATCAATTTAATGACTTTTATACATCTCATAGATGGAAAACGTCTCAATACAACACTCCCTAAGTGGCGGTGGTTAGAAACACTATGGACAATACTAGTTGGGCGGCTATGCATTGGTTCAGGGGGTGGAAACAGCCTACGAATTCAACAACTGCTTTTTTCATGGATGTCCCGATTGTTAGCCTGTCCAGGGTTTCAATACTTTGATGGGCACTACTTATGAATAATTGTATAGATGCACCCTGTTGAAACAGATGTACAGTATCTGGGAACACGGTGGCATGCGATGGTGCAGAACAATCCTGACATCTGCTGTTTTCTTAAAGAGAGGGATCTGCCTGACCCCCTAATCTCCTGAGATGCTTTATATGGTATACATCTGTGTGAGAGTAATATAACAAACAACAATGCATGACATAAAATACAAAAATACAATTATCAGACATTTACATATAAATAACATAAAACCATACTGTGGTACAATATAGAATTAGTATATTTATGGAAGGATATTAAGAGCTTGTATCATCAACTGTGAAAATAAAATCAGGCTTAATTTCTTTTTGGTTAGTTGCAACCAGTCACATTTGGTTAGGGCATATTATATTAGACACCCAGTGGTGTCTGTCATACTTAGGATGTGGACTATGCGCCTGTGATGAACTATACTAATTCAATATTGTACCATAGTATGCGTTTATGCTATGTATATATAATCATCTGATAATTGTATTTGTGTATGTTATGTCATGCATTGTTGTTTGTTATATCACATACACACAGATGCGTGTATGCATGTCCAGGAGACTTTTGTGTTGATTGAAGTTGTTTTAGATGCTGACTTTTTTATGGTCACAGATGATGCTACAAGCTCTTAACATCCTTCCATACCTGTCAATGTCCCTTTGTCTTAATATATTTCGAAGAACGTCATGCCGGGTCACATTCGCCACATAACCACTGAACATAAAGACACAACTCATATTTATTAACATTTAAAACAGCAATTTTTATTCAGATTTTATTCACAATAGTTTGGGTTATCAAATGTTGTTCAACAATCCTGTTGGCTACAAAATGTGCGATATCAGCAATGACTTCATAGACAGGCTCTCTTTCACCTTGTTGATAGAGAAATGGATGACAGAAATTCATAAAGTTCCCTGTCAAACAGCCACTGTCCTTTAATGCAGCGATAACTTTGTTGCAGGTTGGCCATCTTGAATCGCAATGAGGGCCCCACCGGTGACCTTAAATCACCAAAACCCCCTTTGTGGTGCTTTTGTCAGAAGTTGTCCATTAGCGAGTGGCTGGCATTGACGCACATGTTTCAGATACATAAAATATTGCTACATTCCCTTCTGTATATCTCCATTTGTGCTCCCAGATAACTCAACAGTAGTGGACATATAGTACTCAAATTCTCTTTAGGTAGAGCCAGAAATAATCTTTGTACACATCCAATGGCGGGTTTCACGTTCAAATTATTGCTTTCGAGCAGCTATTCATGTTTTATTTCCTGTAAATAAACATAAATACATATGAAAACTTTTACAGTCTCAATCCTCGGAGGTCAGGTTATGGGGCCCATGCACGTTGCTCTACCATACTGTTTTTGATATACTTCATCACCCCACTTGTGAACTGTTTTCTCAACAATGCTTATAACACAATCAGACAACCCTGTCTAAACTGCTTCATTTTCAGAAAGGGATTATTCGCTGATTGTGTAACCCACAATGGTTTAGATATGCATCGTTCAGTCCCTACGCCAACCCTTAGCTGTGTTAGTGACTGTATCCCTTGCATCATTTCTACAAGGCATTTATGGCTCAGTGTGTGATATATTTTATGTAGTGAATTATCTGTGTAAGATATTTCCAAACATTCTTGAACATCCTGTCGGGGGTCATCAATTTTATGTCCTGAACACTATCTGTGAAAGTGTTGTTTTAAACACGTCTTCACCACAATGGCCGTAAAACCCTGCATGGCCAGAATATATATCCATGTCACAGCTGATGTGACAGTATCATCTTTAATGGTACCAGTCTCCATTCATAAAATACATACCTTACACAGGCTATTATCACGATCTCCCAGATTTTCAATTCAGTTTGGACTGCAAACACTATACATATTGATAGTCTCTGCTACAGCTTGGTTATCTTCAACACCATCCACTTTATCGGTTAGAGGCTGTAAACCAAACAGAGATGCATGCTTCTAACTATGGCGAATTTTCATGCCAACCAAATACAAGTGCTCGCTTTAAAATATACCCACCGGATAAAAGGCTGTCCAATTGTGAGGGTGCTTGGCCCCTGGATTTTCTCAATTCTCCAGTGGGAAAAAGTCACTCACCGGCAGCATGACCTCCTGCAGAATCATATATTCATATCCACTGTCTTCAGAACCCACATCGGTTGCAGCTGGTCCCCTGGTAACACACCCAGCGGCTGCTCCAGAACCTTGTCATTGCCATTTCAGGTCACCATTTCCAGATTAGCAACTGTTATGGGCAGACGCTCCTGAATGTTCTGAATGCAATCTCCAGCATGCTGCCCATAACCGTAACAGTGAGCGGCAGCTCGCTGCCGACAGAGAGTGTAGACATTTTCTCTCAGAACTCACTGGTCTCGTGTTCCACCATCAGGTCCTATGCATCTGGTAATGCATCAACCCCATCAGATAATAAGGTGTATAACTATACTCAGAGCTCCCAGGGCTTCCAGTGGGTATTTTCCCCTCATCGTATTTGTAGATTTTCATATTTCTTGTTTCCTGAATAGCCCCAGGAAACCTGAAAGAGTGCACATGTTTCCCAGGCCTACCACAATGGCTATATATCCAGGTTGTAAACCCCTCCTCCAGCCCATCATAGCCTTAGGTCTGGTCCAAACATATTTAAAGCACAATCCTTTTATATCAAATCTATAGCCATCTCTAGCCCATGTCATTCCAATTAAAAAATCATGGCGTCACCTGTAAAATGTATACTCACTTCCAATCACATTAGGGTGGCACTCCTCTCCGGCATCCTCACTGTGTCACTCTGCAAAAACCTAGATTGACATTCCCCATCTTGAGAGTTCAAGTCGCCCTCAAACCTCGTCCAAACTTCATCACCGCCGGATGCTCTCAGCTTTACAGCATTTTGAAAACAAAATGATATTCACTTATTTTAAATGATATAAAATGTATACCACTTTCTATAAAATAAACATTTTATATCCATTGATATAAAAGTATACCCACGTCCAATAAAACGATACATTTGATATACAAGTTATATCATCTTTTACATCTTTTTTTATATCAAAGCATATCAATAGGCGGCACTACTAAGACCGGAAACAGGGGGCATGGCCACCTGTCAAAATATTGATGGAGACAAAAGGGGGATCCTTCTACTACTGAAGGGTTTCCTTCAAAGACAATATGTTACAGGGGATTTGATCCAAAGAAAGCCTGTTTTCAGGGTCCATCCTCGCTCCTGTAAGAAGTATCCTTTGCCTTCTGACATCATAACCAGAGTCTTTGTCTGCAGGAAGAATGAGAGGGACAGGAAATGTAAGACACACTAGCAAAACTAGAGGAGATTATAGAACCCAGCTCCTTGCATACTCTCTTCTCCTGGCTACTCTAACTCCAGCACGCTTCCCATTTATTTAGCTTCAAAGGAACTCCAATGATCAATCATTTGTAGAATGACTTTGTTTTTTCAGGAATGCGTTTGCAGCATGTGTCCTTGAGCACCTCCCAGGTAGAGTTCCTGTACCCTATTAGAAAGGGGTTGGCCTTCCTCAGGGAGATCAAAAGATCAGCTTCCTGTTCATTGTGCCACATGGCTGTTGTGTAAACATTCAGGCCAGACAGCTACTTCACATCATAGGTGGCATAGCTGAAGCCCTCTCATCAAGTTGACACTTATATGACATAGACATGTTTTCCTTGTATAATTCTGTGACATTTGTAACAACTGTGTCATAACTGAACATGGCCTATATATACTGTTATGGTACCACCAGGCTGACTAGGTTAAACAATTAATATGTTCTGAATCAGATGTCTGAACGATTAACAATTGTTGGAACTTTGTGTAACAGTAGCTGGCAGAGAAGCACATGTGACATTTGAACCTGTCCTGAAGCCCCTGCAAGGCTGGTGATGGGCATGTCAAGTGACTGTCTCAGCAAAGGCACATGCGTGCACTATAATTTTGGCATGGACCACTGTGATGCTGGAAATGCATTGTAGGGAGAGGGCCTCCCTGTCCATGTTCTGTAGTCCTTTTTTCATGTATGTTCTGTGTTATTTTCTGCACAGGAGTCCATGTGGGACTCCTGGCAGTGCAGCTCTTCTTCTTTTTGGTTTGGTGTACAGACCCTTGGGGTCCCCTTATGGCACCCATGGGTGGGGGTACAACCCTGTACCCCTAGTGTAGGTTTTTGGGCACCTGTGTACGGCCCACAGACAGGGTATGCGCTGGTGGCAGCTCTATGCTGAATTTGACAGGTGCTCTGAGTATCCTCCATTTTGGGATACCAAGGCTCTGCCATTAGAATCAGTTGATTCCTTATAGGAGACAAGATGGCCCCTGTGGCCTCTTGCTTTCTATTGCCCGTTACCTTGTTTTTACCAATTTTCTGGGAAGCCCTGACTCTGTTCCTTCACCCTGACTGGCTGTTGGGTGGAAGTTCCATATATGGTGTTGTGGGGAAGTCCAGCCCTGACTGGCTGGAGCCTTCCCAGTGACTGTTTGTTGTGGGTACACCCTTGGGGTGGGACCTGGGTGAATGGAGTGGATGGCCAATATGCACTTCTTGTTATGGGTGTCTAGTTTCTGGTATGTGACACAATGACTGAGATAGCCCTTTCCGAAACTGGTATGAATGCAGTGTGGAGTGCTGAATGGCTAGGTACATACACATTCCTTGTTGTGAGTGTCTGACAGGGAGGAGAATGGCCTGAATGCCCGGTGAGCCTGATTGGCTGCCTGCCTGCTGAATGCCTTCCTGAGTTATTGACTGCCTGAGTGCGACACAGCAGAATGAATGAGAGTCCCAACAGTATATCTGGGGGCCTCTCACTGCTAGAAATCGTTCAGAAGCTGATGTCAAATCCGATGCTTAATCTGCAAGCCGAGCCCGAAGTAGAAGGCTGACTGCTGCTACCTTGACTGCAATCCGAAAGCTGCTGTGCTGTCGAAACTGATCCAGGAGAGGACCTGGCTAGGAGACCTCTTCCCAAGCTATGAGGGACCATCGTGCACCACCAAACCTTTGCCAAAATGCCCTAAAAGTCAGCCTTCGAAAGACTGCCAAGCAGAGACGGACTGCCGAGGAGAACAAAGAGAAGCACTGGACAGTCGTCCACCATCATCAACCAGGGTTCACAGGTTTGCAATAACTGCTGGAGGCCCGTTGAAGCTGTGTTGGCCAGAAGTGGGAACCACTTGACGCCGAGCCGCCGATGACCGTAGCTGCAACGCTCCATTGATTAATACACTGTGAATCCAAGGACGCTCTCGCCAGCACTGCTGACCGCTTTGTCCCGCCGGACAAAGTCGAGGCTGCTGATGCCCCGAGGAGCATCCGCCGGTGGGTTTCCCACCAGCCGAAGACCGCAGAGTTGCCAATGACTCAACGCCCTTGTTGGGCCAAAGTTCTTCAGTGACTCTTTGCGGCAATGAACTATCGCCGCTGA
The DNA here is from genome assembly GCF_040938575.1 of Ambystoma mexicanum. Taxonomy (NCBI): domain Eukaryota; kingdom Metazoa; phylum Chordata; class Amphibia; order Caudata; family Ambystomatidae; genus Ambystoma; species Ambystoma mexicanum. The sequence goes on along the minus strand of NC_090940.1, from coordinate 498,138,620 downwards.
GGTGAATGATCGTTGACGAGCACCGCCAGGACCGAAGCTGCTGCCTCGATGCGTTGTTCACCATATCTTTGAGGGGCCTCGATGATCCTTGGCTTCTGCCTTAAAGGGAGCTGCTCAAGAAGGATCTGTCCACGACTCAACGTCAAACTCTGCTAGTCTAGGCACATTGGTGTGGTAGAACTATTTTAGAAGGAAATTAGACTCATAGTGAACAATATATGGACTGGGCTTGTAATATATCTTTATTTACAGGTTGCCCTGGCGGGGGGATCCTCATACAGAACTGTTCCTAGGAGTAGGGGCCCAGTATTCTGCCCATTGTTTTAACCAACCTGCTTTCCTCCTATGTCTATTGTTGGTTCACTTTGTGAACTGATTTGTATGACATTTGAACTGAGTACAGTTGATGCATTTTAATGGAATCAAAGAGTAATTGTGGTACCACATATAAACTGTATATATTTACCATTTTAGATTTTCTTTAGCACAAAGTGTGTTATTGTGATTGTGTACATAACTTGAGCCTATTTATATAAAGAACTGTGTTTTCACTAACATAGTGTGTGGACATTCCTTTGTGGGTACTTGGGGACTACAGTGTACTCAAGAATCAGCCCTCATCACCTCCTGAGAACTTAAGCCTTGATTGCTCTTCCACGTTTACCAAATAGATAATCTTAGCTGGGGTCCTCTGTGCCTCTCTACCATAAAGAGAGTAAGAGTACACACACCTCCCTCCAGTATTTACAAGCCTGATGAAAGGGGGTTTGATTAGGAGACCTCCCATCAGACCCAAAATTACTATCATCATTTAATTAATTACAAATTAAACAAGTTCAGGCTACCCCGCCCTCACCAGATGGCATTCTGTCATATGCCCATCTGCCAAAATGGCACCACTGATCTAAGGTCAGTACTCAACATCTAGACAAAAGTACCTAATAATCCTATCTGTATTGGAGTGCTCTATTGCACGGTTATGATGGATGCCCATATTCCGTCTCTGTAGATACTCAGCAAAGTACTTGGGCTGATCTCCCTGCATGGCCATCAACCACATGACAGGTGTGCGGTCAGTCTGGATAGTAAAATGAGACCCAGAAATGTAGACTTTCAGCTTGCATATTGCTCAGGCTACAACTAGTGCCTCTTTTTCAATGGCGGCCAGTTGTGCTACCTTTTAGTCAGTTGCCTGCTAATGTAGACAACAGGTTGTTCAACCCCTTATGAGTTTAGCTGCATAAAACATTTTCCAATTCCATATTCAGAAGGGCCTGTTTGGATAATTAATTCCTGTCCGTAATCCAGAATCTTCAGAACTGGGTCTAGCAAGACATCTTTTCTGGAGAGGGGTTTGCCAGAAGGAAATCCAAATGAAGTTCTTTTGCATCATTTTAGATGTTACATCTTTCAAGGGAAGGGCAATGAGAAAGGATAGCTCAAGGGCAATGTGTTTGTCTTGGAAGCAAGACAACGCAGTGCAACATAGGTGTGAATCCTGATCCCATGCTTAGAAACCACTTGCTGGTTTTAAGTGTGATATAAAAGAACAATCATAATTGTAATAATTATAATGGTCCTGTATCACTCGTTTAAGATCTGTAGTACCCAGTGAGGCCCAGAAAAGGTAATCACCTGAGTATGTTTGGTAGGAATGTTCCAGTGTTGAAGCAATTGCACCTTGACTTGGAGAGGCTGTTTCCTACTGCAACCAACTGGATAGTTAAGCCAGCATACTGCATGAGTTGAAGCCCCTTCTTCAGATAGAATAGATGGTCTTTCCAGTTTCGGCTAACAACTACAAAACCGTCAAGATAGTCGACACTGACACTGTCAGATACTCCATGCAGCCTTGGTTGTTATGGCAGCAGTGACGCTGATGAAGGGGTATTCCTCAATTCATTCGGACCAGGTTTACCATACCTTCTACCAAGATGGCAGCCATATGCGGACACCTCAACACATCCAAGATGGCCACTGGCTCTGAACTTCAGTCTGTGACAGACACTGTTCAATGCCTGCAGCAAGCCACGAAGCAGCTGGTGTATCTGGGGACTGCTGGAACACCACTATGCATCACAATGTAAAGATTAGTTTAGCCTCTCCGGACACTTGTAGTTTCCCTGCTTGTTCCTCTGTCCCTGCCTGTCTCCTAGTCCTTCCTTCTACCTGCTGACCCTGGGTTTTCAGCCTTTCCACCTGGACTTCAGCTTTAAGGGTTTTATTTCTCTAGGGTTTCCTTTGGAGGTCGCTCCACAGTTCATGAGCTGTCCTACATCCATTTCAGGTCAGTGTTCCTGGAGAGGCCGTTATAATCTGCATCCAAGCTATACCAGACTTATGGACTGTGTACTGACCGCTGCAATTTACGGATCTACAGAACATGGAGTGTAGGAACAGCCGCCAATCTAGATGGGCCTATTTTTGTACACAATGTAAGATCACCTTCACCTACTTAACTGGTCCAGTGGATGTTGTTTCTGGATGCCCTGTCTCGGAAAAAATCTGAATCATCCTTCCATGCCACGAATGAAAGACTCCTGCCACAGGCGCGTATTGTGTGATATCTGACTTTCTACACCTTGTCATGAAGGCCACTCTATGGTCATTGTCTGAAGTCTCTCCTCTGCTATTGGGTAAAGTTCTTATTTCCTGAAATTTCTGGTGGCCTAACTTACGGAATGATGTGTAGAATTACATGGCCAAGTGTGTGACTTGCCAGACACTAGACACCAAAGTGACCTCCCCCGTCCCTCGGGTTGTTACATCAGTCCGTGGTTCCTTCTCCCACATGGAAGAACATGTTCACCGATTTTATAGTGGATCTTCCTGTTTGCAATGATCACATGGCAATAATGGTTACCATGGATTTCCTAACCAAATTGTGCATTTCACCCCTCTTCCTCAGGTGCCTACAGCGCCCACCATGGCTGCATGCTTTCTGCAGCACATCTTCAGAATACATGTTCTACCTTCTTCCATTCTTTCGGATCGTGACCCTCAGTTCACATCTCAGTTTTAGAATCATCTATGTAAACTTCTTGGGATACATTGTGCTCCTTCTTCTGGATTCCATCCGTAGACCAATGGCCAGATGGAGCAGCTAAACCAAACTCTTGAGCAATATTTATGCTGCTTCCCTTCTGCTACTCATGACAACTGGACAGACTTGTTAACCACAGTGGAATTTATCTATAATAACACGGTTCACACTTCAACTGGCCAGAGTCCCTTTATGTGCACCTTTGGATTCCATCCTCAGTGACTTCTACCAAGAAGTGCAGATCATAAGCGAACACGGGAGCCCGATCTCGCCATTGATGATCGTGTCTGGATATTGGCCATATATTTACTTTCCTGGCTGGTACCCTCAAAGTTGGCCCTGCGTTACTTTGGTCCTTTCCAGATCCTGAAGCACCTCTGTCTACCCGCATTTGTCTTTGAATTGACACTCTATTTGTCCAAGATCCATCTTACGTTTCAAGTCTCTCAGTTAAAGCCCTTCCACTCTAATCACTTCTGCTGTCGTTTTCAGCCTCCCTCTTTGCCTATGGGCGGGAATATGAGGTTTCCCAAATATGAGATTCTCTGTATCGTCTGGGAATTCATCAGTATTTGGTGGACTGCAAGGGGTACACTCCCTCCTATAGATCTTTGGAACCTGGGTCCAACATTTATGCTCCAGTCTTGCTTTGCCATTTTCTTCACCTTCACCCCTTGAAGCCTGACCCCAAGCCTTAGGGGGGGTGTTTACTGTCAAATCCTCCATGCAACCTTGGTTACTATGGCAGCAGTGGTGCCGATGCAGGGTGTTCCTCGATTCATCTGGACTAGGTTCACCATATCCTCAACTAAGATGACCAGCATACACGGACACCTCACCACATCCAAGATGGCCTCCGGCTCTGAACATCGCTCTACGTCATACTCCGTTCAATGTTTGCAGTGAGCCACGAAGAAGCCGGTATATCTGGGGACCGCTAGAACACCACTTCACGTTTTAACAGAAATGTTAGTTTAGCCTGTCCGGGAGCTCATACTTTCCCTGCTTGTTCCTCCTTCCCTACTTTTCTCCTTTCACACTCTTGTCCTGGCCTGATATCTACCTACACTCCTTGATGAACTCTACCTCTGCCATTGCTGTGTGCTTACTTCCTCCAGTTCTCATCCATCATACTACCTGCTAAAATTTTATCTACTTCGTTTATATCCTTCCTGCTACCTGCTGATGCTGGGTTTGCAGCCTTTCCATCTGGACAATCAGCTTCAAGGGTTTTATTTCTCAGAGGGTTTCTCTTGGAGGACACGCTGCAGTTCATGCACAATCTGTTTTTTACCCATTTCAGGTTCCGCCGTGTTCCTGGAGATGCTTTCATAATCTGCATCCAGTCTATACCTGATTGTGACTGACATTCTCTCGGCCACAGTGGACATAGTTTACCATCGTCTGAAAGGTAGCAGGGGCATTTTGAAGTCCAAAAGGCTGTGCAATAAAGTGATAGTGGCTTTCTGGGTTGCAAAATACTGATCTCTCTTTGGATCTGTCTGTGAGGTCAAAGGTACTCGTGTATTGGACAGTGCCCAACATAAGTTTGTTTTCAAGAGGTATGGTGTGAGCATCTGTCTTTGTCACCAAATTGATTCCCTTGTAGTAAAAAAAAACACAGCCTTTAGTCTTCCCCTTTCTGGACTTGTTATGAAACGGCATCACAAGGCTATCCCATGGGCTAAGGGATGGTGTAAGAACACCTAGGTCCAACATCTTGGAGACTTCCTTCTTGATGGTGCACCTCTTCTTGTCAGCCAATCCGGTGAAGTATCTTCTTCACTGGCCTACTATCTCCTGTGTCATGGACACAACGGGTCTGTGTGACCTGGAAACAGTAAAAACAGATGTTCAAACTTTCCCAGCGGCCATCGGCAGTCTTTAAATTACTGTTATTTCTGGTCAAAGGAGACCTATCAACCTCTCTAGACCCATCTGTGGCTTCTAGGTATAGCAACCTCAGAATGGGATCCGTCTCCTCTTCAGACTTGCATTCTGTCACTACAGACAACACCAAATAATCCCTGCTATAATGAGATTTCATCGGTTGATGTGAAACACCTAATGCATCTGTCTAGGAGCCTTTGTATCAATAAGGAAGTTAACCTCAATGATCTTCGCCAGAATGACATAGGGTCAAGACGACTTCTACTGAAGTGCACTGGGCTTGATCAGTTCCAAATTCAAGACCATCTGTCATGGAGTACATTGTGTCACAGGGGACATCTGGTCATGTATAATGAGACATATCAGTCTGTAATAATTCTGATGCAACACTAATTATATCTTCGGGCCATGGCTGCTGATATTGTGTGTACCCTAACTTCATGCTTGAGCTACATAAAAGCATGATTCTAAAAGAAGACTTCATCACACTTTAACAAACCGGTTAACCTACTAACGTGTGCACAATCTCTCCCCAAATAAATTAATGCATCACATTTGCAAGAAGCCTTTGAATGAATTCCTTGATCACCTGAAAGCACAGATCGTCTCTAGTCCAAATAAGGATAGCTCTTGTGTTGCAACCCACATGTTTGGGAAAGAAATAGATACAAAACACAAAATGGGAGGCACTCTTTGGGCAAAAGACTTTCCCATTTGGAAACCAGTGATTCTGGACGCTTTTGGACGCTGCAAGGCAAACTTATTCTGTTTGAGCTGCAAAAACACTTGCAGCTCGCTGCTTCGTTCCCTGGAGGGGGCGGAGCCTGTTTGAGCTCATGTGAAGGGTCACGTCATCAGCACACCAGTGAAAACGCACCCGCGTTCAGGCGAGCAGTGCGCTCTTTGGGCAAAAGACTTTCCCGTTTGGAAACCAGTGATTCTGGATGCTTTTGGACGCTGCAAGGCGAACTTATTCTGTTGGAGCTGCAAAAACACTTGCAGCTCGCTGCTTCGTTCCCTGGAGGCGGCAGAGCCTGTTTGAGCTCACGTGAAGGGTCACGTGATCAGCACACCAGTGAAAACGCACCCACGTTCACCCTTGCGGCATTGAGCCCGGCAGGGGTAGAGGGCATCGGCTGTTGTGCGGCTGTTTGGCGCTGGTGGCGCCTGATATGTATAGGGGAGACTGCGGAGAAACCATCTCTTTGATCCCTGAAACCCTCCACGCAAGAAAGCTCAACCCTCCGACACTCAATATTGAATCAGCGCAAAAGACACACCAACTTGGTAAGTGCAGCTAAGACCGCCCTTAGCCGCTCCATGCTGGATGCTGCGAACACACCGAGCAAGAAGTCAGGGCCCCAGACTCGAAATAAAACCCTCCAGCAACGCCGCATGCTAAATCCCTGGACTGTCCTGAGCAAGGAGTTGCCTCATGACGGAAAGGTAAGCAAACAAATTGTACACCTACAGTCACCTATTGGCATGGGGGAAAAAGGAGTCTCGAAAGAAGCGACAGAATCACGTAGGGTGTGCCTAGCAAACGTGACGCCTGAAACCTTAAACATTAGTTCATCTGCAGGTTTAAATGGGGTCGCAACCGTATCTAATACGTCTCTTTTGACTTCTCAAAAAAGCCCAATAGCCAGAGCTGAACTAACTGACGACGTACACAATAGCATTGACGTCCTACTCCGCCCAGCCTGCGGCAAAGAACCTGTCTCGTTGGAGATGGAAGTGGACCTGCAAGAGACACAAACGATGCAACCTATGGATGTATCGGCTAACACTTCTGCGACAACGCCCCCAAAAATTGTTCTATTAACACTAAATAATTTAAAATCCCTCTCACAGTCAACATGTGAGTCACATGAGAAAAATTGCTCTCCTATGTCGCCAGAGGCATTTTTTTTCACCATTTGAACTTACAGATGCCGATTTGATGGCGGCCGCACATGTTGACTCGACTCAAATCAGCTGCGTAAAAGCTAACATGACACACATGTCATTGCATGACTGTCAGGAAGGCATTACCTGTGATCAGAATGCCATACCTATTGCATTAGAGTCTGAGTACACGGCGCCAACCCAAACTATAGCTGGCGAACAAAACGAGTGTCAAATTGTCGATGTAGACACTGACATCCAGCAAAGTCTCCAACCTGTTAAAATGAATAACAACAATTTAGAGGTGGGTGAGGCGAATAGTAGCGAAATTGGAAGCACTCAAGATCTCCCACGAGCCTCGATAAATGCCACCACGAGAAATTTGCATCAGATACAATTCCATGCAACCCATGGAGGGTCCGCACCATCTGGAGGGAAAGTGAGACGTTTTCATCCTATGCCAACTGGAAAGCGGCCTGAAAAAGCCTCAAACCAAATCTTTATTGCTCCACCAATGCTCGCAAAAGAAAACAGCAGCTCAAAAACGCAGGCTAAAGAGGGCAACACATTTTATGAAAAAAACCTACAAGGCTCGATGTTACCCACTGCAGGCACTCTGTCACAGCCGCCTGCAAGTTGTGCTCGAAGCTTAGATGGCAACATGGAAGTTAGTGATATACCACATCACCTGCATACCGCTTTCGAGCAAGACCTCCATCGAAATTTAAAGTCACCAAACACAGTTGCTACAGCTCCAAGGGCACCCACGTCTTTAAGTCGAGACAAAGACACTGTCTTAAACACGCAAACCACAACAAGAAACACCTCCAAAGGAGCAATGTCGGATCTAATCTTTGAAACAGTGAATCCATTCACAAGCACTCCTTTAGCACCTACAAGGAAAAGTAAAAATAACAAGGACTTTGATTCTTTGCGAAAAGCTGATCCGACTCCTGAAATGAGTGCGCAAGCTAAGGACGCATCGTGCCTCTCAGCAAGCGGTGCCGAGACCATCGGACAAACGCCAGCAAAACCCAGCATCTCGTCAGCCGCAGCAATGCAAATACATAACAATGTTCTGGCGGCATCCTCTTTAGCCATGATTCCATTTATTAAACTTTATGAAGTCCTAAGTGAACGGTTACAGGACCAAGGTGCCATGCTGTCGAACTTAATTCAGAAAATGGAAGAAATGGAAAAGTCCAATATAAATTTAAAAGAAAAAATACAGGCTGAGGCCGAACGATCAACATCATGGCATCAAAGACAACATGACCAGGCTGCTTACAACAGCACTCAATTGGAGAAACGTGTAGATGGTCTGATTAATGCCCTAAATACAATGCAAAACTGTCATAGTCATGTGATGCGTAAGGATGAGAGCTCAAATGTTAGCACAAAGTGCACAAAAACCTCTACTACGACATCGGATGAAACTTCCGTAAAACATTGTCAAGTCATAATGGAGATCGAGAGTGCGACACTACCAGAAGCTACTGGATGTCGCCAAACAGCCACTAACATAACAACGACAAAAGAATTAAAGTCTCAGAACATCGGTCGGGACGCTGCGACTATTCCTGCTAAAACAACTCAAGCTGGTACCCATGGAAGCGAATCAATGGACAATAGTACAAAAGATGTCGCAGTTGAACCGCACCAAAAAGATCTACAAGTGAAAGTTGCCCTACCGGGATGTCATTTCTCTTCATTTGGTATCTTTTCTGGCTCTGCAAAAACAACTGCAACCACATCTACTGTAGATGTAATTAAATCACTTGATAAAAAGAAAGTGGGACAACAACTAACGTTGCAAAATTCTTTTCCAAAAGAGCGGGCTCCTCTAAGAAAAAAGAATTCATAAGAAACCTATCAACTCTGCCACGCCTGAGTCTGTTTAAACGAAATAACAGTATAAACAAGAAGATCTCTGATCCTGTTTCAAACTTAGCTATTCCAGTGTCCTCGTCTAAAGGAATTCACAAACCATCCTTGAAACGAAGAAGAATCATCTCTGACTCCGAGTCCAGCTCCACTACAATCGCATCCACTTCAATCGATTTATGTGATCTGTCCACATATTCGATTGGCGAGGAACAGCCTGATGAATGCAGGTTACCGGGCAAGAAAGAGTCCCCCAGACTGACTCTAGCACAGGCCGTAAAACAACGGAAAGGTAAACAAGAAAAATCTGTGTCACAAGGAAAGCAGTTTTGGGGGCTCTGCTAATTCCACTCAGGATCACACGGGGGATCAACAGTGGAATCCAAAATTCACATCCAACCAACAAACTCAACGAGTCCACTTTAAAAGTAAAGTACACGAGACAACACATACTGAAATTTCACGCGGATGTCGTAAACTACGGCTGCAAAATTGTTATGATGCCCGCTCCCGGGGAGCCGGTTCAAGCCCTGCGTCCCTGAAAGCGGACATCCAGTCCCCAAGGAAGGACCCAGCAACCCCATATAGGGGCCCTTTGGACAGTGTCCTGGCGCCTATGGCGCCAGGCTCATAAAAGACATCAGTCTTAGCGCCATGGGCGCCAGGCTCATTATGGGAGTGCTTGGGTGCACTTACCTGATGCAGACCATGCTGCAGGATCCCGGCCTCCTTGAGGCCTGAAAGGAACTTCTTTACCTGCGGGACTAATTTACCATCCGGGCGTGGTCGGGTAAGGATACATACCTGATTGGAGGAAGGATACATACCTGGAACTTCTTCCAAGGGTATTTAAACCCCACCCGAACAGCCACACGTGCTTCGCGTTGTTTTGCATGTAGCAGCTGGACGCTCACCGTGTCTGCTCCTGCATCCTGACTTCTGCCACGCCTGCCAGCATCCTGGATCACCTGCAAAGGAAGAAAAGAAGAGAACAGAAGAAGGAAAAGTCCTTACCTGCTAAATCTGCATCCCGGAGACATCTCGCCGACAATCCTAAAAAGGAAGACTTTAATTTAAAAGCTCATCGCGTCGATCGCTGCAGCGCCGCATTCCACTCACCTTTAGAGGGCGCCTCCATGTTCAGCAGCGATCATCCGGATTCGCAGTCACGCCCCAGCGCCTAGGGAGAAAAAGACCAGAACAAAAGGTGAGAGAGAGAAGGGAATAAGGAAAGCTAAATCTCCATGTTAAGACTTACCTGTTGATTTATTCCCTCTTCATTTCGGGTCTGTGCCGCATCCTGGCATTTCCAGACCCCGGCCCCTAAGGAGAAAAAAAGACATCAGCGTTAATGAGTGAATGAAAAGACATTACCAAAAAACGCTCATTAAAGACTTACCTGATTTCTACAAGGATTTCACCTCTCATCTCGGGTCGATGCCTGCTCCCCGGCATTCCGTACCCCGGCCCCTATGGGGAAAAAGACACTAGCATTAGTACATTAATGCATGGACACAAGGGGAACCTCTTATCAAAAAACTTACCTGGAAGCCAAGCAAGTTTGGTTCTCACCAATCCGAAATTCCAGTGAAGTAACTGGATACCTACGCGCCCCTGTATCAGAAGCAAGATGGAGAGCTCGTCCTTCCAGACCCTAAGGTGAGACACTACGAGAAATCACAGAAGGGTTTCGAGGAGGGTGAGAGGGGAAAGTGGGAGGCCGATTGCATTACCCCGCAGACAGTTAATCCCCTATTTTCGCCTATAGAAGGATACTTCTGCGAGCCAGACAAGACAGATTTGGGGGCCCGGTCCAGTCTGTGTTCCGAACCCTGCGCATCACCTTAGAAGAGGTCATAGCAGCGCGAACCAGGCCAGCGCCTCCGTGGGAGTCAGGTGAGCATAACAGAATGCGAAGACTTCCTACAAATTCCCACCCAGGCGCTATGGAAAGTTATGAGACTGATCAGTTGGCCCAATTACTGGGGGAATTACGGGCCGAAGTACATGCCGCTCGTCAAGAGACTAATGCCCTCAGGAGGGAATTAATAATATCAAAGGAAAGAACTGATGACCTGGCCAGACAGCTTTTGCAAGGTCAAGCTGGGCAAACTCCTCTACCCGGTTCCAGAGGGAACCCCGCTCCTGTGGTTTCCAGTAACCCTGTGCAGATTAATCTACCTGAAACATGCCGCTGGCCCCACCCGAATGCTTTGCTGGGGACCCCAAATACCGCCGTATTCATGAATCAGTGTCGTTTGCACTTCCTATGCAGACCTGGGGCCTTCCCTAATGATCAGACCAAGGTAGCCTTTGTATTGTCATATCTCAGCGGCTGCGCTGCCGATTGGTCAGTTCCACTGGTTACTCAAGATGACCCGATTCTCCGTGATTTTCAAAGGTTTCAAGCAAGCATGGAAAGGTTATTTGCTCGACACTCTCAGGGGCAGGCTCTGGATGACGAACTTCTATCCCTGCGACAGGGCAATCAGGACCTCCTATCCTATATTGCAACCTTTAATAGACTAATTGTGGAAACGGGATAGCCAGAGGATAAAAGAGTCACGTTGTTTTATCGAGGCCTTCGGGGAGAACTTAAAGATGTCTTGGCCCAAGTTGTAAATCCGCCCCAAGAATGCACATAGTATATAGACTTAGTGGTCCAATTGGATCACAGACTTCAAAACAGAAAAGCAGATCGGTCCAGGTTTGAGACCCGGGTGTTGGTCAAGACCCATGCTAATCCCAAGGGAGTTGATGTCTCTGAGCCTATGCAAATTGGAGGGGTTAAAGGACCCTTAACTCAAAAGGAACGTGAAAGGAGGCGGCAGTTAAAATTATGTCTTTATTGTGGGAATTCTGGACACTTTCTACGAGATTGCCCGGCAAAACCGCCCCGAAAGGCGGTAGGAGCCGCTGATAAAAACCATGAAGACTCTGTTTCGGGAAACGACTCTGCCCGACAAGTGTAGGGGTCCGCTTGCCGAGATTGTAAACTAACTCTCAGACCTCGCATTTCATTGTGCCAATGGTTCTCGTAGATCCAGAACAGCCTAAGCGGTTGCGTGCAATAAAGGCATACATCGATAGTGGGGCTATTGGAAACTAAGTGGATCGTGAATTGGTCTCTAGGATTAACCTCCCTCTCCGTCCTAAAACCAGCAAAGATGTCATCACCACAGTCGATGGAACTGAAATTGCCTCTGGACCGGTAACACATTCCACTACTGAGGTGACTCTTATTGGTCCCGACGGCCATCGGGAGGGTGTTGTGTTTGATGTAATCAAGGCTCCACAGTTTCAGGTTATTCTTGGAATCCCTTGGTTAGAGACACATAATCCTCGAATTGATTGGCGAGCTAAGAGAATAACCTTCCCGGATTGTACACAAACCTGCTACCCAGAAAACCTGAAGATTAATCTAGCATCTGTAACCTCTGCCTCCATGCAACTACCTCTGGAATACCAAGACTTTCAGGACGTCTTCCAAAAGGAACAGGCCAACACGTTACCTCCTCACAGATCGTACGATTGCCAAATCGATCTGGTGCCCGGTGCACAACCCCCTTGTAGCAGGATTTATGCCCTTACCGAACCTGAGAATCTGCATTTGAGACAATATTTGGATCAATACCTAGCTAATGGTTTTATTCGCCCGTCAAAGTCCCCGGCATCCTCGGCTTTGTTCTTCGTGCCCAAAAAAGAAGGCGACCTTAGAACTTGTATCGATTACCGCGCATTGAACCAGATAACGGTTAAAAACCGTTATCCTCTGCCTCTGATCCCTGAACTCCTTGACTAGGCGAAGGACGCTTGCATATACACCAAGTTAGATCTCCGGGGGGCTTATCATCTGGTACGAGTTAAAGAAGGCGACGAATGGAAAACTGCCTTCCGTACTAAATACGGATTATTCGAGTACCATGTGATGCCTTTTGGATTGTGTAACGCGCCGGCTGCCTTCTAATACTTCATGAATGATGTCCTTCGGGAACTCATCGATGTTTGTGTTGTCGTATATATCGATGACATTCTGGTGTACTCCTCTTCGGAATCTGATCACAGAACACACGTCAGGGCAGTACTTGAAAAACTGCGCCAACACAAACTATTTGCTAAATTGGAGAAATGTGTTTTCCATACCACAGAAGTCGAGTTTCTAGGTTTCATCCTGACACCCAAAGGAGTCCGAATGGACTCAAGAAAAGTGGATGCCATCCTCAAATGGCCATCACCCAGCTCTGTAAAAGGGGTTCAAATCATGCTCGGCTTTGCCAATTTCTATCGCAGATTTATCCCAGAATTTTCATGCGTGGTACAACCCATTACTGCACTCTTGAGGAAAAATAAACGTTTTGAATGGTCTGAAGAAGCCGAGCAGGCCTTTCAGGATTTAAAAGCTAAGTTTACCTCTGCACCTATATTGAAACACCCGCGTCCAGATCTCCCTTATGTCGTCGAGACTGACGCATACAGCCTAGCCATGGGCGCTGTCCTGTCCCAAAGAGATCCCGAAACCAACCAACTGCATCCCGTAGCATTTTGGTCCAGAAAATTCTCAGCAGCCGAGTTTAATTATTCAATCACGGATAAAGAACTGTTAGCCATTAAGTCCACTTTTAAAGCCTGGCGGCATTATCTGCTTGGCGCTCGACATACCATCACAGTGATCACTGATCACCGGAATTTACAGTATTTGAAAACCGCCAAGGCTCAGTCATCACGGCAGCTCTGATGGGCTTTGTTTTTCGCTGAATTTGATTTTGTGATTACCTATCGACCTGGCTGCAAGAATGGCAAAGCAGACGCCTTATCCCGAATTGGAATGGGAGAATCTGATACAAACTCAGAACCAGTACCAATAATTCCCGAACAGAGGATTCTAGGCATGACTTCGTTACAGACGCTTGAAGACATTCAAGCCAGAGTGAAACAACTCCTGGACCCTACAACCTTACAGGAATGGATACAAAAGGGAGTAGACTTTACCATAGATAATGGTTTACCTTATTTCCAAGGACGCTTATTCCTGCCACATAAGGAATTACACAAACTAGTTATTTCCGGTTATCATGATACATTAATAGAGGGGCACCCCGGTATTGCCAAGACAGAGGAAAAGGTGAAACGACAATTTTGGTGGCCCTCTTGGCGAAAAGATGTTAAATCTTTTGTGATGTCCTGTGGTGTTTATTCCCAAAATAAAAGTCAAAAGAAAAGACCAGCCGGTCTCCTTCAACCTCTAGACATACCACCAGCACCCTGGCACACCCTATCAATGGATTTTATTACGGAGCTGCCTCCTTGTGCGGGGTACAATACTATTCTGGTAATTGTGGATTTGTTTTCCAAAATGGCCCACTTTATTCCTTTGAAAGGTTTACCTTCAGCTTCTGTCCTAGCCAAAGAATTCCTCGAAAATATTGTTCGGCTACATGGATTCCCATCTATACTAATCTCTGACCGGGGAAGCCAATTCGTTTCCCACTTCTGGCGCAAATGTTGTCAAATGGCGCAGATCGACGTAAGATTATCGACCAGTCACCACCCTCAGACCGATGGTCAGACCGAGAGGACAAATCAGACCCTTCGACAGTACTTACGGTGTATGTTACAGCAATCTGAAAGCAACTGGAAAGACATTTTTTGGATAGCCGAATACGCATATAATAATTCGGTACACTCTGGAACTGGCCACAGTCCTTTTTATACTTTGTTTGGGCATCTCCCTCGAACCTCAAACCTTGACTCACCTCAGAACCTCGGAATGCCTGCAGTAGAACATCTGCATTCTACAATTACCCAAGCCTTCAAAGAGGCAACTACGCATTTACAACAAGCCAAGAGAAAATACAAGGAGAATGCTGATCTACATCGGAGTGAAGCACCTCCGTATCAGTTTGGGGATCAAGTGTGGTTAGCTACCAGACATTTACCACTCAAAGGGCCTCGAACTTTTAACCCAAAATATCTGGGACCTTATTCTATTACAGCAATAATTAACCCAGTGGCTGTTAAACTTGATTTACCAGCTAGTATGCGAATACACCCTGTTTTTCATGTGTCACTTCTGAAACCAGTGGTACCCGGAACCCGACTACTCAAACCTCCAGAACCTATTCTAATAGATGGGGAGCCCGAATTCGAAGTGAAGAACATTTTAGACTCAAAAATGTTTAGGTCAAAACTGTTCTACCTAATTGATTGGAAGGGGTACGGACCTCAGGAGAGGTCGTGGGAACCCAGCGACCATGTGCATGCACCTCGATTAGTCAGGAAATTCCACCGACTCTTCCCAGACAAACCAAAACCCCCGGAGGGAACAACCTTGGGAGGGGCCTTGGGGGGGGAGTGCTGTCATGATGCCTGCTCCCAGGGAGCCGGACCAAGCCCTGCGTCCCCGAAAGCGGACATCCAGTCCCCAAGGAAGGACCCAGCAACCCCATATAGGGGCCCTTTGGACAGTGTCCTGGCGATTATGGCGCCAGGCTCATAAAAGACATCAGTCCTGGCGCCATAGGCACCAGGCTCATTATGGGAGTGCTTGGGTGCACTTACCTGATGCAGACCATGCTGCAGGATCCCGGCCTCCTTGAGGCCTGAAAGGAACTACTTTACCTGTGGGACTAATTTACCATCCGGGCGTGGTCGGGGAAGGATACATACCTGATTGGAGGAAGGATACATACCTGGAACTTCTTCCAAGGCTATTTAAACCCCACCCGAACAGCCACACGTGCTTCGCGTTGTTCTGCATCTAGCAGCTGGACGCTCACCGTGTCTGCTCCTGCATCCTGACTTCTGCCACGCCTGCCAGCACCCTGGATCACCTGCAAAGGAAGAGAAGAAGAGAACAGAAGAAGGAAACGTCCTTACCTGCTAAATCTGCATCCCGGAGACATCTCGCCGACAATCCTGAAAAGGAAGACTTTAATTTAAAAGCTCATCGCGTCAATCGCTGCAGCGCCGCATTCCACTCACCTTTACAGGGCGCCTCCATGTTCAGCAGCGATCATCCGGATTTGCAGTCACGCCCCAGCGCCTAGGGAGAAAAAGACCAGAACAAAAGGTGAGAAAGAGAAGGGAATAAGGAAAGCTAAATCTCCATGTTAAGACTTACCTGTTGATTCATTCCTTCTTCATTTCGGGTCCGCGACGCATCCTGGCATTTCCGGACCCCGGCCCCTAAGGGGAAAAAGAGACATCAGCGTTAATGAGCGAATGAAAAGACATTACCAAAAAACGTTCATTAAAAACTTACCTGATTTCTACAAGGATTTCACCTCTCATCTCGGGTCGATGCCTGTTCCCCGGCATTCCGTACCCCGGCCCCTATGGGGAAAAAGACACTAGCATTAGTACATTAATGCATGGACACAAGGGGAACCTCTTATCAAAAAACGTACCTGGAAGCCAAGCAAGTTTGGTTCTCACCAATCCGAAATTCCAGTGAAGAAACTGGATACCTACGTGCCCCTGTATCAGAAGCAGGATGGAGAGCTCGTCCTTCCAGACCCTAAGGTGAGACGCTACGAGAAATCACAGAAGGGTTTCGAGGAGGGTGAGAGGGGAAAGTGGGAGGCCGATTGCATTATCCCGCAGGCAGTTAATCCCCTATTTTCACCTACAGAAGGATACTTCTGCGAGCCAGACAAGCCATATTTGGGGGCCCGGTCCAGTCCGTCTTCCAAACCCTGCAAATCCACCTTAGAAGAGGTCACAGCAGCGCGAACCAGGCCAGCGCCTCTGTGGGAGTCAGGTGAGCGTAACAAAAATATACAATGCGATGATGCTGAGGTTAACCTCAATAGGACAAATATCATGAAACTGTTCAAATGTGTGCCATTGTTACGCACAATCGTTTCAGATGACATACGCATTGTTGAGTATGCGACCGAAAAAAACTCAGATCAGGTTTTATTACACATCAACTCAGCAAGCGTGCGTAGCACACTCTTAAAGGCTGTTGATGAACTGCTATTCTTTGGGTTCGAAATCTCACCGGAACCGGATCAAGACGAGTCAATTCGAGTTGAAAGATCAAATATGGGGAAAAAACAACAATCTAACCCAATTGATTCGGATGCACTAAGACAGTCAATGAGTATCACCATGTCCTCAAGTCCAGGTCAGTCCTCAAAAAGAAATGTTACATCAAAAAAATATAACCAAAACCAAACAAGGACACAACATTAGCCATGACTAGCTACAAGGAGAAAGCCGACGGTATTTCTATCCTGGAATACATGTGCCTATAAGCATCTATTCAATGATTTTGAGACACCACTCGAAAATATCTTCATCATTTGCTTGCAGGAAACATGGCTATGCACACCGCCTATTTGTGATGGATTCACCGTTCTATTAAATACAGCAGTTAAAAATACTAAGGGTGTGGGATGTTTTTACCCATGCATCCAAGCCCTACAATAAAACTGTGCAGTACTGGCATGGAAAACATCATGATGGCCAGAACTCCCCAGAGAGTGCACAGGGAAAACATGAAGAATAGGCTGCCACCCATTTTTGCCTATGTTGTGAGCACAGGAGGGCACTGCCTAAAACCACCATTGGGCTACACACACAGTAGCCTGAAACCATTGGGAATGGCAATGCTGATTGCCAAAAGCAACTCAGAACTGTGGGGAATTCATTTTCTTAATCCCAAAAATGGTTGCATTACCAGTACTCACCACTATCAGAAAGCCGGCGTTTTAAAACCACCAGACTTTTGTGTAAAACTGAACAAATGAAACAAAACCAGACCAAGGAAAGACTTGCTAAGAGGTGGATACAATGTAAAACCATATTCTTAAATGACTTGAAGGAAGTAATTATTTAATGTATATGTACAAATTGTCAGTTTGATTTGAATGTAGAAAACTGGGAACAAAAAGTGACATTTAGCTGAAACCTGGCTTAGTGAAACTGGATTCTGCCTGACAACTACCCCCGACAGGAGAAACCTGTTCAGCCACTCTTCCCAGGCCTAGCTGCATCCTGCTGCCCCTTGCCAAAAGGAGTTGTCACCTCTCTGATTAGATTAGGGTGGAGCACCTGGGAACTGGAAGGAACAGAACAATGCAACTCCCTTGACTCAGGCAAATGTTATATTGGGGGCGTCGTAAAGTGGCTTCCTCTTAGGGGAAACTGGGAGGGGCAGTGCCTCTGCTAGCAGCTGATCTTGGGGGAAGTGGATAAACCAGTTATTCCACCCTGTGATGTGGGAAGCCACACCCCTTTTTGACCAGGGCATAATTTTAAAAAGATAGATAACTCATAGTGCGGACTTGTCAGAATTATATAAGTAATATCATTATTTTTGTGATTTTTCTGTGAACATTTTGAGAGGCGTTAGGACCCTCTGGTGTATTCTGGGGGGTTGCTAGCGGAAAATAGGGTCTCACTCCAAATGTCTGCATGTTAAAAATCTGACACTTCATCAATTAATGTCCATACTCCTTGCGCACATGGGTATAATTTTGGGTAAATGTCCGATATTGCAAAACCAGTTAAAAAGTGCAAAATGTTGCCATTTTTTAATGCAAGCCCCCAGGAAGATCAGAGGCAGACAAGCATGGACCATAAGGAATATATAATGTGCACATGTAATTTCAACAAATTGTATATCTGGGAAGGATGTATTTGAATCAAATATAGATTTGTGGGCAAACTGACCAGGGGAGGATCCTCTGACCCATAAACAGACTTCATCATGATGACAATCCATTTCCTTCCCCCAATCATGGGAGAGGGGAGAATTGGGCCAATGACAAGTAGAGAGGGGCAGGCTTAGCTAGGCCCTGGCACACACCCATTTTCAAAACACATAAAAAGAGACTGCTGGGACAGGTAGAGAGATTCAATTCCATTTGCTGCGGAGCATGCTGACCGACGACTTCACATCCAGAGATCCAGACTTCAAATCCATCAATCTCCAAAGACCAGAACTTTACTTCAGAACTTAAAGCAAGGGCCTAAACCCACAAACTGAGAACTCTTCTCAGCAGGCCTCAGCAACCTTAAAATCATTTGCAAACTATTCCACAGCCGGGCGAGCTGTTTGAATTCTTTTGCCAAGAACAAGTGCCAGAGACCAGACCAGAGATCCAGAGTGACCCAGACCGCTGTGAGCAGAACCAGAGAGCTGACCCAGATCACTGTGAAGTGCCGAGACCAGTAACGGAGTCCAGTCCAAAACCTGACCAGATCCGTGGCGAGGCCTATTTCAAATTTATATTGTGAGTACCTAGCAGAACTGTGCAGAACCAATCTCTTAGTTAAAATAATCTAATCCAAACTATTTTAACCTAAGTAGAACAGCCCCCTAGACATTGTGTCATCTGTCATTTGTAAAGCTGCACAACTGTCACCTGTCAATTCTGAAGCTGCAAGCTGTCACCTGTCATTTTGAGTTTTACTTTAAATCCGAAAACTACCTTTATTTAATCGTCCGTATCTCTGGAACGAAATTTAACTTTCATCTGAAAGCTTAGAATCTAAGCTTTCCAACGAACCTAAAACCGACTTGCTACTCATTATACCTTTGCCGTAATCGCGATTCACGCACTTGTGAATTTTGCCGCGATTTGCGATTTGGCCTGATTTCTTTACCTGTAAAAAGATAGCAGCTTTTTGCTTTCCTGTGCTAAAAATTCGTTTGTCTCTTAATAACCATCCCTGAATCATTGCTAAAGTGAGCCTGAGCTCATCCCAAGTATCTCTCACTCACCCTGAACCTCCTAAAGGGAATTAAAAGCATTTTCAGCATATTTCTCACTTTACTGCCACCACATTCAAAGCACTTGGGCCTGTGTTTTAAAACTCATACCTGTTTTCTCTAAGCTTGCTGGGGGGGAACTGAATTTCGTATTGTATTTGATTGCATTCCTGAGAACAGTGTGCTCCTCTTTCCATCTCCTTCCATTTCTTACATTGCCTAGGGGAGGGGGATGAATTGCCAGAGAAAAAGTGATTATCTTATCTTTTGCTAAAATCATATCAAGTATTTCTGTACTGCATTTTATTCCTCATTGCTTTTCCCTTGAAATCATAAAAGTATTTTTGCTACTTTATCCATCCTATACTAACTCCTCATTGATTGTAAAGAAGTGTGCTAGTGCCAGATTACCCATTGTTGATCAACATCATATGTCTAAGTGTACTATCAGATATTCATTTATTATAAAGTGTGATATATATATATATATTGTTTAAATTCTCAAATAAACCTTTTAATTTGCAAAACAAACCTACTTCTTGGCTCAGTGGGGTCAGGGGGATTCTAAGAGGGGGGTGTTATACAAGGGTGGTCATCCAGAGTACTGAACTAGACATAAAAATACATTAATAAGGGTTTTCCTCAGCATCCCAGTATAGGCATTGACTTGGCTGTAGTGTTGATTGAATATCTCTTACAAAGGTCGGCCAAGCTCGGGCTTAATCACACTGGTAAGAATAACTCAATCTTGGTCATCTCCGATATCACTAAACCCAAATCCGTACGTACAAGGAACTATCATACATACATTGGAAAAAAATACCACGAAGAAACTCCATTTTCTAATTATAAACATCTATTGGAACCCACTAAAGATCAGCACAGATGGCATAATTTCGGCAATATCACTACTATTTGATGACGCAATGATAGCCTACAACAACCTAACAGTTATCTGTTGTGGCGATATGAATTGCACGTGGTTCCAACAAAATCATTCGTCGCAACAGTACCAGCAACTCGAAAACGAGGCGCTCGATGAAAGAGCAAAAAGATGGCAAACTGCCATGAGTGTGCGCGATCTTGTAATGTTAAATGGAAACGTCAAAGGAGACGTGCCTGCCAAACCAACTTGGTATCGAGATGCTTCACATAGCATTCTCGACTATATTTGGCTCTCGAGGAACCAGGTGCCTAAGCTAGTGGATCTGCAAATAAAGCAAATGAACTATAGTGATCACAGCCTTCTTCAACTACGCATTATGATGGACACGAACTTGCAAACAAATCCATTCAAAGCTTTACTAGAAAGTAACTGTCGCGGAAATCGCCTACGATTAAAAAGCAATCAAATTCAACGAATCGGTGAGAAATTAATGACCGAGCCAGGTAATCAAAGACCTGATTACATTCCATTGTTGACAGATTTTACCATTCCTGGAAAAAACTCATCAAATCTTGGTCAGACTCATCGCCACATATATTGCAAGGTCTTACATGAAGCAAAAAAGGCCTTGTGGAAACATTTGAGACTGATAAAGAAGCGAAATTCCAAGTTGGACACCCAAAAAGAACTAAAGACACGACGCATAATGTACCGAAATTGGGCAAAGTCACATGCAGCCATAATAGAGCAAGATCACGCAGAGCACATGCTACAATTAATTATGACTAAAAATACACGTGACATCTGGAAAATCCTGAATATGGACCTCTCTAATTGCAACTCAATCCCAATAAACACCATAACAGGTGACGTTTGGAACAGGCATTTCTCGCTGGTGTTTAAAAAACTGGAATCTGAGATCACAATACCAAAGCGCTCTGTTGATACTCAATGGGATGTGCAGATGGACCATGATGAAATTGTCCGTGCGATCAGCGCTCTAAAGATCTCACGTGCTGCTGGACCCGACTTGATTTCAAATATTGATCTAAAAATACATCCAAATGAATGGGCTGACTTTATTGGTAAGCTATTCATAAAAATCAGTTGGTCCAAAGAATTGCCTGAATCCTGGACATCCGCGATTGTGGTGCCAATTCACAAGCGAGGCAGTTGGGACGATCCGAACAACTATCGCCCAATTGCCTTGCTCGACACCATTGGAAAGATCTTTGAGTCGAATTTACGCCTCAAACTCGCAAAATGGGCCGAGATGTCACAGATCAATGACATACGGCAAACTGGATTTACGAAAGGGACCGGAGTCGACGTAAATCTGCTAATTCTCACGATTCTAAAGCTGGAAACCTTAAATAAAAATGGCAAGATTCACCTAGCTTTCATCGATATGAAACAAGCGTTCGATGGTGTGAATCAAAGCTTATTATGGGAAAAATTGTCAAAATGGCTATGTCCAGCATCCATTTTAGAGCCTATCATTGCTCTACATGAAAACACTTCAATCAAAGTCCGGCTAAACAATAGCGGATTGTTATCCAATGCTATAGCTACCCACAAGGGTGTTAAGCAAGGATGTCCCCTAGCTGCAGAATTATTCAAACTATTTCTAGCAGATCTGCCAATATACCTGAACAAAGTTATATGCTTCTCACCAAAAATAAATCAAATATCAATTAATTGTATAGTCTACGCGGATGACCTGGTTCTGATAGACAGAACCCAAATTGGTTTACAACGTCTCTTACTATGCTTGAAATCCTATATGGGCATAAACCAATTGGAAATAAACTCACAAAAAACTAAGATCATGTCCATTGGAAACATCATAAGCAAAAAAAATAAAGGTTTCAGGTGGAAAATCGAAGAAATTAACTTAACATCTGTCGATTCAATAAAATACTTGGGGATACAATTTAACAATTCCGTTTGCGAACAACAATGGGCTGCAGAACTAACATCCAAAATGTCGAAGCTAGCAATACAAGCTGTAAAAATCAATAAAAATTTTGGAAAATTTTCATTGGAACCCGTACTCAAATTTTACTTACAAAAGGTAACCCCAATAATAATCTTTGGGGCTGAGGCGGGTTGGAATATAAGCGTGCAAACTTGGCATGCTTTGGAAGGACGCTTTTGGCGGAAAGTCCTGCAGCTGCCACAGGCAACACCGCTAACTAGTCTGCGACTAGAACTAGCAATTAACTCCCTTCATATGAGAGTGGTCTGGAACTCAATCTTAACAATGCGAAAAATGGCCCTCGATTCACCGGCACCGGCATACAAAATCTTTGCCAGCAATGGCATCTCAAAAAAAGCGACCTTCTCAATCTATGGTTTCACAAACTGTCGGCTTTCCTTACAGCTGCAAAAATAAGCAATCAAGAACTGAATTGCCCACAGCTTGCAAAAAAGAAATTTGAAAACTGGGCATGGATCGTTAATAATGAAGCAAGGTCAAAATTAAAATTAACAGAAGAAATGAGAGGCGTTCACAGGAAATTAAAAGAACCAGCGCGATACTTATTGCACTGTCCATCTCGTCATCATCGAAACCAATTTTTAAGGTTTCGAGTCAATGCTTTAAAAACGAAAGGAATTCTTTGGCAAAGAAAGGATAAATCTATTGACGGTAATCTCTGCCGATTCTGCAAACAGTCAATTGAAACAGTCAAACATCTGCTAATCGAATGCACTCAAACTGTCAGACAATGCTTACCACATCTGGGAATTTTTGCACCTCTGGATGAAGATATGGAGCGGTGGTGGGGGCGGATCATTTCAGGAAGCAACAAAAGACTTGTATGTGCGACCGTGAACTACTTTGACTCGAATCTGAAAATAGACTCTCTTAAATAGAAATACCAGCGAGAGTCTATTTTAGAAGACTGGTGGAATCTATTTCTTGTCTATGAAGTGATCTCTTTCTGTTGAAACAAAAGTTTGTCTCTTGAATTCAAACTGAAGTTTTTCAATAAAAAAAAAAAAAAAAGAAATGGGAGGCACCTGCCATCGTTGTTGTACAACTCTATTGTTCTAATTGATAATTATTATTTTTGCATAAATAGAAATAATTGAAAGAAGTGTGTGTCATGTAATCCTCAATTATGTGTGGGTTTGCTGTCCATTTAAAAAGGTGACAAAAGGTCTGAAGGGTAGACCTAAGGGAGGTCTGTTATTTGCCATCAGAAATGCACTTGGTGCAAATGTTATAGCCCTGAATTGACTTTCAGAGGCAGTAATGGCATCTATCATCTCGTGACACCTCTTGACCTGATGTTTCTCGAATTACATCTTATTGTGACATTTTTATATTACCCTGTCCCTGTGATGACTCCCAAATTAATGTAGGAGTTTCACTCACTTCTGTCTGAATTGTTAATCCAGCGTTCTTCTGATACACTACTAATGGCAAGGGATAAGAATTGGAATAGCTTCTCTTCAGTTTCCATTCAGAGGGGACCTGTCCTAGCAGTTAGGGCTGGGCTGCTACCGTTGGTGGCAGTATTTGACTGATTTGCATTTGGCTGTACCCCTTTTGCAATGGTGCAGATGGGCTAAAAAACAGTGCTGTGGAAGGTTGCCCAGAGCAATGCCAGTGGTTCAGATTCATTCAAAACCTTCCACCCATCACTTTTGTGGTTATAGTTTGTCTCACTATGTGAGGGAGGGTATGCCCAGACGTGGGCCCTTTGCTCGCAGCACCATAGGATACCCAGCTGCACCTCACTGAGGAGGCCCAACAAGGCCGAAACATGTCTGGAGTTGCATGTGTTTATGTGCAGAGGGGACCTGGCCTAGCAGTTCAGGCTGGGCTGCTACCATTGGTGGCATTACCTGACTGATTTGCATGTGGCTGAACCACTTTTGCAATGATGCAGATAGGCTAAAAAACAGTGGTGTGGAAGGTTGCCCACAGCAATGCCAGTGGTTCAGATTTATTCAACACCTTTCACCCATCACTTTTACAATTTTAGTTTGTCTCACTATGTGAGAAAGGGTAGGCCCAGACGTGGGTTCCTTGCTCGCTGTGCCATAGGGAACCTAGATGCACCTCACCGAGGTGGCCCAACAAGGCTCAAACATGTTTGAGGTTGCTGTTTTTCTGTGCAGAGGGGACCTGGCTGAGCAGTTATGGTGGGCTGCTACCATTGGTGGCAGTACCGGACTGATTTGCATGTGGCTGGACTCCTTTTGCAATGGCAGACAGGCTAAAAAACAGTGGTGTGGAAGGTTGCCCAGAGCAATGCCAGTGATTCAGATTCATTCAAAACCTTCCCCCCATCACTTTTGTGGTTCTCTTCAGTAAATCCATGTGGCAATGATGCTTAGCAGGGATCTAGCTTTCCAATACTCAATAAAGGGACAAGAATTAAATATGATTCTCGAGGAACAAAAATGGGCTATATTTTAAATACACACTGCCTCATCACGAGTTTGGCGGTAACCCTTAAATGCGGTGGTAACGCTATTACCGCCGCATTTAAGGATCTGCCAAATCACAGGTTTTGGCGGATTTACACCCAGCTCTGAACTGGGGGCAAATCCGCTGTGATTTTGATGATTTTCCGCGCTATTACCGCCGGCGCTGAACATTCCCCATTGGGCCAAATGGGGAATGGCAAATTCCTTAAGGGCCCAATGGGGAATGGGGACTTACTGTTTCGCCAAACCCGTGATCTGGCGCAAATAGCACCGGGGGAGTTGGCAGTAGGGCTAATAGCCCCAGTGGTAAAACCACTGGGGTTAGCACCACACTCATGATGAGGCCAAATGCACATGGGGATATTCCACATAGCAATGTGTGGTATATGGGGAGCATGAAGTCAACTATTAAATATATCTTTCTTTTACCAGCTAATTTAAGTGACCATACACGATTAACATTGAAGTGGAAATGGCTAATTATGAGAGACAAAACACTCCCCTACTTCCGCTCACTTATTCCTGGCAATCTTGGCACTAGAGTTATATGTACTGTCGCAGACGTCTATACATTTAACTTACTTACAATCACTTGGTCTGACTGTTTGCTTTATACCTATAAAGAGCGAGATAACATGTTTGGTCCTAATGCCTTCAATATAATTATATAATTATTGAAAGTTAGTTGATTGCCTGTTGGCCGCAGATACTGGTATAGAAACCTTTTTTACCCTCTAAACCTTAACTATCATTTGACTCAATCATTCAACAGAAGAAAACAGACATTCAAATTGAGATATAATTGGTTGGTTGGTTGATGGATTAGAGAGGAGAGCCTCACCTGGATTAATTCTCCCCAAACCGAACAAAAAATGAAATTTAACAATACAAACTGCTGAAACTTCACAAATATGAGGCACTGTTATGGGAAGGCAAGAAGATGTTAGTGGCACTCTAGGATGTTTTCATAGGAAACAGAACCGCATGTCTATCCCTATGTTCCCTTGAGTATTCACTATTTCCAGAGTATCGAGCCACTTAAAAAGGGAATCTCATAAAAGAACACTGCAGATTTTTGCAACTTGGTTAATGTTGATAATCATTCACAGCAATTCCTTCAAACTAATCCTATTCCAGATAACGTATGGAGGAGGATAGTACAGGGACAATGCTCTGGTCTTGGAAGCAAGACCACGCCGAGCAACAGAGGTTTGAATCCCGGACCCTTAAGTGCGTTATAAAAAAAAAAAGAAAACAGAGAAGGAGACATATATTGATAGGCCAACAAACCCCAAGGAATGTCATCTTCCCCCTGTAGTCCACGGATGTAGGCTTAAATCAGGAAATACCTCTCGCCAGAAACCCAGAAACGGAAGTCCAGGAATCAAAGGCCAAATGAGGGAATGAGCATGTTTCCAGGGACAAGATTTTTTTTTTCGTCAAAGCGCCAAATCCAAATGGGCAATCCAAGAGCACAATCCAGGAGAAAAGCAGAGTTCAAACAGCCAGAAAAAAAATTCAAAAATGCCAAATCCAAATGGGTAATCCAAAAGCACAATCCAGGAGAAAGTCCAGCTTCAAAAATCAGAGAATCTAATGAACAGTTAATCCAAAAGGGCAATCTAGGACAGGTAGCCAAGATGCAAGACGGAACAAGCACAAACAAGAGCCACTTACTGGGTCAGTCTAGAATAGTGGTCTTCAAACTTTTTTGGCCGTGGCCCCCCTGCGCAAATTTTGGGCAGGCCGGGACCCCCCAGAAATGCCAAATGGACAGTATGTATTGCGCGCTGTCACCTGCTCCCATCACAGTGGCTGGGCTACCTCATCTCACTCCTTCCCAGTCCCTTATCTCTCCCCACCCCATCTCCCCACTCTGCTCCCACCACTATCCCATGGTTCCCGCCCATTGTGCTCCCACCACAGTTCCTGGGTTCCCCCCATCCAGTTCCCAACACAGTCTGAGGGCCAGTGGCGGCTGGTGATTTTTTTTAAGTGGAGGGGCATAACTATTTCCCCCAAAAATGCATAGCGACTGAGCATAGTTAGGGGGTTCGGGGGGGGGGATTCTCCCCTTTTTTTTTAAATAATGGGTTCAAATGTTGCATTGTAGAGCATACTTTTAGCAAAAAAATGGGTAAATAGCCAAACAGTTTGCAATTGGTGCTGGGGGGCCCATTGTGCAGGCATGACATTTTTTTCTGGACATCTCTGATAGATGTCCAGTAAAAAGATACCATACCTGTCCCTTGAGCCCCACTGGGCCTAACACAATCAACATCATTATGTGTGTATGCAAGGCGCTGCATATTCATACAGCAATTACTCTATCATTCACACGAGCATCCATCACCATACACTAACTGATAACATAACCATACACGCATCCATACTCATGTTTAAATGAAAAAATTAACATGAATGTACCTTCTGCATTGGCCTGCGTGTGGGTGCTGAAACGCCCTGCTCCAGGCTGCTCTGTCAGTATGTGCGAGGAGGCGCAGGACCTCCCCCTCGGACATACAGACATGCAGTGTCCCAGCCAACATTTTCAATGAGCTATGTGATGCTGGCAAAGCAAAACGCCCCAGCTTTGCATGGCTCAGTGAACATGTGCGGCTAGCGAATTCAACTGAACAGTCAAAGTCCCTTTGACAGTTCAGCCAGCCCAGGAGCACGCCCGTAGCTGAAAGAAAAATCAGCTGAGGGAGTGCTCACTATTTCACTGGGCTCCTTAGCTCCTCCATAATGGGTAAGGGGCTACTGGGTGGGCGCCACCTCGCCATTATGGATGAGCTGCCAGGCTCGGACTGGCCTATAGGGCAATGTCTGTACCAAAAATGTAAAATGCTAGTGTGGGCCAGTCAAAATGGGCCACCATTTTAGCCAATGTGGGCAAGTTTGATGAGTTACTTCACTATGCAGTTAGTAATTTTGACCATTGTTGTTGAATATATATCAATTTACTTACATTTTAACACAGAGCACCCGCTTGGGTACTATTGAAAAAGTGGGCCTCATTACAACCCTGGCGGTAGCTGTGCCGGTAAAACTGGCACGGTTGCCGCCAGAGTTGCATCTGGGTCCATCACCTGCAAATGGGCAATTACCGGGTCATGCTGAGTTAGGCGGACCTGGTAATTGCACTTTCGCGGGTGCCGGTACCGGTAGATCCACATTCCCATTTGAGCCCGTCAGGACTCAATGGGAATGGGGAGTTCGGATGCACCGGCACCGTCAATAACGGTGCCGGTGCATCCAACGAGCTGTGCTCGCAAGTGCCGCACAGCCTGACAATTCAGACCTAGCGGGCTGTCAGGCATCCGCGAGCACAACTCGTACTATGGCGGTACGGTAGCAACAGTGCCGGTAGCTTACCGACACCATTGTTACCGTACTGCCATAGTTGTAATGAGGCCCAGTCTGTGACTAAAGGAATGAATATCCATTTACAACTGCGGGCCACTTTTTCATTGTTGCCTGAGACAGTTTCATGCTTCAGCCCGACCATGTCAGCCTCCCCAGCCCATTTCTTCCAATCTAAATTTTTTTAAAAAAATAAATCTTTTCTTTTTTACATTTCATGCTGAGCTCTCATGGCCCCCCAGGGATGCACCCACGGACCCATGCGCCCCACAGTTTGAATAATGCTAGTCTAGAAGCACCAGAGCCGTTGCAAGTCAGTGAATATATAGCGAGTTCACAAAGCGTTTCCTAACAGCGTCAGAAAGCTGGATGTGCATTTAACATGTGACAGGAGGTAGTGCCGATAGGAGTCCGGGGAAATGTAGTTCACACTCTGTAATGATGGGAAGCCCGCTTTGCTAGTTTCCGGGGAAGCAGCCACCTAAATAACGTGGCAAGCTGTATTGTCGAAAAACCACAGCGCTGACAGTACCCCTTCTAAAAGAACGCTGTCTCAAATGGGCTGGGGGCTGAGATGCATGGAAAGCCCACAACAACCTGGGGGAGGGGTGGATATTGGAAAGTGGGTCCCACATATGATCTCCTGGACCGTAACCTTTCCAGTCCACTAGATATTGCAAAACCCTGTTCCACTATCGCATATCGACTTGTGGGATGTTTTTATCCACGCATCCAAGCCCTACCTCAAAACTGTGCAGTACTGACATGGAAAACATCATGATGGCCAGAGATTCCCAGAAAATGCCCAGGGAAGTGCATGAAGAATAGGCTGCCACCCATTTTGCCGATGTTATGGGCACAGAAGGGCACTGCCTAAAACCACCATTGGACTACCCACACAGTAGCCTGAAACCATTGGGAATGGCAATGCTGATTGCCAAAAGCAACCTAGAATTGTGGGGAATTCATTTTCTTAAATCCCAAAAATGGGTGCATTACCAGTACTCACCACTATCAGAAAGCCGGCGTTTTAAAACAGCACCAGACTTTTTTCTTTTTCGTGTAAAACTGAATAAATGAACCCAAAGCAGGCCAAAGAAAGACTTACTGAGAGGTGGATCCAATGTAAAGTTATATTCTGAAGTGACTTGAAGGTTTATAACAAGACTGGCTGAGCTGTGGATTTCAGCAGTTTAAGTAAATTTGGACTGAAAGACACTAAAAATCTAAATGTTTAAAAGAAATGAGTGACCTATTTTTGAGTGTCTCATAGGTTGCAATTGTTTAAATGTCATAGTTTTAAACTTAGAGTCAGCATTCTAGCTGCATATGTAAACATGGTTAGTTTTATTTGAATGCAGAAAACTGGGTAACTAAAAGTGACATTAGCTGGGGCCTGGTTTAAGGAACTGAATTCTGCCCACCAGCTACCCCCGACAGGAGTTGAGACTTGCACAACTGCTGTGTTCCCAGGCCTAGCTGCCTTTTTGCTGTTCCCACCAAAAGGGATATGACACTTCTCTGATTGAATTATCAAGGGACTGCTAGAGGCTAAACATAGGACCCAGGCAGAGGGTTTATTGAAGTGGCCATAAATGGCTTCCTCTTGAACAATGGGCCTTCCAGGGCCCAGGCAGATGGTTTATTGCAGGAGTCGTAAATGTGGCTTCCTCCTGGAAGGAAACGGGAGGAGCACTGTATGTGAGAGCAAGCTGGCTTGGCAGAAACTGGGAGGGGGAGAAACTGGAGACAGAGGCTGAGCTTGAAGAAAGTGGAAAAACTGGTTTCCGTACCATGTGACCTGAAACCACACCCCTCTGTAGCCAGAATATGGTTTTAGAAAAAGATGAATAACTCATAGTACGGACTTGTCATAATTATTTAAATGATACCATAATTCTTGTGATTTTTCTGCCCACATTTTGAGAGGTTTTTAGAACCGGTGGCATGATCTGGGGGCAAGCTAGCAGTTAAGAGGGTATTACTTAAAATGTATGCATGTGAAAAGTCTGATACTTCATCAATTAATGCCTGCATGCCTTGCACACATTTGGGTAAATTTGAGTAAGAATATGATATTGGTAACCTGACCAAAAAGTGAAATATGTTGCCATTTCTCAATGCAAGCTCTCAGGAAGAGCAGATTTGGACAGGGTATACCTCCTGTGATATGTGATGGGTGCATGTAATTTTAAACAAATGTGTACCTGTGCAAATATGTCTTTTGGGTCAAAATATAGATTGTGTGTAATTTGACAGGGGTGGGTTCTCTGTACCATAAACAGACCTCATCATGATGACACTTCATTTCATTCCCCCAATCAAGGGGAAGAGGAGGAAGTGGCCAATGACAAGTGGAGAGGGGTAGGGCCTAGGAAGCTAGCCTTTCCACCCATTTTCAAAACACATAAAAGCAGACAGTCAGGACAGATAGGGACATTCAATTCCATTTGCTGCGGAGCATGCTGCCGGACGATACCACATCCAGAGATCCAGACTTCAAATCCATCAATCTCCAGAGAAAGCTGTGCAGAAAGATCCAGAAGCAGTGCTGTACCCAGAGAGAGCAGAGTGACCCAGACCACTGTTAGCAGAACCAGAGAGCTGACCCAGATCACTGTGAAGAGACCCAGACCAGACCAGAGTCCAGTCTAAAACCTGACCAGATCCGTGGCGAGGCCCATTCTAATTCAAAAATATATTGTGAGTACCTCGCAGAACTGTGCAGAACCAATCTCTTAGTTAAAATAATATAATTCAATCTATTTTAATGTAAGTAGAACTGCCTCCTAACTGTCACCTGTCATTTGCAAAGCTGTCACCTGTCATTTCTAGTTGCTAGCTGTCACTTTTCACTTTGAACTTTAAAATTTCAAATCTGAAAAACGACCTTTACCATATCGCTCATATCTCCGTGACCGTTTGTCTTAGAGACTTGCAGTAACTTTCTTCTGAAAGCTGGGAATGTTGGCTCTTCAACGAATCTAGAACCGCATTCCGATTCCATACACTTTTGCCGCAATCGCGAAAAACGCACTCGCGAATTTTACCGCGATTTGCAAATTTCTCCACGTGTGAAAACAGCAGTTCTTGCTTTCCTTGCTAAAAATTCGTTTGCCTCTTAAGAACCATCCCTGAATCATTGCTAGAGTGAGCCTGGACTAATATTAACTAGATACCACTCACCCTGAACCTCTAGAGGGAATTAAAAGCATTCTAGCAAATTTTTAACTTCATTGCCAGCACATATAAAAGCATTTTGGGCCTGTGTTTCCAACTTCTGTAGTGTAAGCTTGCTGGGGTGAACTGAATTACAGTTGATTGCATTTCTGAGAACTGTGTGCTTTCCTTCCATTTCCTTGCATTGCATAAAGGGGGGAGGGGATTGCCAGAGAAAAGTGATTACATTGTTTTGTTGAAATCATATTGAGTATTTTCTGTATTGCATTTTCATTCAACATTGCATCCATCTGAACTTATATAACGTATTCTCTACCACCTTATTCTTCTGTTCCTATTCACAAGTGTGCTAGTGCCAGACTATCCATTATTGATTACTGCTCAGATTAAGTGTGATATTCAATTATTAATTTATTATAAAGTGTGATATATATCTATTGTTTAAATTATCAAATAAACCTTTTAAACTTGCAAAACAGAACTACTTCTTGGCTCAGCGGGGTCAGGGGGATTCCAAGAGAGGGGTGTTATATAGGGGTAGTCATCCAGAACGCATGAACTGGAAATAAAGATATATCAATAAGGGTTTTCATTCAGTATTCTAGACTAGGCGTTGACTTAGCTGTAGTGTTGAATTGAATCCTCTTACAGACTATGGCTTGCACTTAATATTCATCTTCCCCACAGACAGTGATGGCAGGGTGTGAATGGTAAGACGTGTCCCCGAAACATAGAGTTTCAGTAGGTTGACATGAAAAACAAGATGTATATGTCACGTCATTGGGATCTTCAGTTTCATAGCTGCAGAATTAATACATGATGATACCACATATGGTCCCACATATTTGGGTAGGATTTTCTTTTTACCACATACATTCAAATGAACCGTGCACAAACACACTTTGGCATCAGTTACATAATTAGGAGCACGATGTCTATGATGGTCAGCAAATCTTTTGGAATTCGCCTGGGCGATGTGGAGGTGATGTATATTGCCTTGTGAATATTAGACAGTGAATGTAGTCATGGCTGATACATGGTCCGGAACCAGGGGAGGTGCAAGACCAATACAAGGATGATGGCAGAACAAAGCAAAAATTAGAGCACAACCGGTGGACGGATGACTGGCATTATTGTAAGCAAACTCAGCAGCCCCCAATACGGAGAGCCAAGTGGACTGATACTGGAGACATAGGGCCTCATGGGTTTAACAGCGCCGGTAATGGTGCAGGTGCTGTTAAACCCATTCCGCCCTATTACGAGGTTCCCTCGCGGGACCCAGAAAGAACATCTGGTCAGACCAGACGTCCTTTCCGGGTCCCGCGAGGGGACCAGGGAGCTAACAACGGGCCGGTTATTAATGGGCCCGTTGTTAGCTCCCTCCCCCTTCCCATTGAGCCCTAAGGGGGCTCAAATGGGAATGGGGATGGGTAAATTGAATGAAGAATTACCGGGTCCTCCAAGGCTGGAATGGCCCAGTAATTCCTCATTCAAGGAACCTGGACAGGACCTGAATTTGGAGGCAGCCTTGCCGCAAATAGTAGCACGGCTACCTCTAAACTCCTAATGAGGCCCGTAGACACCGAAGGTATTACTCCAAAGTAGCATTTGTCCTTTCTGTTTGTCCATCCATTTGTGGGTGGTACGAGGAGGAAAAACATGTGTCAATACCGAGGGCTTTGGTAAAAGCCCAGCAGAATTTCAAAGTGAACTGAGTATCATGGTCTGTAGTCACAGAAGTTAGTAACCCAAAAAATCTCTTTATGTTATCAAAGAATAGTGTTGCTAAGTATTGAGCCTTAGGGACCCACTGACAGGGTATAAAGTCAGCCATTTTTGTGAAAGAATCCAACACCACCAATATGGTGGTAAGACCATTGAAGCGGGACATTTCGACAATAAAGTTCATAGAAACAGACACCCACAAATTATGTGGGATGGTATTGAGTTGAAGTAATCCTTTCTTGGGACCTGTTGAAGACTTAAATTGTGCACCACCATCGCAAAAACTCTAGGGTTTGTTGACCTGGGTGAGCCGTGAGCTTAGAATCATGTTTGTATAAGGTCAGTCGCCGAATGGCAGTGTTGGTAGATCCAATTAGTTTTATATGAAAGGGAAGTTATCATGGATGTTGGCACTAAGTTCTTCTATATCCGTTGGATGTTCGTTCATCCATTGTCATATCATATCCAACATGGAACTAGAGGTAGCTCACACAAAGATAACAGAGTTCCAAGCCAGGAGGAAACACGGCTCAACAGGAGTGGGCTTCTCGTCATAAAGTCTAGAAAGGGCAGCAACCTCCCCATGCAGCACACCAGGTCAGTAAGCGACCGCAAAATCAAACTTAGCGAAGAATAAATGCCAATGGACCTGTTGTGCATTCGTACATGTAGCACGTGTCAATGCTTGTAGAGTACGATAGTCCGTAGAAACTCTGCTCTGGTGTTTTGCACCAAGCGGATGGTTTTGCCATTTTTTGAAAGTGGCTAATCGTTCACGCTCCATGATAGTATAGTTTCTTTCATGAGGAGTGAGGGCACGCAAATAAAAAGCCACCAGATTCAATCTCTGAGGGGTGGGGCATCTCTGTGAAATGATGTCCTCCGAAGCCACAGTGGAGGCGTCCGCCTCAACAACAAAGGGTAAGGAATGATTTGGGTGTTGCAACACCACAGCAGTGGTAAATGCACATTTAAGCGTCTGGTAAGCCATTTGCGCCTCTGTGGTCCAAATAAATAGAATAGATGGACTTGTAAGATGAGTGAGCTGAATGACTATAGAGGAAAATTCATCTATGAATCACCTGTAAAAATTGGCAAAGTCTAGAAAGTACTGTAGGGCCTTGAGTGTAGGTGATGGCCAATTGAGTATTGCCTTGATCTTATTTTCTCTCATAGGTATAGCACCAGAAGTCCGTTGAAAGCTAAGGAATTCCATTTCCATTTCTGATGCATGAAAAAGACATTTTTGGCTTTGGTAAAAAGCTCATTTTCACGTAGCTGTAGTAAACGTATTTTGACATGTATTTTTTGTTGCTCAACGGAGGATGAAACAATCAGAATATCATCGACATATATAACCACACAGTGGTTCAACATATCCCGGAATATATCTTTCATGAAATACTGAAAGTTAGCTGGGGCATTACAAAGCCCAAAAGGCATAACCAAATACTCATAGAGGCCATAGTGGGATTTAAAAGCGGTTTTCCACTTGTCGCCCTGATGTACCCTCACCAGGTTCTAGGCCCCACACAGATCTAATTTGGTAAAAACAAGGAAGACTGTAAATGATCTAGCAATTTGGAAATCATCTGTATGGGATAATGGTTCTGCACGGTAACTGCATTCAAGGCACTGTAGTCAACACAAGGACG
The DNA here is from genome assembly GCF_040938575.1 of Ambystoma mexicanum. Taxonomy (NCBI): domain Eukaryota; kingdom Metazoa; phylum Chordata; class Amphibia; order Caudata; family Ambystomatidae; genus Ambystoma; species Ambystoma mexicanum. The sequence continues at coordinate 498,103,941 of NC_090940.1, read as the reverse complement.
AAAACCTCTGTCCTTCTTTGGAACACAATACATGGGAGAGGCCACTGGTGAACAAGAATGGCGGATATGACCAAATCAATGGGCATATTCTAGGTATTCCTTGAGAATCTGTTCTTCATTCCTGGTTAATGATTAGATTCTTCCATGTGGGATTATTGCATGGGGCACCAGGTCTATAGGGCAATCGCATTCCCAATGAGGGGGTGATTGTTCAGCTTGTCTTGCATCAAATACATCCAAAATAGAGTGATAATCATCTGGAATTGAAAGGGTTGGGTCCTGTGTAATGGCTTCTATTCTTGGTAGACCTGATAACAAAGCTAAACAAGGGGAACCCTGCAAAACTGTGTAAGAGTCAACGCAATGTTCCTGGTACTGAGGAGATGAGAATTTGACAGTGTGTTCACTAATGGGGTTATGTGCTTATAGCCATGACACACCCATAATCACATTGAAGTGGTGAGCAGATATACGGTTGAAAATAATGTTTTTCCTATGCGCCTGATGTGTACTCATCTGGACCGTCTCTCATTGATCTGTTATTTTGCCAGATGAAAGTGGTGTACCATCAAAAGCTCGTATCAATTTGGGTGCTTTCTTTGACTGTGTCAGAAAACCATGTTCTGCAGCAAAATGTACGTCGATGTAGTTTCCCGTGGCACCAGAGTCTATCATTACTGGAACGGCTAATTTACGTGCTTTAGGCATATCAAGGATCATTTGTAATAGAAACATGCAAGAGAGGTGGTTGAGCATGTTTCATTAAGACTCGTCCCAATCACTCAGTCTAGGGATGAGCCTTGGCGTTTGCCAACTTCCTGTTGGGTCATTAAGAGCAGATAAAAATAAATTGCTCAATCTGTCCACAGTACAAACACAGATTCCGCACCATCTTCTCTATTTTTTTTCTTTGCTCAGAGGACCGCAGGTGGCCCCTATTTGCATAGGCTTATGTTCACTTGAAACAAGAATGGGAGTCCCTTACTTATTTGCTCATAGTTCAGGGACTCTGCATTCCCTTCATCTTTCCATATGATGAGTGTCCACCTGAAGTATAAGATCGAGGAGGTCTGGAAAAGACAACGGAAGGGAAGAAATGACTGATCGGATATCTTTTAGTTGTTCAGATGACATTTGGCAGAATACAGCTGCTTTCTTATTTTCGGCCAGGTTGTTTCAGAAGCAAGTTGGTTGAATCGAGCTAGATACTGCAATATTGAGGATTTCCCCTGAAGTTAAAGTCACAAATTCCAGATCCAAAGCTTGGGCCTTATGCCGGGTATAAAAAACCAGATTCATGTCCCTTAATAGGGAATTAAAATCATATAAAACTGGATTGTTGGATTCCAGTAACGGATTGGCCCAAGCTGCAGCGGTGCCACCTAAGTGTGACAGTACAAAGGGAACTTTAGTAGTTGCATCAGGGAACACTGCAGGGCAGCACAAAAAATGTGGTTTGCACTGGTTAACAAAAGTGCAGTAGTATTTGGGAAACCCAAAAAACTTTCCGGTGCCACCTGTGGAAAGGGAACAGATAAAACCAATGGTTGGGTGTTCACATTTGGGAAAGGCTGTACTGGAACAGCTGTGGCAGCCGCAGCTGTGGCATCTCCAAATTCCCCATCAGGAGGCAAGGGTGAATTAGAACCTGTACTTTGATGATATATGATATGATATGATAGTTTGTTTTTATAGCGCCTATACACAATGTGTTTCAAAGCACTTCAAGGCAAGGGAGGGAACAAGGTAAAATACAATGACATTCTTACAGGCCATCAACAGCAAGGGTGTGAAATTAACCATCATACTCAACATTTCAAATAGTGCAAGAGCTAAGACATAGATAAGGAAGGGAGGGGGAGAGTGGGAAGGAACTGGAAACAGACAGGCGACTACCGTACTAGACCTGACACTAGACCTGACAACATATCTGGTAGAGCCGGAGAAAACAAAAGGTGAAGGAGAGAGGTGCAGAACGGGAGGGGAGGGGCAAAACAAGCAACTATCGTACTAGGCCTGACAACATTTCAGATAGTGCTGGAAGAAGGGGGGAGGAAACAAAACAAGTAAGGTGAGGGGAGAAGGGGGAGAAGACAGAAGAGGTTGCTATCATCCTAGGTCCAGGGACATTTCTGATCGAGTAAGTGCATAGAAGACTTTATGGGGTAGAGGGGAGGAGATGGGAAAAGGGAGAAAGGGAGAGGAGGAGAGAACAGAGAGTAAGCAGTCAAAAGAGTGGAGAAGCATGAGGGGAGAGTGAATACAATTGCTGAAGTCTGTAGTAACACATAATGTTGCAAGCCTGGATACAAGATGAAGTAGGGAACATCATGATTTAGGGCCACCATGAGAAAGGGTGACACACCGTGAATCAATGAAGTCCATAAAAGTCAAATCCAGCATTGGCCACAAGACAGTGATGGTGAAACCAGAATGTATCAGGGCAGACTCCTGCAGAAGTAGGCTGGAGGGGGCAGGGAAGCAGGGTAGAAGAATCAAGCAAAACATGCAAAACCTGTGTGCGAGAAGGGGGGCAAAAGGGAACATCACAGGGGGACTAGAGGGGTGGGGATTGCCTGTGGGGAAAGATGGAGTAAACACATGTTGGTGAATGCTTACCTGCTATCAGAGCAGGGGTTCAGGCCCTGGTGTGGACTGGTCTGAACAGGTCCAAACAGAAATTGCCCTTTTCTTCATCTACCCTTTGCTTCGGAAGCCCGGGTGAGAGACACCCTTGATCTAAGAGTTAAGAGCAGGAGGGAAGAGGCAGGGCTAAGAATGTGGGTGGTGCTTAGGCCAGGTGACCAAGATCCACTTGCACTTGCTCCCCATCTGCAAAGGAAAATAGGCTGGAGTGCTCCTTAAGTAGGGAAAAGAGCTGCAACCAGGAAGGCACCAGATGGGCGAGGGTTGCTAAGTGGGGAAAAAGAGTAGCAACCAGGAAGGCGCCAGGTTGGTGGGGCTTAGGACAGGTGACCAACATCCACTTGCACCAGCTCCCAATCTGCAAAGGAAAAGCCTGTGCTTTATGTGCTGTTTGCATGTTCGCATGTAGAGCTTCAAAAGCCTGTAACAGTGCATGGGGTTGGTACAGCCTCCATAAAAGGAGTGTGAAAAAATGTTTCTAGATCTGTCATGAACCCAATTCCTCACAACCAAAAGTAATGGGTCTCCTATTTTAGGGAGACTTTCCTCCTGAAAACGCCACCCAGCAGAGTAAATACACTACTGGGTTAGGGGTTCAAATGAAAAGGCAGGATGTATGCATGAACAGACTAGAGAAAAAAGGAGGAGACATATATTAATGGGCGAACATACATCAAACCCCTGAGAACATCCTCCTCCCTGAGCAGCTGTATCCCACATGTAGTCAACGGATGTAGGATTAAATGTAGAAAATACTTAACGCCAGAAACAGAGGTCCAGGAATCAAAGGCCAAATCAGGGGATGAGCATGTTTCCAGAGACCAGAGTAAATGTCCGTAGAACTGCCAAATCCAAAAGGGTAATCCAAGGGCACTATCCAGGAGAAAAGTGAAATTCAAAAAGCCAGGAAAAACATTAAAAAATGCCAAATCCAAATGGGTGATCCAAAACCACAATCCAGGAGAAACGTACCAAGCGTCAATACCAAGGACTAATCCAGAAAGGCAATCCAGGCACAGATAGCCAAGATGCAACATAGAACAAGCACAAGCAAGTGTCAGTCTCGAAGCACCGGATCCGTCGCAAGTCAGTGAATATATAGTGAGTCCACAAAAGGTTTCCTAACAACGTCAGGAAGCTGGATGTGCATTCAACATGTGACAGGAGCTGGCACCCATAGGAGTCTTGGAAAATGTAGTTCTCGCTCTGTAATGATGGGAAGCCCGCTCTGCTAATTCCCACAGAAGCCTCCATCTTAATAACGTGGCGGGTTGTGATCACCGAAAAACCGCAGCCCTGACACTGTGCTAACACTGCTAATATGAGGTTGCCCTGAGGATGCACGAAGAACAATCCATCAAGAACAACAAAGGACTTTGCAATCCTGCAGGGTGTGATTGGCAACATTGTATTAGTAGAGAAGAAGGACTAAACTTTTCGTAAAGCCCAGTTGGGATAGGCAGCAGTTGTGAGCAGGAGTTTCGATCCTTTTTTTTTTTGACTGGAGAAGCAGATGAGTGGAGGATGCTGGCAAGGTGCTGAGGGAGTTCTCCATGGGTTCTGCTGGCGCGGACCCAAACATGACACAGGAAGAAGAAGCCAAGCAGTACAGGAGAGGGCAGAGCCACAGCGCTGCAGCAGAGCCAGAGAAAAGCAGCTCGAAGAGCTGGACAGATGCACCTGAGTCCCAGTACAAGAGACCCGCAGGGGACAAGCGGGTGGAAGAGAGGTAGGTTCGAGAGGCTTTCCACCGACCCAGTAGATACAGTCAAACTGCCAGGAAGGGTGCATCGAGCTTCAGAGGAGAACTTCCTCATTGCATTGGTCACAACAAGCCCGCTGACTGCCAGAGAAGGGTCTGGGACCTGAACACAAGTATATTGAGCCGCATATAACTTACTCACTCATCCCAGTGGCCGCAACAAGCCCTCTGACCACCTTAGAAGGGTCTGTGACCCAAACACAAGTATATTGAGCAATAGAGGAAAACTTCCTCATTGCAGTGGCCGCAACATTCCCACTGACCATTGGAAAAGGGTCTGGGATTCTAAGCCAAGTATATTGAGCATCCAAGGAAATCATCCTTATTACAGTGGCAGGGAAGAGTCCTCTGGGGCCCTGAAAAGGACTTGGTACTTTGCCCACACCAGGAGAAGGAAGGCATTGGGGGTCATTCCGAGTTTGGAGGCAGCCATGGTGCTATTAGCACCATGGCTGCCTCCAAACCCGGGTCCGGGTCCAGTGTCTCTGGATGGGGACTTACCGGGTCATTCTATCCTTGGAGGACCTGGTAAGTCCCCATTCAGAAAACCATTCCCCATTCCCATTTGAGCACCCATAGGGCTCAATGGAAATGGGGAAGGAGCTAATAACAGGCCCGCAAATTGCAGTCCCATTATTAGCTGCAAGGTCCCTTAACAGGTCCCGCTAAGGACGGCTGGTCAAACCAACTGTTCCTGGTGGGATCCGCTACGGGACCTCGGAATGTGGCGGTAGGGGGTTAACGGCACCGGCATCCAAAAGTTCAACACAGATTCTTCTTCTTAGGAAATAGAAAAACGTTCACAATTGTTCTCTTTATTACTCCACAAAACTCTCCACTCAAAGCAAAGAGTCTAACCTCACACTTTTTCACTGCTTCTTCATCTGCATTAACAGCAAGGTTTTGTCCGGATGATTCCACAACAATTCATGAAACACTCTAGTGGTCTTGCCACTTCTTCTTCTTCACAATCTTCAACCACCATATTGTACTTCAAAGACTTCCTGGTTCGCTAACATAACTGGACTACTGCTCTTACCAATAGTAAGTACTTTGTGGTCGGTTTCTTCTCTTAAGAAACCTCTTAAGAAATAGTATTTAACTTTCAAGAGCATCACAATTCACAACTTCTTCTGGGAAAACATGAGAAACATTGGTGCTGTTTATTCCTCTGTTGCATTTGCCACATGCAATGCAGGGCCACATGAAACCCATAGCAGGCATTCCTCCTGCCACTCTTGTTTTCTCACTTTCACATTTGATAACTGCTGGCAACATTTCTTAAGCATAGTGGCCCTTCTTTGGTTTTGGCAATGCTTGTTGGTACCCCACTCAATGGTTACCATCCCTCTGTAACAGGGCTCTATTATTGTTGAGCCAATATGGTGTGCATGCTGTTTCAAATATTGCCCCCTCTTTACTTTGGCAATGGTGGTTATAATTGGCTGACTTCAGTACTACCCCTTCTTTAAGTTGGCAAAGGTGTTTGTAGTTAGCCTGCTTATGCATTGCCCCTCTTTATATTAGCAATTATATTGCTTTAAATAGCAATGACTGTAATCTTTTCTTTCTTCTTTGTTTAACAAGTTCTCATTATGCCAGTATGACTTCCTTATTTTAGCTCGGTATTCAAAAGTGCTTTTAGTAGCCTTCCTTACATTAGTTCGGTATTCAAAAGTGCTTTCAGTGGCCAGCAGTCGATCACGGAACGTACCAGGATTACCTGTCAATGGTAAACTCACTGGTGTCTGCAAATGCGTCAGCTCGATCCACCGCCATGCTTCATTCTTTTGCTGCGGTTGCCTCTCACTCGGCTGCCTGCTTTGGGTTTCCTGCAGCTCGTGTCTAACAGGATAGGAGCTTCACTTGCTCTCAGAGCACTCCGGTGCTCGCCAGCCACCGGGACACAGTACTCAATTAGGAGAGCCACTCTCTTCACTGGGAAAACGTGTTACCATGCCGCTTTCTGCTGCACAGACTATGCATTCAAGGACTTCAGGTTTTGAGACCCTCTCAGGACCAGCTTCCGCATTAGCAATAGGGGTGGCTCCGGAATCTCCCTTCTTTCTCCACTGCAACTGCTGCCGACGACTTTTACAACTCCTTCTTGCTATTCTAATGGACTGCAACTGCGGGGTCTTATATATTGAAAAGTACCGCTCAGGTGTGGGTCATTAGAACCACTAGACTGCATTTTGCAGTATAGAGCCTCAGAGTCCCTCTTCCTCGTCCAAGTACTTAGGGCATTGTGAGCCTTGACGTTCCCAATGGTCTGATTACCTTTTCCTTTAGGAATACAAATTCCAACTTTATTGGATTATTCTGGGTATTAAATCGTCCTCTAAAGAATGGTTTTAGAGGGGTGAAGGGATTCAGGAATTGTTGAAATCTGCTTCTCTGAAGAAGATAAATATTGCGTCTCTCCTAACAGAATCCTCCTGTATCTCTGGGGGCCTTCTCCTCCCAGGTGATCCATCTGGCTAAAACCACCCCCAGGGTCAGGATCATGTAGCAGCTGTCTTTCCCTAGCCAGCTAGGAGGAGACTTTAAGCAGGGCTTTTGTAAGGATTCCAAAGGATTCATCTCAGGACAGTGTCCATCCTTGTGAGTGTTCTAATCCCTTGCAGCTCCCCACTATCCCTCGAAGTTTAGCCAAACTAATTTGGATGAATCCTACTCAGCAGTTTTTGCTGAGTTTCATAATTCAAAAGGAGTGCAACCAGTTATGTGTTGTTGGTTTTAGATGTAAACTGTGAGATGTACAGTTACTGTGGGGACAGAAAAAAATATTTGAGGCCTGTAAGTGATTGAAATATCACGCGTGTATGTGTTTAGTTCTTAGGCACAACCTAAAAGTACACTAGTTTTGTAACATGAAAAAAGGAAGGGTGTCACCTCATTCACGGTGCGCTGCATAGACTATAGGTGGAAAACAGGCAAGTGGAGCGAATATATTCTAAGTAGAAAGTATGGTTCAAGCAAAAAGTCAAGTTCATGGAACAATAGGTTGCGTATGAAATAAAGTTTATAAAGCAAATTAGGAACAGATCTGCTGACACGTGTTTCGACCCTAAACCGGGTCCTTTTCAAGGCAAAGCTGTGTGTGATTAGATTAAGTAAAACAAATGGGTAACATGTCATTGCAAAACGAAAGGTTAAAGCAGAAAACAAACAAAAGTCATGGACAGCCCCCCACACAAACCAACACAGAGGATGGGTGAGGTGGGGGCGCTTGTGGTTGAAGCAAACTATGATATGTATACCATATATTTACATGATACACAGTTCATACATGCAAGGCCAAGTGCAAAAGTCCAAAACGCAAGCCAAATATTGTTTAAATAAAATATGGGATGAAAAAGCACAGACCAGATATTGTCGCATGCACATAAAATGGAACATTACTAATTGTGTTGAACGGTTCAGTGTCCAAGATGTGGCTCCCTTTTTTCATCTTCTTCCTTTTTTCATGTTTCACATATTTTGGTAGTTTCGAGGTAACTACTGGTCCCTCTAGGGTGCAGCAGCCTATTCTCGATTTCAATTGAACAGGTTCCTTATATTCTGTAGTCCCAGCGCCTCTAGCAACCGGCATACCTCAAACTAGTTCTAGTTTTGTAACATGTATACAGGGAGCAGCAATAAGTCTTCAGTTATTAGGGAGGAACACACATTGATTCAATCTCCCTAAAGGCTAAGGATGCTTACACATAATGGAGCTATGCAGTAGTTACGGAGGTGTGAAAAGAGTCAATCTACCATAAATTACTATGGCACAGGCTTGTACTATGTTCTGTATGAAGGGAGATACTGAGAATCAAATCTGTCTGTGTGCTAGGTGGTCAGTTATCAATGTTAAGTTAAACAGTTATGGACGAGTGTGTGTATGCAATTGAGCCCATCTAGCTACGTGCTAGGCAGCAGACAGCACAATAAATCAACTATGCATTTATGGTTGAATATACTCAGGTTATCAAGTCATTCTATGGATGTCCTTGGTGTGCAGGTGAAGTGAGTCATCACTCCAAACACTCTTCTATACTAATCCTTTTGGACCCTTCTGCTGCTTTTGACACTGACAACCACTCCTGTCTCCTATTCAATCCAGGTTCTTGGCTTTCACAAATCTGCTCTTTTCTGGATATCCTCCTATCTGAAAGGATAATCCTTTATATTTGCAAACCTGTCCCCCTCCTACCACCCACCCGTCTCCCTGTCTCTGTCCACCAGATATTGCCAGGGGCCTCTGCTTGTCACACTCTGTACCTCTGCCCTAGGAAGACTTCCCACTCTTTGTCTTTCAACATAACCGTTTTGCTGATGACACAAGTATTTTTCTCCTTTTCCATCTTCACCCCACCCATCTTGGAACAGATTACAAACGGTTTCACTGCAAATCATCAAAGGATGGCTCTCTGCTGCCAAATGCTAAACTCTTAAAAAAAAGTCCTCTTTCACCCAGTTTCTAATGCCATCCCTACATTTCTCTCTCCTTCCCCCCTGACCTTGTTCCCTCACCTAAGGCTTGCAATCTCGGGGACCTCTTTGATGTTGACCTATAACTGCAACCATTCAACACTACCACTTCCTCTGCTGCTCGTATTAGCCTACTCAAGATTTGGAAAATTCTTCCTTTTCTTACTAGCTATCTACAAACACTCCACTCTTCACTCTAGTGCTCAGCAAAGTGGACTACTGCTCAAGCCTACTCCTTGGCCTTGCACTCTACTCCTTCATCCCTCTAGACAAAGTACTCAACTTTGCTACCCACACTTTCCACAACCTACTCAGATCCTCCCTCACTTCTACCTACCGACAACTTTCTGGTTAGCTCAGCATGCATAAACGCTCTTCAAGTTTCTTCTCGTAGTCTACAAAGCTATCAATGGTCTTGTTCCTCATTGCTGGTCTGATTGTATCTCAGTTTACCCACCATCTTGTTCCCTCCAGTTCTTCTCTGCACTCAACTTCACTGTCCATACCCTCCCTGGGCCACTTCTTGCTTCCGCTCTTTCTCCCTAATCTCCCACTGCACTGGATCCTGCTGCCGGTAACCAGAAAAACCAGCACAAATGGATCTCTGCAAAGGTTTGCTTAAACATCACTTACTAGTTAAAGAGGGGGCTCTCCTGTCCCCACGCCTCACTCTCCCTACCTAACCCCACCACTGGCTCACATGACACTTAATGGTGTAATTTTGTAAATTAAATGAGTGCTCCTCTTTTGTTTGAAGCACGTTCCCCCCTTAGGTTAAAGTTACCTTCGTAATGTACCTGTTTTCTTATACACATTTTGTTTGTTTTTTGCCTGGTATGCATCTTAATTGTTTACACCCTCATAAACTGGTTCACTACTTATTCTCATTGTTATGCTGTTGTGCAGGAACGCTTCGTGAGAATGCTTCCATCTGTAAATGGGTTATTGCAAGTTCTTTCAGAAATTAACATATCTGTTCTTAAAATTGATAAAATACAATTCAGTTCAATCCTAAATATGCAGGTTTTAGTATATAAATCCATAAAAGCATCAGACCAACACTATTATTAATTTACCTCTGTTGTGTGTATGTGTTCACCAACAGTCTGTGACTATGTGCTGGATATGCAGTCACATACAATTAATTATATTCAGATATTCGTTGGGTATGCAGTGAGCAGTATGGTGAGATGCGCAGTTGATGTGAGGCCTGACTCAATGCTTAACAGATTATGTACAGTATTGTGACGAATCCCAGGATGTCCTCACTGCTTCCATAGAAGGAGCCCCCTTCAGAAACCTGAAGTGCTGAGGTTGCGTGGCGGGAATTGGTGCTGTGACAAACTGTCTGGTGGGAGAGAGAAGCTCTCCTTATCCTGTTCCCTACTCCGGTGACTGTCGAGTGCAAGATAGGCTCCCTTTTGAAAAAGGCACGGGCCGAGGGAGAAGTTGCAGGGGGTTGAGTGGACACGCAGATAGAGACCTGTGGGCTGGCCTTAGTTAGGTGTCCCCGGGGCGTTCCGCAGTAGACCGCAGGCCAGTATTTTGAATGCTGAACTAATGAAAGAAAGTTTGCCATGATAATCAAATTGAGAGGAAGCGAGAGGAGACCATTTGCAAATATCATTGCCAAAGTAAAGAGGGGCCAATATTGCAGAAAGACTGTAACCACCATTATCAAAGAAAATAGGGGGTAAAATTGCAGAACAACTATAACCATCATTGCCAAAGCAAAGAGGAGGCAATATTTGAGCAAGACAACTACCAGCATTGCCTAAATCAAAGAAGGAAAATTATAACAAAAAGGCGAAATACTTTTCCTAAAGAGAGAAACTGGAATAAGAAACATTACCAGCAATTAACTGGTATGGAGATAGAAACCCAAAGGTGGCAGGAGAGAAGCCCTCCTTGTATAAAGTATCAAGGGGAGAGGAACATAACCTGCATTGCATGGGGCAAACAAATCAATGGAACAAACAACATCAATGTGTATTGTATTCTCATGGAAGAAGTTGTGAATCTTAATGTTGTTGAAAGTCAAAGACTTTTCTAAAGTTTGATGCAAGCCTCACCACAGACTAATCGTAGTAGTGGGAGGAGTTATTATCCTGGCAGGTGAGTGTACCAGGAAAGGGATTATTAGTGGTAGTCCTGGCAGGTCAGTGAACCAGGAAGAAGATATTGAAGTACTGCATTGTGGTGGAAGTTTGTAGTGGAAAGAAAGTGGCAAGTCGACTACTGTGTTTATGATGATCTGTGGTATAACCATCCTGACAAACATTGTTGTTTATGAAGAAGAACTGCTAAAGTAGTAATTTTCGAAAAGCGTAGAAGTTACATTGAAATATTAATTGTTAAGACAAAGACTTTTCGGTTTATCAAGCGAGAGTTTGTGAAAACTTTGGACAACCATTTGTTGATAGAGTGATAAGTCTTGTTTCGTAATAAGACAATCCAAGTGCCAAGTGAAAGTTTTGTGGAGTGAAAGAAATGTGGTGTGGCACGTAAAAGAACCCTTTGATAGTGAAAGAAACGTATTGATTTGGAACTTTGATATGGAAAATCCAGCATTAATCCTGGGGACGGGTATCCAACCCTGGTTACAAGGATAAATGGTTATAAAGTGTATGTTTGAATATAATTGCTATTTTGTTGAGTTTGAACAGCCATATGAAACCTGCTGATTTTGTTGCATGTATAAGTGTGAGGTACAGATAACTTTTGAGATTAGAGTGGTTTCCTTTAGTCTTAGTTTGACAGGAAAGGAAATCCATGTTAGGTTAGGAAAAGCAAGCCATTTATTTATTTATTTTGTATTTATTGTTTGCTTGTTAGGCACTTATACAATAAGAAAATAATGTTTCAAAGTGCCCACAGGGCAGGGAGGAGCAAGGGTGGGAAATTCATTACAACACAAATATTTAGAGCAGAGGGGGGAGGGGCGAACCTACTATGCCTTGTGAGTATTCCGAATGTGCAAGTGCAGAAAGCAAGAGGGGCGAGGGGGTAAGTGCTGGGTAGTCTGAGCTTGTGGGTGAGCCATAGATGAAGTGCAAAAAATGTAGAGTGCCACACAGCCTGGGCCTGGGCCAGGGGAGGTGTAAGTGCTGGGAAGAATTGGTGTGGGAGGTCCAAGCCTCAATGATGCATAAAGGCCAAGGACACTGCTTCAGCAACTGTGGGCTTCGCAGAGGAGAGAAGGTGGGAAGGAGGAGGAAAAGAGGAAAGTCTGAATGAGCTTCCGGAATTTGAGAAGATCCTGCTCATGGCACAGGGGGAGGAGTTTATCACACCCTTATTGTTTAATAAAACGGCTACTTTTTGAAAAACTACTTGTCTGCCTCACAATTATGACCCCAACCAACACAAAATGCATTGCCTGCACTTGCATACTCTCAGACGACTACTTAGCACACATTCACATGCCAGTTCGATATGGGTAGCTAATAGGGAATTGGCCACCCCTATCCTCCTTCGTATGGTCCAAAATGCACACATGCATTCTAAACTCCTCTGACAATTTCCCATCCCTTGAACTTCAGCCCTCAGATAGCGTTCAACTACAGCGTTTTGAGACCATAGCAATTGGAATAGGCCCTATACAAATTACAAATGACAATTACATTTAGCTGCTGCACAAAGATTTTTATGGAACAGAGGCAGCGATCCTTATCGATCAAGGACCAGGATATACTGCAAACTTGAGAATGCAATATATTGGACTTCCCGTCCTATCTCTCCACCCAAACCCTCTTTCTTTCACTGGCAACATGCTTTTCTTTACCTTCCTGCAGCCATTGCAGCCCGTTTAGGCCAATAGATGGTACACCCAGCTTTGTGGGGCACTTCAAGGAACCCACACTCCACATTCTTTGTTTTCTGCTCCTCGTTTCATCATAAAGAACCCTCTTCATGGTTACAGAATCTCTCTTGGAAAAAAGGTCTGGCGCAGCCTCCACAACCTGGTGAGACTTGGACATTGGGCAAGGGAGGAATGTCATGTGTGTGTGTGGGCCTTGTGTGAGAGGAGTTTGGAGCTCATAGGAGAAAGCAGTGTAGGCCTCTGGAGGCAAAAAGCAGGGATTCTGCCCCCTGCCCATACCAACGCCTACCAAACGTCTTGCACTGCCCCTGACAGACGATGCCCTGATAGTCCCATCATGTTAGAGTGAAGTTTGGGTGTCTCTCTGCATGTTAGCCAACGTAGTAAGGAAGTTGAAATGGGTGGCTGTATTCATCAGATTTCAATTAGAACTTTCTCTGGACCAAGTTAGGGAATCCCATAGCACTTAGCATGGAGCTTGGGGTAAGGAGTGGGGTTTCCAGACTGCCCGTTTTCCCTCACCCACCAACTCGCTGATGCTTGAGTTGTTGAATCCCATAGCACTTAGCATGGAGCTTAGGGTAAGGAGTGGGGTTTCCAGACTGCCCCTTTTCCCTCACCCACCAACTCGCTGATGCTTGTGTTGTTGAATCCCATAGCACTTAGCATGGAGCTTAGGGTAAGGAGTGGGGTTTCCAGACTGCCCGTTTTCCCTCCCACATAGGATATAATGAGAGCAGAGAGAGAGAGAGAGAGACAGAGAGAGAGAGAGAGAGAGAGAGAGAGAGAGAGAAGAATCTGTCTACATGGGTTAATACCACCATTGTAAGTGGGGTAATACCTGCACTTACAACTTCATATGTTATGGGTTTTGAAACCCTATTTGCTTAGAGTGTTAAAATAGGCGGTATTTCCAATACACGGTAAACATGGGGGCGAGGGGGAACGTCTAGCTGCAAAAACACATTAAAGATTACATCCCCAACCTTTGCTCTTCGTTCCTTTATTTTTGACCCTCAATTTGGAAAGCAAGGCGCGCAGTCAGATTGCATTTCCTATGCACTTGAACACTTAGGTGTTGTTCATGTGAACTTCACATGGAACACCGACAAAGCACCTTGATTTTCGCAAATTATGCTTTTTAAACACCTCCAAAAAATGTCATTACTCTAGAGCTGAGAGACAAACAATGCCTTACTGATTTGTGTTACTGTACATTTTTATGAAACGCACATTGTTCAATATCTTGCTTTCCCAGATTAAAGATTAGAGACTTGTTTGTTGAGAATTCACTCACAGAAAAGCAAAGCCCATGCGGCAATTGTAGGTAAGTATAAAATGTATTTCTCTTTCACATTAGTTCAGCATTCCTGTAATTGGGTCAACCACATGTTATTAACTCCCTTAAGGAGGGACACAACGGTTTGTCTTGGTCAAGTGCGGCTGCTGAGGCTAATGAGGAAAGGGCCCTGTGAGAAAAAACAATTAGGCCTGTGTGGCTGGCACAAAAGGCTACTTTTCTATTTACTTTGTCCCCTAGGTACATCTATTAAGTACTTACAAAGAGGAGGATGCGTAGCTGCCCAGGTGGCAACCAATATTGATAAATAGCCGCTGAGCGTCGCTCCATTGGGGTGGCCAGCAGGGTCCACGCTTCTGCTGGCCCAGCTGCTAGTAATCAGTAGACGGGGTGCAATTGCGGTAGCATTGAGGCTGCTCTTCATTTAAAGAAATATATTTAAAATTAAACTGGATTTCTAGTTCAATTATTTTGTTGTGTATTTTCTTACTGTTCGACTATGGCATACATTATTTTCTGGTTTCTCCAGCACTAATAGAGGTTGTGCCCCCCTTCTAAACAGAAAGGATATTGCCGATCTGTTGCTGAGGTCAGGTGTGGATATGAAGGGTCTGATTTAGAAAAATTTTTCTCAAAGGGGAAAACCCCATTGAAAAACGCGTTGTAAATCAGGCCCTCTCTCTATAGGAGTTGGAATTATGTCCATTCGCTTGTGATGAAGGGTGTTTGGTTGTGGGACTGGCTTGTACCGCCTTTAGTGTTACTCCCAAATGAAATGCCCATTTATCTGCCAATGGTATTTCAAACCTTTTCATCTGGGATACCACCAACGGCATTTACTAGAGAGCGGTGTCGCGCTCGGTCTACGAGACCAGAGCAACTTGCATAATTCCTGTTTCTCTCCACTCAACTGACTCTCTCTGTTTTCTTCTTTCCACCCTAAATGAAATATATCAACCTCCATCGAGAGCGCTTTCAAAAAATGTTGATGATCCGTTTGTTTTCGTGCCACAGCCAAGAGATCTGCCATATTCCCAGCCTTCCCATTCCTACTCACAATGGCAGCCTGCACCCGCTGGGTAAAGTATGAGCCCGAAGAAAATTAAAGATCCTGCGGTATGATGTAATGTTCCCGTAGTCCTTGCAAGTGCAGCTCAGCTTGACATCCCTCTAAAACCAGCCATTGAGGTTCTGAGTGATGGTTTATTTTACCCTCCCAACGCCTTCCAGCACAGTTCCTGGAGGAGCTATCAAAGCTCATTCTTTCATTCTTGTAGTGCTCTCCTTCACACCCCAAGATATGACAGGAGGCGAACTGCATGCACCATCTCACTTTGTCAACAGTCGTATCTCCTTAAACTTGGTCCATCATGTAACGCTCTGTCAGTGGAGATACTAGCAAAGGCTTGGCATGCACAGCATTCGTCACGGCAGATCTTACAGGTGAACTACCAAATACCCTGTAGAGGAGCAGGTGCATGCCTCTTCTCTTATCCCCGCCTCCTCACCACTGACCAGCAGATGAAAAATTACAATTGGGAACCCATGCATAATTCCATGTAACATTCCTATACCGCGTTGAGGGTATGAAAGACGATATGCACTTAGACAGCCATTCTATACCGTCATGTCGAGGCAGAGGAAGGATGCTACCAGGAAGGATGTACGCTGCCAAGATGCCAGAATGCGGCTATGGGTAATATGGATGACCTCCAAGTAAAGTCTGATAACAACAGAATTATGTCATAAAGAAGATGTATGGACCTATGCCGCAACAATAAGAAAATACTTCAAACTGACAATGTAACTGAAGCACTAAGAGAAACATGTACTTGAAGACAAAGCAATCGTGAACATAAGAAGATGAAGTAACTTGCTGACCAATAACTGTAAATACGCTGTAATGCAATGTAGAAAAGATACATAGAAACTTGCATGTATATACATAACATTTAGGACGGCCATTAGGAAAAAATGGGCGGCGGCCTGTGTTAACAATCAACCCTGTTACCTCAAAAGACGAGTTTAGGATTGCAAATTGAAGAACTGATGAAGAAGCTATTTTTGTGTGCAGAATAAGGGAGTACCTTGGCCTGGGATCAAGGAGGCTATTTCAAGAGAATGGTGCAAGGCACAAAGGGAGTTGAAAGAACAGACCATGTGCGTAAGACATATTTCTGGCTGGAAAGATTAGGAGAGACAAGGACATTTGCATGTGCCAGGTGTTAAACAATCACAAGGGCAAAAGCCTATGTGAGGTGGTGTGAGCAAGTCTCTAAAGGTCAGTAAGGGTAATGGCATCCTGTTTAATAACAATTAAATAGTCATAAATAAGAGGCTGAAAACTGACACAATCGTGGTCTCCTAACACGTGACTCATAAGTCGAACACAAGGGCTATTCATTAAAAGCTCAGATGGAGATATCAATCTACTTATACTGCCTTGAATGTTCCAGAACATTGAGCACACTATGACATCACTACAAACAGAAAGCATTGGCTAAGGAGTAGGTCGTTGACATACTATGGACTAATTGGGACAACAAGAAATTAATTGATGCATCTCGTGCACCTGCTAACGAGTTAAATGTCCAAGGTTGGATGGGGTTGCCAACCAATCAAAAAGCCTTGCAAGCACTTTTGCATATTATGTTGCAGTTACCAATCTGCTGCCATATTCTCTACTATAATCAGTATATCATGGATGTAGAAGCAGCTCAGGGCGTGTCCTACATACAAGCGGCAGCCAATGAGATATCAACCCATATATAATTCTAAAAGAAGACATGTTCAACTAATCCAATCACCCCCGTTAATAGGTTTTGCAAAATGCAACGTCAGATGACGTCATAAATGACGTATGTAAAAGTATATAAACTCTGTACAAACAAGATAAAGGGTGAAAACGCATGCATCTATTTTGATAGCTGTCTTATATCACTGCTTATTTTAATTGAGAATAAAGAAGTATTTTACCATCTTCCTTGAGTCCGTCTGGTTATTTGATCTAAGAAATTTACTGGTAATTCCATCTAGCGCATAGAAGACACTTCAAAGTGCTACAGCACAACCCCAACTACCATACCTGCTCCCTTCTTTGGGTTGAGCACCAGAAAGGCATACTAACATGGCCCTCAACAGCATATGCCACAGCAAGGTCGGAAATATTTACAATCTTCTCACCACACCACCACCAATCACCCACAATAGCATATTGATGAACATGCAGGGAAATCAGAATGAAACAAAGAATAGGAAGGACACACACACCAAACATTTTGTGAAAAATCTAAATAATGCCAGCATAGCACATCTTTTCAATGACCCATCTACAAACTGTATTAATGCAACTTCAGAAACAGGATTACTGGAAACACGTTCACCTCCTACACCATTCACGATTGGTCTTATGAATGTCTGTGCATAGTGGCTAAATCACCTACTCGGTACCACACTACTTCTAAACCAGCATTGATCCCAATCACAAAAGTGAAAACACACAGCCTGATAGGGATCACTTCTTTTGGTAGCACTGGCAGAGAGCAGGCTATATCACCATGAGGGCTGTACCCTGATAAGGTAAGTAACCCAAGCAGTGTTAGTACAGAGGTTCCAAAACAAAAGAATGTCCAATCAAGGTTCCATAAAAATAAGGACTAATTAAACGCACTAAAGACTCAACCCTGTAAGAGAAACACAGAGAATGCAGGATTCATGAAACAATCCATTCTGGGTTGTAATCAGGGGTGTTCAGGTAAAATACTTCAGCAGTATGTTCATTGTTCAAGCATATGTTCACAAGTAGGCAAAGCAGGAGGATTTAAAAGACACTATGATCCCTTAAAGTGGGGTAAGGGCCTCTTCGAAATTCTGTTAGTTCTTGTCTTGGGTGCTCAACAGAATCGAGCCGGATGGCTAGGTGCTTTTACTGCAATTGAGCCGATGTTGAGACATTTCAGTTGAGCTGTCCATTTATTGCTTCATTGATGAGTTGTTTCGCTATGTGGGCTCTCATAGCATCGAGTGAGTGTTTGAGATGATTGAGTCAATGGCTTCCAACAGTTCATGGCAGTAATCAGAGAGAGATTGAGAAATGATGCTTTCACTGGATCATGTCAGCATTCCAATAGGCAAATTGATGGATTCCAGCAGGTCGAGTCAGTGTTCGAAACATTTGCTTCCACAGAGTAAAGGCAAGGGTTGCTCTGATTGAAGCAGGCAGTTGCTATAGGTCGAGCCAGCATCTGGTTGGCTCAAAAGGCATGTAAGTGGATCAAATATGTGTCCCATAGAGGCTCAAAGTGCATCAAGCATGTTCAAGACAGCAGGCTGTTGTAACATTGATATTGATATTTTATTTGTATCACGCTCATACACATGTATTTCAGAACGCAACGAGGCAAGGAAGGGGAACAAGGGCGAACAAAAACAACGATCTTACAGGCCCAGTGACATTGAAACATGCTCTTACATCCCTTCATCTTCTTTGTCTCAGTACCAGAGTTTTGAGAGTAAATGGTGTCTATTACTCTTAGTTGCTTCTTCCTCATCTTAGTACTAAAGTGATGAATGTGTGTAATGTTCCTAACTCTGGAGTGTTTCTTCTCCACATAAGCACTGTTAGATACCTCAAGAGGGGAATCCATTGGAACGAACTTACAATAACCCATAAACTTCAGGCGAGGGTTAAGCTGGCTATCACAAGGATATGGGAATACCATGCCTCGCCTAAAGGCATCACCAAAGGACCTCCACCCAGGTCATCCTCCCTTGCTTGTCCAACCCCTAGGTCAGGATCCCATAGTGATGGCCTTTCCCTTGCCATCTGCATAGAGGATCCAATGGGAGTAGGGGTGAGAATACCTGAAAAAACAGTGGTTGGATCTCTTTCAGTGAGGATTTTCCTACAGGGCACAGTGTTGCTCTTTGATCATACTTCCTTAATACACATGCTTTTCACTGCTGATTGTTTCATCCCAACCAAAGTATGACCGTCACTGTGTTATGTTTTGATGTACTTGGTCAGATCATGATTTGTAATATATCTTTTGAACCTAGGCCTAGAAGCTGAGCTGATATGTCTCAACCAATCTGTGTGCAGTGTCTGTCTCTTAGCTCAACGGTCTGTTACCTTTCAGTTGCCTTTGCATGACCTCACTGCCAAAATTCAGGGACTGAGAATGTGTTCACCTCCCTGTCTGACCAATCACTGTGCGGCATTCAGCCTTGCTGTAGGAGGTTATGTCTTCATGTATGTGTGTTTTTTTGTAAACAGCCTGGCTGATATTTTCTGCTAATTCATGATGCTTCTCAGGCTTCAGGATCGCCAAGTTTTGCCTCGAGGCCTACTTATATGTAATTTATTCAATTAATGTAAAAATTGACTTTCATTTACTCTCATTATTAGTGCCCCTAATGGTTTCCTGATTCGTATTAAATGTTGCTTTACCAGTTAGGAATTGGTGTGTATGCTCATGTATATGGTTACTACCTTAGAGATTACCTCTCATCAGAAACATTGCTTATTCCTGCACTGTTCCTGGTGCGTTTTGCACCTATAAAGGGAGTTCTCCATGAATAGTTTGCTTTCTTTACGGCTCTTCTTTGCTTCAATGTGTCCTTCGGAGCTTGTACCTCTGTGCATGTTTGAGGCATTGGATGTGCTCCCAAAAATTGCCCCTTTTTTCCATTACGGCCAAATCTAGCTATATAGTCTTTAATGTTGCTATCTCCCTCTTTCTTAAATCTACTCTCCCCAAAGCATAATCCCATGGGTTGCATCCTAAAAAATTGCAGTCTTCATCTGCTGTTGAGTATACATGATATGATATGATAGTTTTTTTATATAACAATGTGTTTCAAGGCACTCGAAGGCAAGGCAGCGAACAAGGAAAAATACAATTACATTCTTACAGGACATGAACAGTAAGGATGTGAAATTAACTATCATACTCGGCCTGACTACATTTTAGATGCAAGAGCTAAGACATAGATAAGGAAGGGAGGGGGAGAGTGGGAAGGAAATGGAAACGGACAGGTGACTACCATACTAGGCCTGACAACATTTCTCGTAGAGCTGGAGAAAAACATAAGGTGAGAGAGAGGGGTGCAGAAAGGGAGGGGAGGAACTAAACAAGCGACTATCATACTAGGCCTGACAACATTTCAGATAGTTCTGGGGGGGAGCAGTTGTGGGAGGGGGGAGGAGACAGACAAGGTTGCTATCATACTAGGTCCAGGGACAATTCTGATATTCTGATAGAGAAAGCGCACAGAAGGAACTAAGGGAAGGAGGGGAGGAGATACGAAATGGAGAAGGGAGAGGAGGAGAGAACAGAGAGTAAGCAATCAAAAAGTGAGGAGAAGCAAGAGGGGAGAGTGAATACAATTGCAGAATTCAGTAGTAACACATAGGGCCTCATTATGAGTTTGGAGGTAAGTTCAGTTCATTACCGGCATGGTGCAAATAGCGTGTCCGAGCTGGCAAAAGACCACTAAAAGCGCCCTATTACGAGTTCGCGGGCACAAGCTTTGCGCCATGCCGGTATTGAACCTAGCACCATGCCGCAAAAACGGCTGAAAAACCCTCTACCGGCATGAATCGCACCGTAGCGAACACTACCGCCATAGAGTAAAGCTCCATTAGCGGTGACCGTAAATAGCACTCACCGTTATTTACGGTCACCGTTAAATTGCGGAACCGGAAACAGCACCATCGCACAGGAACTGGAAGGAGCACGGCGGCCATCTTTAATAACACAATCCTTTGCCATCCTCACCAGACAGGACCCCTGGCAAACTTTCAACACTGTGGAAACATCCCATCATCAAGGAGGAATGCCAAAAGCACCAAAAAAGGGAGCTGCCCGCCTCAGGAAGTAGTGCTTCAGCCCTGATGAGCTCCAAGTGATGGTGGACACCCTCCACGAGCATGCCGACACCGTATTCAAAAGTGACATGCGGAGGGTGACGGTAATCAAGAAAAAAGAGATTAGGGCTATGGTAGCGCAGAAGGTGAGCGCCGTGGGAAACACCCCTTGCACCACTAAGGATTGTAGAAAATGGTGGGACAACCTGCGCCTGAGGGTGTGAAGCATCTTCTCGGCCAACAGAAGCCAGGCCCTGGAGACAGGAGGAGGGCCGGTGTTCCCCCATGAAATTGATGCCGTTGGAGGAGACGTGTGCGGTCATGATAGGCCCAGAAGCCATTGAAGGGGTTGGTGACATGGAGTGCAGGGCAACGTCATCCGTTGATGGAGGTGAGTGTCCAAAGTCAATACTGCCATGCATTTGTTATGAAAGTCACTGCTAAGGGCTCGGAAAGTTGTCACGGCATGGTCGGCCACACCCCTCACCCTTTAAATCATGCCGAAACAAGTGACACCCAGGTTAGTGCCAGGTGCAAGTCTGTAACCTATATGACACATACCACACAAAGAGGCCCATTCAGTGAGGCACACAGGGCAGTTGATGTAAACAGTGTGCATGTGAGCCAGCACAGTACCTGGCCAACATGAGTGATGCAGACATATGCATGTATCTACCATCCAAGCATAGATCAATGTGCCGTTCACCACCCAAATGCCTACAACCCACTAGAATCTGATTGTGATATTGTAGGCTTGTCGAAATGCTGACTCTCAAATCATCACTCATGCCGTCCCTCTCTGCCACCCCCACAGGCAGCGAGCATGACAGCGAGGACCAGGCAAGCAACCGGGCCAGCACCTCCAGGGGCCAAGTCAGGGCCCGCCATCTCCCTGTGAGCAGGAAAACACCTCAAGTCACACCACCAGCTCCAGGAAAGCCCGTGGAGGGTGCATAACCCCCACCCTGCACTGGCGGCAGACACATGCCCTACGCCACACTCTGAGGAGTCTAGTGTGGCTGGGGAGATTGCAGCCACTGGCCCCCTCGATGTCCCCGACAGTCCCTCATCCATATGCAGAGCAACTGTGGAGGACACATATAAGATTGTCCACACCCCTGATGGCCAAACCAACCCCCAGGTCTCATATAGTGACTCTGGTGAGAGTGATACACCTGGGCTTACGGGGCAAGGAGCAACACTGGAACATGCCAGTCCTGTGGCCAGTTCCCTTAGTGACGCACCGGAAAGACATGTGAGCCTGATTCCCAGCGGGCCAACCACATCAGCAATTGATGCAGAGTGGGCTCAGCAGCTCACAGGCCTCATAAATTACTTTATGCAAGACAATCGGCAGGACAGGGAGGAGTGGCGGAATGAACTGAGGGCACTGGGCGAGGTCATTACAGTCAGCACAAACCTGCTCTCCGAGGTCCTTGGCCGGATTGCAGATGCCCTGGAGGCTGCACCTCCTGCACGACAGCCCCAGCAGGAGGACACACGTTCTCAATGCTCCTCCACCCAGACCAGCCCACTCCGTCGCTCCCAACGTACATTGCGCCGCCAGGACATGGCTCCCCCTGGCTCTGGGAGCGCACAGTGACAATGCTGACATACACATGTGGCCTATGTGGTCCTTACGGGGCTACTGTGGGGTTGTTGTGGTGGGAGGGGGAGGGGGTAAGGGTGTTTTTGGGAGTTGTGGTGGGAGGGGGAAGGGGGTGAGGGTATGTTTGAGAGTTGTGGTGGGAGGGGAGGAGGGGGAGGATGTGTTTGGGAGTTGTGGGGGGAGGGGGAGGGGGCTGAGGGTGTGTTTGGGAATTGTGGGGGGAGGTGGAGGGGGGAGGGTGGTTGAGGGTTTGTTTTTCACGTTTGAACCTTCTAATGCAATACACCAGTTGTTCATCAGAAAAACAACAGAGTGGACATTCATCATTGCACATGTGTCATTTAATGTTGCACAGTGCATAGTCTAAATGTATCCCCACACCCAGTGCCCGATGTCCTCACATCCTCACACCCTCTGCTGACTTGTGTGTCAGAAATATTGTTCAATCAATGATTGCCACACGTTACGTCCCTCCTGTGCATCGGCACCGTGATGCTGTCCTGCCACGTCTTCCTCCTCCTCCCCTTCATCATCATCAGGTGGTAGCAGTTCCATGTCAGGGGGCAGGAGTACGTTCTGACGGATCCACATATTGTGCAGCATTACACATGCCATGGTGATCTTGGACACCTTCTCATGGCTGTAGATATGTGCCCCACCTGACCGGCTGAGGCAACAAAATCATGCCTTCAACAGGCCAAAGGTCTGCTCAATCACCACACGTGTACGGGTATGGGAACGATTGTAGTCCTCCTCGTGCCTGATCTGTGTGTTTCGGACAGGGGTCATGAGCCACGGCTTCAAGGGATAGCCACCATCACCTGCATGAGAGGGGAATGAAGGTAAGTGTTCATACATTCATGGTGGACAACTGTACTAGTCTTACATGGCAGCAGGTAATTACACACATGTCACTGGATGCATTGCCCCCATTTCTGGTCCCGCTATGTGTCCTGTGCAATGGGATGATGGAGGGGGTAGCATCCTCAGGATGGGTTATGATGTGCACTCACATCTTGTTGCACGTGCATCATATATGCATGTAGCAGTGTTTGAGTGAAATCATTGATGTGTTGTGCTCTGTGAGATTTGGTAGTAGGGAGTGTTGGCTGTTGTCAGTAGCATATTCAGAATTCTGCACTGATCAGTACCATAGTGACTTGCAGCACTCTTAAGGGTGTGCGGAATCAGTGACATGCTCTGGTATCCCTGTTAGGCTCAGTTCAATGCACTTCCAGGATGACTGTCCTGTGTGGTTATATGCTGGAGGCAGCGACATAGTGCATATGCAGTGCATAGTGCTAGATGCCCTTAGGGTGTGTGAGGGCCGCCGATGAGTGGTGCATGTGTTGTGGGATGTAGCCTGGTCACCTGTTAGTCATGAGTGTTAGGTGTCGGCCTTACTGTGGTATTTGGTAGTCATGTGCCGTTTCACTGGCTCTGGAGCACAGTGTTCGGTGAGGTGCACATCGTGCACTGGCATCAACATTTCCACCCAAGTGGAGTATGCATCTCCCCCCCTCCCACCCAGGTGGAGTATGCATCTCCCCCCCACTTCCGACCCAAGTGTAGTATGCATCTGCCCCCCCACTTCCCACCCAAGTGGAGTATGCATCTACCCCCCTTCCCACCCAGGTGGAGTATGCTGCTCCCCCCCACTTCCCACCCAAGTGGAGTATGCATCTCCCCCCTTCCTACCCAGGTGGAGTATGCATCCCCCCCAATTCCCACCGAAGTGGAGTATGCATCTCCCCCCCACTTCCCACCCAGGTGGAGTATGCATCCCCCCCTTCACACCCAGGTGGAGTATGCATCTCCCCCCCACTTCCCACCCAGGTGGAGTATGCAGGCACCCACCTCACAACCCCGATGCACTGCCATGGCCCAGTCATGCAACTCACCAAGCAGCCAGGCACGTCGTCCAGCATGTAGCTCCATATAGCGTGGTAGCCTGGAGTTCCACAGGACCAAAGAGTCATGAGTTGATCCTGGATATCGGGCACAGCAATGTGTGATGATCTTGCTGACGTTGCATACCATCTGCACATTGATGGAGTGGTATTGCTTGCGGTTGCGATACGTCACCTCCATGGAATGCGGGACCACCAACTTCACGTAGGTGCAGTCAAGGGCACCTATACAATTTGCCATGCCTGCCAGTGCATGGAAGGTGACTTTTGTATCGAATAACTCCTGGGGGGTCTGTGGTAGGGATATGTAGTCCCTTGTGTGCTTGAGGAGGGAATCCAGCACTTGGTTCAGTATCTGGGGAAAATAAGGGTTGTGATATGCCATGCATGTGCCCCACTGTGTGCTGGTAGGTGCCTGTGGCAAGGAAGTGGAGCACAGACACTACCTTCAGTAGAGGGAGGATGGCAGTGCGTATTTCTGTGAGGCTCACTATGTCATCATCATGTATCAAGTCCACTATGGTGGTGATGGTGTCACGGTCAAGCCGGTACAGGGTGTGGATCTGCTCTGGTGTTAGGTTGAAGGGGGTGGCTCTGATGCAAGGCTTTGGGGGCAGCCGGTGTCGTAACGGTGGCTGCACTGGTGGGGCATGCTGGGCCTGTCTCACCCTCCTTCTCCTCCTGTGTATCCTCTGTGGTGGGGGCTGTGGTTGTTGCTGTTGTTGTTGTTGTTGCTGCCTTGCAAGCAGGGCCTCCAGCTCCAGTAATGTTACTGCTACTGGTATCATTTTGGTGTGGGAGGGGGTGTGGTGTGTGTGTGTGCTCCTTTTGTGCTGTACCAGACTCCATTGCCTCCACCAGTGCTGATTGTGTGCACCTGTGGCTCTTGGAAACACTGCTCATGGTTCTTAACACCTTCCCAGAGATGCCAGTATTTACTCCATGCCAGTAAGGTACTATTTGGGCTTCAGGAGGCCGTTATTTTCATGTCCGCATTACTTGGGATCAGCTCCGGTTTACGGCATAACACTAATATCGGCATGGTGTGTCGCGCGCAGGACCCTAGACCGCTATTTACGGCATCGTACTTTACAGTGCCGTAAATAGCAGTCTGGTTGGTCAGAATAGCCCGTAGCGGTATGCGATGCCAGTGATCCTTTACCGGCATCGTTTTTCCCTTACCTCCAACCTCGGAATGACCCCCATAATGTTGCAAGCCAGGATACAAGATGAACATGGCATTCCAGATAATTTTCTGGGTCAGGAGGTGGTAACCCGAGGGTACCTTCTGGGCCAGGATCTATCGAACCATTTTTATTTTCCCTACCTCTGTTTCTGGGTCAGTTTGACAGCGTACATCTTTCCAAGGAGGAGCAGCATCACCTACTATGCCTGCAAGGAGATTTACTTTATTTACAAGGGACACACAACATGTTATGATTATTTGGTTTACACACCAGATTATTATCAATTAAATGAGGATGGGAAGCAGGACTCTGCATATATTAGTGAGCCGTTGTGTCTCCAGGTTGTAATGACTGACAACCAACTCAAATCTTTATTGATTCCCCCTGCTTCTTCCATTTCCATTTTTAGTTCTGCTATCTGTTTAATTGCAAATATCAGTGTGACGTTTTATGCATCGTCAGGAGGCAAGTATGTGCAGCGCATGCTGCCAATTTTATGGCATACGCCACCTTCCATTGCTGTTATTAAATCTAATCCTATCCAATATTGGGGTGCCATTAGTTGAGTGCATGCAGTTCATCGCAGATCGCCTTAAGTCTGTGCTTAGTGGCATTTCACATTCACATCAAGTTCCAGCGGAATATTTGGATCCATTTTGCATTTATGGCTGTTTTTATTCCAGGGGCTAGTAGGGAGGTGAAAACCATCTGTGTTTTAGAGAAGAGTCTATATTGTGGTGGTATCTTCTCCAGGGCCTCGTCTGCTTCCTTTGAGAAATAGTTAACCTTTTCCTCCATCTTTCTGCATGTGAGTTCACTTGTCCTGTAACTGTTGGGGGCACTGCAGTGGACTGTCTCTTGGGCAATTCTACATGGTTTTCTGGGACCAACAGTACAGGGGCATGCAGAGTCACTAAAGAATATAGACCGTTCCATGAGGGAGGGAAATAAAAGTATGCTTCGGTGCCAAATGCCACAGGAAGGCCATGATTGTGGCAGTTCCCTCATACAAGGCTGATATCACATAGGCTTTGTTGCATTTACTGTTCTAGCGAACCATTGCGCTTCCTTTGCCCCTGAAATAGCATGAAGATTGAGAGAGTTTCTGTACTTGTAAATGTTGTTCATGTTGATGTAGGTTGGTCAATTTATTTACGTTCAATGCCCATGCATTTGTACAACTCCAATTTCTTTTCATTATAGCTTCTTCAATATATCATTGTTTGTTTTCCTTTGCAGATGATCAGAGGCATTGTGTGTGGGTCTTGATGTCTCCTATGGGGGCTCCAAACCTGGGACAAGAGCCATGGCATATTGTCCTTTATTTACAACAAAATGTGCTTGTGTCCTTGCGTATATCAGTCAGGTGCACCCAGGCACATCGGTTCTTCAACTTTGCTGCAGTTGGTGTAGCCTTTTCCACCTTGTAGGGTCCTTCTATACTTGGGCCGATTCTAGCAATGCATGTGCTGTTTAGATTAGATGCTGTTGCTTTGCTGTAGCTGAACGAGTTGTTCAGTTATTGTGTCACAATGGTCTGTCAGAGCTTGTTGGTGCACTTTGATATGTATCTGGAAATAGATAAGCTTAGCACAGTTCAACATGTTTTTGAGACATACATTTAATTCTTCCCCCAACAGATCAGCACTTCTATGCATGTTAGATACAGTTTGTGTGGACACAGCCGGGATATGCATCCTCCTTCCTGTCACCACCTCATAAGGTGACATTTGGTGGTCTTTGTTTGGATGGTTGTGCAGACTGAACAGTGCAAGAGGCATACAATAGAGCCAGTTCTTCTTTAGTATGTCACACAATGTGGCCAACTTAATTGTGAGTAAACAGTTCAGACGTTCTACCATCTCATTTGTCTGGGGGTGGTAGGCTGTGCACAGCTTGTGTTTAATGCCTAACAATCTTGTTACCTTCTTACAAATGAATTAAAATACTGGCCATTATCTCACCTCAGTATTTCACAGATACCCCATCTGGGGAACACTTCCCTTAACAAGAATCAGGCATCAGATTTGACATCTGCATTCACACAGGGACCTACCACATTGCAACGGGAATAAGGGCACACAACTACTATTATGTTCCTGTATGTGCTGCCCCTATTTGCTGTGTCAGTGTAATCGATATGGAGCTCTCTGAAGGTCCTGAGGGGCCAAGCAATGTTGCTCTTAATGTCTTGAGAGTTTTTCTCGGATGAAACTTGTGGCATGTGATGCATTTTTTCAACAATATGTCAACTTGTTCAGCCAAGTTGGGCAGGAACCAGTCACCATTAATGTCAGCAGTAATGTACTGCTTAGGTGTATGCATGGGAAAGTGAAGTTGCTCCTTGGTGATATTCAACAGGTCTAGGGGAATTTTGCCAGTGATGGATTAGCTCCAAATTATGTCCATGGATGATAAGGCACATCCCCTTTACACCCACAGTAGCTTTTCCTCTGGTGGTGCTCTTTCTTGCAACTCGATAGTATGTTTTTTTGATAAAGCACTATAAACCTCTGGTAATCGCTCTTGGTGTTTTGTTGTAACATGCATTTGACTTTCGACTAGAAAGGGCATATAAGATGCCTGTTTGGCAGAGGCATCAGCAGCTGTGTGTCCACATGAGATCAAGTATTTCCCCTTGGAGTGCGCTGTGCTACATGATGGATACATGAAGGGGATTTTTCAATGCTTCTTTTTATCTGGCTAGTAGGGCGGCATGTTGGACCGGTGCTCCATATGCCCTTCTGTATCCTCTTCTCTTTCACCTTTATAAGCACTTTTCCTGTGTCTAGGGCCTCTTCGCTCATCCTGTTGTATTAGTCAGGTTCTCCTTCATTCACTGTACAGACATGTACCTGGTATTGGGGCTCAACCTGTTTAGCTATGAATGTTGCTGGCTTCACAATATGCCATCTCACTATGGTGAGAGCTGAGTTAGCCAAAATTACCCCATATCCTCTATCGCTCTGGGTGCTGAGGTTTGATTTGTTTCTCTCTAAAATGGAGAAGACTTCATGTTCAACATGCAAAGTGAGTGGGCATCGCATCACTATGGTAGCAGATTTCTGCACAGCAAATACTGCAGCAGCTAAGGCCTGCTCACATGGGAAGTGACCTTGCAATACTGGGTCTAAGAGACTACTTTAGTATGCTAATAGTTTGTCTCTGTGAAAATCATTGTGTGAGTTCTGCTGTCATGACCTCTCTATTTGAATGTGAGAACTGTTTGTTGTAGTCTGGAGGCGCTAGTACTGGTGCACTGCTGATAGCTGATTTGAGGTGCTCAAAGCATTCTGTCATCTGCTCTGACCATTCAAATGTGCCTTTTATCTTTTGGGCTTCTTTGAGTGCATGTAACAGGCGTCTACATATGTCAAATAGTAAAATACCATTGTTCTACAGTAATTACATAGGCCTAGGAATTGCTGCATTTCTCTGACTATTTTTGGCTATGGTGTGTTTCTTACTATTATGGCTCTTTCTGAGCTTATCCTTCTTCCTGCTGAGGATATTATCTGTCCCAAGTATATTAATTCCTTTTGGCAGTACTGCCATTTTTCTTTATCCACTTTGTAACCTTTGTCTGCAAAGATCATCAGGTGTTGTATTGTGTCTTACCTGCACTGTTCCTCTGTGGTGCTACATGCTAAGAGATCATCTCCAAACTGTAGCACTGTGCTGGCAATGTGGATGTTTCCTAGGTCCATCTGGGGGACTCTGTTGAAGACACTAGGGGATTCAAAGTATTCCTTAGATTAACAAGTTTGCTGGAATCTGTTTCTGCAGTTGGAAAACGTGGTCAAGTATGGAAATCTGGATGTAATGGTATGGTGAAGAATGCATCCTTGAGATCAATTACAGTGAAATACACTGCATATGAAGGGATGTTGCATAGTATTGATGCAGGGTTAGCAACTAGTGGGTATTCTGCTTCCACTATGTTATTCAGAGAACAGTGATCCTTGATGAATCTCCATGATGACCATTTTTCTTTCTCCAGGTGGTATATAGCTGTGTTACCTGGTGAGTTTGAGGGCACTATAATGTCTTGGTCAAGTAATACCATGTTGGTGTCGTAGACTCCCTCATCTGCCTCTTTGGATAGTGGATGTTGCTTTACCCTTGAGAGTATTGCTCCTGGCTCCAGATTTATTTTTACTGCCCCATACCGGTCTATCACCCTACATCACATTGGTTATTTGTACATAGTGAACAGGGAACTTGTGCTAGGTGCTTGTGTCATTGGGAAGGTGTTTCTGTGGCTAATACTTTCTATGATACTGCTCTGTGCTGTGCTACCATGTGGCAGGGCATGCTGATCTCAAATAGTATCTCTTTGTCCATTTCCAAGTCTGCGAATAACTGTTAGTCTGTGATGTCCCTTAATGGTAGTGTGGGGTTTATGCATAGTACTGTCCAACACTCCATTTCCTCCAGCTCTGTGCCTAATAAGATAACTGTGTCTTTCCTCCCTCATGATCAATGCCTCTATGCGCAATGTGAAAATAGCCCCTGGTGCTGTCTTGTCCTGGTCTGAAGAGGCATTCTGCTGGTAGGCGAAATATTACATTCTGCACACCTGGTAAATGCTCACCGCACATGTGAATACAGTCTCATGTAATCGTAGGGCTCAAATTGTGTTGGTGCTACAGAGTGCTTATATTATTGCAGCTACTCTGTTATAATGCATTCCTGATGTAGAAAACATGATTCCCTTGTCAATGAATGAAATGGTGAAATTGAGCTTTTGAAGGAGGTCCCTACCTAATAGATTCACTAGTGTTTCTGTGCTATAAAGTAACAGTGCTACTATCTCTTGAGTCCCTATAGTAAGGGGCAATTCTTCTGTAAGAGAAACCTTTACAATAGCCCCAGAGAATCCAGGCATGTCCATACTTTGGTTTGTCAATGGAAACCATCCCTCTCTTATACAGGATCGGGTGGCTCCAGTGTCGACCATGAAGGTGAACATTCTGTCCCCTATCCACACTCCCACTTTAGGTTCCTTGTCAGGGGTGATTGAGAGGACTGGGCACTTCAGGGCTCGCTGTGTGCTGTCCTATTGTGTATATGTGTTTTACCCTGCAAGAGGAAAAACATTGCTTCCTAGGGCACTGACTCCTGTATAATGTGCCACTGGCCCTCGAGGGGTGAATTGCGTTCTCATGGTAAGTGCTTGGGATGGAGCCTTGATGCATGACATTCTGCATGATATTTGGTGTGCTGTATTGTGTAGGTTGTCCTTGTGTGGGTGCAGTTATTTGCACTGGGCCTACATGCTGGGTTTCTGTGGATCCTGCGTGATACATGGGTCCTGGTCCTTTGGCTTGGTTTGGGACATTGGCTCCCTGGGCTGATTCTCGGTATGAGGGGTCTTGTGCATAATATGGAGCTGGGGGCATTCCCAGCTGGTATTGCATGGGAAGTCTGCTTCAACAATCCTTGGAAAAGTGACCCACTTTCCACATGTCCAACATGATCCTCCAAATCGTGGTCACGACCCCCCCAAATCCTGCCCCTCGCCCTTTTTGTGAATTGCTCCTCTACACTGTCTCTTCAGCTGTTGTCTCGGTTATTTGTCCACTCTTGTTATGGCCCTGACTGCTGTTGGCCATTTGTGTGATTGATTACTAATGCGCCTTCCATACTTACCTTTGGCAATGTTTTTTAAACCAATTTCACTTTTGTGTGCTGCACCTTTTCTTCTACTACCCTTTCATTCTCACGCTTGTGTTCACAGAAATGTGCTATCTGCACCTGTATTCCACCCCACCCTTTTGCTTCCTTCCATAACTATTATTCTATCTAATTCTACTTGCATTTCTGTAGGAACAGAAATAGTAGAAGAACCGTACATACTTTTCTCATGTCTCCCCGGTCTCTTCTCGCCACATCTCTTGGATGTAATGAGTATAAGAAGCTGGGTCCTCATTGTGTTTCATTGCATGTACCATGATGGAAACCTACATCAGGTTTGCCTGGGTATGCCTTTCTCAATGAATCCCACACAGAGGCTTGGCAGTTGTCAAATAGAGCTCTATCATGTTTATAACTAGCTAATCGTACCACTGGATACCCTGCTCTTTCACAAATGGTGTTTGTCCAAAACCCTATTGTGCTGGCTACTACACTTTTCATATCTCCTACTGCTAAAGTAGCACCTGCTCTGTGTTTTTCTAATGCACAGATCCACTTAACCGCCCCCACCTGACGAGTGGGTAGGGTCCAAATAAAATTATTTGTGTCCATCTGGGGCCATGGTATGTATTGTGATCTACCTACCCCTTTCTGTATTAACGGGAATTCCCTCCCCCTTTGTGGGCTACGATGTGTCCAAGCCTTCTTTCTCTCTCAAACTACTGCCGTTGTTCTGGGATGAGTCTTAATCTTCTCTCCTCTAAAGATGACTCCATCTAGAATGGCTTGCTTGCCCCTCTCAGACTTGAGCCGTACCGCCTGAAGTTCCAGAAGTAGCTCAAGACCCCACTTTTCTCCTCTGCCTTCTCTATCACACTCCCTTGCCAACTTACCTATCTTCTGCGCCGACTGGCTTGCATGGTTCCCTCAGTGTCACTGGGTACCAAGCTCCATCATGACCAGTCTTCTTTTGCACTGCCTCATGGCCTACTGTGCACTTAGGGGTTGTTACTACAACCCCTGCAGCCCCCCCTGCCTCCTTGCACTTACCAAGAGCCATTCTGCCCTGATCACATTTCCGTCTGTCTTCTGCCTTCCACTTCCCCCTCTCCTTCCCCTTGCACTTCCATTGCCACACTTGCACGATCCAAATCACGCAAGGCCTAGTAGGATTGTTTATCTTGTCCTCCCTATGTCTTCCCTCCAATGTGTACAGGTGCGTTATAAATGCCATATCATACCATTTCATGCCGCCCATGGGTTCTCCCTTCCTGATCCTCGTCTGTTTCCCAACTTTCCTCACTCTCTTCTTGCTCATCTTAACTCTCTACCACCTCAGAGACATACTCTACATCCTGTTGCTCAGGCTCTTTTGTTTCTACTTTCAAATGTGTTATCACTGCTTTGTTTAATTTTAGTAATATAATTTGCGCCACCCAAGTGCCATTGTCTACCACAGGACAAAGCCCATCCTTCTTCCTTGCTGCCCTTCGCAATTCCTCTTCTGTTTTATGTACTGCTACTTCTAAATATCTGCATGCTTTATTTTCTATGTTTACTATAGCTGGATCTCACCTATCACTAGGCACACCTGTTCCCCCGAAATGTGTTTGTTTCTGTGGTTGGGTGTTTTTATCGAGGGTCTGTATTTCCTGCTTCAGGTCTTAAAGAATAAAATCCTGGTGTGTGCAGGACTGATGGCTATGCAAGCGATGGAGCCTGTGCCAACTGTGTGCTATCTTCTAAGGCTGTCTGAGGGGACGACTGTACAGGAGTCTAAGCCTCTGTTGTATTGATGCTATCTGAAGAGGGTGGGGCTGTTGTTCCTTCTGTAAACTCATTTTCTTTATTCCCACCCTCAAATTCCTGATACAACTTCCATAATTCTAGGATACACTGTCTCTTTTTCAGCTTTTTACTCCGGTATATGGACAATACATGGGTATACAAATACTGGGTTCTATTTCCATCATGCGTGTCCTCTGCAGGCCATGCTGTAAACACTCATTATTGTACTTAATTATCTTCTCCCTATAGGTTAGGAGCTCCTTGCGCACATTTTCACGCTCTGAAACACTTGTTTACGAGCACGATAGAAATAAAATATCAATAGCAATATGCTCTAATGGTGTACTCATTTTCTTCTAAACAGTACAATCATGAACACAACTGGCCAGTACTTACTAGCCACTATAGATTAAAACAAATATCTTCAATAACACCTCTAAGGGTTGCCCCCCTATGGCACACCCCTGAGTTCCCGCTTAAACACAAAACACAAAAAAATCAGAAAGGGAAACAACAATGAAGACAAAATCGCAGTGCTTCACGCACAAAAAAAAGCACCAAAACGACCCCCCCCCCAAATACAATCTCCACCCCAATCTTTTCCCCTCACTCAAAACCTCACATCAAACACTTGCCTATTATCACGGATACCTCTTTTATATATACTTTATACAATACAGTTGAAAATCACACTTATATACACAATTGTTTATGCTCTCCCTCTCTTGTCCCTCACCGTGGATGGAGGGTACGGTTCTCACTAGTGCAGGACTTCCCACCCCATTTCTCGAGCAGCACTGCCTCTCTCCTCTTATTGACAGATATGTACACTTCACTTACTAAGTCTATGACTGCTGTGAGGCCACCGCTTGGGAGCCCTCTTCAGTTTCTACTAAAATGAAAAAATGAAAAAACAAGGCAGAAAATGCCCCGTGGTTCACACTGTCACTCACTCTGCTCTCTCATTAATACTTACTCTCCCACTGTAGTTCTCGGATCAGGTGTTCTGGCTTGCTATGTTCTTCCGAAGCCCTCCGGGGCTGCCTATCCCCACAATGCCCTGCACTTGTGGGGGCAGGCCATCACCTACAGTGATCAGGCAGGCCTCTGGGTATTCCTGGTGCTTGCAGCCTCCTCGTTGTCTGCACAGTCTTCTGCTCCCTGCAGGTGGGCCCTGGTTGCCCACAGTGTGGTGGAGGAGCTGAAAGCTGTCCACTAGAGACCTGGAATCCCCGAATGGGCCACCAACAAATGTAAGTCAAGTCCCAAAACCGAATAATAAAAAACAATCCAATGAGCCAAAAATAAATGCACAAGATGTGAGAAAAACAAATGTTTATTACACACAGCCCGGGCTAGGAATAATAAAAAAGACATTCAACATTGTATCATAAAATGGCTGCATTTGTAGTAAAAATTCAAGGTGAAGGGAAAACAAATTTCACAGGTTACTCACAAATCCCCAGCCTGTGATTGGACAATATCATGTACACTGTAGGTGAATCTATAAAATACCTACCCCTATTGGCTTATCCTACCCCTCATGATCAAATTTTGACTTGAGTTTATTCATTAATTGGTTCTGAGATCATTCTTCTTCTCATGATGCTGATTGGATGTTAACCTTTTTAATTTGTATCTTATGAACTTAATTGTTGATTGGTTGTTTCATGGTTTCAGGTGGAGTATCCGTGGGGTGAGTGACTTAATAGGTTTCAACCAATACCTATGTGAGGCGTGATAGTGTGGCAACAAAAATGATAACTTACTTGCTTCCCCTTCAATATTTCCTTTCTCATGGCTAGTACATGACTTCATTAGCTCTGCCTCTTATTTTATGAATTGGGGACTAAAGTGTCTGTGGACTACAATTCTTTGCAATGATTTATGTGTGTATAAATCAAAATTGTCTGAATGTAATTCTACATAGAACTGTGTCTATATGTTGCTAGGTACATTCATGAATCATAAAAGGTCATTAGTGCCTAATCAATTCTATTCTATTTGTAATGGTGTCTCATATGATTCCTGTCTGGGTAGTTAGATCTCTTTCAGTGAGGTTTTTCCTACAGGTGGCAGTGTTACTCTTTGATCGCACTTCTTTAATACACATGCTTTTCACTTCTCATTGTTTCATTCCTACCAAAGTGTGACCTTCACTTTGTTAGATTTTGATGTACTGATTCGGAACATGATGTGTTATATATCTTTTGAACAATGGCTTGGGCACTCAACTGAGCCGATGTGTCTCAACCAATCCATGTGCAGTGTCTACTTTCATTTACTCTCATTATTAGTGCCCCTAATGGTTTCATGATTAGTGTTAGATGGTGCTATACTCATTAGGAATTGGTGTGTATGCTAAAGTATATGGTTTGTATCTTATAGCTTACTTCTCACCAGACAATTTGCTTACATCCGCACTGTTGCTGGTGCACTGTGGACCTATAAAGTGAGTTCTACATGAATAGGGGTGCTTTCTTTATGGACCTTTTGCTTCAAAAGGACTTTCAGAGCTTGTACTTCCATGCACATGGGATGCGTTAGATGTAATCCCAAAAAGAATTGTTCACGTGTTTTGCTATTTGCTTTCTCATGAATACATGTGATAGCTGTACACAGGTGTATTGGCTTCCTGCTCTTCCCTTAAAGTCTTTACCACAGCATTACCCAGCATGTTCTCTTCTGTTTCAGACGACACTGTGGTTTGTTATTGACCTCCAGGCAAAATAAAGAGCCCCATGGTCTTGTAAGCATTCCCACTAGCACAGTGAATTGAACCATGATTTTAGTGGCAAGAAGGCAAGACCCTGCCATATTGATCAAATCACCACTAATAATGATGACATTCTGACTAATTGAGGGGTGCATTGATCATTTTGCTAGTACCCTGAAATATTTGAGCAAAGCTTTGATAATAGTGATCGCTATAGTGCATTCTGATCTGTTTGAAGACATGATTTTGTTTGTTCAGCAAATATAATCTATAACATATTACTATGAAATACACGATTTGGCCCCATGTAATCCAAATGTTCATGGGAGCAACATGAAATGCAACTGCAAGTTTTACTCCGTCCTGTACAGGTGTCATTGTAGACGATTTCCATTTTATGGAGAGCAAATGTTCTGCTCACGGTATGCCCTTATAAAGACAGTTTGTGCCCACATATATGTTCAACAACTGTGGTCCCAAGTGAAACCATGAAACCCAACATGTTTCTGTCCTCTAGTGCCTTTTGCTTTGGAATATTCTTTTTTGGCAGCTGAAAGAGTACATTTCTCTCACTGAAGAGAGATCATGGCCTGCCTATCGTGTTTGTATGATGCTGCATCAAAAAACAGAAAAAAACACTGTTGACTATTAGGAAAAGTGATGAGGTGATCATTTTGTTATTCACTTTTACTTGCAGCTTATTCTCTGTATTACTGTTTTAGCGGTAAGTCACTCAGTGGAATACTCATGACCCAAATCATCAAACAAAACTGATCATTCTTGAAGACGTAGTGTTCATCTATGGAGAGAAGTGAAAAAAGGTAAACAAATATCCATTTCTACTGTACTTCCTCCATAGCTTACTCCCTCCTGTGGGCAATTGTTACTTATACCGTTTTAAATCAAGACAACACTATAGCATCCAACTTTGGAGAGCTTTTTGCTAGTCTGTAGCTCGTACCTAAGACACAAACAAGTAAGACCTACTGGTCACTTATCTGAGATGATCACTTAAAGGTCTTATTCTATAACCCATACAGTCTTTCCTCACACCTGTGTGTAGACCATAAACCCTCACAGGTACCATTAGAAACTTTTCAGTTGTGTTGCAAAAATGGAAAATTCGGAATAAGTTCATTCCTGCAAGAGCAAATCATACCTCTTGGGTTATGTCTTACAAATGTAATCAGTCATCACTGATGATGGTCTTTGTAGTTTTTAGTCAATGATCCATCTTTAGTTTTTAGTGGTTAAAGAACTTGGGGCTAAAGGGAAATGTAGTTCGAAAACCATCTGTTCAACATTATTTTTTAAGAGCATTTGCCGTAGACATATACAAATGTAACCTTTGCATCTGTCCGTATTCATCTCCAGACACAAATAACATATAATCAGATGACATCCTTTCTCTTGTTGTGGCTTCCTCATAATCTTTGTGGAAGCACTTACTGCATTTCTTTGGCCTCATATAATTAAGCTTTTGGGCCTCATTCCGAGTTTGGCGGTAATTCGGTGCTATTTCCACCGAATGTCCACCAAAATCTGTTACCATTACTGCCACTTGGTCCCGTGGGTTTACCACAGGATTACAAGTGGTGATAGAGGGGTGTTAGTTCTCATTTTTTGAGATCATGTGACTCCTTAGGGGTCCAGCATAATCCACTTCTAGGTGAAAGATCAGAATTTGGCAGTGCAGTAAAAACAGCTGTAATTGCATTATTGGCACGTCTTTACCGCAACGCAAAACTTGTGATGATGCCCAATAATTGTCTATTCTTGCTCTAGCTTATATGCTTTTGCCATGAATCAATTGGATCATGGGTCAGCGGTTGTCTAAACGTCTCATACAGGAAGTGGGTGGGTGTTTATATGCAGGAAGTGGGCGTGGTGTAAGGGGCTTGTGGGGGTTTGAAAGAACAGGGCAGACTGTGCTGGGAGTTCATAGGAAACCCTCAGCTAATCAGAATATGATGGAGGCAGCCCC
Organism: Ambystoma mexicanum; assembly: GCF_040938575.1. Lineage (NCBI taxonomy): Eukaryota > Metazoa > Chordata > Amphibia > Caudata > Ambystomatidae > Ambystoma > Ambystoma mexicanum. The sequence goes on along the minus strand of NC_090940.1, from coordinate 498,066,235 downwards.
CTTCAAGAGTGAAGTGAGCAAGATAAGGGAGGGAGGTATTAGACAGGCGGTACAGGTGGAGAGAGAAGCTGAAGGGGGCAATGAGTGGGCTAAGGACAGGGGACCCCACTGAGGTAAAAAACTATGATGGGAAAGCATTTCAGCCAGGACAGATGTGCTAAAATACACTGTATGGAAGGCACAGAATTATTGCCATATTACTTTTTTTTATTGTTTTTTTTTGGTTTTCAATGGTTGGGCCTTATACATTTAGCAAAACATTCTAATAAAAATTCTTTGATCTATGAATCTTTTTTAACAAAGTGGTTACAAAGTATGTAATTATCGAAGCAGTCCTGATCTTCTTTTTAATTATGTTGTATAACTCTTGGTGTTGCCACGAGGTACAGGAACAAGTGATCAAATACAGAAACATCTTCGTATTGCAATTGGTGCAATCATTTAATGTCCATGGTCATTTAACCGTGCATTTACAATGTGCATGCCCTACATTTGCATTCACATAATCCAACATCCACATAGAAAATGAAATTATGCTTTAGTCCTGGAAGACCCCATTACGAACTAATTGAAGGCTGAATGGCTTCGAAGTAATATTATTTCTGTTAGGCAGACCTTATAAATTGGCAATATGCTTACATGTGAACAAGGGTCATTCAAAATTGTTCTTATCGCAATTTAGTATTTGCCATTATTTTTGTCTGATTTTTTAATGCTTAAATTAGCACCTAGAGCGGGAGAGGCACCCAATCAGGTTGCTCGGATCGTGGACTGAATCCCACAATCTAAGCCCGCATACCGAGCCTCCTGATTGATGTATCACCCACCTGCCATATTCACCCCACCCTCCCTTCCTTTCCCCTCAGATCTCTCATCTCTTCCCACTCCCCAGATCCACTTACCTGATTCGAGGGCTGCTCGGTGTCCCTGCTGGCCCCCATGGGAATGGAAGAGGGGCTCCACATGGAGCCTTGTCTTCCAGATATATGGCAGCCATCTTAAGCAAGTATTTTGTTTCAATGAACTGTCTAATACCTCACTGTCAGATGTCCCAATACATTGCTCTTAGCACCATGGGTTTCCAGATTTAAAATCTGGGGTGCTAATAGCAACAACACCCAATCCCGCAGGCCAGATCAGGTGGCAATGTGCCAGTGGCCATCGTTAAGACCCTTGCATATACCTTAGGCCCCAAGCAGTTACCAACTGATCCAGTCCGCTGGATCAGTTGTTATTGTCATAGTAGTTGCTTGTTCTTAGTTCTAACAGAGCTTCCCTATTGACGTTCTACGGCCTCTCTGCTGATTTTATCAATACAGTTTCAGAAAAACCGCTCTGTTAACGCTTACAAATGAAGTAGATGGCTTCCGGTTTATAGTCCTCCTCTCTGCTACCACTGACCTTAAGATGCAACCAAGTGTCCAAATGTAAGATTGTTGAACATATGATAAGGATTAAAAGCTTCTTAAATTAATGGAGCTTCTGTCCATTGGTTTATGGCAGGATTCAACAAACACATTTCCTTCATTGTGAAACATAGTTGGAGCCAAAATGTTTAAGCACTCATCACTCACATTCTCTCATCACTCACATTCTGAGTGAAGCTAATACGTGGGTCTTGATAGGTAATCCACTAATAAAAGATGACTCTTCGGCTTTCATTCCAGGCCAAACTATGAGGATATCGTCTGAGTACCTGTCCCATAACATAATGTGGGCGAGGGAAGAATTGTTAGCTTTATAGATGACTTAGACATCATAGTTATTGACATAGTCCAGAATTTGTTGGAATTAAAACAATTTTCTGCTGACTGTCATTTCTTTACACCAGTAAATGAACTTTGCAGGCCAAGGCTATTCTTTTGTCCTCCATGGTCTTCACGTCTGTCAAAGTGTACTTTTCTGTTTTAGGATACACAACGTTTCTGAGTTCAGAACGTAATTGTTCTGTCAGAGTCAATGGTTGGCTTTTCAATAAATGTATTACAAAAAATGCATTGAAAGAATATGTATGTCCACTATGGCAAATTTAACTTTTTATTAGTATTATTTATTTATTTATATTTAGTTCAAGAACTTTTATAAACTTAAAACAAGTTAATAACATAGCATAGAATCACAATACACACAATACACACTATTTGCCATAATTTCTAATGAAAATTCCACAAATGTAATCAATTTAAGGACCTCACCAACCAATTATATATATTCCTGAGGTATACAAACATTTATGGCTCCATCCATGTTTTAACATCAGCCAAGCAGGATGCAAAGTATTAAATGTTAAATTGCTATACAAATTCCATAAAATCTTTAAAAGAATTAAATACTAAAATGTGCCACTCATCGTTAGCTATACAAATTAGAAGAAATAAAAGGAACTATTAGTTCATTTCAATCGATTACATATGTTACAATTAACATTCTTTGTAGGCTAGCAAGGGGGGATTATTACCCTGAACACGAACGGTTATCCTTGGGTAAGGATTTCACAATTATGCACCAAAGTCGATACAAGGCTAGTTGTACATTTTCACTCTCCGTATTGAGGCAAAAGTTCCAAAATGCGTCATGTTTTATAGAGTCATAATTATACACAAAGCCACCCATTGTGGTCATAATGGCCGGTCCCAGTATTTTTCACTCAGTAAATACGTGCTTAGTGGTTTCAAGAGTGCCCAAAACTTTAAATATGTGACAGATCCTATGCTGTAGTGGGATCTTGAGCTGGGCACCTCAAAATATTATATTAATAAAGGAAGTTGATTTGTCCTTAGTCACAGTATAAAATACCAGACCACCCGGATGGGGCACAATTAGGCTGTTAAATTCCTCTTCTTTAAGCTTTTTACATAAAACTTGGCGAGCCTCAGCAAAGCCAAAAATTGGCATTTTGTTCTTGTATTAATTTTAAGGTGGAGCAACCCCTGCTTAATCAGCGCCTGGCCCTTAATCGAGAGTAACTCCAATTGTAATCTGAGGTATTCAACGGGGGTTGAGGGTTGTGAAAAGATGGACACCACACCAAACTGAAAGGTACAGCAGGTTTTATTGTGGGTTTAAAGCAGCATACAATAGACCCCCAACTTTCTCTCCAGATCTCCCAAGCCAACTGACCTCCTTCAAGAATAAACACAATAAACATTCCAATACACATTCCTATCCTGAATTATTCTACATCATCACACCAATACATTCTAACCATTGCTTCACTACATAGATATGCTTTACATAACACATCCCCTTCCCTTACACACAAACATTTTTTATAAACACAATACACTTATTTACACTGTTACATCTTTGATGGTAACAACTCTATATACATTGGTAGAAAATCATGAATATATATGCGTCATTTCAACAGCACATCTGGACAAATGCTGTGGCACCTGTCAGGCATAAACACAATATCTCAACACCTCTCTTATTCTACTCAGACTTTACGTAAATCCTTCACTCACCTACACCACCAACCTTTTTAAGTTTGGCAATCCTTGACATGTTCCACACTTATCCACTTACCAACCTGACAGCTCCCTTGAGCACTTGCACCACCCTCACAGAATCAGAATACAACAGATCTCCTTTTGTTGATACCACACCTTTCCTCACCCGTACCATATCACCAATCTCCACATCCTTTGCTCATCTTGAAAACCTTTAATTGGTTCTTCTTACCCACTGTTCTTTTCGTTCATCCATTCTTTTTCTAATTACTTCCACAATGCCATCAGTTTCTCTTGCCCCACCTAACCATGCCTGTGATAAAATGGTATTGGGTCTCCTACCTCTCATGAGTTCAAACGCACTGAATCCCGTTTCCACATGGGGAGCCATACGTAAAGCATACAATCGCTCCTATATAGCCACCTTTCTATCACCACCACATACGCCAGCCAGCCTAACAGCATCCATAATGCTCCGATTCAGTCTCTCCGCCATCCCATTACTATGAGGCTGATATAATGCTGTGCGCTTATGTTTTATACCACATTTCCTCAAATACTCCTTGAACATGCCTCCTATAAACTGTGGACCATTATCCGTAAGTATTGTTCTGGATAAACCCTCCCTTTCAAATATGTTCTGGAGAAATTCTACCATACTTTGCCCCGTCACTTCTCTCACCACCTTGAATTCGCTCCATCGCGAAAAAAATATCTATCAGAGCAATCACAAAATCTTCCACGTCCACAACCCAATTCCACTGGTCCAAGGATATCTATAGCCAGATCCTGCCAGACTCCTCCTGGTACCTCTTTTTTTTTTCATCGGCTGCAATCTAGCTTGGACACCAATAAGCCACTTTAATGGCTTCCTTGGTTTTATAAATACCAATATAACCCTGATGACCTATTTCTATCCACCTACTTCTCAATCCAGTTGGCACCACCAACCGATCCCACCGATAAACCAATCCTTCCTTCAAACTCAATTCCAATCTCACCTCCCACAAGGGCCTCTCCTCACCACTTAGCAATCTTTTCTCTGGTCATCCATCTTGCACAAATCCAACTATTCTCCCCCACATTTCATCTCTTTCCAGTGCCCTTACCCATTTGTCCTTGGGTATAACTCCTACATTGGTGACAAATACCATGTCAGATATATCATCATTCTCATTATCCATACCTTTGGCACTTTCATTCGCCTTTAGTCTCGAAACATGATCGGCCTGATCATTTTTCTGACCAGGTATAACTTCAATCCTAAACTTATGGCATTGCAGCCGAGTCACCCAGCAGGCGACCCTCCTTGATACCTTGTCTAACTTCTTACTTTCAAACATAGCTTTGAGTGTTTTGTGGTCCGTCCGTAAAACAAACTCCTTGCCCCACCCAAAATGTTTCAATTTCTCAATGCCCAAATGACATGCTAGAGCCTCTTTCTCAAGAACTGAATCATTTTTTTCAGCTCCCCTCAACATCCTTGAAGCATGAGTTACTACAACTTCATTTCCGTAGGCATCAACCGGAGACAACACGACCCCTATGCCTGAATCACTTGCATCGACTGACAGAATTGTTTCCTTACTCGTATCAAACATAGCTAATGCCTTTGACATGTCTATTTTTCTCTTTATCTCGCAGAATTCCTTCTCACATTCCTTATCCCATTCGAAATCCACTCCTTTCTTCAATAGAGACCTCAGTTTCCTTACTTCATCAACATAGTTCTCTACAAATCAATGATAAAATTCTATTGTTCCCAGAAATGATCTCAATTCAGCTTTGTCTCTTGGAGATTGAATTCTTTTGATACTTTCACCCAAATCTCTCTTAGGTTTTAATCCCTCCTCAGATATTTTGTGACCCAAATAGTCCACCACTTTAGTGGAAAACATACACTTCTCACCCCTGAGACTTAGCCCACGTTCTTTGAAGAGCCTCAACACTCTTTCTACATTCTTTTCAAGTTCATCCTCACTCTCGCCACATATTAGCACATCATCCTGGAAACACCAAACCTTATTCATTCCCTTCAATATGTTATCCATTACCTTCTGGAATACAGATAAGGCAGAAATCAGCCGAAAAGCCATGCGCCTAAATTGGAATATGCCATCATATGTAATAAACGCTGTGAGTTTTCTTGATTCTTGGTTCAAATCAACCTGATTATTTGCACTTGCCATGTCCAATTTAGTAAAAAACTTGGCACCTCCAATTTGACTCAACAATTCTCCCATATTTGGCAAAGGATGGCGATCAGCTATAACACACTTATTTAGTTCCCTTGGATCTACACAGACCCTTAACTCACCACTATGTTTCTTTACCACCACCAAAGGCGAAACCCATTCCACTGCCTTGGCTGGCTCAATAATTCCTTCATTTTTAAATTTTCCAGTTCCTCATGCATGGCATTCTGCATAGACATTGGAACTGTACTTAATTTGGAACATACTGGAACAAAGTCACTTCTCAGTACAATCTTGTGCACCATTCCCTTTAGACAATCCACCTTCTTTGTAAATACTTCAGGGTATTTCTCAATCAAACCCGTTTCATTCCGCACATGAAGGACTTGTTCCTCCCCATTGGGATCTAGCCTTATGCCCAAACCTTTCTGCTCCCTCCATCCCAATAGCGTTTCCCCTTTTCTCATAACGTATATTTTCCCTTGAATCACTCTACCCTTAAACTCAAAACTATCCATACAACACCCAATTACCTCAATCGTGCCACCATTGTACCCACCAGGGTTTTTATCTGATGGAGATAAATCTTTAACCTTTCCACCCTCCACATTTGCATACACATTTTGAGACATCAATGTAATTTTGGAATACGAGTCTGCCATCATCCTTACTAATCTAACATTCACACATACCCACGCGTGGGATGTTCACAATCATCCTCTCCCTTGCACTTCACCTTGTGGACTGTAACTACCTCAACTTCTCTATCATCCTCGTCCTCAGGCGGGACTTTGTTACTTTCCTCAACATACATCACTTTTCTACCGTCACCTATTGTGTAGTTTTTGCAGCAATTTTCAAAGTGCCCCCACTTTTTACATTTCCCACACATTGTTTTCCTCCCTGGGCATATGGGAGGAGTTGATAAGTGTCTTGCACTACCACATCAAAAACACATTTGCTCCCACCTTTTTGTCCCCTTTTCCATGGCTTCTCTTTTCATTACTTTATTTCCTCCCCTCTCATGCGTAACTTCTCTTTCTTTTACATTTTTCTCCTTGGATTTCTTCGTACTTTTGCAAAAATCTCTTTTTTGCTGTAACACTCTCAAATATCACTTACATGAGGTTTCACCTCCTTAACAGCTAACTTAGCAGGACACTGCAGGGTGTGTTCCACCCTCTTTGCTATCACTATAACGTCTTCAAGATCTGGGCTATCTTTAAACCATATCTCCTCACGGATCCTATCATTAGAAGAATGAAGCATGAATTGGTCTCGTATGTGTTCCTCCAATTTCACACCAAATTTACAATTTAACGACAGATGCCTCAAAGCAGTTCTACATTTTTCTACAGATTCTCCCTCCTGTTGTGCCCTCATACCAAAGTGGTACCGTTCTAAAACTGTACTAATTTTTGTCTCAAAATGTTTATCCATTTTTAATAAAGCCAAGTCAAAGTCATTTTAAACCACCTTCCCCATCCAGTTCCGCAATATAAGGCAGTGTCTCATATATTCTCTGACCTTCATACCCTATGAAGTGCATTAGCATTGAAACTTTACGTTCTGTAGACATTTCATTCCCACATGCCGCCTTCATGTAGTGTAGGAAACCCTTTTTCCATGTGCCCCACTTCATTCTAGGCTGTCCCGGTGTAGGTATAAACATCTGAGGACCTGGAACCCCCACCATTGCCATAATGAGAAGATACACACCAGGTAAGTAAAATTCTAACCAATTAATCCCACACAACTGTTGAAATGATGTGCACAACCACTGTAGGTTATTGATGGTGAGGTCATATATATTATGTGGCCAATCAAATGTACTGAGATTGCCTGTCTTATCGCCTTCACTCGAGGGGCCCTGGGCGATATATTACTTTGAAGAAATTGTTGCCAGGACTTGCCTGTTTAATCGCCTTCCCTCGAGGGCCCTGGGCGATATATTACTGTGAAGAAACTCTCGCCTCCCCAGCTGGGCCCTAGCTGAAGTATTGGCTCCAAAAACGAGATGTGACAGACTTCAGGCTGCTGTGCAACACTAGGTGCACAGCCCGTTATCCTTTCACTTCCACAGACTTCGATACAAAAGCTCTCTTCCGCATCGTCCACACAACGCCAGGAAGCAGCGTTACGTGACCGAAGTCAAACCAAAAGGTCCTTTCCTCGAAAGTAAACTCCGGGCCCAATGATATTTTGCCTATAGCTGCCAGAGCCTGCGATCCCGTACTGATACGTACACCCGCGGGAGGGGCTGTCAGCTGTGGGCCCTGTGAAGTGGGTGCCGGGCTGTAATGCTTGGGAGGACGCCGCGTGAGCACTTCCCTTGCGGACCTCAGGGCCTTGTAGACCTCGCAACCAGGCACTCATCCGGCTGGGTCCTCCAACTCCAACAGTCACCGAAGCAGTATGAGGAGGACGCCGCGCGAGCACTTCCCTTGCGGACCTTAGGGTCTTGTAGACCTTGCAACCAGGCACTCACCTGGTTGGGTCCTCCAACTCCAACAGTTATCAAAGCACAATGAGGCACAGCGGAGCCCTCAGCAAGGGGGGCCCACCTTCAAACAGTGCCACAGGTCGATCAGCAAATCACAGTCCAAATCCAAGTCAGCATGAGAAGTGGGGGTCTTGACATCCTCATCGCCAATGAAAAGATGGACACCACACCAAACTGAAAGGTATAGCAGGTTTTATTGTGGGTTTAATGCAGCATACAATAGACCCACAATTCTCTCACCATATCTCCCAAGCCAACTGACCTCCTTCAAGAATAAACACAATAAACATTCCAATAAACATTCCTATCCTGGAACTATTCCACATCATCACACCCATACATTCTAACCATTGCTTTACTACATAGATATGCTTTACATAACAGGTTGTTATTTTAATATCTGCTTTCAAAAATAACCCTTGATATTGTCAAACCAGAGAAAATCACCTATGGCTAATGCTGCCTCTGAGTCATATAATACCATAGGGCAAAGGTGCTGCATATAGGGGATCATTATCCCCTCGAGCAAATAACTTGCAGTTTGATTTGCACATATTTCAATCAGATGGGTCATACATCTTGCCTCTATGGTTTTGGCCTCTATTATATGAGTATATGATCTATTAGTATTTATTTCCAGCCCCAAGTATTGATATTGATATTTTATTTCTATCGCGCTCGTACACAAGTATTTCAGAGCGCGAAGTAGGGGTACTGTTCCACAAAGTCAAGAAACCCCAAACTGGTAATGAAATCTGGGTACTTGACCTTCTTAGGCGCAACCACCATTACCTTTGTTTTGTCCATCTTGATATTTAGAACGTTTTCAACAGCATAATTTACAAGAGTATCAAACATGGCCCTCACTCCACTGTAAGTGTGGTTAAACAATACGAAGTCGTCAGCATATAGCATACAAGGCATTGTCCAACCACCGAATATTGGGCAACAGCTGACTACTTTGCTAAATCGCGAGGGTAGATCAGACATATAGATGTTATACAGAAGGGGAGCCAGTGTACAACCCTGTTTTACCCCTATAGATGTTGACCAGTGTAGTCAAGCCACCATCGTCGTCCAATTGCACACGCGCTTGTGAGTTTCAATGCAGATACATTCATTTTGATTAATGTATGCATTTTGATCTGTTATTGTGTTTGCTTATGGTAGACCGCAAAAACACATACATGCACACATTCTCTCTTCCTCTCCCTCTCTCAAGCTGTCTCTAACTTATTATATCACCCTCACTCTCTGATTCTCTTTCTTTACCCACCCCTCATTCTTGAAATCGTTTTAAAATAATGGGCCTGATTCACAGAAGCGTTTTATAATGGCACAAATCCATAGGAAAACGCTGTGTGAAGTCCATTCGGCTCCTAAAATAATGCATGCTTTCGAATCTTTTCCACCTAAAGCAGGGATGGGTATCTCTTACATTAACAATCTCGCCCGGGCCTCTCCTTGGAAAGAGACACATTAAAAACAAGTTATTTTAAAGATTAGTTTATGAAAAGGTATGGGTTACTCTGGAAACAAGTAAATACCGGGCATTCTTCATGGTGCTGTTTAAGAGCTGAGTGAGATTAATGATGGGTTCTTTTTGGTGACACAGGACAGTAATTTGCGTTTAGACAGGTTGGTTTATTAAAGCAAAACCTCTCTCTGTCTGCATTCCAGGATCCGCAAGAAGAAAAGGACGGGATTAGTGCCAGACTCAGTCAAGCTCCTATAATCTGTAAGCAAGCCCTCAGGTAAAAATATCATAATTCCTAAATTTAACCGACAATAGGATAGTTATAAAAAATGTACGTTCCCTCTCGTGGAGCCCATTTTAAACAAAACTGGTTTCAGAAAACAAAGGAAAGTGCTTCGCTGTTGCGTTTGTTCGTTTATGTTTCAATACAAGACATTATTTAACAAACACTCGTGCCTCGGAAGTGAGCCTTGCCTGCGTATTTTATAGTTTACTGTTGAGATCCAGGGCTCTGACAGGAAAAAAAACATGTTAACGCTTTCAGTGACATCAGTGTCGAAAATATCACCCGCATTGTTCCTGGGCACAAAACCCTCTAATATCTACCACTTGGTGACAATCACTTGGTCAGCATAATATTTGACTGTAATCTCTGAGTAACTCACCACTTTCCACAATTTTGGAAGATATTTCTCTCTTTGAAAGGATACAAGCTGAAAAATATAAGTTCCATAGTTACATACAACATTTTGAGAAGTAAGGGCAGCAGAGTATTGCTGGTACGGCATACCTCAATATAGTACTAGTAACTCACAGAGGCATTCCATGCTATGGTCAGCCATCTTGGAGGCACAGAGGTGAGATAAAATGGAGGGGAAGATGAGCTGGTCAATTGGAACAAAAAGAGGTGATGCTTTGCCAACTGCCATTCACCGGATATTTGAGCTGAATACCCTGGCTCCCTAAAGATGAACCTTTCCCAATGTCTGTAATAGCAGTGGACTGCTGGAATCAGGCTGTGAATGGAAAGGCAGTTTTACTTTTCAGCAAGAGCCAGGTGGATGTTGAAGCCTCACCTGGGCCTGGGTTAAATACCTATTTTGGGGGCACATTTTATTTTGTTATCTTGGACTCAGCTTTCGGATTTACGTCTGGACAGCCACATGGGGCACAAAGACCTAGCCTGCTGCCTGGGGTGGCAGAGAAATGCTGGAACAAGCTCAGGTATTCTTGAGTTATAACAGCAAACACCAATTTGGTCTCGAGCTTTACCCAATCTATGTTAGGTAATTACTGAAGAATGGCTATAGGTTTTGCTAGGATTTGAAAGGATAACATTTAAGGAGTGATAGGAAGGCTCTACTCTTGTAGTCCAGACGCCACAAAAATATATATATTTTTTATAGTTCAGTACTAAGAGTTATTTCAAAACTCAATGTTATGCATGTAATTGCTTTCGCCACATAGAAGTCTGAGACTTCCTTGGCGTTGTTCTACTGGTGGTAAACAGACTTTGGCTGCAGGTCTTTTTCACCACAGAGCTATCTAATTATAGAGTAATGTAAACTAAGGTTACACTGTTATCTCGCACTGCAGTGTCATTGTACACGCGTTGTCTCCCATGAATTCTACTTCTGCTGATGTACTACTCAATGTACCAACACCAGCGGCGCGCATAACACAAAATGTGGGGGCCACCTGCAAGCCCTGCTGAGTCCCCCCCACCGCACCACCACTGCCCCCCACTGAGCATGGGTAGGATGGGGGCTCCCATTACAGCAGTGACCAGCACAGAAGTGTGCATCTGCATAATAAAAAAATGTCCCTTTTCACAATCAAATCTATTCTATTCTAGAGAATTTTTATATCGCGCCAGCATGCCTGCAGGCCTCAGGGTGCTCACGTGACACAGCAAACATGGAACACAAAGGGAGTCCTGGATCAGTACAATAGGGTCAGTACAAGGGAGAAAGGCCCCTCCATCAAACAGATATGTCTTCAGGGCTTTCTTATACTGGGTCATTGATTGGAGCTGTTTAAGAGATTGTGGAAGGTCATTCCAGACAACCGGTGCCCATACGTTAAAACTCAAGCCTCCAAAATTCTTTAAAGTGAATCTTGGCTGCATCAGCAGATCCTTTTTATTAGAACGTATGGTACGCCTGTGCGGCAGTCTCGTAATTCGTGAACTGAGGTAGTCTGGAGCATCACCTGCTGGGCATTTATCGACCAGACAGGATGTTTTAAAGTGAATCCTCTGGTGAACAGGGAGCCAATGCAGGTTCCTGCAATCATCATTAACATGATCTCTGCGCATCAGGCCGCATACAGCTCTGACTGCACTATTTTGGATGGTCTGCAGCCTCTCCACAATTACCCGCGAGGAGCCAACCAGTAGCCCATTGCAGTAATCCAGCCTAGTCTCTATTGTAGCTGTTGCAATCAGAGACCTGTTTTCCTCTGATAGGTACGGATGCATCTGCCAGAGCAGCTGGGTCATATAGTCCCAACAGGAGATCAGGTGGGACTCGTGTTTACTCAAATTTAGGTTGCAGTCAAAAATTACCCCCAGGTTTTCACGTGGCCGGAGACCTGTATTCTGCTGCCCCCTATTAAGAAAGCCTCACACTGGGTATCCATTGTCTTCAACTTCTCAGGGCTCCGAATCCCTCAAAATCTCTGTTTTCTTCTCATTTAAAGCAAGAATATTCTCCACTGGCCATGCTTTAACAGCATCGAAAACCTTGCTGACTTTCAATAAGTCTGCTTCATAGGATACAGGTCAGAAGTATCCTGTTGCTGAGGTGAATGGTGGAATGCACCACGAATGCACCACACATGAGAGGAAGTACAAATTAAGAACATTCCTATAGAGTGAACTGGGGGCCCGCTAAAAGCCTAGCGGCTCAAGTTACAGGTGCACCCTTTCTGCTTTATGAGAGCAGCAAGAACGAGAGATACATTTCTTAGAGCTCTCCATAAAGAAATATAGGGCAGACATGTATGACAGAAACACACATGAAAGTACAACCCATGTGACATAATGCAATAGGCAAATATTGTGCAGCAGTGCATTAGGTTTGATACACATGTATAAGTAGAGAAAGATTCAAAGGGCACCCTAAGTAGTGGAAAAGCATTTGTTTAGTAATATCACAGGTCGTGACTACAAAGCATAATGCAAATCTGTGTTACCGTTCATCAATTGCCTTAGAATTTAGATTGCAAATTGATAAATATAGGCCCCATAACAGATGCAACTTCCTGGACCATTTATAAGTTACTCGGCCACTGAAGCACATGGATTTTACCTAACAGTAAAATACACGTAATTCATGTCCATCCTAGATGCTGCACGAATAAGGCCAGACCCTTTAGAGGAAGAGGCGAAAAGGTGCCCAGGGATTGGTCAGAATCGCAGGGTGAAGCAGGTTCCCAGGCTCCATGCGAGAGTTAAAATAACAAATAGTGTTCTTACACAGTAATTCAAACTTGCAAGGTGGAGGCCACAGTTGGTGAGAACACTATAGTGCACTGAGAAATTGACACATTGCAGGAAAGGAACATACTGCCCCCTGTCGCAAAATGGCCATTTAGTCTGAAGCTACAAGTACCACGCAACAAGGGTACTTTGTCAATAGGGGCAAAAAGATACCCACTCAAATGTAGGAAATAAAGTAAGAGTATCATGGAAGGGTGGGGAAAATAACTGACCCTACTGTCCCACAACCACCTATATTCTTAAAGCCTAAAAAAGCCATATACACACACATACACATGTAAATGTATATTTAAGATTTGCACATAGTCCTGGGTTGGCAAAAGAACTATGACACATGCGATCATGTAGTCCCCATGATGGGAAAGGAAGGAAATGTTCTGAAAGGTGAAACATGTTTCAGAAGAGAAGTAACAATATTAACTGTCCTGTGTACGATCAGGACGTGCCCACTTTTGGGTCCCAAAAGAAAGTGATGAAGCATTTGTTTTGTTGACACACTGTCCGCACCTCACAGAATTATTGGTTAATGAAGGGTGAAGAAACCCACCATGGAACACTTGAGGTGGGATAGCCAATGGACAACTGATTCACATGTTGCAAAAATGTAAGAATTTACAACAACCAACCAATAAAAATTGAGAATCTGGATAACCTGATTATTAGGTCATTGTCAAGAAGAGGTCAGTAGATTGGTCATGAGGGGTAGGTTAGGCTAACAGGGCTAAGTACTGTATAGATTTCTGTAGGGGACATCAGCTACTGTGCAATCAGTGAACAATCATTTACATGTTTCTCGAAACAGTGTCACAACAATGGTGACACTCACTCCTATAAAAATGCACCATTTAATGATTACACATTGAATGATGCTTGCAATATTCATGGCTGAGACTGCATGTAACAAACGTTTGTTTTTCTTGCTACTCGTGCACTTTCAATGCTCTTCAAATTATTTTTGGGCTATCTGTTTTTTTGGGCCTATACTGCATGCCAATTTGCTTTCTCTGGGTTTGGCATAGAAACTTGGAAGTATGTTAACCATAGGGATGAGCCCAAGATCTGATAGACTACAGTGCTTTGGATCTGGTTAGCTGATGATGTGGGAGAGTGCAATAGGGCTAAAGAGGAGAGCTTAGTCGTGGCTCGGCAGGGTCAGTGCTATCACTAGGCAAGATTAGCCGCTTGCCTATATGTGTAAAATGTTTGAGCGGCAAAATGTTGCTTTAACCTCCACACACTATGTTTAATTGTATACTATATTGCCTTGCCTGTGATAGCACCGGCCCTGCGCCTGTACACAGTCTGCAGGATGGTGCTGGCACAGCGGCAGAAACCACGTGGCACCCTGAAGGTTAGGTTCGGGTCAGGCCTTGGTCACAACAAGTGACATCATGGCCATGGCAGTGTTGAGTGCCTGGCATCTGCGCATTACCAACAAAGCACCGCCGCACGTCCCCCCTCCTTGAGCGACAATCGTGATGTTGTCAGTGAATGCTGTGCAGTGAAGTGCAGCCTCAGCACTCAGTCAGAGCCCCCTGAGCCTTTTAATAACTTCTCGTATAAATATTATTTAATTGGTCCAAGTTCGACTCCCGAGACATGGTGGGCTGCTCATCCTGCACTACCTTTTGCTCTTCGGACAGTGCACCAGCCGGCAGGCCAGTAGGCCACCCCCATTGCTCGCGTGGCGGCCCCCTCTGTGCTGTTCCTGTGAGAGTGGCCCGGACCCTGTGCTGAGAAAATAACAGACTCTGCCCTCCGACACATGTGAGGTGCCGTGCTGCAGCCAACATCATGGTACATGTCCACCAACCTTCTCTCTTGTCTTAATTAAATGTTATGCCTCTTGACTGGGTAGGAATAGGGTGGCACTGAGATCCTCTGAATCAGGAAGGATGGCATCTATCGGAGAGCTCCTTCTCTTCCTCGCAACAACTTTGGCCACCTCTCACGGGAAAAAGCACTTAATCGTGATATGCCGCCTTTCATCCGATCATCCCAGTGTTTTAATGGTTTATAGAGGGTCGACAAACAGGCTGTGTTTCACTCATCTTGGGGCACGTTCTACACAAAGCATGTTACACCGACGATTCTAATTCCATTTGCTTTTGGGTATATACAGGAAATGGTGTCAATGGGTGTAAAGTAATGTGTTCGGGATATCGCAGTGTGGGCAAGTGATGTAGCTGAGATTATAACTCAGGAATGCTCATTCCTCGACCAAAAATCCTCTGTGAATTTGAACAACGTAACACAGAGCACTAAACTGTTCCCCCTACTTTGCCCAAATAATGACAGTGCGACTAGGGATGATATTTCAAAGGTATGGGGGGCTCATTTGTGTTATATGTATGCTTGTGCCTTTCAGGAGATAACTGAGAATGCTAGTATACCTTTCTGTAACGCATGACTAAGAAAAAGACAAAAGTCTTCACTTTATGGGGGAGGGTGTGTGAATAAATGACATTTTTTCAAAGTTACTCTTGCTGACAAGGTTTTGCAAGTTCGCAGCATTGTAAATAAATGATCCTTATTATTTTTGACAAACTCAGCGGGTTTGTCTAATCGCAAGTGAAAATTATACATGGCTGCATCGTACTACCAGGGTGTGGCTGGCTGGCAGTGGCCACAACCTTCAGCTTCTTTAGCATTAGCTTGACAAGCTCCAATGAGGAGACTATTTTTGGTGATCACTATGCCCTTTCATAATAGTTGTTTCATAAAATAATGATTCTGTGTTCATACAGCGCTGGCACAAAACCAAGTCTGCATTTAAAAAACAAAAGGATAGCAATTGCAACAGCAATGAACATATTTTTACCACTCGGAAATGTAACTGAGTATGTTTGCTTGGAGGCTTCACTACCTTAAAGCAAGTGTAGAGAGTAAAAACACGCTGTGGCACTTGTGGAACATGATGAATTGGGTTGTGGTAGTAGGAGCATAGGGAGCTGGAGCAGTGCAAGACTGTGCTGCTGTGCTGTTGGAACTAGATGGACTGAGTGTTCAGGGCAAGATTCTTGATCTTTTTTTGGTGTGCAGTCTTTTCAGATCCGGCCTGGGTGTGCCCTAATGTGGAAAGGCATCTTGTCTGTGCCTGTTATGGTATGTTTGAGCATTATGGTTGTTTGTGGGGAGGGTCTGCTGGTTAGGGTCTTTGCTTCAAACTTCACTTTGTGCAGTGAACAGCATCAGCTCATGAATGTCGGCCCTGTACTTTGTGGCGGTTCTGGTCGTCCCATTTGGTGCAGTGTGTTCAGTGGTGCGATGGAGTGTGATGTCAGTTGTGGTGGGAGACTGGGCTATTAAGGTGCAATGCGGATATAAGGGAACACATACCACAGTGTGTTTTAGAAAATATCAGTGTGAATAGCACTGCAGGGTGCACATGTCAATGGGCCTCATTACGACCCTGGCGGAAAGTGACTGACCGGACCGCCACAGCGTAAATAGCGTTTCCGCCATTGCACGAAGGAGCAAAGTGCGGCCCATTCCGACCCATCGGGCACGAGCACCACGGCATGGCGGAAGTGCAAAGTCCGCAATGGTGGAAATGACCCCAAAACGGCCCACACCGCCGCCGTACGGCGCCCTAGGTGCAATACCGCCACCCATCACAGCGGACACCGCAGTGTGCGCCTACCGGAAAGTACGGTGACCGTAAATATACGGAAACGGAAGCAAAAACATGGACCCGGAACGGGAAACATCCCGCCGTACACCTATAAAATCACAAAAACCACACAAGCACTAAAAACACTACCCCGAGACACACCCCAACCCGTCATCCACCCTAGCGAAACCAAGAAAAATGGGAAAAGTAGCGAAGAAAGCGTGCGACCGCAAGCGGCAGGTCCACTTCTCCCGTGAGGAACTCACCGTGCTAACAGAGACCCTCCAGGAGAATGCTGCCGTCGTCTTCTCCACGCAAATGACCAGGACTGTCAGCAAATATACAACGTTAGATATACATATCAATTGCTCCAGGTAAATAGAGAAGGAAAAACAGAAAATCACCTACCTGGGCAGAATGGACGAAGGGAAATGTCCTATGGCCCGGTGGGTACCTGTAATGGATCTCGCTGACTCTCCCTGAAGATATTAGGAATTCCCCTGAAAACCCCTCCGGAGTCCTGCTCAAAGGCTTGATCCCCGAGAGGTGCCCAGGGAAACCCTCACGGGGGAAAAAACCCTGTGGAGAGCTGCTTGAGAGCGTTGTATCACCGGAATGTTCCAACGCAGGCTGAAGATTCACCTTCAGAGTTTGGGAGCTCCTTAGCGATTGATATTAAGTTCTAATGAAGAATACAAAGTAGATTAGAATATAATTTCCTTTGTCTAGCAGAGGTCAGATCCCCTTAGAAACTTTAGTTCAAATTCTTACCCCCAATTAGTAGAAAGGGAGAAATCGCTGTGGAGGAAGGACGAGATAGCCTGGAGTCCCTAGAAGTACTGAATAGCTGGGCTAAGGAAAATAGCAGAATAGAAAAGGACGGTTAGAGAGAGAGAAATAGCTAACGATCACTACCAATAGTAGAAACAACCATAAAAATATAAAGCCTACCAGTTCGTAAACAAAGGTAGTCTCCTGGAGACTGCTCAAAGAGTTTCGGCAGTGACCCTGGGATGTTGAGGTAGGTATCCGTGCTAAAATGACAACGTGAAGAGAAAAAATAAAACGATAGCTAGATTCCCTAGACTGCTAATGAAAGAAGAAAGAATAAAAGATGTATGGAATACCTCGTGGAGGGCGAGGATCTGTATTCCTGAACCAAAGAGAAACTGAGCTGGAACCGCGCTCCAAAGGGGCGTGGTTAAAGTCGTCCAAAGTCTGACGAGTATTTTCCCGTGTTTTTGTAGCGGTCTGAAGGTAAAGAGTAAAAGGGAAAAGTAACGAGATGAGAGAGTGTCAACCGAAGTCAGGGATAAGAAATAAGGACACACAGAGGTAAACTAACAAATTGACTCACGAAGCGCTTGTATACTCCTAAGAGAGTAGCAACGCACTGGACTCCTGGAGGATCCTGTTGATAAGCTGCTTGGGAGGATGTGACATCAGAGCGCTGCAATGTGTTCTGGGAAAGAACATCTAGACTGTTGCGTGTGCTATAATCGCCAGACACGGCGGCCATGTTGAAGTGCCTCCCGGGAAACGGATCTGCCGAACAAAACATGACAGTATGCCCCTTCTTAGGACCGCTCCCTCCTGGTTTGTCAGGATGCAATAGATGAAACTTCTTTACTAGTTTGGGCGCATGTACAGCTGATTTAGGTTCCCAACTTCTATCCGCGGGTGTGTAGCCTTTCCAGTCAATTAGATATTGTAAGTGACCCCGGTGATACCGTGAATCACATATCTCTTTGATCTCGAATTCAGGTCCGGAAGCAGCCATAACTGGCGGAGGACGGGTAGAGGTTTTAGGGTGAAAGGAACTCCGATTGTCTGGTTTTAATTGTGAAACATGAAACACCGGATGGATGCGAGCCCATGTGCTCGGTAGACGGAGTTTGAAGGAAACTGATCCTATTGTGGCGATCACCTGAAATGGTCCAAAATATCGGGGAGAAAGTTTGGACGGGACTAGATGTCGAGGGAGAAAACGTGATGACAGCCAAACCCAGTCTCCTGGTTTGATTAACGGGGCTGGGGACCGGTGACGGTCCGCAAAATGCTTTGTTCTTTCCTGGGATTGTCGAAGCGCAGTGATAGCTGTGCGATGACCCTGCCGGATTTGATCCATCAGGAAATCTACATCAGGAAATTTGGACTCAGACTTCTTCAAGGTAGGAAATGACGATGGGTTGAACCCATAGGAACAATGGAAAGGAGAAGTACCGATTGCCGAGTGAAAAGAATTGTTATAAGCGAACTCCGCTAGAGGTAATAGATCCTTCCAATCATCCTGAGCCGCGGAGACATAGCTCCTGAGGTATCCTTCCAAGGTTTGGTTGAGTCTTTCTGTCTGGCCGTTGGATTGGGGGTGATAGCCTGAACTGAGGGCCCGTGAGATTCCAAGATGACGGCAGACAAGTTTCCAATACTGGGAGGTATATTGTGAACCTCTGTCCGAAATGATTGTCTCTGGTAAGCCATGTAAGATGAAAATATGGTTGATGAAGAGGCGAGCCATCAAGGCAGCAGACGGCACTCCGGCAAGTGGAATGAAGTGTGCCAACTTAGTAAAAGTATCTATAGTAACCATTATGGCTGAGCATCCTTGTGATGGTGGTAGATCCACTATGAAATCTGTGGAAATTATTTGCCACGGTCGTGAAGGCAAGGGCATCTTGACCAAGAGTCCTAGAGGAGCTTGTCGAGACGTTTTAGTTTGGAGACATATGGGACAGGATTTTACATATTCTTTTATGTCCTTTCTTAATGATGGCCACCAAAAGAAACGAGAAACCAATTCTTGGGTGGAGAGAAAGCCCCTATGTCCAGCTGATTTTGAACTGTGGCACATATTGAGAACTTCTTCCTGAAGTGTTCGTGTCGGAATATACGCCCTGTGCCCAAAGAAATAGCAACCGTCTTCCAAGGTTAACGCCAGTTGTGTAGACCGTGGTAGTTCTTTTTTGGCAATAGGACAGGATTGTGATTTCAGACGTGAGAGGAAATCGGGCACAGTATGCAGTTCCAGAGCCATACAAGGGAAGATGGGTTCAGACCTAAAAGGGTTGTTCGGGAGCTGTTCCTTACGGGATAGAGCATCCGCCTTGAGATTTTCCTTTTCTGGAATAAATGTGAATATGATTCGAAATGGAGAAAAGAAATGTGCCCATCTGGCTTGACGGCTGTTACATGTTTGGGCATATTGTAGGATCCGGAGGTTATGATGATCTGTCCGGACTTCCACTGGAAATTTGGCTCCCAATAGTAGATGGCGCCATTCTTCGAATGCTCGTTTGATAGCCAATAATTCTTTCTCCAGTACCGTATAGTTTAGCTCCGCCGGAGCAAGGGTTTTAGACAGATATGCTACAGGTCGTTCAAGATCTGAGTTATCTATTTGAAGCAAGACCGCCCCTAGAGCGTATTGAGAGGCGTCGGTTTCCACAATGAACCGACGGTTCTGATCAGGGGTTAGCAACACTGGAGCTGAGGTAAAAAGATCCTTAAGCCTCTTGAAGGCTTTATCCGTTGTTTCTGTCCAAAGAAAAGGAACCCCTTTCTTCAGAAGATTTGTCAAAGGCTGTGTAAGTCTGGAGAATTCAGGTATAAATCGTCGGTAGAAGTTCGAAAACCCCACAAAACGTTGAATGTCTTTACAGGAGGCAGGTGTAGGCCAGTCCTGAACAGCAGACACCTTCTCTGGGTCCATAGCTATTCCTTTGGCGGATAGAACATACCCCAAATAAGAAACCTGGGGCTGATGGAAAGAGCACTTTTCCAGTTTACAGTATAAATGATTCAGCTGGAGTCGCCGTAGAACCTCTTCTACATGTTTCTCATGTTCCTGTGCTGTGTTGGAGTAGACTAAAATGTCATCTAAATAAACAATGACATTGTGAAGGAGGAGGTCGGCGAACAGATGGTCCATAAATCGTTGGAATATAGCAGGAGCATTAGAAAGGCCAAAAGGCATCACTCTATATTGGAAGTGGCCAAAAGGGGTTCGAAATGCCGTTTTCCATTCATCCCCTGATTTTATTCGGATAAGGTGGTAAGCTCCTTTTAAGTCTAATTTTGAGTAGATGGTGGCCCCTTTCACAGCCTCTAAGATGTCAGGAATTAAGGGCATCGGATACTTATCGGGAACTGTGATCTTATTCAGTCCCCGAAAGTCTATGCAAGGACGGAGTTCAGTAGTGTTTTTCTTTGCAACAAAGAATAGGGAAGCGGCTGCTGGTGAGGTTGACTCTGTGATCAATCCATTCATTAAATTGGTTCTAAGGTAGTCTCGTAAAACCTCTTTTTCGTTATTAGATAGGATGTACATCCGACCAAACGGTAAAGGTTGATTTGGAATCAGCTCAATAGTACAATCATCTCTTCTGTGAGGAGGTAATTGATTGTATTCAGTAGCAGCGAATACCTCTCGGTATTGTTGGTATGCTTCTGGAAGGCCGGCAATCTGGTTTAGGGTCGTAACCCTTGGTGAATCCTGGAGAGTGGACATGGAGTCTACGAGTACCTTTTGTTGATCCTCTATGCAGTGTGCCAGACAATATTCAGACCCTAAGAAAAAAGAGCCCGCGGTCCAGTTTATGAATGGATTATGCTTTTTGAGCCAGGGTATACCCAAGATGATGGGATGATGAGCAGCTCGGATGATATCCAAGGTAAGGTTCTCCCGATGAGATGCAATGGACATCAACAGAGGGCTGGTCTGGTCTTTGATAGGTCCTGAAACCAGTGGACTTCCGTCAACGCTTTCCACTGGTATTGATTCTGCCTTTGAGGAGCGTGGGATGCCATGTGAAGCAGCCCAGTGGTCATCAATGAAGTTCCCTGCAGCTCCGCTATCGATAAGTGCTGGGATATCCCGTAAGATTCTATCTCCAAAGGAAAATGAAATCCTTAACACTACCATGTTGGTATCAGGATGGCTAGTACACATAGAAGAATGAAAAGACTGTGAAGAACCTGGCTGAAGAGTGGAATCCCGGATCGTGGTTCCTCTTACGACCGGGCGCTGGCGTTTCCCGAGCGCCTAGGGGGTGTAATCGGGCAGTCTTGTACCGTATGAGTATTGGCGCCACAATACATACACAAGCCTAAGGTCTTTCTGCGATTCCGTTCTTCTGGCGTTAAAGGCCCTCTTGCTGTTGATCCTAACTGCATAGGTTCTTCTGTAACCTGAGTCCGGGGCGAGTGGGGAAAGTTAGATGTGAATCGAGGACTCCGGCCTTTTCTCCTTTCTAACAGTCTCTCCTTCATACGGTAATCTAGCTGTAAAACTAGAGCGATGAATTCTGTTAGATCGGTGGGCCGCGGTACTCTGGACACTTCGTCTTTAAGTTCTTCCGATAACCCTCTCCTAAAGATCGTAACCTGGGCATCGTCGGACCAGGTGGTCTCACTTGCCATCTGCTTAAATTTAGTAATATAGGTTAGTATATCAAGATTTCCTTGTTTGAAATCAAGGAGATGTTCTTGGGAGGCCACCCGGATTTCTTGTCGGCCGAACATGGTGCGAATACTGTTACAAAAGGCAGTATGAGAGTCCAGAATGGGATTATTACTAGTAATCAAAGGGGTTGCCCAGGCTAAGGCTGGTCCTGTCATTTGTGAGACCATGTAACCCACACGGTCTCGATCGGTATGAAAAAATGCCCCCTTGAACGTAAATTGTACGGAACAAGAATCTAGGAATTCTTTGACCTTATGAGGGTTCCCATCGAACTGACCGCCTGGTAATGGTCCAGGCGGAACCTCTGAACAATGAGGTACGCGAGAGGCTAAAGCCTGTTGAGCTGCCTGTTGTTGGTGCTGTCGGAGGGAATTATTCTCCTGCTTAAGTTGTTGTACCTCAGTCGTTAAAGACTGTACCGCAGCAATAAGCTGCTGGATCTGCTGCTGTTGAGGATCCATTTTAAGGGATTTCTCTGAAACCGACTCTAATCACTTGGAGCTAGTCAAAGAATCTGACTACTTTCTTTTCAGGCGTTGCTAACTGTCAGCAAATATACAACGTTAGATATACATATCAATTGCTCCAGGTAAATAGAGAAGGAAAAACAGAAAATCACCTACCTGGGCAGAATGGACGAAGGGAAATGTCCTATGGCCCGGTGGGTACCTGTAATGGATCTCGCTGACTCTCCCTGAAGATATTAGGAATTCCCCTGAAAACCCCTCCGGAGTCCTGCTCAAAGGCTTGATCCCCGAGAGGTGCCCAGGGAAACCCTCACGGGGGAAAAAACCCTGTGGAGAGCTGCTTGAGAGCGTTGTATCACCGGAATGTTCCAACGCAGGCTGAAGATTCACCTTCAGAGTTTGGGAGCTCCTTAGCGATTGATATTAAGTTCTAATGAAGAATACAAAGTAGATTAGAATATAATTTCCTTTGTCTAGCAGAGGTCAGATCCCCTTAGAAACTTTAGTTCAAATTCTTACCCCCAATTAGTAGAAAGGGAGAAATCGCTGTGGAGGAAGGACGAGATAGCCTGGAGTCCCTAGAAGTACTGAATAGCTGGGCTAAGGAAAATAGCAGAATAGAAAAGGACGGTTAGAGAGAGAGAAATAGCTAACGATCACTACCAATAGTAGAAACAACCATAAAAATATAAAGCCTACCAGTTCGTAAACAAAGGTAGTCTCCTGGAGACTGCTCAAAGAGTTTCGGCAGTGACCCTGGGATGTTGAGGTAGGTATCCGTGCTAAAATGACAACGTGAAGAGAAAAAATAAAACGATAGCTAGATTCCCTAGACTGCTAATGAAAGAAGAAAGAATAAAAGAAGTATGGAATACCTCGTGGAGGGCGAGGATCTGTATTCCTGAACCAAAGAGAAACTGAGCTGGAACCGCGCTCCAAAGGGGCGTGGTTAAAGTCGTCCAAAGTCTGACGAGTATTTTCCCGTGTTTTTGTAGCGGTCTGAAGGTAAAGAGTAAAAGGGAAAAGTAACGAGATGAGAGAGTGTCAACCGAAGTAAGGGATAAGAAATAAGGACACACAGAGGTAAACTAACAAATTGACTCACGAAGCGCTTGTATACTCCTAAGAGAGTAGCAACGCACTGGACTCCTGGAGGATCCTGTTGATAAGCTGCTTGGGAGGATGTGACATCAGAGCGCTGCAATGTGTTCTGGGAAAGAACATCTAGACTGTTGCGTGTGCTATAATCGCCAGACACGGCGGCCATGTTGAAGTGCCTCCCGGGAAACGGATCTGCCGAACAAAACATGACAAGGACGGCACTTGCGAACAAGAAGGCCATATGGGCTCTGGTGGCACAGCGGGTAAGTGCGGTGGGGACCGCACCCCGCAACCCACAGCAATGCAGAAAGCGATGGGACGACCTGCGGATACGCGTCCGCAGCATACTCTCTGCCAACCGCAACATTGCCACAGCCACCGGGGGAGGTCCTGAATCACCCATCAAGTTGACCCCCTGGGAAGAAATCTGTGCCTCCACCATCGGAATGGAGAGCATAGAGGGAGTCGGAGGGATGGAGAAAGGAGTGCAGACATCCGAAGATTCAGGTAGGTGGGCCAGATAAAACAATGCTAAATCCACAATGTCCAATCATGTGAAGTACCATGTGTCCACATAGTGCAACAGAAACACATGTCCAGGAGAACGTCCACACACATCGCCCTGATAGCGCACTTTAAAACTCACAATAAATACATAAATAATTAAAAACACCTAAAACAACCACTACACGTGCAGCAGGCACACCCTAACTGCAGGCTGCCAAACAACTGCACCCTCACTCCACACACAAATGAAAGCACCTCCAAGGCCCCGACCCAAATCACACTCAGGTACCACCCCAATGGATGTGATACAATGCCATTCCAATACCCTCAGACCCATTAATAACCCTCGCCCTCCTTTACTCCACCACAGGGTCCGATCCAAACGACGAGCATCAGGACACCCCTACCAGCACACCTGCAAAGAGGGCCAAGACCAACGGCCAAAGACCCTCCACCTCAGCTGCACGCATCAAGACACGGCAGCAGCACAAATCAGGTGGCAGCACAGAGGAGGGTACATCAACAGGCACCCCAGCAGCCAGCATGCCCACAACACCACCACCACAGGTCCCCCCAACGGATGCCACAGAACGCACTGCCTCTGGTGGCAGCAGCACCATAGGTGACACCCCATTGATGGCAGCATGCTCCGACACAGAAGACGGGGATGTCGAAGTCAGATCCATCCATGACCTGTCCCAATCCCCCTGTCTGTCCCATCCCGTACAACATGAGGATACCACGCAGGGGCACCCACAAGACGACGACTGGCCATCCCCCACAAGGCCTGTGGCAAGGCAACATGAGGACAACAGCCCCTCTGTGACACCCCCGCAAATGGCCATGGCCCAGAAGAGGCAACAGTCCCTTGACCAGTTAATCGTGCAACAGCAGCAACTGGCCACGCTCCTCAAGGACCATGCCGATGAATGTGGGGGCACTAAGGCAGACATAGAAACATCAACTGAGACACTTAGGGCAGAAATGGAGAGAAGTACAGAGACACTAAGGGCACAAATGGAGAGTAGCACCGAGAGCCTGAGAGTCCAAATGGAGAGAAGCACCGAGAGCCTGAGGGGGGAACTGCATGCGACGTCCAAAGACGTATGTGCCGAACTTGCCGCAGTGCGCCGTGTGCTCACTGAGCTCTCACAAACCCTTAGGGACATGCATGGACGTGAGCAGGCAGAGACATCATCCGTTGCAAGTTCCGTCCAGGGCAGCCCCCAACGTAGATCTGGGAGGAACCTGCGCTCCACAGGCAGGGGTGCCCCTGATACCCGCAGAGGGGGCTTGCAATAGCGACAGCCCACTGACAATGAGCATCTTTGGACACTGGTGTTCGGGGGGGGAGGTAGGAGGGTGGAGGGGGTGTGTTGGGCTCACTTGGGTGGCGGGTCGATAGGGTGTTCAACATGATATCACATATGCCATAAACAGTGCACGATCAACCAATGAGATGTGTGGACAATGATCTTTGTGTACTAGGCCATCATAGGCGTACAGTCCATATTGTGCATGTACCAGACACACACAGTGCCACGAGTCCCGTGTCCATGTATCAGCCACCAGGCGTGAGTGCTAGAAGCATGCATCAATGAGATGCTGACGAATGTCATGGCCCTCCGGTGCCTCGCAGACTCCATGAGGTGCTGCCACATCCCCACCCTCATCATGACCATCATCAGGTGCTAGCAGTTCTGCGTCAGGGGGCATGGGCACATTTCTACGTACACACATGTTGTGGAGCATGACACATGCCATGACCATCTTTGCAACCTTCTCATGGCGGTACAGGAGTGCCCCGCCAGACCTGCTGAGGCAGCGGAAACGAGTCTTCAGTAGGCCGAATGCCTGTTCAATGACTACACGGGTACGTGAGTGGGCATGGTTGTAGTCCTCCTCATGCTGGTCACGTGGGTTCCGGACTGGTGTTAGGAGCCATCTCTTCAGTGGATACCCAGCATCACCTGTATGTGGACGATAAACGTATGATGTGGAATGCCATTGCTACATACGCACACCCCCCCCCCTTCCTGCCAGGTCATTGCCGAATCACATACCCCACATCATCATGCATGAAATGAGACTCACCGAGTAGCCAGGATCTGTTCCCTGCGTGTCGCTCCATGTAGCGTGGTATAGTGGAGTTCCTCAAGACCATAGAATCATGGGTTGATCCAGGGAATCTGGCACAACAATGTGTAATGATCCTGTTGGAGTCACACACCATTTGTACATTCAGGGAATGGAATTGTTTTCGGTTGCGGTACTGGGCCTCCATGGCATGTGGGATGACCAATTCCACATGGGTGCAGTCGATGGCACCAATGCAACCCGGTATGCCGGCAAGTGCATGGAATCCCACTTTTGTGTTGGTAATTTCCTGCTCCGAGCGTGGTAGAGAGATGTAGTTGTCTGCGTGCTGCAGGAGGGCATCGAGCACTTGCAATAGTGTCCGTGAGAACAGTGGCTGAGAAATGCCATGCAACTGTCCGACTGTGTGCTGGTAGGTGCCTGTGGCCAGGAAGTGTAGTACAGACACCACCTTCAGTAGGGGTGGGATGGCGGTTGGGCTATCTATCATGCTGACAAGGTCAGCCTGTGTCATGTCCACAATGGCGGCTATGGTGTCCCGGTCCAAACGGTAGAGGGTGTGGATCTGCTCATCAGTGAGGTTGAACGGATGTGCTCGGAGGCGTGGGATTGCGGGCTGCCTGCGTGGTGGTAGTGGCTGTGCTGGCGGCCCTTGCTGGCCCTGCCTTGGCCTCCTCCTCCTCCTGCGTCTCCTCCGTGCGGCCGGTTGTAGTTGGTGTTCGTCTTCTTCTTGGAGTTGGAGTACTTGCAGTGCTATCAGGTCCCCCAGGGCCAACATCGCGAGTCCTGCCGGTAGCATTTCGGTGTGGTTGTGGGAGGAGACCGGGTGTGCAAATCATGTGTTTCAGGCTGTATGGCCTCCACCTGTGGTGATTCATTCCACCTGTGCAAGCAGCTCTCCCCTTTGGGCGAGCACGTCCCGCACACAACGCTGCAAATCGAGGAATGGCATCTTGCAAATGCAATCATGTATTTGTACCCGATGGCCGTGTAACATTTGTTGATATGTACAATCGGCTATGGTCCCATTGTTTCACATACAATCTTTGCAGCCGCGAACAGACTTGTGATGGGTCAGTGGAATGTAGTACTCGAGTAACGGTGGGCCCTCATGCATCACTGTACCGAGTTGCAACGACGGGCGGGGCGTCCCATTAGTGGGTGAAGGCAGTTGCCATTTTCACACACAGCCGCACTAGATGGATTAATTTGTGATTTCAAACGGCCACAGATGCCTTTACGACGTGATGTTGCAAATGAGGAATTCGAAGGGCGGCGCTTTCGGTTTTCAGCTAGCGGCGAGGAGATGCCCACAGGTCTGACTGCAAATATAACGTTCTATTGTTCAATGTCCTTGAGACAGGGGCCATGGCGAGGAAGCAATGATTGATATGAATAGTTTGGGATGCGCAATAGCGACGTGGGCGATGAGGCCGGACGTTCCCAAATACATGTTACTTCACAACACTTGAATTACGGGCTGGTGCACTGTGGATTTTGCAGGCTGCATGACGCACAGACTCAATGGAAATTTCTAATGTTATGTGAGTAAATATTCAGGCGTTTTTATACCGGGATGAGGGAATGATGAATGGATGCATGGGCAGGTGATTTGATACAGGGTTTGCCATGTACAGGGCTTGTTGGAATCTATCCGCCTCCCCTGCGCTATGTGATGCAGGGCTGCCATAGTGGGACCATCGTCTATCTGGCCTTGTTGAGCCCTCCCTGTCTCGACACGCCTTCAGACACTTGTGTCCATGCACGTTAACATTCCCATCTGATGGAATCTGTTTTGACTGACGCATGCACAGGTACACTTGTTTGTGATGGTGTTTACACCTCGATATAGATGGTTATGAGTCACAAGTGGTTTTGGGGTGGTGATGATCCTTTGGAGTGGGCTAGCATGCATATGGCTGTGGATTTAGTGTGATCATTGAAGTGAGTTGTTCGAATGTAGTTCTGATGGCCATTCTGTTCTTTTTCTTTTCTTTTGGTTGACAGGTATCTCCTCCCCTTTTGCCACTGCCATCTGTATGCCACTCCTGCAGATGGCTTTTACTCCCGACACCTGCTGCTTCGTGTTAATCAGTGGAGCAGCATTACGATCTTATGGGACGATCGCCAATGGGCCACATGCCCTTACGCAGTACTAGTGGCTCGGAGCAACATTTCGGCCTTTCAGCTGGACTAGTGCCTCCCCATTGGGACGGCCCTGCGGTTCTGTGCGCTTCCATGTTGCCTTTTCGTACGTGAATGTGGCTCTGTGTACCATGATGGAACAGGGCGTCTCACAAGTAGTAGCTGGTCATTCCTTGCGGATGCAGCCCACAATGGTGATATGTGTTTTGGAGTTCATGGACTAATGGCTGTATGGGCTTGGTGATTTTGTTGTGCATTAAATTTCTATTCTGATATGGGCCGTGTAGCGTTCTTCTTTGCGAGTGATGTGGCATATTCCTATTTGGGGAGCGATGTATTGTGAGAAGATCTGCATTGGGTTCCAGCTTCGGAGTTTAGTTGCGTGGTACTGTGCTGGGCGCGTTTGCCTACGGAGCCCAGTGAGGTCAGGGATGGGGGCTGCCAATATGACTGTTTGAATGTTGTCATGCTCAGGGGCGGGGGATTGGGTTTTGTGTAACAGATGCCGGTCAGCCAGGTGGACTGGTGGAATGTTGTGCTTTTCGGAATATTGCTGGTCACAGGTGCCTGTGTTTGCGTGCGTTTCGGGGGGGGGACTGTGGTCATGTCCATTGGAATGGCTTCTGTATTCGTGCCATCTGTGCCCTGCAGCTCCCATTGGCCCCTCTTGTGAATCTTTTGTTCGTTGGCATGCATGGGTGACTTGTACATTTCACTGGTTGCATTGTGACTTCATTGCACCTACGGGGAGTTGTACTTTGTGGGCAGGGAGCGGTGTACAGGCACTCAGTGGGGCCGTTTACGGTTGATTCGCGATGCCGTACTTCTCACCATGGCGGAATGGTACTTTCCGCCATGCTTGATGGCGTTAGGTACATGTCCGCTAGGGTCGGAATTCGCGTACCCTTGCGCCATGGTGGTATTTACGGTTTGGCATGGCGCGCGCGTACTTGGTGCAGTTAGCGTTGGCGTTCACTACGGTGTCGCTAATGGCTTCGTACTTTGCGGTGACGGGTCATAGTCGCACCGAGCGCTATTCGATGGCGGTATTGCATTTCCGCCATCGTTTTCCGATTTCCGCCAGGGTCGTAATGAGGCCCAATGTGCTTTAACAAGGAGCACGTACAGCTGCAAGTCCTCCACTTCCCACATCTAATGAGGACCGTTGGTTGAGAATGGTTAGGATCTGGAGTGGAGTGTGGGGGGCGCCAATCTGACAGTTTACCTAGGGTGGCTCAATTCTTTGAACCGGCCCTGTGGCTCGGTTAACGTGGATGTTCTAATGGCTAGGCCTGTGGTGACCTCTTGTCGGTAGTATGAGGTGATGGTTCTTAGAGGGGTGTAAATTAGTCAGGAGAAGGTAGGAGTAAGCCTTACAAGGTGAAACAACCTGCAACTCTGCCACTCCCCTTTCTCTCTCTCTCTCTGTCTGAAATCAAAACAGTGTACTGCATGAGGAACAAAACACTCATCTGCTCTGGCAGATGGGAAGGAGTACACGGGGGGCTGGGAGGAGAAGAGAAGTGAGGATAAGGAATATCTGAATCGGCTACAAGAGAGATATAATGTCATGATCTCTGCTTCCAAAAGGTCAGGGTTTTCCCAACTCCCTAGGAAGCAGATCCATAACCCAGGTTCCGAGTGCCAACCAGTCCCAATTGGGACCTTTTGGACCCAGTCCTGGCGCCAGTGGCACCAGGCTCATAAATATGCCCAGTCCCAGCGCTGGAAGCGCCGGGCTCATAATGCTTGGGTGGACTTACCTGCAGCAGACCATGCTGCTTACTTGCCTGCCAGTTGAGCCTCTGATCCTCTTCTGTTTGGAACTACTTTTCCTGTTGGGTGGGGCTGGAGCCACTCCCTAGATTTAGAACACTGGAACTCTTCTGGAAGGCAGGAACTCTTTTCTTACCAGGAACTCTTTTCTTACTTAGGCGTGGCTGTGGAAGGAGACACCTAAGCACTACAGGAGGCTATTTAAACCACACCCGGTGGATGAATCTTGCTTTGCGTTATTCTGCACCCTCTGCAGCAGGACGCTCATCGTGTCTTCTGCATCCAGTCCTGGGCCTAAGGAAAAAGGCTTACCATCCTGAATCCAGTCTTCAGCAACACCTATAAAGACAAGAAAGAACAGGTTAGCATTCCGGCATCTGAAAGGCAAAGGCTTACCATCCTGAATCCAGTCTTCAGCAACACCTATAAAGACAAGAAAGAACAGGTTAGCATTCCGGCATCGGAAAGGCAAAGGCTTACCTACTCTTCGTGCGCTCCGGAGGTCTTCATACTGCATTCCGGCATCTGAAAGACAAAAGCTTACCAACTCTTCGCACGCTCCGGAGGCCTTCGGCGCTGCATCCGCATCTGAAAGACAAAACAAGGTGCGTTTAAAGACATTGGGGAACTTTAATACTCACGTGCCATTACTCCTTTCCACATCTAATCCAGTGGGTATTCCGGCACCCTGCAGCCGCTCCGAACTCGTACCTGCAAAATAAAAAGACAGTTTGAGCGCATCGTGAAGCAGGCAACAAGCACTTACTCACGTGCTTCCAGGCGCTTCTATTCATCACACGGGCTCCATCTTCAACTCACTTCAGCCCGTCATCCGCCATCGCCGGAACCCTGCAAAACAAGAGACATCATTACTAAAGACTTTAAAAAGACATTTGAATGACTCGAAACTTACCGTTCGTGCAGTAAACGACGGACAGCAGCCCTCTGAAGTCAAGAGGCCTGCGCTTCCTATCCATTGAAGAATCTGGCTACAGCACCCTGCCCCGAGGCAGATGGAGAGCTCGGCATTCACTTACCTAAGGTGAGAGCGTTAACCTTTGGGGTCTACAGGAGAGGAGAAGAGGAAAGAGATAGGGACACCCCAATAACCCCAGTTCATTAAACCCATATTTTCTATCTGCAGATATCTTACTCTACACGTCAGGCATACAGTGCACAGAGGTCCAGCCCAAAGAGCCAACCGGGTGCTACACATCACCTTTGAAGATACGGTAGTCGCCCAGTCAAGACCGGCGCCTCTGCAAGAATCAGGTGAGCGTTACATATAAGGACCGAAACACATTACTATGGCTTTCCAACAAATCACAGACTTCAAAGAAACAAACAAACAGCCCACACAGAGAGGTTATGCTTGTCTTCCCTAGACCATCTGCCAAACGTAACACATGTTTGTGTTTGCCTTGAATCTGACTCTGTTTTTTGTGATCTGAGCACCCCTGTCTTTACCACCCTTTTATAACAGCATTTCCAATTATTCAAGCACTAATAGGCCAAGATCATGGCCTGGTTATACTCACTTAAATGTGGGATCATAAAGTTCAGTTCAAACAAGTTTCTCCACGTCCAGTTTTTAGTTGCTTCAATCCTGATACTGTAGGCCATGCATGAATAATATGCAAGGAAAAAGGTCTATGATCATATAAAAAAGGCTCTGTATAAAGAGCAGAATAGTCAAAAAAAGTGCATTGCTTGAGTAGACAGCACCTTTTATTAGTATTCATTCCCACTCGTCAATGCTAAGTGGAAGGGACAACACATTTTGAGTTGTGCTCTGTGTGACTATACATTTTATGGAATTTACACTATGTTCTGGTTGCAAGCATTCTTTTCATATCTTGCTTAGAAAATCTTAACCTAAAACAATTAATGCCATTAATTTCGTACAATCAAATGATAAAAACAAACACATTACATCAACAATTTATTTTTATAAAAAACTTTGTAAAATGTTGGATTCATCAAACATATCAATAAAGGAAAATCTGTATTTTATGACATTTACATATAGAAACCAGTTAAAACTGGCCACAATGTGCTAATACAATCAAAACTAATAACACCACTAATTAAAGACAATAACAACAGTGTGCAAGTGATAATAAGAAAGCCTTGTTGATTATAAAACCTACAAAAACATTCATGATAACATAACACTATACAAAATTCAAAACTACTTATTTAATTTAATCAAATGTAAATACTTTCCATTCTATATTCATCCCAAACTATGTTCATTCTTTTTTTTGGATGAAAATTAATTAGTCCTACTATGTTATGGTCATATTCAACAAAGAACGTGTCCATGCTGTTTTTTGGTTGGACATAAATTAATTGAAATTGCGATATAGTTTATTCAATAAAAACTGTACATTTGTGCTGTTGTTTAACTGGCAAACAATTAGTTAATTAATACCAAAAATGAGCTGTCAGAATGTCTGTTGAAAATCAAACTCCACCGTCCTGTGTCACAACCTACTTCTATCCCTTAGACTGTCACTAAAGAATAAGTCAACAGAAAAGTTCCTTCTCCAGGAGAATGACTCCCTTCCTCTGGCAGATGGGTGGTAATCCCAGAAATGTTCTTTGCCAAAAAGGATACCAGCAGGAATGGATCCCTTACTTTGGCTCCAACAAATCTTACAACAGTTAACTTTCAGGACCATGAAAATGAATCCTTACTCTTGATATTGGTTCACATGCTCAAATATAGTTCACACAAAGGCCAAGGGGAATGACTCCCTTCCGCGGGTGTTTCTTGATCAAATGATACTTCATGTTTCTTCAACTTCCATAGCCAGGAGAATGACTTCCATCTCCTGGTAGTGGCTCTCTCACTTTAATATAGTTCATAGCAAATCCAGGGGGAATAACTCCCTTCCACTGGTGTCTCTTAACCAAAACGACTTTCAGTTTCTTTCAACGTTCGGAACCAGGAGAATGAATCCCTTCTCCTGCTAGTGGCTCACTCTCTTCAATATAGTTAATACCAAAGCCAGGATGAAAGACTCCCTTCCTCTGGCATCTCTCAACCAAAAATACTTTCAGTTTCCTACAACTTTCAGAACAAGAAGAATGACTCCCTTCTGATA
Organism: Ambystoma mexicanum; assembly: GCF_040938575.1. Classification (NCBI taxonomy): domain Eukaryota; kingdom Metazoa; phylum Chordata; class Amphibia; order Caudata; family Ambystomatidae; genus Ambystoma; species Ambystoma mexicanum. The sequence goes on along the minus strand of NC_090940.1, from coordinate 498,032,829 downwards.
TTGGCAAAGTCCTTCTCAGGGCCTCATAGGACTCTTGCCTTCCCCTGCCATGATGATGCTTTCCTTAGATACTTAATATGTTTCTGTCTGATGGTCAGTGGGCTTGTTGTTGCCACTGCAATGAGGAAGTTTTCCTCTGATACTCACCATACATGTGTTCAGTCCCCAGACCCTTCTCTGGTGGTCAGTTGGGCTTATTGCGGCTACTGTGATGAGGATGTTCTCTTCTGAAGCTCAATATTTTCGCATTCAGGTCCCAGACCCTTTTATAGTGTTCAGTAGGCTTACTGCGGCAACTGTGATGAGGAAGTCCTCTGAAGCCCGATCACCCTTCCCTGTAGTTTACTGACTACTGGGTCAGCGTAGAGCTTCTCAAGCCTGACGCTCTTCCACCCCGGTGTCTACTCCGAGTCTCTCATACTTCAGGCTGCCATGGATTACCTTGTATTGGGGCACGTCCCTCCGACTCCTCTGGCTTTTCTTTCCTCTTCTGCAGCAGTGCAGTGGCTCCGTACTCTCCAGGACTGTTTGGCTTCTCTTTCCTGCATCACATTCGGGTCTGCTCCAGCTGGACCCATAGAGAACTCCCTCAACACATTTGCTGGCTTCCTCTGCTAGTGGTTCACTCTGATCAGTCGACAGGATTCGAAACTCCAGCTCACACCTGTTGCATCTCCCAACTGGGCTTGATGAAGTCTTTAGTGCTTCTTCTCTTCTTATACAATGAATGTTACCAGTCCCACTATGGGGATTATCAAAGTCTGTTGTTGTTCTTGATGGATTGATCTTCATGCATCCTTGGTACCAGTACTAGCACAGTAAGTAATCTTCATGTCTCCTGTGATCATTATAATCCAAGTACTTAATGTTGTGGTGGTTTCTCCTAAGCTACAGAAATTCATGGATCTGCTTTCAAGAAAGTTATTTGGCATGGGGGAGGGGAGGTTGGGGGTTGACATTGACCAACGGCCTACAGCCTAGGTGATTGTACTTATCCCCAGAGGGGAGACCCTACACATGAGGTCCCCCTGCATTTTACCACCACTAAGGGGGACATTTGGGTAGTGGTGTACCTCCCTCGCCTCATGGGAAATCCATGGGAATCATCCATCACATTTAATAGTATTCAACCCCACTCCTCAATGATAGGTGCTCCGGTGTAGATATCATTTTTCTGAGCTTATTTAGCAAGCATATTTTCGGGTGTTAGTAAGGTTAATCCATGCTACCATTAGGTGGACACATATACCCCTCAAAAAGTGAATATGACAAATGCTTTTATAATTCCTTCATCATACTTTTCTCCATCCATCAACAATGCTTCGTTCATCTTCCAAAACCCCCAGAATCTTTCTTCTACCAATTTCTACTTTTACCATTCTTCCTTCACTTTCCCTTTTACTTTTTGAAAAGTATCACCCTCACTCATCCTTTCACTCCATTATTCTATTGGCAGTGCTTTACTGTAACACACAAACGCCATGCCAGCTCCCATCACATCTTCTTCTTCTTTTCCAGTCCTTCCTTCAACTGCTTGCTACAACAGCTTTCTCAGAAGAAAGTTTGATATTCAATGTTGCTTTACCTTTAAACACATTATTATATATTTTTATTCTTGCAACTGTAAACTTCGGTGAGCTCTTCAATAATCAATTAAAAGTATATTTCCGGATACAAATCCCATGAAGTACGATATATATATATATTCAATGAAAAAACTTTTTTAAAGGGTCGTTATGGTTACAAGTAAAACCGAAAAAACCTCAGAAATTTGCCAGTTATGGTAAGATAAGCAACCATAACTCACGCCACCACTGTGCACTGCTAAGACTAACACCCAGGATATCATAAATTACATCACAAATGTCATTTATGACATCGCCGATGACATCACATGTGAAATTAATTTTGAGACAAAGTTCCCATGTTACGTTAAGTTACGGCATATGTATACAGCGCTGTGGACCCTCAGGCATAAAGGCGCTGATGGAAGGAAATACGCATAACACATAACATTTATGGCATCAGATTAGTTAAGTTAGTGAAAGGATAGACAGGGGTAATGGTGTTAACCTTTACATGGGTGTTGGCCCTCTTTTAATTGCAGATAGGGACCTCTGGAGTCTTAAGTCTTTTGGTATCTTGTTCCAGATTTTAAGAGGAGATGAAAAGAAGGCTCCTTTCTCGGCTTAAGCAGTTCTACATCTGCTCTGAATAAGAAGATTCTGCCCATTAGACCTCAAACCCCAACCATTAGGTTTGTCGGTAATGGACTCCTGCAAATAGTATGGCATGATATCTAGTCTGCACTTGAAGGTAATGGTGAGAAGCCTATATGATATTCGCATTTCAATTGGCAGCCAAGGGAGGGACAGTCTGGTGCTCGTTCCGTGATCTCTTCTTGAGAGACCCAGTACTACTCGTACCGCTCTGTTTTGCATGATTTGAATCCCGGTTAGGTCACGTTTACTGATACCAGCTAATAAGCTCCCACAATAATCCATTTTAGCGCCAGTGATGGCTCTAGCGATGGTCTGAGCACTTGCTTGAGTGATGAGCGGTTTAAGATGGTGGAGTAATTTGATGTAGTACGGTGAGGCAGTAAACACACTAGAGACGTTAGATTCCATAGTTAGTGACTGATCAAGAGTGACACCCACAATTTTAAGTTTGGGTACTGGAACGATAAGGTCAGTTCCTAACCTAAATATGCCAAAATTACTATCTAGTTTTTTTAGAGCAACCAAACTCCCCACTATCATGAGCTCTGTTTTACTTTTATTGAGGGCCAGATTGTTGTCAAGCATCCAGTTCTCAATAATGGTGAAGATTATTTTCAGCTCCAATTCGTCCTGCGCGTGACAGCCTGAGAGCGGGACGACACATTGTGTGTCGTCCGCGTAGTTACAAAACATTATTCCCTCTCCCTCTAACTCAAAGAAAACCTGCATCATAAATATGTTAAAGGGACATGGTGATGTTCTGGCACCCTGTGATACCCCAAAAAGGACCGGAATAGGCGATTCCTCAGCAATTTCAGAACAGACTATACTTACTATGTTCTCCAGAAACAAGGCTATCCAGGAGATGGCAGAAGGTGAAAAATTGGCAACCTCAGAGAGTCTGTGTCCGTATTCCACCTTGTTGAGGATCTTCAGAAGAAAAGGTGTGTTCAAAATGGGGTAGTAGTTTAGAGGATTGTCCCTAGCTAGTCCGACTTTCTTAAGGATAGGCGTGACAATAGTTTGTTTCGGGTTGTCGGGTACTAAACCTTTTCCCAGTGAATCATTGACAAATATGCAGATAACTTTTATGAGGTAGGGAGGGCAAGTCTTTATAATCAGTGAGGCACAGAAGTCGCCTTTACACCAAGTAGGTTTTAATTTCTCAATGACTTGCTGTAAAGTCTGCTCTGTTATGGGGTGAAAATGAAAATGGGGGATAGTCAATTGACATCTAGATGGCTTCTGGAGCTCACTTATAGGCTTAGCAGGTAAGTTCTTCTTTCTTTCCTGCATTCCTGCAGTAATACCAAGAGTTTATTATACATGCCCTCTTGAATACTCTGCATCAGGCAACGTCTCAAATCTCCAGTTTGTCAGCTGGTGGGGAGGACATCCTCTTGTTCCTTTAGGTTTTTAAAAATGTCCTTCGCATCTGAGGCGACGTTAGCTATTCTTAAGTTGTGATAGTTTTGTTTGGCCTCTATAATTGCTGATTTGTATTACTTTGCTGGCGTCTTATAAGCTTGCAACAGAGCAGGAGTCTACACAGATTTCCATAGATAAAAGGATCTAGGTACTAGGGCCTTAAGTGTTCTATGGTCAACTGAGAACCAGGATTGGCTTGTCAGCTCATGGCCCTTTTGTTTCTTACAAGGGGTTGTGTTCATAATGTTGGTTACATGATGTCAGGGGTGATTGTGTAATGTTAAACATGTAATAATTAGCTAATAATTCAAGACTTACTACACACTTGTGCTAGTACAAACAATAATATGAAGACCAACAATGCATACAAATCAGGGGCACATACATGGAAACTAAAGTAAGGAAGAAAGAAACAGCATCATCAGAAAATGTTAATAGCATTAAAGTTTATCTTCATGTATACAAATTAATTGTGTGTTTGAGGCCTGCATTTTGCCCCATGTAGGTGAATCGTGAGCTGAGACCAAACCCTAAGAAAAGCACTTCAAGAACATATGACAAGGTTAACGTCTACATATACAGCACCTTTTTAATTTTAATATTCTGACTGTTAGTGAACAAAACCATCTGGCCTAGATATTTAAGTGAACAAAAACAAGTGGGCCAGATATGTGATGTCATCAGTGACATTTGTGATGTCATCTTTGATGTCCTGGGAATTAGTCTTAGCAATGCGGAGTGGTGGAACGAGTTATTGTTGCTTAGCTTACCATAACCAGTGAATTTCTGAGGTTTTTCAGTTTTACTTGTAACTATAACATTCCGTTAACAAAGTTTTTCTACTGAATGTGATAGGTTTTTATTAGTGCAACTTAACCATAATTTCCCTCTAACAATGTTTTTTCATTGAATTTCATAGGTTTTTATTAGTGCAACTTACTTAACCATAACGCCCCTTTAACAAAGTTTTTTCAGTGAATCTTATAGGTTTTTGTTTACAACTTAAACCAAAAAGTTTATTTCAGAGAATTACATGGGTTTTTACCAGTGTATGCTGTTTTCATACAACTTACTAATATCATACTTACCCCAAAATAGCAAAGTTTTTGTCCAATTTATGTTTCACCTAAAAACTCTGCCTACTCCCACCTAATAGCTTAATTTTTAACACTTCTGTACTTTTTCCACTGTTATTGCTTCCGTCGAGGTCCAGGACATCTGACGTCATCGTGGAGGTTCTAGACAGTGCCATGTGACCATGCGCTTCCACATGGCATGATGATGTGTCCATGAATGCGCATGAACTTCATGTTCGGGTCCTTGCTTCGGAACTGCTTTTTCTACTGATCTAGGAACTTTCAAGTTCAAAATGTACCGTTGCACAGTTCCTACACTTATTCTTACTCATTATCCATTAACAATCTAGTAGAAAGCACACACTTGGAAGAATAGTAGCAAAACAGCAATTTATCTTAAAAATGGCATTAGCTATTGCCATCCTTCCTCCCCAAGAGCCACCACCACCACCAGTTGGAGGACCCACACAACAAAAAAAGCACAGTAGTTCCAAAGACAATGGAGAGGACCAAGAAGATGAGGTAGAGGAAGTGCCTATCTCTAGCACCCAGAGAGAATTAAGGTTGTGGCAGTTCTTTACCACTGTTGGGACTGTACCAAAAACGAAAGCTACAAAACTGAAATGCACTGAATACATCTTTGTACTCAGTCGCGGACTACCTGGACATTACTCCTACAGGACTAACAAGTAGTAGGCTGTCTTCCTCCACATCATCTTCCTCAACCAATACTGTAACCACACAACCTATGTCGGTGGGACACAAAATCCCACTAGCTATCTTTCAAGCACTTAAAGAGGCTGTTGATCCATATCTTTAGAAAACAACAGTCCTCTGTATATACTTCAACACACCACTCTTCAGGTGGAAGAAATGTCGACATGGTTTTGGAGCTGTAATCAAGGAGCATGAGAAACACTGCCCACCACCTTAGAAGTAACACACGTACAACATCTTCCCCTGTCCACCTGCCCCTCCATATTAGTGCTTGGTGCCTCTTCCCTAATTTCCCTCCTCACCTTATGTTATGTTATGTTACTTGGCATTTATATAGCGCCTTATATATCATTGGTATGACCTCAAAGCGCTGGTAGGCTGTACGCCCTTGGGAACCGTAGTTCAAGTCAGTAGAGCAAAACAGTTTTGTATGGTGCGATGGTGCACCGGATATGTGTGCAGCTGATGCAGTTGTTGGATGACAGCTGCTTTCTAGCGATAGGTGTGGTGCTGAAGAAATCAGTTGGATGTGTGCAGTCTGGTGGGTGGACGTTCAGACTGGATTCTGGTTACGTTAGGCTTGAGGAACGCCTATGTGAACAACTAGGCTGGAATGTGCTCAGCTAGCTGTGTTTTATTAGTGTGATGATGGTGTTCATGGAGTTGTATTTGTAAGTGAACAGCCAGGCCAAATTATCAGGGGTATAGCTGTGTTCTAGTTGAATGATGGATGTATAGTGCAGAGTAAGTGTAGTTGTGTGATGTGGTGGTTATATGTAGAGGCGTCTGATACAAGGCATGTGGACAGGACGGTGAGGCCATACAAAGTGACATACAGATAAGTACCATCCACTCCATCCGTATCATTGGTTTGATACGTACCACCCACTCCATCCGTACCCTCCACTCCATCCGTATTATCAACTCCATCCGTACCATCTACTCTGTCTGTACCATCCACTCCATTTGGTCCATCCACTCCAAAAGTTCCATCCGTTCCATCCACTCCGTTCGTTCCATCCCCTCAGTTTGTTCCATCCACTCCAGCTGTTCCATCCACTCCATCCGTGCCATCCACTCCATCGGTACCATCCACTCCATCCGTACCATCGGTAGCATCCACTCGATCCGCGCCATTCACTCCGTCCGTACCATCGGGAGCATCCACTTCATCCGTGCCATTCACTCCGTCCGTGCCATCCACTCTGTCAGTGCCATCCACTCCGTCCTTACCATCAGTACCATCCACTCGATCAGTACCATCCACTCCATCTGTAGCATCCACTCCATCCGTTCCATCCACCGCATCCGATTCATCCACTCTATCCATTCCGTCCACTCCATCCATTCTATCCACTCTACCTGTTCCTAGTCATACTGTTCTAACCTCTCCTGCAAACATTTTTTTTGTTTAAAAACAACAAAAGAAAGGTTTGTTTAGGAACCACCTTTCACAGTTAAAAAATAGAACTAAAAAAATGTCTTAGGACTCCACCTACTTTACATTTCTCAGTAAAGTACATAGACTCAATAGGTTTTCCAACATTTCCATTATCATTTTTTTCATTGTTTTTTTCATTTTTTTTTTTCTCTGGAGTTCATGTTGGTTTGCTATCTGCCTGTGATCTTACAAGACTGGTGATGGAACATCTCCAGGCTGTAACTGCCCCTTGCACATTAGGTAGGAGCATTTCAGGAAGCAATCTGGAAAAACGAACATTGTTCTGTGCAAAATAAAATAGAAAAATAGTGTTTTTGCAAATTTCAGAAAAAAAAAGAAAAAGCTTACCGGAGCATTTCTTTTGTAATCCTGCACGTTTTCCTTCAGTGCCCATGTTCCTGTCTGCTGCCCACATGCTCATTCTGAGGTGAGAGCCACTTCAGAAAGCCTTTTCTGGGCCCTCATGGCTTTTCAAACATGGCTGCCTTATTTTATTAACACTAAAGGCTTCATGTGGCCTCCGGAAACTGCCTTTTCTGCCTGCCTATTGGTTACCTGCAGTATCATATTGGCCTATTGTGGACCGGCAGTCTTCGGCTGGCCCACCCCTTCCTATCCGCTTACAGGCTGCCACCCCTGGAATATTGGACTACCATGACTCTCCTACATTATTCTGCATGGGTTAGTTCCCTGCTTCTTGTTTTCCCTGTACTTCCTTTCTCAGCAGGTACTCTAAGCTCTCCCTGTTACGTACTCTTTTGAAGCTGTTCTGTACTCACCTTTACCATCTGATGCTCACTATCAATTCCTTAACTATCTGGCCCTCATTTAACTTGAAAGTCAAACTTGGGTGTATTTTGCATTTAACTTGAAACTCAAACTTGAGTGTATTTTGCATTTAACTTTGGCCATTGATTATAACCTGCTAGCCCAGTGACTGTTCACTACTGCTGCACTTGCTTACTCCTCCCTCTGCCTCCTCTCTTCATACTCATGGCACTTTCTCTTTCTCCCATCTATTCCAACTGCTTCTCTATCAACTATCCTTCCCTTCTCACAAAGTCTGGAAAGAAGAATTTTAAAAAGGATGTCTTGGCCTCCAAACCTGGTCTCCCTATCACTGATACTGATACTTATACCAGCACTTCTTCCAGGCAAACCCTCACTGACATCCTCTTTGTTGTTCCTTTGCCAGATCTATGGACCCCCCACATGGTCTCTGTGCTCTGTCCTGTCTCCTACTCTCCCATAAATGGTGGCATTCACTGGGATGTCCTCATGGCTCATTTCGACTCTTCCAGAGTCATCCTTAAGGTCTACCTAAATGGAACTGTCATGGTCCAATGTCCTCAGGCCAATCTCCTCCTATTTGGTAGGTGTTTCCCACACCCCATCAACTTCCATTCATCTCCTGCTGTCTCCGCCTTTCATTCCTTGGCTACCTTACCCACTCTTCCCTCCTCTACCCCTCTTCAGGCTACCTCCACAACTCCCCAGGGTGTACCTCTCATTTGTACCCCTCACCGGAAAGTCTTTAAGGCCGGCAACCTTCTTCATCTTGCCACTCTCAACTCTTGCTCTGCTGTCAAACACTCCTCTGACATCTGCCACCTCCTTGAAGAACTGGACCTTGATGTCCTTGGTCTTACGGAGACATGGTTCACGGCCAGCTCTGTCACCATCTTTGACACCCTCCTCCCTGATGGCTACAAGATCCTCTCCATGCCCAGATCCACTTGGCCTGAAGGGGGTGTAGCCCTGATCTTTCCTGAGTGGATTCCTGCCACTATCATTCCCACTCAGATCTACACCTCTTTCAAATGCCTTGTCTGCAGGCTTTCAATCTCTCCCAGTCTCTCTCTTACTATTGCTACTCTCTACTGGCCCCCTGGTCAAATCACCTCTTTTCTCTCTCAGTGGGCTGACCGCTCCTCCTCCCTCCTGGCCTCAACCACTCAACTCCTCCTCCTTGGTGACCTCAACATCCACCTCAATTCTCAGTGTCCCTCATCTCTGCTCTTTCGCGTCCTCTGTGATTCCCTTTGCCTCTCTATCCTCCCCTCTGGCCTAACGCACTCTGCAGGACACACAATTGATGTCCTGATCTCCTCTGGCCTCCCTCTCTCTATTACTCTGACCACTCCTCTCTCCTGGGGTGACCATTGCCTTCTCTCCTCTCATCCCTCACTCTATTCCCCCTTAGCCAAGCCCAACCCAACACTGTCACCTACCTTCTTGGTCATCCGACCTATGAAGCGTGTGTCCGTTGAGACTTTCGCTCCCACCTTATCCCCCCTCCTCCTCTGGCTGACTCACACCCCGGACACAGTCTGTCTCTTCTCTACTCTTCTATTTCTGATACTCTTGATGCTCTTGCCTCTGTCATGAGGATCCGCTTGAAGTCCAAAGCCAAGTGCAATTCCTGGTATGACTCTGACGTAGCTACACTTAAACCTAAGTGTAGGGGGGCTGAGAGGAAATGGAGGGCTTCTTGGTCATATTCTGACAAACTGGCCTGTCGCCTGCTGCAATGGCAATACCGACTCTGTTCGCATCAAGAATAGAGTCCACATTCAAGCCTGTGTCTTTGCAGCATCTAAAAACTCGGCCAAGCTTTTTAAAATCTGCAAGGAGCTTGCCAACCCTGATGCAGTCTCTACCCCTCCTGTTACCTCCCAGGCTCTCTGCAATGCCCTTGGCTCTCACTTTATCTAAAAAATCCAGGACATCCTGTCCATCCTTCCCTCCCCCCTCCTATTCCCTCTGGGGCTGTGCTTGCTGCCCCACCCTTAACCACCCCCCCACCCTCCTTGCTGTCCTTTCCTCTTTTCTCCCCTGATGAGGTCGCTAGACAAGTCCGATCTATGAAAGTGTTGTCAAAACAGGTTAACCCCTGTTTCTCTAACATCAAGGACCACATTGACACCCTCAATCTGGCCCTTTGTGATTTTTGTAACCACTCTTTTGCCTTGGGATCCTTCCCCTCTCCTCTAAAGCACTCCCTTGTGCATCCTCTTCTCAAGAAACCCACAGCTGATTCTTCCTGTCCTGCTAACTATAGCCCAATTTCCATGACTCCCTTTCTGGGCAAACTCCTGGAAAAGCTGACCATCTCTCAACTGAACCATTAATCCGATTCTGTTGGCTGTCTCCATGAGCATCAGTCTTTCTTCAGAGCTGCCAGAAGCATGGAAACTGCTCTCCTGAACATCTGTGAAGATCTGCTCTCCACCTTGACTCTAACATTCCCTCTGTCCTCATCCTACTTGGTCTCTCTTCTGCCTTCAACACAATCAACCATACCATCCTACTCAACAGTATCCATTATAACCTGGGTATCACTGATCAGGCACTGGCCTGGCTGACCTCTTTCCTCTCTGATTGACCCTCAAAGGTCCAACTTGGGTCCTTCCTATCATCTATCTTCCTCTCTACCTGTGGTGTTCCCTAGGGGTCTAACCTCTCGCCCTGGCTTTTCAACCAATACCTGGCAACTCTCACCCACATTTTCTGCTCAAATTTCCAGTGCTATGCTGACGACACTCAACTCATGTTCAGGCTGCCCTCGGCCACCTCCTCTCTCTATCTCATCTCTGATTGCCTAACTGCCATTCAAGATTGGTCTGCCACCAGTGATATTTGTCTGAATGCCGGCAAGACAGAGATCCTCCTCATCGGCACACCTTCACCATCATTTCCCTCACTCTCTGGCCAGCCTCCCTTGGCTCTCTTCCTAACCCCACCTGCAAGGCTAAGAACCTCTGGGTCATCTTTGACTCCACACTTTCCTTCTCTGTCCATATCTCTGAGGTCTCTAAAAATTCAAACTCCTATTGCACCTCCTCAGAGGCACTCTGCCTTTCCTCTTCTTCCCCCAGAAGCTCACTGTCCCCCAAGTTCTAGTTCTCTCTAGGTTGGACTATTGTAACAGCCTCTTTCTAAATCTACCTTCCTCTAATCTCTGCCCTCTGAAACTAATCCAGAACAGCGCTGCGAGACTTGTGCTTGGCCTCAAGCCCTGGGATCGTATCTCTCCAGCTCTGAAATCTCTCCATTGGCTACGAGTAGATGCAAGGATTAAATTCAAAACACTCTAAATTGTCCACAAGGCTTACTGGGGCCTGCGTCCAAAATACCTTCAGCTATCCCTCCGCAGATACCTCCCCTCTCAAGCTCTTCGCTCCTCTACGTCTAACTCCCTCAGGGTCAGTTGTTTTTCAAGAAATGAGTTGGGGGTAGATCTCTGTCTTCGGCAGGGGCTTCCTTGTGGAATAGCCTCCCTGCCACTCTAAAACTTGAGGAGGACCTTCTCCGGTTCTGGAAGCACCTCAAGACCTTCCTCTTTGCTTCTGTCTTTGCTCCCCCTCTTCCCTGCTGATCTGCTCTCTCTTGGCACTATGCACCTGGCCACCCTCTGTTCCCTGGGCCCAGGTACCTGCTCACCCTGTCACTCTCCTGCACTGCCTCCTGGCCATCCCTTGCATTGGGGACTCTATCTGTATCCATACAGTCCCCCACCCCACCATGTTCTTCTTTTTCTGCACTTATAAGACTTACCCAGTCTCCTGCCGTAAACACAGCACTTGCCATTTGCTGGATGCACCACCACTGTTTTTTGCCTCTATTATCTATTTATTTTTATTTATTATCATGTATCTGCTTCTCCTCTGCCCTGCACTCACCACTCTCCCCTTCCATGTACTTTTCCCCTTTCCATTTCCCATGCACTTGCGCCTTCTCAATGTCATTGGGCCTAGTAAGATTACTGCTGTGTTCTCCCTTGTTCCCTTGACTTGTTCGCTCTGAAACACTTGTGTATGAGGGTGATTCAAATAAAATATCATATCTTATCATATCATTATGCTAATGGAAATAATGTGACTTTCATCCCCTGTTCCAGGGACCGGAACGGGGCATACCGTCCCGGCAGCCCAAGTTATCGGCCCAAGAGAAGTGTGTCTGGTGCGCCCTGATGCCTGCTGGCTTTGGCGTGAAATAAATAAATAAATAAATAAATACATACATTAATAAATAAATAAATAACGAGGGCTCCAGACCATTTCCCTCCATTGCAGCCCCTGCAATGTTGAAGAAAGGCCATAGCATCTCTGTTTCCCAAAGCGGGACCTGGGGTGCTAAAAAAAAGATTTTTCTTCCCCTTTTCCAAGATGGCCACCATGAAAAGGGAAGGCATTTCTCCGTACGGAGCCCCCCTTCCCTTTCCATGGCAGCCTGCAGAAGGCGAAGACAGAAACCAGTTATGACGCAGTCATGTCTCATCTGCTGCCCTGCTCAATCATAGCCAGTAGACTCACCAGGCTCAGAGCCCGGACTCTACCCTTAGATCTCAAGTGTCTTCCCACACCTACAGCACTCAGGAATCTTCGATTAGGCTCCCGCCCCAATCGTAGAAACTCCCCAAACATCAAACTCATTACTGCACGCATGTCCACATCCTCTCACTCAAGCTTAACACCCAATGGGCCTACACAGTCTATCTCAGACCAAACCCATCTCCACAGTAATCAAAACTAATCCTATACCTCTTATCAAATGTGCCCTCCTCAACGTTCGTTCCCTCCCAGCACACACCCTAGAAATACACAATCTAATAACCAATCTCAACCTCGACATACTAGCCATTACAGAAACTTGGCTACATGATGCATCCGGCCCAGCTGTCGCCCTTTCTCTCCCACCAGGCTACACTATTCTCAGACAAGACAGACAAGGTCGCCAAGGAGGTGGAGTAGCCCTCATTTCCAAAGACAGCCTCCCTCTCAGACTTATTAGTCACCCACCTGCTAAGCTTACGCTGTCCCTTAACAGTACCGTCAACATCCACGTGCTCTACCGCCCCCCAGGTCTCCCTTCAGACTTTCAGGGACACCTTATCCACCTACTCAGTGACAACCTAAAAAGCTCAACTAAGATATTACTACAGCCATGCCATGGACAGACCACAATTGTATTGAATTTTCCCTTCCCACCACCGCTAACTCTAAAACCCCCACCCCTGCAGCTAAAGCAAGAAGTTCTAAGAAACCCGCACAAGAGAACCACCACCCACACTTAAACATCCCAGCACTGCCCCCCTTTCTCCAGTGACCCCAACAACCTAGCAGACATTTACAAAGACACTCTCACCAAAGTCATCAATGCTATAGCTCCACTTGAAAGCAACAAAGAAAAAAAGTCCCTACAAGCCAACTCTTGGTTCACAGAAGAATTGCAGGCCCTCCGCTCCCACCAAAGGGAAGCACTAAAAACTAGCAATCCAACCCGAGTGTCACTACCAAAAATGGCTTTGATATAATCTCTAGCCAATACAAAGCAACCATTTACCAAAGCCAAAGCCAACTCCTTTAATGCCTGCATCTCAAATGCCAACTCTCATTCCAAGGAAATCTTCACCACCTTCAATGAGCTAATTTCACCTCCCAACTTCCCAGACAAGATCATCAAAGATGAAGCATGGTGTGCCAATATTCAATCGGCCATGCTAAATAAAATTGATCTCCTGCAAAAATAAATCCAGGACCACTGTAAAAACCTACCTCACCACCCTGGACCTAAACAAACAGTCTCCACCCCATCTCGCACCAACCTCACCATAGCGCTTTTCTCTTTCAGGGACATCACTGAAACAGAAGTTATCAACCTCCTCAAAAACCTAAAACCGTCCACATGCATAGGTGACATATGTCCACCCAAGCTCATCAAGGAATGCGCTGACATTCTCGCACCACTGCTTACAGCCTTCATCAATTCCTAATTCAGATCAGGCATCAACCCAGCAAGCCTAAAAAGAGGTGTGGGTTCGTCCCCTCCTGGAAAAGCCCACTCTAGACCCACTACAACCCAACAACTACTGACCCATTACCACTGTGCCCTTCCTCCTCAAGATCTTGAATAAAGCAGCCCATAGTCATATCCAACACTTCCTTGAAGCTCATTCCATCCTCGGAACCAGACAATCTGGCTTCCGCAAAGGACACGGCACGGAAACAGCTCTGGTGGATCTAAAAACTCAGATCATCCAAATCATGGAGAAAGGAAAACCAGCCCTATTACTACTCCTTGACCTCTTGGCTGCTTTCGATTTAGTGGACCACAAGACTCACTTCGCACCTTACCCATTCGGCTAACTTCTCTAAAGAAGCAGCCTTCTGGGTCACCTCCTTCTTGGAAGGCAGGGCAATGAAAGTATTTTCTAAAACAGCCAACGCAGCCCCCACAACCATCCACTGTGGAGTCCCACAGGGCTCCTGCACATCACCTACACTGTACAACTTATTCACAAAGCCCCTCTTCGACAAGCTTGACGCACTTGGTATTGCGTATACTAATTATGCTGACGATGCGCAGGTACTTCTCCCACTCACCGGAATCTACAACAAAGATTCTGAAGCACTTCACCTAATATACTCCACCATCCAGGCCTGGATGGCAATTAATGGCATCTGCCTTAATGGGGAGAAGACAGAAATCATCATTTTAGGTCTAAAAAACACACTAGTCAAACTCGACAGGCATTATGCTAACTTAACAATTGACAACACTATTATCCCTGTCTCCACATCCGTGAAGACTCTAAGGGTATATATAAATAGACTCCACACTATCCATGACTAGACAAGTCGGCGCCATCACCTCCAACTCAGCACACACCACAAAGCTAATAAACGCCATAAAACCTTACTTATCTAAATCCAACTGTCTATCAATAGCCAGTGCGACCATTGGTGCCAAACTAGACTACTGTAATGCCCTTCTAGAAGGTACATCTGAAAAATAACTCCATCGACTCCAAATCACACAAAATAATGCACTTCGAGCAGCCCCAAGCACCCCCATAAATGAACATATATCCAAGGCTAGACACGCAGCTCATTGGTTCTCGGTTGAAGAGCGCATCACGCTCAAAATCCTCACACTCACATACAAATGTGTCACCCTCTCAGCCATCCTATCTATCAGAGACTATAGGGAAAGTCACATCGACTCGGCCCATCAGAACTCAATACACCAACCAACTTCACACCCCATGCATCAACAGGTGCAAAGCTGGTGGCCTAGGCTTCCCTTACTTTGCAACCAGATTATGGAATGCACTACCCACTGACATCAGAACAGAAAACTCACTCCTGCATTTCTGCAAAAAAACTCAAAACTTCCCTCTTCGCCTGAACCCTTTGATTGCCTTGCTTTTTCTTATGCCTGCAATATATACTGTCTGTGTCTTTCTTCTGTAACTAAGAAATATGTCTGTGACAAGTGCCACGAAGCCACGCTATCCCTCATGTGTGTAGTGTGATATATCTGTGTTTGCTTCTCATATTTTTCTGTAACCAAGAAAGCTGTCTGTAACAAGTGCCATGATGCCCCTAGGCTGTTGCACGCTCCACAAATTCAAATAAATAAATAAATAAATAAATAAACCCTATGACCATATTACCACAAGCACATTCTTTTTCCTTTTAAACCTGTCCCACTTTCGAATAACTTTACCACATAGCCGATCCAAGGTGGACATGGCCACTTTGACCCCATTTTTCGTCCTTGTAGCCAGATTGTCCGTGTCATGACCTTATACCATGACCCAGACAATCTGGCCACTGCCTATGGCCACAGGCTATAGCTCAGTCACCAAAGGTAGATCACTATTTTTTGTACCTACATTATGACACTTGTCAAAAAAATAAAACAGGCAAATTTGCAAAACCATGCTTAAACGTCCTTGCCAATGCTCCTTACACGAGTTTCCTTTAAATCAGCCATGTTGTATTTGTTCAAAAGTGTCAAAATGTATGTAAATACAAAAATCATATAACTTAGCCCCCACTTTACAAAATCCATACAGACTTTACACAAACATTGAAGGTTAGGTCTATAATCTTTCTGAAAATGTTTGTCCATATTTGTGAATCAGCAAAAAAGTTATAAGCCATCCAAAAATGTTGAGACCCCACCTCTAATTTAGCCCCCTCTTGACAAAATCCCACCAAACTTTAAAAAAAAACATTTATCTAAAATCTTTTTACAAACGTTTGTGTAGATTTGTCAAATGGCACCACATTTATAAGCCTTTATAAATATGTTTGGACCCCCTGCTAAATGTGTTCCCTCTTGATAAAACAGTGCCACACTATTCATAATCAAGTATAGAATAACATTCCAAAATGTCATGCAGTTTCATTGAGTGGTGCCAAAGTTATAAGCCATCCAAGAACTACTTTTCACCAACCCTGTAATGCAGAAATAGGCCCGGTGTCCCCGAACATCTGAAGCGTCCGTCAACTTGCGGACTGTTTGCAGACTTTCAGGGTGAAAAACACCTGATTTTGGGCATCTTATGGCCATATACCATCCCATCCTCATCACCCTTCACCTCCCAAGAGATTGATTGATAAGTTTGACAAGTGCAAGGTTGTGTTTTTCATATGTTTTTACTGCGATGTCTGCAGACACTGACAGATGTCCGCGAATCCAACATGGCGGGTGTTTCCAAAAATCTGGCGCTGTTCACGCTTTTCACCATCCAATCAGGGGGCGCGTCTGATGTCCGCGGACGTCACTTCGCCCTCTAGGTCAATCGGATGCCCGTCCGTGGACTGAACAGGGAAGTGGGTCGGCGGAGCAGAGCCAAATATCACTAATTTGTTTGACCTACATTTTGCCTGTTTTAAAAAAAACTACTAGACAGATTTTCACCAAATTTACAAAAGCAAACTTTCGGGACCAGGCCGCTACCTGCCGCAAATTTGTTGAAAATCTGTCTAGCGGTTTGGGATGTATGCGTGAGAAAAGTTTTTTCATTTCAGTCTTTGCAACATAAAAAAGGCACC
Source organism: Ambystoma mexicanum (assembly GCF_040938575.1). Classification (NCBI taxonomy): domain Eukaryota; kingdom Metazoa; phylum Chordata; class Amphibia; order Caudata; family Ambystomatidae; genus Ambystoma; species Ambystoma mexicanum. Next base: position 498,016,097 of record NC_090940.1, on the reverse strand, counting down.
CCCTGTAACACCCCCCCTCTTCACGAAACATCACCAAACTTGCCACAAAGAGTCAGAGCGGGCCATATACATTTTTTGCAAAGTTTGGTGAGGATTTGTCTAGGGGGAGCAAAGTTATAAGCCAACCAAAAAGTGCTCTTACTATGGGTTTAGCAACTTAACCATAACTACACGGCCGCTACCGCAGGACGTGTTATACATATATATATATATATATATATATATATATATATATATATATATATATATATATATATATATATATATATATATATATATATATACATCTTCAAAAAGCCATTGTGGCAGTCCTTTATAAGACCAGGCTTCACCACCTGAAGTCGAATGATAAATAAAGAACATTACTTAAGAACAATACATTTCATATTAGTTACTATCTCAATAATGAAACACTTTATAAAGTAAAATATAACATGCTAAGTAATAACTAATAGCAAAGCATAATCCGGACACGAATAGGCAATGAATATTCACCATGATGAATTGCTCCTTCTAAGATCAAGGTTGCTCCTTAAAAACATTTACCCCCCCAGGATCCCACCTGATCTGATCACAAAAGAAAAGTTTGGTTTGAATTTCATAGAATCGTTATCTGTCCAAAGTAATTTCAATGTTTTTCCTGTAATATTGGAATAGGCAGGACAGAAAAACAAAACATTATCTGTTGCTTTCCAAACAGTGGGGCTATAGTGACAACCACATGAGTACTCTTGTTCAGAATGTCCCAATCCCCCCAGAACAGTTAATTGACAAAAAAATTACATCTAAGATGAGTCCAGAAGAAATTATGGCAAACATCAACCGGGATAAGGAACCCGGATCTTTGGGGTTGACATTCTCATATGTATAATAAAGGGCTACAAAAGTGTGTTCTCTTCCCGTGAGTTAACAGTAGCATTTATTGAAAGGCATTTTCCTGTCTTACTCTAACTAGACATTGGTTTAGTAGGATTATTATAAAAAGAAACAGTAATAATCAACAAGTGTTTCTGCTCATCATGTTTGTTTGTTTGTTTGTTTCTTTATTTATTTATTTTTGCGCGCCAAACCCTTGGGTAGCGGGGCGCAGAAGGACAAGACAAACATACCTTATTTCTCCATCCACGATTAACATTCCTAGATTGTAGAGTGAAATAGAGCTCCAAAAGCAGGACAGAGGCTATAGCCTGTTTATCTTCGAAATAGTTGAGAACCAATTCATCATGAATTGCAAAGAGTGAGGCACTATGCAGAAGAGTTAGGAGTTTAGGTCAAAAAATATTTTGTAATAGATTGTAATTTTGGTTGTGGATTTGAATCCCTAAAGATCTACCAAAATGTTGCCTAGGGGGTCAGCCTTAATTATGTAGAACTGATAACAACCTGCCTGTGTTGAATGAGAAGTGCAAAGTGGCAAGTGTGAATCAAGTTCACTGAACTGTGAAAGAACTATAAAAAGTGTTAAGGGGAAACCCACTGCAGAGGGAAACCGGCAACACGTGGATGCTAACTCAAGAGACTCTGGTCGATCCCCATTGGAGCGAAACTACAAGAAGTCCAAAGGAGGGCCACCGAAATAGGTTAAAGTGGTCATACCGAGGGTCAAGTAAAATCCATGTACAATAGAAAGACTTTGATCTACAAATTGTGTGAAAGGAAAGGAAGTGAATCCTGCTAAAGTGAAAAGAACTATTATACAAATATTGAAAGTAAAGAGAGGTCAGTGCCCAGAAGACGGGTACCCAGGGGTAAAGTCGTTATTACCCTAATCGAGAGCCACAATGAACCTTGCAGAGGGAGGCTAACAGTCGAGAGGGTCGGCACCCAGAAGGGGGGGGGGCCAGTGCTGAAGCCATCACGCACAAGTATTTGTAGAAGTAGACAGAAAAGACTGTGAGGGGTCAACACCCAAAGGAGGGGGACGCAGGGGTGAGCCATTATCACCCTGATCAAGTGGTCACGCGAAAGGGAGGTTCACAGTGAACTGTTGAATGGACATTCAGATTGGTGAAAGTCATTATAAAACAAGGAGAAGCACACTGTGCCTCTTGTCATTTGGGGTCTGAGCCCAAGCGAGGGAGAAACCAAGAGACACTGAAAAGCAGAGAGGTGTGAGCTATCATGCTTGCCATTTGGGGTCCAAGTGCAGCTGAGGGAGATCTAAGGGTAGAAAGGTATCAGCCAAAAGTGTTGTAACGTGGTCAGTGCCCAAAAGAGGGAGACCGAGGGGTGGAAGTATCACCCAAAAATGTTGTGAAGGGGGTCAGTGCCCAGAAGATGGAGACCTATGGGTGAAGCCATCACCCAAGGTGTTCATAGAACAGAACTTTTGTGTTTGTTTGTTTGTTGGAACTTTCAGGCCCTCGAGAGCAAGAGACTTTTATTGGAAAGAGACTTTTGGCCCATCGGAGAACCCGATAGCTGGAGCTGAACTATTGGCACATACTGGGGAAAAGCCTGAGTGTGTGCTGTGCTCAGGAAGCCCGCCTTGTCCCGTGCTGAAAACATGGGGAAGGGACACCCCTGGCAATCACATCCTGACTTATGATTTTGAGAACACTTCTTTCTTTATTTGAACCCCTATCCCACACTCTTTTGTATTTACAGTAAGGAACTGGCAATAGGTTATTTTGTTAGTATAGGCCTTTTATTTTGACACAACGACACAAGGACTGCCTTATTTTTCTTTTGATGTTTGACTCTGCTCCCATCTTAGATTTAGGCTTACATTAAGCATTTTCCCACCCTGCATTCAGTGTTCAATAAACACCCTTGAGCTGTGATCACATGTGTCTGTCTTTACTGTTGTCACCATGAGTTCCTTACAGAATGTCAAGTGTTTTTTCTGTTTCTTTTGCACATATTCAATTTGAAGGTAACTGCTTTATCTGCATATTTTCACGGTTTGCTGAATGTTTAGAAAGTACTTCAGGGATAGCTGTAGAAATTGTGTGTGTTTTTTATTATTATAAAAGGCACATCCAGGCTGATGGTTTTTAATACCTTGTGCATTTAAATGTCTCATTGTGTGCTGGAGTTTTCAAGTGAGCATATAAAGGTACATGATGATGAAATCCTGTTTCCTGGTCTATTTTAGTGTGATTTGTGTATTTGCTGGTCAGTATTACCAATGTGAAAATTAGTGTGCCTGGCATTATACCAAGAATGGTACTTCCCTAGCCAGTGGTCTCATATAAAGAAAAAGGTATAATCGTGTGTTAGCTCCCCATACTTTAGTAAACTAAAATCAGGGAAACACATATCCCTGCACGAGTGAGTGTGCCCTGTTTATAATTCGCAAAAGAGTCATTGGGGCTCTAGACAATGTGGCTGCACTCTCTACTTTCCCTAGCAGAGCAGAGTGGCAGATAAGTGATGAGGTCTCTGGTGCTAGGGGCTGCGGTATCCCAGAGGGTCAGATACCCACTTCTGCATGAGGATGGCAATACCAAAGCAGGGCTACTGGGAATCCCATTGCAGGCTTGTGACCTATGTGAGGGGTCAGTAATGAGAGCGGGGCACAAGGTTGTCATGCTTTTACAGGAAATATTTATTAAAAGAAAAATGGTTGGAAAATGCCTCTCTGACCTTATGCTAAAGAGAAATTCCCCTGCATATGAACCAAAAACGAAGGATCTGTCTGTATCTGGATGTCAATAACTGGAAAACCGTCCTTGTATCAAGAATTTACAATCCTGGCCCTCACACTATAACAAAATGAAAAATGTGTAAGGAACATATCTTCAACTCTCCAAAAAGTGTTCACAACTGAAACGATTTTAATTCCAACAAAAAGTTTTTTCAGGGCGGATACCGTGGTTCCAGAGCTTGGACCCCATCCCATGGATTCTGAATTATAAGCAGAATAGTCACTTTGGTAAACATTTCCTTGATGCATTGTTTGGGACTCACTTTCTCCTGTGACGTGTTTCTTTCACCCGCTTTCCAATTTGGAGGCTGTAGGCATTCTTCTGGCCTCCCTTATGGCTCTGCGATTTCATATCTGCTTTCCTTTGCGATCCAGAAAGGAAATGCCAGCTTCTCGACGTGCCGAGCGCCCAGGACCTTCCTCGTTGCTGCCAGCATCTCTGTGGTTCTTTAGTCTCTGTTTCTGCCTCTCCCTTATGGCAGACTCCTCTGCTTCGCCACACCGGTATGTGATCTTTGCATTTCTGAGCTCTTGAGTAGAAGCCAACATCTTCTCCTGCAACTAGACTGCACATTGTTCTTGGTACATGCTTCACACTTCTGCATCCTCCTCATCTCAGTACGTATAACATTCTGGAAGTTGAAGTTCATGGCATTTGAATAGTTCACTTTACTAGTTTTACAAGAGTGAACTTTTGAGGAATAAGGTGTTATGTTTGAGCAGTGTGTTTTGGTGTTATGGTTGGGTGTGTGGCCATAGAAATATGAAGAAGAGGGGTCACTTCTCCTACCAGTGGGAACTCGTATCTGATAGTATGCCATGTGGGTTTGAGGCATCAGGGGGCCTTTTTCGTGAAAAAGGGTCTTGGGTATAAGGGAGTATTTCTTGTGGGAATGGCCAAAATACTGCATCTCGTCCAGTGAAGTCACAACATCTCTCTGGTAGCTATCTCCTCCCATGTGATCCTCCCTCATAAAGCTGGCCACAGGGTCAGGACCAGGCAGCAGCTATCGTGCCCTGGCCATGTGGGAGGAGGTCACCACTGGGGAATCCATTATCACTCCACTGGATTCATCACACCTAGCAGAAGCAATTCACAAAATAAAAACTAGATCTCCCTGACTTGGGAAATCAGGGCAAGCAGTTAAAACAAACCCAAACCCAGTAAAACATGAGCATTACCTTATTGGCAGCATGTGCCTGAGGAGACAGTCCTCTGCCAACTGTGTTTCAGGCAAACTGGGTGGGCAACCACAGCTACACATGCCCTATGACCCATGCTGGTGTGTTTGCTCCCCCACGCTTGCGTGGCTCTTTGGCAATGCCTGCTGTGGTACTGCACCCTGTAAAACGTGTAATGCGTCCTCTGGTGACTCCTGACTGATTAGGAGGGCCTGGAGGGGGGGTGAGTTGTTGCTGTTCCGCACCAATGCCAGAAAGCAGGATTCAGGAATTATTGTTTGATTGACACCTACCGCTGCCTCCTGTATCCTGCCTGAAAGGTTGTCAAGCAGCCTTGCCATAGAAGCAGTGATGTGAGAATGATACTGTTGCAGAGGTGACAAGTGGGTAAGCAAATAATAACTTCATAAATTGAGTTGTCACCAGTTTGTGAAAGTGATACCATAGATGTGCACTGCGAGACAGTGATTAACTATTACAGTAAGCCTGAATTGATTACCGTAGTTATGGACTGTGTGAAGAATCCCAGGGTATTGTCACTGCTCCCATGGGGGGAGACCCTTCCCATGAGGCCAGGGAGGAGAGGCCACTACCTGATAGTCCCCCTGGGATTGTACTCAGCGGGAGGATCTCATGGTGAGGGAATCCCCCTATGGGTCAAGTTATGACTATTATGGTGGAATGCAGTATTTCCACCTTCCACCGCTACCTCCCTTACACCTCTACTCTACACCCATCTCTGCACTTCCTAAAACCTCTATGTATTGATGTAAAATAGAAGATCCCATCCTCGTAAGAAATACTGAGATGAGAAAGAGTTGTGATTACCTAGATGTAGTACATCAAGAAACTAAGACGAAAAAAAACTCACCTAACCCAGTGAAGAGTAATCCTGAACGAAGCATATCTGCAGAGGAATAAGGAGCATACCGTTGAACCAAAGTACACGCTCCATTCAATGTGTACACTTTAAACATACTAAAGGGAATGAAGGTCTGAAAAAGATGTCTGATCCTTCCTGGAGGAGCCATGAGAGCCAGCACAGCCCAGGGGAGAAGAAAGCGGCCCAGACGTTGAGAAAGAAGTGAGAAGCTACAGGGCCAGTCCAGAGTGGGAGAATCACTCAACAGTCCCACCAAGAGAAGCTCCAGGCGTTGCTCACAGAGGAAACATGCGAGAAGGGAAACTTACCCGAAGAAAGTGTACCTCTGGAGTGGTGCTGCATCCCGGAGAGAAACCAAAGAGTCAGGAAGCACCACAGCTTATCACAGATGCCAGGGAAGACCCAGGACAGTTGCTGACCAGGAGAGAAGGTACGCATGTCACTTGGAAGGTGTTGGGGGACTGAGAAGGGGGTGGAGAGTTCAAAACGAGAGAGTAATTCAAGAATACAGCGACTGGGACCTTAACTAAGGGGAAGAGGTGTTGACTTTCTTTGAGTAGCACAATAGTACTTGGCAGGAGAGTGAACCAAGTCTATCAGAAGGGAAAGCCACACAAGCAAGGGGAGTCTGGGACCCGCTCACACAAGGAAGCCAAGGACATTGGGTCTGAGACCCTAACCAAGCAGGAGAGACATTTGCATACCTTGGGCCACATGATAGTACTTGGCAGAAGAGTGAACCAAGTCTATCCAGAAGGAGAACCACACAAAAGAAGCGAGTCTGGTACTTGCACATATAAAAAAAGGAAGAAAGATCCTCAGTACCTCCTCAAGCCAGGTGCAATACAAACCAGGGAACCCTAAAATTTACCAAGCTTAATGATAGGGCCTCCAAACCCTCAGTGGCCACATGGGAATCAATTGGATTTGACTTGTCCAGTAGTCAAGACCTGGGCCCTCATTACAACTCAGGCGGTAAGGGGTTTACGGCGCCGTAAACAGCGCCGACCCTTACCCCCTGAGTACGAGGTCCCTTAGTGCCATGGCGGACTTAACACCTGCTTTTAGCAGGTGTTAAAATCCATGGCGCTAAGGGACCATGGAGTTAATTATGCCACTGTAATTTACGGTGGCGTAATTAACGCCTTCCCCACTCCCATTATGCCCTATGGGGCAAAAATGGGAATGGGGAAGGGTAAATGGGGATTGGGGACTTACCGCCCCGCCAAGGTCGGAATGGGGCGGTAGGTCCGCCAACCACCATGGCGTAAACGTAGTTTACGCGATGGTGGTAAAGTCACGGCCCAGGCGGTAACTTATCGCCTGGGTCGTAATGAGGGCCCTGATTATAAAACCTGGCGAATGACAAATTATTCCTACTAGCATGATCTTAACAGCTCCCAAATGTACCTATATCAGGTTAAAATCTAAGTCTCAGCTAGCCTGAAACTGTGGTTTAGAAGTTCTGACCGGGGTGGTGGACCCAGATTATAGGGGAGATGTTATGATCTTTCTTCAAAATAATGCAAACAAGTCTTACCACATTAGGATCGGGGATAAGGTTGCCCAAGCAATTCTAGAAAAGGCAGTATTTCCAGGCCTGCTTTAAGTCCCTGACCAAGATCAAACTGATAGAGAGGAAAAGAGATTTGGCGAGGCTGACATAGAAGTACCACCTGAGGCAGAGGCAAACAAAACTGAAATAATGCCCAATCTAGGCTTTGCTCAATGCAACAACCCATTGTTAGGTGAAGCCTTCCTCAAAGTGGCAGCAGAAGACGAGAGAAGAAAGAAAGATCGTCCATTCTTTTTTCTCAAATGGGGTTGTTGCCTAGCGGGGTCACAATCAAGGATGGCATCCCACAATCCCAAATTGTAGTGCCACAAAGTCACTGTAGGATGGTGTTGGAAATTGCCCACGACTAGCTCACCAGAGGACACTTATGGGCAGCTAAGACCCAAGCACTGGTGGTGAGTAGATTCTACTAACCAGGAGTTTTAACTGACATAAAGAATTTCATAGCAACATGCTCTTTATGCCAGAAGACGAATCAACATCTTCATCCCCCATCCCCACTACAACCATTACCTATTATAGACATACTCTTTTCCTGCATAGGAGTAGATATTGTAGGCCAATTGGCATCAATCCATATTTGAGGCAAGTACATATTAGTCATCATAGACTATGAGACATGATACCCAGAAGATTTTCCAATGTGGAATAGCTCGACACAACACATTTTAAAACATCTAATTCCTTTTTTGTCCTGGAAAGACTTTCCCAGAGAAATCCTCACGGATGAAGGGACCAATTTCATGAGCAAACTTATGGCTGAGGTGATGAAAATCCTTCAGATTAAGACACTCCGAACATCTGTATATCATCACCAGATGGGCAGACTCATTGAGTGCTTTAATGAGACTCTTAAAAGCATCCTCTGAAAGTTCTTAGAGATGGACAGAAGGGACTTGGGTATGATAGTTCCCTGGGCTCTCTTTGTTATTATAAAGGCCTCCAAGCGTCCCTGGGTTTCTCATCGTTCAAACTGCTATACAGGTGCGAACCAAGGGATGTCTTCGATATGCTCAGAAAGACCTTAGAGGAGAGGGAGGTGGTGGTGTTACCTTTCTACCAGACAACACAAAGAATAAAAGAACATATGAAGATTGTCCGGGAGCTAGTCCATTCCCATTTGTCCAAGGAACAGGAAAACCAAAAGGGGTAGTACGATCAGAAAACAGTAACTCCTTCCTCCTCTATAGAACATAAGGTTTTAGTTCATCTTCTAAAATGTTAACACAATGGCATGATCCATATGAGATCTTATAACAAACTGGCACATTTAATTATTGAGTGTCCCAACCGGATAGACGACTCACATTCCAGACCTCCCATATTAACCTTGTGAAAGAATGGAAGGAAGATTCAGTGGAGACCTCCTCCGTATTGATGGCAAGTCTTGACCCAACAGCAACATGTTCAAGACCTCATAAACCTGTTCCCGGAAGTTTTTAGTGAGGAACTAGGCAGGCTCAATGGCATATATCATTACTTTCGCACTCCCCTTTGCAAAGCAGTGAATCTAAGGCCATATAGAATTCTAGAAGCTAGAAAAGAAATAGCCCTCCACAAGGTGGAGAAAATGCTGGCAGCCGACATCAAAGGACTATCTCCGAGCCCGTGGTCTTTGCCAATAGTCCTGGTGTCAAAGCTAGTTGTATCATGGAGGTTTTGTATAGACTTACGAAAGTTAAACGCTGTGTCCCAGTTCAACAATTATCCCATGCACTCACACTTCTGCCCCCATACAGTTGGAACAAACGTGCAATGGGTTAGCTCGCACATATCCATTTACAGTTTACCATGGCAGGTCCAGCTTGAGAAAACAAACATTTACTGACATGTGAGATGCACAGATTGAGCCATATTTGGATTCAAAATGGAAGTAATGTATGTAAGCACTCCGAACCTCTCATTATGGTTTCAGCTTGAGCAACTATTATTGGTCTCCAGCATTAAATTATCTGGCTGGAGTAATAGAATGTAAGGTATTATCTCATTTGGAGCCACACACCCATGGAATTACTTCAACAATTGACATTTTTTGTCACTTCTTGCTACTGCGGTTCACCCGGGAGTGGTGCACTGGGTGAGGGCTTGCTGCGGCTGACTAGCTTTTTGATTAGATTCTAGCAAGCATGCCGAGACTAGTGACACAGACATGCATGCTCATATCTAAGATGGTTAAACAAGAATTGATATATGTTAGCATGTACACTTGGTGTGATTTGAAATTGTTACACACTGAGTAAGAATTGGAGTCAACAGTCGGGCAGTAACACGACTTTTGTTGTCGGTTTTATTTTTTAACAGTACAAAACCCATGAAGAAGATGTGGAATGCAGTCATTTACAATGTCATCAAAATTAGTTTAAAAATGTGTAAGATTTGTCCTAAGAAGGATTTGGCCTACTTAACACTAGTTGGCCATGGCATATTTACAGGAATATGCATAATCAAATTAAATTAAATGTGTGATGTTGGGTTTGCTATGGTCCCTCACTTATTATCTTAGCAGACCAAGTTTAACAACATTTTAAACACATTTCTGGCAAATGAGTGGGTTGCCACAAAATGAGTGTCTGATAGAATGAATGTGGCATAGTTTGAAGTGAGTTGTTCATATTGTATGAATCTGTTTATAATATGTGGTGCACCGATTTATTTCAGGCGGCATATGCATGTTTTAACATGTAATATATGTTTTGTGTACTAAACTTGGCGTTGCAACAGACCTAGACTCCTGGGATGTATTTAGAAAATGGATTAATTCTGCATATCGAATGAGCATTAATTTGTCCCCCGTAACACAGTTGTCCATAGATATGTATATACCCTAGTGTCACGTGATTTACAGGGTAACCCCTCTTGGTTTTACATTATGTGCGAAGCCAACATGATCAGTGTTCGTATGTGGGGATACTGGCCTCCAGCACGTTTTCTTATAGTGGGCATGTCATATTATGGACAATGACAACATGATGAGCGGTTGTATGCTTATTTTGGTGCAGCCGGTCTTTACATGTTTTCTTATACTAAAATGTTTACTGGAATTATGGGCAAAGCAAGCATGAGTTCTTACATGTCAATACTGGCACATATTGGAACACCCAACATGGACATATTTGGGCACTTTCAGAATGAAGGTTTTTTTCACACTGCCGGAATACTGGCATATACTGTGTGCAAAGGCATCATGGACATTTTGGGAGAGAATGCTCCTGTGCATAGTTGTTGACTGAACATCTATTGATTTTTTTTCAAATGACACCTTACAAAACTGATGATGAATTATGTGGCCTTTTACCCAATTTTGCACCATTTTAACCCATTATTGTAAACCAAAATTATCAGGCTGTGAGCCCTCTTAACCCCCTTTGCTTGGTTTGGGCTCCCATCTCGCAAACCTTCTTGTGAAATGTTAAGGCCCTTCCATTTAAAAAGCACCAGCACCATGAGATTAGGATGGTCTTAACAGTGCACCAGAGTGAATTGTGGCAATCAGGTAGAACTGTGCAAAAGTACAGTGTGGCAAATGGATGAAAAGTGGTTGAGACAGGCTGAGGCAAAAGATGTAGCTCAACAATACAAGTCCACCAATGGTGGTGGCCTGAGTCATGCCAGCGAACGAGAATGTGTGGGAGAATGTAGGCAGATAGAAGGACTATCCATTTTGAACAGGGCAAGGTGAGCCCAGTGCTGTCTACACTATCTATGCCAGATATGGTACTGGAGAGTTGTCTGAGTAAACCAGGAGTAATAGACGATGGAAGTATCAGTCCTGTGGGAGCGACGCGAGGGAGGGTTGGAGAAGCAAAATTAACCTACAAAGGAAATGCAGAGATTTCAAGTGAAGGTAAAATGGCTGATATGGACCACTGCACTTAATGCCAGTGAGAGTTTTGGAGAGGTGAGGCAGTTCCATTGGAATGTGATTCACCCCCCTCCCCGCCCCCTCGCCCCTCCTCAATTCATGTAGGTACATTGTGTTGCCACAGTGTCTTGCACAGTGATTATTACTCACTCAAGGATACTTGAATGATGGAAGGAGTCTAATCCTCCCAAATACTTAAAATCAAAGGTAGCCCATATAGAATGTTTATATGAGGAGTGAATATGGCCTTTGAGAGGCAGGCATGAGTATGTATTATCCAGATGGGCCTAGTTAATCAATGAGTACAATGAACGAGGCTAATTAGATCTTGATGTCTGTATACTGATTACATTTATGATTGCAGCAATAAAAACTAAAGGACACGTGTGTTTGTGTTGTTAAGTGGGCGATAGTGTGGGGCTTTGCATGGTACCTGTGTGGAGCAATGGATGCTCTCGAGAAAAGCAGGGTGATTGAGTGTGTGGACACTGAGGCAGTGGAGTCTCACGGGTGTTTAACTTCACGGCTGGCGTAATAAAATAGCTAATGTGGATTACTTTGCCTTATATTATCCCTTTCTCTTCTTTCATTTTATGTATAGTGGTCCTCAGCATACAACCTGCCATGTTTACACACCACGTAGGCTTTCTAGGAGGAAACGTGTGCCCTGGGCTGCCAAATCTTGAAAGCATTCAGATCTCTGTAATGCAGCCTGCATACTGTAAATGTACCGACCTCCCACTAAGTAAATGAGCTCTTTAATCACTTTGATTCTAAATAAAATGCTGTTATGTCCTCGAGGCAGAGGGGCTTTGCACTTTTGAAAGAATGCCTGAAAAATTCACAAAGCCCATTTGCAGGAGAGATCTAATATTTGATTTCATGTAATTAAAGATCAATTCAGGCAAATGAAAAGGGAAAGGTTTCATATGTACGTATATTGGAGGCGTACAGATCCGTATCAGTCATCAGGGGCATATGTGTTACCATTAAAATCGCAATATTTCCACCAGCATCCCTAAGGTCTGAAGAGCTGGGCCTTTTCTGTCCTCACAAATGTACACCCTCACACTACGCAACCCATTCCCCATAAAGGTCTTTGCAACTTTATACCCTGAAAATGGTGGTGTGGCACCCGCATCTCACAGATATAGCCAGTAGGGATAGAATGGAGAACTGACCTCTCTCATGCCACCTGCCAGCCAGCTCTGGGTCCCAGATTGTGCTTCATTTGATTGGCAGGTAGCTAGAGAAACCGAGGCAAGCAGCTGGTTGCTGGGGGTAAGCTTGCATTTGGCTACAGTTGTAATAGAATTGTTGCATGGTGTGTGTCCCTGTATTATACTTTGAAGAAGAACGAGTAGGAAGATGAGTAGAGGGGAGTTTCATGAAGTACCCTAAGGTGGGGCAGCATTGAGTTCTCTGAGTCTGGTCACTGGCGGGAGTGCATGCTTTGAGCATGTGGGCACAGCAGTGGAAGACTAACCTGCATGCCTCACTGAGGAGGAGAGGCTGTATGTTGGCAGCGGCCAATGCAAGAAATTTCCATGCATACCATGAAGTGGTGGGAGCACCTTCGGCCAATGTGGGTGGAGCTCATGTGACAAGAATGCTAAGCTGGCATGCCGTGGGGGACACCTTACTCTCCTAGGGATTTGCAGGTAGGACAGGGTACAAGGAAGCGTTGATAACATCATGATACTGCAAGCCCGTTTATTTCCACGCAACAGGACGCTGCGGTGAGCAGTACATTACAAGCATTTCCTGAGTGGGATTTTCTTGGTTACCTAGAAACTACCCAAAGACAGGATGCAGCAGGCAAAACTCATGGGGGTGAGTTGGTTGGCTATAGAGACCGCATACAAGGTAGCAGCCCACACCTCAGCATTTTGAGCTAAGAAACTAAGCCTAACCGCCCAAAACAGGCAATGGCATAATCCTACCCCCAGCTGGATTACAGAACGCTAAGCATCAGAAGCCATGACGCTCACACATTGCAGAGACATTCTCTCTACACCCACCACGGGAACAGTGCCCTGTGAAAGGACCTGAAGAGTCATAGCCTGCGTCAGGTGGGAGGCACCAGGTGAGTTGGTGTATGCAGACCAGGGTATCTTTTCAGGCACTGGTGAAAAGAGAATGGCACTGGAAACTATTCCGGGTTCAGGAAATTTAACACAGTCCTGATAGGTACCCCTGAGCTATGGATGATGATGCAGGAAGTATCCACCACTGCATTCTTTCGTTCCGCTGCAGGGCGAACAATGGTGGCTTGGAGACAATGGCACAAAGGTTTTGGGCACCCAGGGTAAGCTGTATGTCGATATAACTTCATTGCAGTCCTGAATACATTCCTGCTCATGCTTTGCTAAGGATAAGTGGGCCAGGAGGTGTTTGAACATCTCCCGAAACTCGCAACAGAGGAAATGGTATGATTGACTGAGTTTGAGGAGACATTTGAGGGTTCTATCCCAGCACCGAGGGAGGGGACCAGCCTCCTCTTGCAACATTGGTCGAAAGAAAGAGGAAAAGGTGTGTAAGCAATTCATGGTGCATTGAAGAGATGCCAAAGTAAAGGAGGATCTATGGCTATGGACTGAATCATACTTAGACGACGTGATGGCCATTGCAAAAAGGGTTGAACCTACCTTGGAAGAGTAAGGGAAAGAGACAAAGGGACACAGCCAGGCTCTTCAGGAACAACCCAAGACTAGCATTATGTTGCAAAGTCCAGCCAGGCAATGGTGAATCTGGGAAAATTAACCGGGACTCGTACCTTGAAAGCCATGAACGAATCGCAAGAACCAGTTGTTGCTGGTGTTATATCATGTATCACTTCTCCAGATTTAGAGAATGCCTCGCAGTAAGACTGCTATGGAGAGTGGAAAGAATGCACACAGGGTTAAATGCTGCAAAGGAAGGAGCCTGAATGGCGTTGAGTAAAATTTCGAGGACACTCAAAATACTTGCCACGCGTACGGATGAAGCAGTTAAGGACAGGGCCAATGCTACCATTGATTTAAATGGGAATAACGTAGAGGTGATGGTAGATTCTGGAGCCAAATACATGGTGATGCAAAGAGAACATTCTTAGAGAAGATCAGTGAACAGTTGCATACAGGACTTAGACATAAACACTGCTCTTTTGAAAGGAAAAAGAGTAGACTTGGCTGGGTGATTCAGTACATCACGAGACTTCAAAGGTTGATGCACAAAACAAAAGCATATATCGCAGAAAAGGTATGCATGCAACTGACCAAAATTCCAGAGAGGTGATGATGGAATGTCAGATGGCAGAAACAATGTAATTGTAGCATATGAAGATATAAACTCAATGATAGAGTAAGAGTAGAGATTGTTGAGTTGGTTGGAATCAAATGAGATCATTGAAATGCCACGGCAGAGTAAGGCTTATTCATGCCTGTGGCAAGGCCAGTACACTGGCCTTGTCAGTAGTGGTTGAACAACTCTCTCATCTGCAGGTGGGAGGCCTATCCTGGAGCCCTTTAGGACCTGTCCTTCCCCTGAGGGTACCAGTTCCTAGCCCCTTCTTGTGCCAGCATGATGTTTTGCAGTACAGCATTGTCTCACACCCTACATCTTGAACAAAATGCTTTCCAGCCTCTTTGTGTTTCTAGAATCAAAGAAACTGTTGTGAGCCCAGACCAGCAGCAGCAGCAGTGAGCGAGAAAGTGTATAGCCCCACCCGCACTCAGAAATAAAAGTGAAGACTTGACCCGACTCAGTAACAGAAAAATCTCCAGCTTTCAACGCTGTCTGGATTCCGTGCCAGAGAGGAGAAGGAATGGGGAGAGCGGGCATGCCAACAGAGCAACCACTATGCTGCCATGAAGACCATCGCACCCTTGAACTGTACTAGAGCACTGAAGTGTTTCTTGACCCGCCTGTGGTACCCCCTAGTTGTAGCACTTGAAGCCAATTGAAATTAAACTTAGGTTTAGCAACAAACAGGTGTCTAACCTCAGATAGTCTTCCCCCGCCAAACACTGGGTAGATGGTAGCAAAGCTGGGGCATACAAAGGTATTTTTGATCATGGCTCTTAGATGGACTACCAGCAGATTTGCTCCAACGAAAAAATCACAAAATTTCACAGTATTCAAAACACCAGAATGACCTTAATGGTAAATCCAAATTCTGTATGGGCTTGTGTTGACCTCCTTATTATTCCATAGGCTGGTATACCCTCTATTTGACACAGTACCAGGGGTACAGTTCTTTTAGGCTGCCATAATGGTCTATGGCAAGAATGGAACAGAACATGATGGAATGCTAATCTGGGTCCTCATCATTTTGAGGGAGAGTGTAATGACCCTAAATAAGAAACAAATAAAACTTAGGTGTGAAAACAGACTGTATTTTGGCCATGCTTGGTGATTTGACACAGCAAGTCTGTGAAAAGTCATAATTGGTTTATGGTGCCTTTGATATAACCAAAGGGTGTATGGCTGTGATATTTATCCCTGCTTGGGACATAGACACGCCCAATAATGAATACTAACAGGCACGTTACTCACAAGGGTGAGACATTCTTGCCTGAGAACGAGAATAGGGGTAATGTGGATGACTTACACTACACTGTGGCTCATTATTTATATTTATGTACAATGGAGTGATCCCCCACAGGCACAGACTGTGTCAAATGGGTAGGCAGAGCTTAAATGATAGGCATAGCTTGGTGGTGCTAAACCATGCCTTGAAGGATGCTCTGCTAGGAAGCGTATTGTTTTAATGAACTTACTAAATGTACTGTGAGCAAACAGGAATTGGAAAATGCCTCAATATCTCTGATCTAAGAGGTGTTTTCCTAACTTAACCCAAACTAACTGTCTGTCAGATATCAAGATGCCCTAAGCAAAATGTCCTGTGTCCGAAATCCTATCCTAGCCATCCCATTCTAAAAACGAACTCTAAGGTGCTAAGGGCATTGTCTCTCGCGTTAAAAGATTGCAAATGTTCAAGTTCAACAAAAGGTATAACTCCAATACCATTTCCAAATAAATAATGTTCACAGTTATGGGGAATGACTCCCTTCCCTGGATGTCTTTCTGGCAAAAATAGAGGATATCGCCCTCTTCTTGGTTCACAATCCACTCCAGGGGAAATTACTCTCTTTGCCAGGCTTTTTATCACATTCAATACAGTTCAAATCCTAAGGGCATGGATCTTCCTTGGGATTCTCTTTCCAAGCCGACACAAGTTTGGAGCGGATCCGAGACTTGCAAAGCACCTGCTATACTCTCCTGGGTGCGAATCACAGGTTTGCACATCGCCTGGTATACTCTCCTGTCAGGACGTTTGCACACCGATGTTGTAACTGAAGGGGTATGGATCTTTCCTTGATTCCTTAAAGTCCACTCTATATGTGTGTGCGGGTCCCAGACTCGCAAAGCAGGTTGCCTGGTATCCTCTCCTTCCAGGACTTTCTCAAGTTCATTCACACAATATTGGGTATGAGTCCCATACTCACAGTTCACCTCCTTAAAGAGGTATTGCTCTTGCCTTAAGTTCTTTTGCTTCCAGAGATACATGTTGTGGGCCCTAGACCCAAGTTCCACTGTGATTGGCCTTCTGCGTTCTGCCTGACAGGGCCACAATCTCCCACCCTCTCCATTGGGCTCATCTTTTGTCCTGTGCTTTCTCCCTGCCCAGCTTTGTTCAGGAGTTTATCTGGTTCTCATGGCTCCAGTCAGATTCAACAGATCTCTTTCACAGGTTCCCGGTCCTCGGATAACTCTCCTGCTCCTGGGGCTGACAGGAAGCATTTGTGCTTTCTCCCATTTTCCCGACTCTGCTCGGCAGTTTCTACAGTTCCCATGGCTCTGGGCGGACTCGGCAGGCCTCTTTCACAGATGCCCAGTTCTCCATTGACATGCCTGCTCCCTCGGTTGGTGGGAAGCATTTGCTGCCTCCTACCGCCTTGTTTCAGCTGCCACAGATCATTCCTGGACATGTCGGGTGTCGACTGCCTTGTTGCACTGTCCAGCCTTTGCCACACTCCCAGTTAGTGCCCAGAGCTTCATCTCTCTCTTCACTTCCCGCACTATTGACTGACTCTGAACCAGTCGGGTAATTGGAAACACTATACTGTGCTCTCTGGTTCTGATGAGCACTCTCCACCACTCAGCTCCTCTTCATAGTTTCAGTATTTTTGAATAGTGTTAATGGAGAATGAACCCAATGATTGTTATCGGGTCTGGAAGAGTGTTTTTACACTATAACACATCATAAAGGTTTGTGGTATGATAGGAGTGTTACCAGTTTTTTTTTTTAATACCATTTCTCATCTGGTGAATCCCCCTCACTCCCATGAGGGCTGACTCCTTGCATGTGGTCCTCCCACAGACAGCCCAAACAGCCACCCCCCAAGTTCAGAGTCAGGTAGTTTCTGCTTTCCCTGGCCACAGGGGCAAAGACGTTCCCCAGGGAAAGAGTGATACTTTCACCAAATTCATCACAGTATCTCACTGTTTTATGAATGATTTTCATTCATAAAATTGTGTAAACTCCTATAAGATCCCTGAGAAATCTGTGCTTAGGGGCCATTCTCGTGTGACTGCATACGCTGTCAGTTTCTCTGTCTGGTTCTCTACAGCTGTAGAGAAATAAAAGTTGATTAGGTGCTGCTACTTTGCTTATCACATTGGATTTATTGGGTAGGTTTCCTCAAAGGTAATAGTAATCTGGGCAGTTATTTAGAGAGCATGTAGTGGAACCCCATTAATACCCAGTAGGCACAAAAAGAGGAAAGTCACAAGCTAGTAGAAAAGTAAAATTACTATCCTTCAGATGAGTTGGCAGATATTCATCATCATCAAAGTTTATTCAGATAAAAACAATCCATAAACCAGCATAAACAACAACAGTTGCATAATCACATTGCACTAATATACACAACAATTAAAAACAAGGACCAGATAAAATCTCATTGCACATCATAGTGTACCATATATTAAAAGAAAAAAGAAAATACATATTAAAGTAACATGTAGATTCCATTTTAACCGTCAAGCAGCATCTTTCGCTGGTACCAGGCTTTTCTCAGACATTCTAAGAAGCCCCATGCCACTGGCGTGGTTTATGCTCACAACAAAATTATCCACGCAGGTCTGGCTTGAATAAAGCCAGCATCTTTGAGCAGTGGCACAATGGTCCTCTTCTAATATCATGATAGACAGGGCAGAATAAAACATAATGCAGAAGGTCTTCTTATGGACACTTACACCCTGGGCATGCCGTGCTCTGCTCGGCACTTTGCCAGTTTTTAGTTCTCGCCCTCAACCATAGTATGTTGAAGATAGCCCTAGCCTGTGCCCAACAATCTGTTGCTATGCAGAAGATAGGGCGGATTACCCTCTAGACCTGAAATGAGCAGGTGTTTTTTATCAGACCCCACTTGGAGCCCCAATGTTTCTCTATTAGACACACTATCGAAGAAAACAACTGCTTACATTTATTCGCAATGGAAGGTGTTAAGAGAACAGACGGACACTGGTATTTTGCGCCACGATAAACTCGCACTCAAAGTTTTAGTGATCGAGTGTGTTAAACTAGCCTTTTGATTGGACCAAAGTGCCAACCAATGTAAGAATGGAGCCATTTGCCATTCGTCACCTATATGGGGAAGTCCTAATTCTATTTGTACGGCATAGTTAGAAGCGGAATTAGGTAAACCCAATAGTTTTTTCAAAAAGATGTTTACTTGTATTTCAATAGAGATGATGTTCTCATTGCCCCACAGAGCAGTGCCATAATTTGTTTCAGCCTTGATTTTTGCTCTGTAAACTTCCAAAATCATTTTAATTGGCTGACCAGAACACATACTCCTAAAATGAGACAGGCTAAAACCATATGCAACCCTGCCGACCAGGCCACATATACGGTGCTACTCCTTAAGAAGAAAAGGCATTTGAAGGTAACAGCTGGTGTTCAATAGAATTCAAAGAGCTGAATATACTGTTATACAGTCCCTGTCTCGTCCTTAAATATGAATAAAGGAAATAAACCATAATCACAACATATGCAAAACATCTGGAATTGGGTGCCGTCCTCAGTGAAAACGAAAGACAATGGGACACGTGATTGCCTTTGCATCCAATGTATTGGGGGCACTAAAGGCGCACATCCAGTGGGGAAATGCCAAGCATTAGTTGGCCACAGAAAATGCAGGTGCTTGGAGTTACACCCTTACCGTGGGGCACTATTAGGATGGACCATGAACTCTACCCATAATCGTAAAATCCAAAGGTATCATCACAAATCACAAGTTTGCAAAACCATAATTGCAAGATATGTTGTGTGGCCCTTGGGTGAAGAATATTTCAACTGATTGTCGGAACACACAACTAGAAGAGAGGAGGACACGAAAAGCAGGAAGTATTGAAAGTAAATCGAGGGATTGTTGACTATCAGACATGTGGGGAAGTCATGAGTCAGAATTCCAAGCTAAAGGCAATCAAGGACATTGTAATGTCCAACAGCATTAGCAAAGAGGCCCTCAAATAGAAGGTTATGAATGCATCTGTCCATTAGGAAGGAATTTGGTATGGATTGTGAGCATATATGAAAGCGGACATTAATGAATCGTCAAAGGGAGTACAAAAAGGGATAACATACCAGGTCTGTGTAGGTCCATGAAGGTGTTTGGAGCATAACAACAAGCAAACAAAGGATCAGCATTGATTTCTGGCTGCCAGGGTAAGGGGTTCAACAGAACAGGATGTAAGAGGATGCATTAAAAGTGCAACCATTGATGAGGTGAAGGACTTGCGTGTGCCATCCACAACGCACTGTATGGGACCATATTTACTGTGAGCGCACAATGACGTAGACATTGTTGCCAAGAAAGAATCCCTTGGGGAGAAGAATACAGCATAGTATATTGGCCCACTTTTCCAGGTGTGTAGAGGTGAAATTTGTATATGAACTGTGTATTAGAGAAGTAACGCAATTTTCGGATGACATAGTTTAGAACAGTGGTCATCAAACGTTTTATGCCAAGGCACCCATGAGCAAAATATAAATTGTTTGGGACCCCCCTGCCCCGCCACCTCTGTGTTCGTGTTATTTTTCTTTATAGAGATGGCTGCAGAATGCATGGTGCCATCAATTTGAAGGTATATGGTGTTGGGGAGACATTCCAAGATAGTAGGACAATCACTTCCAATCCAAACATAGAAACCGTGCCAGTAAACACAAAATTGCCCAGTAGGGCTTTTATTTTCTCAAAATACATTCCTTTTAGAATATTCAGCAGAAGGCAATATGATTTTACAGAGCAAGTATCCATGGGAAGGGTGGGCCTGTCTCTTTGCAGTAAGTGAGTCAATGTGTGGCTTCATATTTGAGACTTCCACTTTGAGGTTGTCCTCCACTACCAGCCTTGAGCGGTATTTCGTTTTCAGTACAGCCAATGCTGAAAAGCCTATTTCGCACAAGTCAGATGACCCAAAGGGTAAGAGACTGTATAGCAGACCTTGCTAATGTAGGATAATCCAGGATTACCTTCAGCCAAAAGTCACCCACTGCAATGGGCTTCATTACAACTCTGGCGGTAGCTGTTCTGGTAAAAAGGGCAGGCTGCCACTGGAATTGGGTATTTTTTCTGGCGCCTCGTTATGGGGAATCACTGGGGCATTACAGCCCCATTGGTCCCTGAAGCCAGGCATTGGAAAAAGTCACACCCCAGTCCCATTTGAGTCCCATTGGAATCAATGGGAATGGGGAAGACGCTAGCACCGGCACCATTCAGAATGGTGCCGGTGCTACCATCAAAGTCTGCGAGCGGGTGCCTTTCCGCCCGCCAGGTCAGACCAGGTTCCAGCCAAATGATTGAAAATAAATGATCGAATGCCCTTTTGTTCGAATACAAAAGGACCGAAAAAAAAGTTTGCGTGATTTTATTTATTTATTTATATATTTTTAAAGTGTAGTATGCATAAAAAGTTTTTTATAAAAAGAAAACTGTGGTTTGGGGAGGAACCCCCCCCATAAAAAAAATACCAAAACATTCGACCCTTTTTTCGGTCCTTTTGGAGTCGAAAAAAAGGCATTCAAGCCTTTTGTTTTCGATCCTTTGACCTACAACCGTCAGACCAGGCACCCGGCCCGCAAACTTGCACTCTGACAGTCCGGTAACAACGGTGCCGGTAAGCATATCGGCATCATTGTTACCCGACCGGCAGGGTTGTAATGGGGCCCAATGTTTCTAAATTCAGAGTAGTGTCTGACTGAACCTAAATAAGCTCCTCCAGGGCATCTAATGTAATATTTGCCACCTCCTAAACAAGAAAAGGCTGCATCACCCAGTCATTAATGCCAGCATTGTCTTCAGGGGAGTATTTATCAAAGCTGGACCTTAATGTTGTTAGGTGACTTGTGATTGGTTCTAGGACATTTAGCAAGTTGTACTCTGTTTCCTCAATTGTTTCTGCAAGCAATGGAAACTGAACTGCTATCCCAGCTCCAATTGTTCTTTTCCAGAGGTCTAGTTTCCTCTTGAAGGCAAATACGTTTTTCATTCATTGTAAATGAAATGGCATTTGCTTCTTGCAAAGACATATTGAGGGTATTTAGCTTATTGAACATGTCAGCAAGGTATGCCAAGAGCACAAGCCAGCAGGGATCAACCAGATAGTTTGCTTTGCCAGTGTCCACATCCAAAAGGAATCTCCGGGACAAACACCACTAATGAGGATTCCTGTGTACTTTGCATTAAATCACAGAGCATTTCAGGACTATAACAGTGATCAGAGATCTCTACGTTTGATAAACAAGTCTGTGATAAAAGGATTTTAAGTGGGAAGCTCTAAATGAATAACTGATGAATGGATTGGTGCTCACATCATGGTTCACAATACTCACCCTAATATAGAAAAATGTGTAACCATGAACCATACATGCTCATTCAGACAGCTTACGTTTTTGAATGTGAGTATAAAATGGCTGCAACATCAGCCACTCAAATGGGGTACAAGGGCTCTTTTGCTTTGTGTTCCTGAAGAATTTTAGAGGAGAAAGGGCTGGGTCTCAGTGTGGGCATGTCCAACCTCAATACAGAAACATCTTTAGGGAATTCTATCTACAGACAGGGCAGGATACCACACAAGATATACCCAATAAACAATGCACAGAAAGGCTACGCAGAAAGGATTGTACCTCTTTCAAACTTTAGCCTGACCAGTAATAAGCTGATGAAGCGTTTTAAACAAAATCAGCTTGTGATGCGTGGTATAGGGTCCACAATTCCTAAACCACTACCTGCTCACCATTGCGCAGGCCTCAGGGGTTATTTTGGCAAAATAGAGCAGGCCCATGCTTTATGTAACAGAGCTGGCATTAGCATCACGTATTAGTGCTGGCCTACAGCTAGTGAAAACCATGGTGTGGCAGTGTAGAAACGGTATTTGGCCTCGTGGATTTACAATTTGTGGCAACTTCTTTGATTGCTTTATGTGTTTAAGTGTGGGTACAATATGGCCTGCTCATCAGAGTCACATACATAACACAGTTCAGTGTGCTCTTGTATGGACATTGGGCACATCAGACAAAAACAGGTATATGTGCTGTTTCATAAGAAAGCACCACATAGACACCATTAAGCAAGAGGGTTGCGACCTATGTAGCGCACAAATCATTGCTGCAAACATCACTGCATTGATTTCCCATGGACTACTGTCTGCATGGTGACACACAATGAACTCTACTTTCCTAATCAAGATGCCAAGTGACATTGAGTTGCCATCTGTTGTGCTCGCAAAGCAGTGGCTGGCTTGTGTAGACAATTAAAAGACGTTTGATGCTGAGAAGATGCATTTTGTCCATGTCCCAAAGCATATGCAAGCAAGAAAACTGGAGTTAACCTGTCCAGGGCTGTGCCATATGTAAGTAAAAAGTTATATTAAAAAAAAAAAGGTTTTGGTGTGTCAAATAAAGAGGCACGAAAATAAACGAAATAGTTTTAAACTTTTCTGTGTGGCACGTTAATTCTCTTTTGCATAGGTTTGATCAGCTAACTGAAACTTGTGCTGGCCTCGTGAATAAAAAGCACCCACGTTCATTTCTTAACACTGAAATGTTGAGCATATACTGTATAGAAACAATGGCTTGTTAAATGAGCCATCACTTATAAATTGCACCACTTGAAAGGCTGTCAACACAAAGAATGAGGTGAGCAGGTTGGGTGACTCCAGAGCATTTTATATGCTGCGTTTGGAATATGCATTCCTTTGTTTGCATATTCCGAACGCATCCCAGTCATCTAAGAGTTAAAAGAGATCAGCCAGCCGCACATCTCAGGGCAGTGCTCACGGGCACAGCAGGCTGCTTAATCCGTTGTCCGGCCGGCAGCTTTCTTTGTGGGCCCCTTACTGCGCCCACCTCCAGAGCAATTTAGCTGAGCTTTCCAGGCTGTGAATGCGTGCACCCCTGGGCATGAGGCTGCGGCCCACCAGATGGGCAGGCCTCACAGTTTGAATACCACTGGTTTAGAGGGAAGGTTCAAGAAAATGGAAGGTTATTTTAGGATGCATGAAACAAACCATTAACCTTGTGCCATACAACCCCTAGGAATCAATGAAGAGGTAGAGAGATGCAATGGATATATCAAGGATAATGCACAGGGTGAGTGAAGGTGAACCTTGAAAAAAAGTAGTGAGAGTGAGAGTTCCCACCCATCATTTCACTCCACGTTCCACCATGGGCATAAACCCATTTGAGGTACAAATGTGCTGCAAAAACCAATACCTGATTGTTGGGTTATGTGGAATATCTTTCATTTCACTTTTCTTTTTTTGAGCCTCCAAAAGCGTTGCACTTGACTAAGTAGATGTATTTGTGAGTC
Source organism: Ambystoma mexicanum (assembly GCF_040938575.1). Classification (NCBI taxonomy): domain Eukaryota; kingdom Metazoa; phylum Chordata; class Amphibia; order Caudata; family Ambystomatidae; genus Ambystoma; species Ambystoma mexicanum. Next base: position 497,992,085 of record NC_090940.1, on the reverse strand, counting down.
TGTCTGTTTGTGAAAGTTGGCGTTGAGGGATGCATTTCTGTGCCTTGCCCCGGGCTCCCCAAATACTCCCCTGGTAGCCACCTGACTACCAAGTGGTCCCTTTTCCTGAGGCATGCCCTCCACCCATGCCCAGACCCCACATAGCCACCAGTAGTGTCGCTCGGTCAGTTCCTTCAACATTGGCTAGTGGTCACTTTGCCCAAATGATGTCCTTCACCTATCCATCCGCTGCTAGATCCCACCCCTAAGGTTTGTGATGACTTTACCCGGGGAATGGCTTTTGGCCATCACATTGGCATCTCAAAGCACTACTGATGGGTCTCGCCCAGGGCCTGTAGTGATGGCCAAGGATTTCTTGCCACTTTTTGCATGGCTTTGTAGCAACCCAATGAATGAATTTGTGACAAACCTTAAAAAGGATCAAGTGACAGAAAAAGAAAAGTGTGAAGCTTTGGTGGAAATCCATTTGGTGGTATGGGCTGCAGTTGAGAGCAAACATTGGCCTATACGAAATTGCATGTGAAACACACATTTGCAACCACTTGAAGAACACTCATAAACCTTTCCAGAATATTTCAGAGCCATCATTTTATTGTATCTGGAAAGTTTAGAAAAGATTAATTTGAATAGTGGTGACATTATAAGCATCTTAGAAAGTGCTCCTCCTAAGTGGAGTGCAAACTAACCATAATGTCTGGGTCACTATAGATGACCCGTTAGCATTATGTATTCTTGTGGTAGTGACACTGTACTTATGGTTACATAACCTATTACATGAGAAAACAAGAAAATATGCTGCGCTGTAAAGTATGAGCTCTTCCATAAAAGTTCACTAAATTCAGCAAACACAGGCAGGCCGATTCATGGAATAATTAGCGCGGCGCAAGTGGCCAAAAACGTGCGATTCCCAGTGGAATAGAGAAAATCGCAGTGCAAGTGCGAAAATCGCACGAAAAGCAGCGCACATCGATTCATGGAAGGCCGTGCACGAGAAAACCATTGGATGTGCGCTAAAAAAGTGTGCGGCGCACGTTGGCGCACAGGCCATCTAACGGCATGCGCCAGGTCACAGCGAAAATCGCACAGACCACAGCGAAAATCGCACATAGCGCGGCGCACACAACAAAAGTAGGCGAAACACGGGGCGTAACACTCGGAATGGGGAACAACTTGCCAAAATGTGGGCGTCACGGGGGAAGTACAGGGTGCAAGTGCGTGGAACGCCCACACGCTCGCCTACAACACGTATTTATGGAATCGAATAGGGCAAAAAAGCGCACGGTCAAACCAGGCACAGGCACAAACACGACCGCCACAAAAAAACGGCGGTAGCGTCTCTGCGCCTGTAATAAATGTGCGCCAAAAGGTGCGGCAACAAATAGCACCTACATACAGCTATGATGAATGTCCTATATTGTGGCCCTCCAGGACAAATGACGTGCAAAGGGGTACCCTCAAACACGGACACCCGCTGACTGAAAAATAACGTGTGCGTGTATTCCGGGGTGCGCGGGAACTTTCACACGCGATTTGGCAGGGTACGTGGATTTCAGGGGTGTGTGGGAAGTTCCACACGCGATTTGGCCGGGTTCGTGCACGGGAATTTCCACACGTGATTTGGCTGGGTACGTGGATCTCAGGGGTGCGCAGGAAGTCTCACACGCGATTTGTCAGGGTACGTGGACTTCAGGGGTGCGCGGGAAGTTCCACACGCAATTTGGCCGGGTACGTGCGCGGGAATTTCCACACACGACTTGGCTGGGTACGTGGATCTCAGGGGTGCGCGGGAAGTCTCACACACGATTTGTCAGGGTACGTGGATTTCAGGGGTGCGCGGGAAGTTCCACATGCGATTTGGCCGGGTACGTGCGCGGGAATTTCCACACGTGATTTGGCTGGGTACGTGGATCTCAGGGTTGCGCGGGAAGTCTCACACGCGATTTGGCAGGGTACGTGGATTTCAGGGGTGCGCAGGAAGTTCCACACGCGATTTGGCCGGGTACGTGCGTGGGAATTTGCACACGCGACTTGGCTGGGTACGTGGATCTCAGGGGTGCGCGGGAAGTCCCACACGTGATTTGGCAGGGTACCTGGACTTCAGGGGTGCGCGGGAAGTTCCACACGCGATTTGGCCGGGTACGTGCACGGGAATTTCCACACGCAATTTGGCTGGGTACGTGTATTTCAGGGGTACCCTGGAAATTCTACACGCGATTTGGCTGTGTGCTCCCAGGTATTCCCTGTACACCCTCCACGGCCCCTGCAGGCAGCCGACACCGCAGGGCACTGCCCTGCACACCAGCAGTGTGGGGCACCCTCCACCAGGCCCCCACTCATGTCCCCCTGCACCCCCACCCCCCCAGCATCAAGGGGCACCCTCCACCAGGCCCCCACTCATGGCCCCTATCACCCACACCCCCAGCAGTGCAGGGGCACCCTCCACCAGGCCCCCACACATGTCCCCCAGCACCCCCACCCCCCAGAAGTGCAGGGCACCCTCCACCAGGCCCCCACTCATGGCCCCTATCACCCCACCCCCAGCAGTGCAGGGGCACCCTCCACCAGGCCCCCACTCATGTCCCCCTGCACCCCCACCCCCCAGCATCCAGGGGCACCCTCCACCAGGCCCCCACTCATGGCCCCTATCACCCCCACCCCCCAGCAGTGCAGGACACCCTCCACCATGCCCCCACTCATGCCCAACTCATGTCCCCCTGCACCCCCACCCCCCAGCATCCAGGGGCACCCTCCACCAGGCCCCCACTCATGGCCCCTATCACCCCCACCCCCCAGCAGTGCAGGGGCAGCACCACCTGGCCCCACTCATGTCCAACTCATGTCTCCCACCACCCCCACCCCCCAGCAGTGCAGGGGCAGCCTCCACCAGTCTCCCACACATGCCCCCCTGCACCCCCACACCCCAGCAGTGCAGGGAACCCTCCACCAGGCCCCCACTCATGGCCCCTATCACCCCCACCCCCCAGCAGTGCAGGGGCACCCTCCACCAGGCCCCCACTCATGTCCCCCTGCACCCCCACCCCCCAGCATCCAGGGGCACCCTCCACCAGACCCCCACTCATGGCCCCTACCACCCCCACCCCCCAGCAGTGCAGGGGCAGCCTCCACCAGGCTCCCACACATGCCCCCCTGCACTCCCACCCCCCAGCAGTGCAGGGCACCCTCCACCAGGCCCCCACTCATGGCCCCTATCACCCCCACCCCCCAGCAGTGCAGGGGCACCCTCCACCAGGCCCCCACTCATGTCCCCCTGCACCCCCACCCCCCAGCATCCAGGGGCACCCTCCACCAGGCCCCCACTCATGTCTCCCACCACCCCCACCCCCCAGCAGTGCAGGGGCAGCCTCCACCAGGCCCCCACTCATGTCTCCCATCACCCCCACCCCCAGTAGTGTAGGTGCAGCCTCCACCAGGCTCCCACACATGTCCCCCTGCACCCCTACCCCCCAGCCACCAGGGGCAGCCTCCACCAGGGCCCCACTCATGTCCCCCTGCACCCCCTCCCCCCAGCAATGCAGGGGCACCCTCCACCAGGCCCCCACTCATGTCCCCCTGCACCCCCGCCCCCCAGCATCCAGGAGCACCCTCCACCAGGCCCCCACTCATGCTCCCTATCACCCCCACCCCCAGCAGTGTAGGGGCAGCACCACCAGCCCCCCACTCATGGCCCCTATCACCCCCTGCCCCCAGCATCCAGGGGCACCCTCCACCAGGCCCCCACTCATGGCCCCTATCACCCCCACCCCCCAGCAGTGCAGGGGCACCCTCCAACAGGCCCCCACTCATGTCCCCCTGCACCACCACCTCCCAGCAGTGCAGGGCACCCTCCACCAGGCCCCCACTCATGTCCAACTCATGTCTCCCACCACCCCCACCCCCCAGCAGTGCAGGGGCACCCTCCACCAGGCCCCCACTCATGGCCCCTATCACCCCCACCCCCCAGCAGTGCAGGGCACCCTCCACCAGGCCCCCACTCATGTCCAACTCATGTCTCCCACCACCCCCACCCCCCAGCAGTGCAGGGGCACCCTCCACCAGGCCCCCACTCATGTCCCCCTGCACCCAGGTCCTCACAATCCCCAATCATGTGCGTTATGGTCAGCCTCCACAGCCAAAAGGCCCTACCAAGTAACCCATTCACCCACATGGAAATGGAAATTACATGTTACACCCCCAATGTACATAAAGCAAATGAACCCATGTCCGTCACACACAATGGTTGCAATTGAATGGGAAAACACCCAACATGACATGCATGAAACCAATGAGATGATACCACACAGTGAAGTATGAAAACAAAATTGTATTAAAAAAAATTGAATGCAAATGAAATGAAACAAACTACAATGGCAATGAAAAAAAGATAAGCTGCATGTCCGTCCAAAAAAATCAAAACTACAAATCCAAATCCAAAAAAATGTTGTCCAAAGTCACATTAAAAATAAAATCAATCCGAGAGAGAAAAATAAATGCAAAGACCATTGCTCCATGGTGAATAAATAAAAAAAAAATAAATAAAACAATCCAATGAAGAACTATGTACAAAACATCCAAGGGTCCATGAGCCCAACTGAACAAAGGAAACCTACAAAAAACCCTAACTAAATTGCAACTATATACAAAAAGTGGAGCAGTGTCCGTCGACTCCAAATCATAAGAAGAAACAAAGGAAACCTAAAACTAAAGAACTATATACAAAGGCGGCGGGCCAGTCCAGCGGCTCACTCTGTGGTGTTCCGGGCCAGGGCATCATCAAACTCCTCGTCTATGTCCCGGGGGCGGTCCTGTTCCATGGCCCCGAGGGTCCGCAGGGACGACGTCATCTGCTCCTCCAACCCCCTGCGGATTGCCTCGAGGCACTCGGCCCGCCTCAGGGCCCTCCGCATGGAGTTCTCCGCCCTGACCATCGTGAGCCGCGCCTCTTCCACCCGCCGCCGCTCCGCACCTATCTGCTGGCCCAACCGCAGCCACACGGAAGACACTTCCTGTCCTGGGTCCCCCTGCCCTCCGGCCGATGCCTGCCCCTCCGATGTTGATGGCCCCGAGCCATGATGCCTCCCACGTTGACTCTGCTGCTGCCTCCGACGCAACTGCCTCTGCCAGCACGACGGCATCCAGGCTGATGGAATCCACCGACGCCGTTGTGCACGTGCCCTGCCTGATGATGCCGGCACATCCTCCATCTGCTGGGGTACAGTTGCTGTGGTGTCCACCCCTGCTGGACCTCCGACTCCCGACTGTGGCAGGGATGGGATCCCCACCGAGCTGGCTGCATTGGTCAAGGCAGGTCCACAGGGGGCCCTGGTGGCATCTGAGCCAGAAGACGGCAAGGAGAACGACCGGCGTATAGCCTCCACAGAGGAGGAGAGGGCCGCCAGATTGGCCGACACATGCAGGAAACCCCCGAACATGGAAGATCCCAATTGGGCCAGGTCGGTGCTCTTCGTGATGACGTGCGTGCTCCTCCCGGGAAGCACGCACGTCATCACGAATTGCACCCGCGCGCATCGCGACCCCAATCAGGACCTTCTCCATACGGCCACGGGTCCCATCGTCCACAGGTGGAGGGGAGTCAGGTGACATGGACATCCCCTCTACCTGCGGACGGGCCTGGGACGGGGCATCCCTGCTGGTGCATGGTGGTGCACTCACAGGGTCAGGGACAGCGACATGCACAGGCCCCTCCACGGTGACCTGTGCTGCCTCCTGCCCCTGCCCCTGGACTGCACCACTTGCACCAGCAGGGATGCCCCCACCAGGCCCAATACAATGATATGGAACTCACATGCATCATGGGTCATGCCTAACACATGCACACACTTCACCTCAGTCACATCCATCTGGCCTCATACACCCCAAACACAGCGGATACAAGGATAACTAGGCTGCATCAGTGAATCTGTGCATTGTCACACACATGTGTCATGCATCCATGGCATTCACAAGTCACAGACACGCAGGTCAGGCACACAGACATGGCTACCATATATGTACCTGGCATCAGCACCCATCGGTCACCCCCACCCATGTCCAGGAACAGAGACTGGCATGCTCTCATGTGTAAAATCTGCATAGGGCTCCCCATGTCGCATTTAAACTCATGCAACAACCATGTGGTTCACACATCACTGGTCGCACATGCATTACCATGATGTCCCTGCACACATACATTCATACATGGCCTATGTCACACATACAGGCAAGTATCAGACAACCAGCACACAACCAGCACACCGCAACATGCCCTGTCTCACACAGCAATGCTTGGCCACTTACCGCTCAACTCCAGACGGGTCTCCCTCTCAAGGATCTGGGCGTGGAGCGCTGGGCGTACGCGTTCCAGGACCCTTATCTGGATGGAACTCATGCGGCCCGGCCCCCCTCCACGAGGCGCCGGGCCTTCATGAGGTTCCTGGACCTCAAGTCCTCCCAGCGCTTCTTGATCTTCTGGACGTCGCAGGTTGCCACCCCCTCCGCGTTGATGGCAACCACACAGTCGGCCCAGATCCTCTCCCGTCCTTCCCTGCTGGCGCGGGACGATCCAAAGAGGGCATCATACTGCCCCAGGACATGCTCCACAGGACACCAACTTCGGTGGCAGTGAAGCTGGTGCCCCTCTGCCCCTCTGGCCTGGGGTTGCCACTGGTGCCAGATGTCGAAGTGCCCGACATGGCAACCTCAGAGGCAGGAGTGGGTGGGCAACTGGGTCCTGGGACTGGGCTGTGGAGCGATGTTATCCCAGTCGGGAGTCTTCTGTTCCAGCAGGGGTGGACACAGCAACTGGACCCCTGCAGATGGCTGATGTGCAGGCACCAAATGGCAGGGCAGGGCACAGTGGCAGCAGACAGGCAGGCAGGCAGGCAGCAGCAGATGGCACTTGGGAGGCTGCTTGGGGCACTGGGGGGCAGTAATTCGGCCTTCTGGGCAGGAGCGTGGTCTTCTGTGTGTTTTCGCGTGGCCAGCTTGATACGGAGTGATTTGGCACGTGAAAATCCTGCACGTCAGCGTGAAATTCGAGGAAAGGCCCTTAGCGTGTAAGTGCGTCAGCACGCATACGCAATTCTATTGGACCAAAGGCCCTCAGCGCGTAAGCACGTCTGTGACGTGACCCGCACGGGTGTTTCCCTCATAGCACGTGATGACGGAGCACACGTGGAAAGACTGCACGTCAGAGTGTCATCGCGTGCAATTGGACAAAAGTGCGCGTACACGCGATTGGCCTATGTACGTGTATTTCAGGTGTGCGCGGGCACTTACACACGCGAGTACATCAGCACACGTGTATTCCGGGGTGCGTGGAAATTTCCACACGCTATTGGCCTGGGTACTGGATTTCAGGGGTGCGCGGGAAGTTTCACACGCTCGCCTACAACACGCGCAAAGAAACACGTACGCCAGTAGGAAGCAGGCATACGTCGACCCGTGACGCATACATTTGCGTGCAAAAAATTAACAAGCTCAGACGCCAGGATGAATATACCGTTCCAAGCAGCAGTGGCCGTGGGCTACCAAAGGAGGAGGAGGAGGATAGTCAGGGCCAGAATTTTCACACCCAGAACCAGCCTTTTCGGGATGCCTGATGACCAGGTGTATGGGAGGTACAGGTTTCCACCACACATAATACTGGACCTGGTGAGTGAGTGGGAGGATGAGCTCACATCACCCACCCTGTGCTCCCAAGCACTCAGCCTCCTGGAGAAGGTCCTCAATGTACTGCACTTCTTAGCCACTGGATCATTTCAGCGGACAAGTGCCATAGTGGGTGGGGTGTCACAGGCCACGCAGTCACGCTGCCTACACCAGGTCTTGAACATCATCACTGCACGCCCATCAGTCCGCAGGCACATATACCTGCCCAGAACACCTGCAGAAAGGCATGCTGCCGCCCTGGATTTTTACGGTGTGGCACGATTCCCCAAAGTGCTAGGTGCCATCGACTGCACCCATGTGGCTCTACGTCCGCCCAGGGCATCTGAGCACATCTATAGGAACCGCAAGCACTGGCATTCCATCAACGTGCAGGTAGTATGTAATGCCAAGGGAATCATCACCTCAGTATATGCCAACTATCCCGGGTCCACCCACGACACCTTCATTTACCGAATGTCCACCCTAAGCCGGGACCTAGAAGCTGGGCGGCATGGCGATACATGGCTGCTTGGTGAGTATGAATGCCACGGCACATGCATGCATGTCAGATACTGAGCAAGGTCACAACCCCACCAATGATATCCATCACCACCTCCACAGGGGACAGTGCCTACCCTCTCAGCGCCCACATGATGACGCCAATTCGGAACCCCACCACGCCACCCGAGGTAAGATATAACACAGCCCACATTGCAACCCGGGGCATAGTGGACCGCACATTCGGAGTGCTTAAGTCACGCTTTCACTCCCTTGACCGTTCTGGCGGGCAGCTGTTATACGCTCCCCCAGTAGTGTGCAGGATCATAGTGGCAGCATGTGTCCTGCACAATGTTGCAACACGCTGGGGCCTGGCCGTGGACATGGTGGTGCCCCCACATCCCCAACCACATGCACGCCCGCTGCGCATGGGAGGGGAAAGGGCACGGGGGGAGGCAGCCCGTACACAGCTAGTGGCTAATTACTTCACATAGAAATCACACCCCTGTGGAGTGCACACTGCCCTGGCACTTACCATCTGACAATCAATGATGACTCAACCTGACACTGATCCTGAATGTCTGGAGAATCAACCGTCAAAACCATATCAGCCTGAGATTGTTCACCTGGAAGTGTTACAATGTGTGCATCCCTACCTACACAGACACCACCAATGCAGTTTCGTGAAAAAACACATTCAAGCAGCTAAAATGAATACCCACTTGCAAAATGCAACATGAGGACAGTGCCCTGTCACCCAACCCATCCCCAGCACCGCCACACGACACACCATGCCATGTCATGCTATGTGCAGGTAAACAAAGTAATCCCCACAACATGACACAAGTGTCACAAAGTACAGTGTCCCTAATTGAAACTTGCGACACCTGAAATGCTCACAGTAATGCAGGACCAACAACACACTTGAGAAGGTATTTAGCAATAACACTTATCAGCTACTGACCCGCAAAACTACCATTAACTTGACATTACGAATGTAAGGAATCAGTAGTCTCATCACCTGGAAATGCCTGCACTCCCACCACTTCCAACTGTACAGTGTTGCCGCCATGTAGAGTTGAAGGTGCACTGCTGCCAACATGGACCCCATCTCCAAAGTAGAGGGCCTTGTGTAGACATGAGGAAAGGACCTGCAAATTAGGAGGTAGACATGGATGATGAGTTACACATCAATGCAACATGCAGTGTACAACACAACAGCAATATGCACTAGGAATGTATACACAGTATTGACTAGACTACCCACACATGTAGTGGGAGTCCAATGTCACCATGTACGTCAATGTCACTTGGGCACACCCTTTGCAAGCCCATGGAAACGGGAAGCAGGAGGGGTGTGTGTGACAAAAACCCAAGCATCTGAACCAAATACATGACAAGCCTGCATGTGCCCAGCCACAATGCAGCGTATACCCATGGGAGCCACACAAGGCAACACACTGTCCCCAAAAAAAAAAAAAAAATAAATAAAAAATAAATTAAAAAAATGGCCATTAATGGGCCCGGGGGGGTTGGGGAGGCCACCCAGGAGGTCCGAGGACAGGGTGCACACCAAAACCCACATGTGTGGATCTTGCAAAAAAAAACACCTCCATGGGCTCATGGCCCACATGGCTACCCTATTGTGGGAGTATCACTGCTGTCGCTATTATCACCCTGTGCAGCTGCATCCGGAGGTGGTGGCACTATGGGAGGCAGCTCACGCAAGGCCCTAGTCTGTTCCTCCATGGCTGCAAGCATGCGGGTGTGGTAGGTCTCGTTCTGGAGGATGAGTGTGCGGAAGTCCCCATGCAACAACTCACGGGATGCCCGGACCTCCGCCCTAGTTGCCTGCATCTCAGCTGAGAGCGTACGGGTGAGAAGCTCCAGCTGCTGTTCTGTCCTTCGGTTTGTTGAAGCCTCAAGCTCATCAAGAGTCGTCCTGAGGTGAAGGAGTTCCAGCCTCAGGGGTTCCCTGTGGCCCTGGGACTCTATGGAGATGGCTTCCTGCAGAGTTGCCAGTGCCGCCCGCCTGTCCCTGTTGGATGCCAACATGTCCTCCCTGTGTGACTGGCAGATGGAGTCGGTTGCCTGCTGTAGTCGCTCCATCAGCCTTTCGGGGGGGACAATGGAAGTGGCCACCCTATCCATGGCCTGAGCCATCATCTCTGATGATGCTGCCTTTTGGGTTGCCATACCGTAAATGGATTGCTCCCATGCGGTATTGCCAGGTGGCGTACGGCCACCACATCGGCGGGCACCACACCTGTCTGGGGCAAGGCGAACTGCGCCTTGCTGTGCCGGCACTGCCTGAGGCTGCAGGACTGCATTCCCCCTCTGATCTGCTGGCCCAGGAGCAGGATCAGATGTCGCGAAGTGTGACCCTGCATCCGTAACCACCAAAGGCGTAGCTGCCAACACTGACATCCCCATTGAGGGTTCTGACTCTGGTGCAGGTGGGTGGGACAGAACAGAATCCCTCCCAGGAACACTCACCTGCGACGGCACGTAGGTCTCATCATCCGAATCAACACCTGAGTACAGCTCGGGGGAGGTGCAGCCAGAGACACCCCTTGAGAGCACGACCTGCAGCAGTTGTGGGTTCTCACCCACCACCACACCACGTCCCTCACTGGTGGTCGGTCGGCCCTCAGACCCCTCCTGGGTCTGCACCATCTCCACAACCCCAGCAGTATCAGGTGCGTCTTCCCCTGCAAAGACATAAAAGCAAACAAATGGAAACAGGCATTAGCACCATAGCACACAATGAGGGCTGAGAAGCAACAGAACCAGTACTTGATTGACACATGTCCCACATGACTAAAACCCTCCCATGCATGCACCCTCACTGCGTATGAAGGGTAGGCAAATGGCACACACTGATGACACCAAGATGGAAGATGAACACATTTTCTGCATGCTGCCTGGCAGAGGCATCACACATTGGCCAGTGATTGCCAGGTGAAATACACATGCCATCACACAGATGGCATGTACCATTGCTATTGAGTGAAGATGGAGAGGAGGGCAGCACTTATTCATTCAGTCCAGTTCCCTCATGTAATAGCTTTTCTAATTCAAACAGGTCTGATTTTTCACATGGAGCTGCCAGTCCAAAATGGTCCGATTGCACAGGGACATGTCTAAACAAATGATATCCAGGTAACAAAGTCACTCCACTTTACCATAGCCATGTCAGACATGTGACTAGAGGACTGAGAAATGCCTAGTAAAAGTGGTGGAATGCAAACAATCTGCCTGAATGAACAGAGAAAAATAAGCAACAATGTTGTGGCAAGGTGACACTTCAAGGGCAACTGGGGTGTTGTTGGGCTAGATGTCTACTGTTGGCAGAAGGGATACTGCTATGGCCAAATGCTGCTGCGCAGAATGTATTGCATGAAGCACATGGGTGACCCAAACGACTCAGGCGCACACACCCTCACCTGGCACACAAACAGAAGCCCTCACAGACACACACCATGCACATGGATGACAAAAACATGCATGTGCACTCACCGGACAATGCCTCATAATCAGGCAGATCTCCCAAGCATTGGATCTGTTCCTCCGTGACGTAGGTCCCAGCGACTGACTCATGTGGAGTGAGTTCCATGTCTTCTACTGGAGACCCACCTCCAGTCACGAGAGTTGCGGCATGACTTGAGGCCAGCTTATTCTTTGCCCTGCGCTTTAGGTCATTCCAGCGCTTATAGCAATCATTGGCTGTGCGCCTCACGATTCCAAGGGCACTTACGATGTCCGCAATGGTCTGCCAGTGTGCCTGGCATTGTGCAGGTGTGGTCTTGGATCCAGCAACAATGACCATTTCGTTATCATGTGCGGACACATACTCGACATGTGCATTCAGTTCGGCATCCGTGAAGCTGGGCTTCCTCGACGGGCCGGACTGTGTAGCCGTGTCTGGGGCATCAGCCTGTGCCGGATGAGCACTCTTCCTCTTCCGCTTGGAAGGTGGTGGTGATCCTGAGTGTCCTACGCCGCTCTGGACACTAGAGGAAGGAGCCCTGGTGGACTCTGTATCAGGAGTGTTGGATTGCACACTCAGCATGGGAGTTGGTGCAGGCATTGGCTCAAGTGTAATGGTGTCAGGGGGAATGTCAGCAGGATGGACTAGGACCGACACTGTCCTGGCTGGGTGTGTGAGAGCTGGGGTGGATGGAGCCGCAGCTGCCACTGCAGCCTCTCCACCCTGCCTACTTGGGGCAGCAGATGACCTTGCTGCCCCTAATCCACGTGGCCTGATGACATCAACGTGCACCAGCGCACGTGTCATAGGCCTGCTGACCTGGAAGTCAGCCATGGAGTCAGCCAGGTCTGGTGCCACAATGGGCTGGTCCAACAAGGGCTGAGCATGGATGGTGTCAGCCACATCAGCCTCAACCAGGTGGGGCGGGGGGGGGATTATGGGTGCCCTTGACTGGTCCTCCACACATGAGGGGACAGGGTCACCCTGCAAGTAACGACCACGTCCCCTACCGGATCCACCACGGCCACCACTTGTGGCTCGTCCACCTTTGCCACCCTTACGGATTCCACGCCTCCCAACCATGGCACTGATGTTAATGTGCGTATGGGAGTGGCTGTAAACTATTGTCCTGGGCAATTGGGGGTCAAAGGGGTTGGGTACCAGATGGTAATTGTACCCTAGTGCTCTAGCAAGGCTGAATGTGACCCCTGGGGAAAGATGACGTGTCACGCAACGCACAGGAAGCCCAAAAAGGTAGATGACGTGCACGCAACCCCTCCTAGACCACGTGTGCGGAAAAAAAACCTGCACTACGCTGTGGCACCCAGTAACACAAGAATGAACGTATGCGTGTCACTCGCAGCCTAGAATGACCTCTGAAGGGGTAGGCTACACACGGGGCGAGCACAGATGTTAGATACATGCGTGACTCATCGTCTGCCAGGAAAAAGAGCGTGAAAAAGAAGCACGTGTGCGCGTTGGCAACACCCCCGCCAAAAGAAGAATTGTACGCTGTCTGAGGAGACAGGAAAACAGTAGAAGGGAACGCTGTTTGAGGGAACAGGCCCAGGAAATCCAGAAAAAGATAAAAAAGAGAAAAAGCTGTCAGAGGTAACAGGGACTACGAACTTGAAACGCCGTGAAGTAAATCGCGTGTGAAACGACAAGAAGTACAAATTTCACCCACTCGCTCTCCACGAAAAGCACATAGAAGGAAATGGTGTTCTACACATACCTTTTATGCAGGCCCTGTACGCGCTAGGGCCATTTCCACCAATTACACGCTTTGTCACTTCCGCGTGTAGGGCCATTTCCACCAATTACACGCTTTGTCACTTCCGCGTGTAGGGCCATTTCCACCAATTACACCCTTTGTCACTTCCGCGTGTAGGGCCATTTCCACCAATTACACGCTTTGTCACTTCCGCATGTAGGGCCATTTCCACCAATTACACGCTTTGTCACTTCCTCGTGTACACGCTAAGGCCATTTCCACCAATTACACACTTTGACACTCGGACGTGTCTTTCATTTTTTTAACACGCAACATTTCAAACGTGTGCTATATTCAACGTGCACGTGACTTCATAGACGCGCATACGCTGGTGGCCTTTGGGCCAATGAATGTACAGATGTGTGCTGACGCGCTTACGCGCTAAGAGCCTTTCCTCGGATTACATGCAGACGTGCTGGATTTCCACGTGCAAAATCACTCCGTATCAAGCTGGCCACGCGTTCACACACGGAAGACCACGCTCCTGCCCAGAAGGCCGAATTTCTGACCCCCAGAGCACTGAGCACGCTCCCACCTGCCATCTGCTGCTGCCTGACTGCCTGCTGCCCACGTGCCCTGCCATTTGCTGCCTGCACATCAGCCAGGGGTGCTGTTGCTGTGACCACCCCTGCTGGAACCGAAGACTCCCGACTGCTTTTCCATCGCCCCACAGCCCAGCCCCAGGACCCAGTTGCCCACCCACTCCTGCCTCTGGGGTTGCCATGTCGGGCACTGCAACATCTGGCACCAGTGGCAACCCCCGGCCAAGGAGGCAGAGGGGCACCAGCTTCACTGCCACCGAAGTTGGTGTCCTGCTGGAGCATGTCCTGGGGCAGTATGATGCCCTCTTCGGAAGGTTGCGCGCCGACAAGGAAGGACGCACTCGGATCTGGATGGACATCGTGACTGCCATCAACGCGGAGGAGGTGGCAGTCCACGACTACGAACGTGTCAGGAAGCGCTGGGAGGACTTCAGGTCCAGGACCCTCAACAAGGCCCGGCGCCTCCTGAAGGCAGCGGATGCTAAGGGGAGCCGGGGCCACTTGTCGGAAGATCAGATGAGGGTCCTGGAATGCATATCCCCAGCTCTCCACGTCCAGGTCCTTGAGAGGCAGACCCGTCTGGAGTCGAGCGGTAAGTGTACATGCATACTGATTGTGAGCTGTGCGTGTGGTGTGCCAGGAGTGTGCAGGTTGAACATGTATTTTTATGTGATCAAGTAGGGGGGGTGTACAGAGCCGTGAGGGTGACACATGTGAGGGGTCTCATGTGTGACACATGGATGGTGGTTGTGTGTGTGGGCTTGCATGGCACAGGATGCGGAGGAATGATTGTCAGGTGTGACATGGATGTCGATCGGAACACTGCGACAGTTGGCGGAGGTGTACAAATGCATGCAAGTTTGGTGGTGTGTGTGCATGTGTAGTGTACTCCTTACGTTGCATGTGATGTGTGGATGACCTTTGGCTGCTCATGCTGTTGTATGTGAATGGATGGTGCTGGCTGTTGCAATATGGCTGTGGTATGGCTCATGTGTGCAAGTTGAAATGACATGTGTGTTGGGGATTGTGATGCCATGTCTGAGGTTTACCAATGCCACTCATGTATGACTGTCATGTGTGTATGAGTCCATTGGACAGTGCCCTGATGCCTGTGTTTTCTTTCTCCCTGTCTGCAGCGTCAACTGATGAAGAGGGCGGAGAAGGTGCTGTGGAGCACAGCGGCAGGGATCGCACCACCAGCCGGAGACGCAAGGCCCGGATCCCCTCCCAGGTTCTGATCTCGTCTGGGAGTGAGGAGTCTGGTGCTGTGTCCCAGGCCGCAGCTGCCGAGGGGAGGTCCAAGAGGCGGAGGTTGGAGTTGGACTCCTCGGCAGCAGAAGGGGCAGCTGGGACCCCACAGGGCCCAACGGAGGAAGATGGCACGGAGTCATCCAGGTTGGTGGGGGGTTAGGAGGAGGAGGAGGCCATGCAAGCAACAGAGGCGGGGTCTGGAGGTGGGGATTCCACTGGTGCTAGTGGTGCAGTGCAGGATCTGGGACAGGAGGCAGCACAGGCCGCCGCGAAGGTGCCTGTGTGCAATCCTGTCCCTGCTCCTGTCACTGCATCATCTTGCACCAGCGGGGATGCCTACCTCCAGACCCGTTCACAGGGAGGGGATTGGCTTACAACACCTGGCCTTCCTCTCCCTGTGGATGTGGCTATCCTGCAACAGGTTGAGCCTGTCCAGGGTGGGGTGGCGTTACGTCAACGGGCCATGCGAGCTGACCTGCAGTCTTTTCATGATGAGTCTGCATGTCTTCTCGCATGGTTCGTTGACTGCGTTGACCCACTGGGACAGCTCACCAGGGCTGGATTCCTCCGTTTCCTGTTCCTTGTTCCGACCCCCTCCTCCACGGAACCCCCTAGGCCCCAGTCGTCCTCCATGCCATCTTCCCACCCATGTGTCACCTGGGTGCCCTGTGGAGCTGCCTCCGACCGTGCGGACAGGCTGGTGGACAACAGATCCCTGCCACAGTCAGGAGTCGGACGTCCAGCAGGGGTGGCCACATCAACGACTGCACCACAGCTGGAAGAGGATGTGCAGGCACCAACGGACAGGGCACATGGACAGCAGCAGCTGCAGCAGCAGGAGGCTGTAGGTGGGAGCCACGATAGCTCGGGGCCTTCAACATCGGAGGTGCAGGCACGCCATAGATGCGGAGTGGCGGCGGTCGGAAGAGGCGCGGCTCAAGATGGTCAGGGCGGAGAACTCCATGCGGAGGGCCCTGAGGCGGGCCGAGTGCCTCGAGGCAATCCGCAGGGAGTTGGAGGTGAACATGTCGGCGTCCCTGCGGACCCTCGGGGCCATGGAACAGGACCGCCTCCGGGACATAGACGAGGAGTTCGATGATGCCCTGGCCCGGAACACCACTAAGTGAGCCGCTGGACTGGCCCACCGCCATTGTATATAGTTATTTAGTGATAGGTTTCCTTTATAGTTTATTTTTATTTGGAGTTGACGGACACTGCTCCACCTTTTGTATATAGTTCCATTTCAGATAGGTTTTTTGGTAGGTTTCATTTCTTCTGTTGGGATGATGGACCCTGAATACTTTGTACATAGTTGGACTTTGGATTTGGACATTTTTTTACTATGAATATTTTTCCCAAGGAGCAATGGTTTTCTATTTCTTTTTTCCCTTCATTTTCTTTTTATGGAGTTGAACTTTGGAAGAAATTTTTTTTGGATTATCATTTATTGATTTTAATTTGAAAAGGGACAGCCAGCTTAATTTTGTTTGTTTTTTACTTGTGTATTTTGTTTAATTTTGATTGCCATTACTGTTGTTATTAATACATTATTTGGATTTTTTCATTCTTCAATGTGTGGTTTCATCTCATTGTTTTCATGCATGTCATGATATGGGTTTTCAGGTTCGCTTGCAACCATTGTGTGTGTGTGAGACACATGTGTTGATTTACATTGTTTCCATTGGAGTAGTATCATGGGCGCATGTAATACTTGGTTGTGTCTTTGGGCTGTGGTGGCTGGCCATGAGGCCCATGCTTGAGGATTGTCAGGGCCTGTGGGAAGGGGGACATGAGTGGGGGCCTGGTGGAGGGTGCCCCACACTGCTGGGGGGGTGGGGTGGTGGGAGACATGATTGGGGGCCTGTTGGAGGGTGCCCCACACTGCTGGGGGGTGGGGGTGGTGGGAGACATGAGTGGGGGCCTGGTAGGGGATGCCCCTGCACTGCTGGGGGGTGGGGGTGATAGGGGACATGAGTGGGGGCCTGGTGGGGGATGCCCATGGTGGCTGGGGGGTGGGGGTGGTGGGAGACATGGGTGGGGGCCTGGTGGGGGCTGCCCATGGTGGCTGGGGGGTGGGGGTGATAGGGGACATGAGTGGGGCCTGGTGGAGGCTGCCCATGGTGGCTGGGGAGTGGGGGTGGTGGGAGACATGAGTGGGGGCCTGGTGGAGGCTGCCCCTGCACTGCTGGGGGGTGGGAGTGGTGGGAGACATGAGTGGGGGCCTGGTGGGGGCTGCCCATGGTGGCTGGGGGGTGGGGGTGGTGGGAGACATGGGTGGGGCCCTGGTGGGGGCTGCCCATGGTGGCTGGGGGGTGGGGGTGATAGGGGTCATGAGTGGGGGCCTGGTGGAGGCTTCCCATGGTGGCTGGGGGGTGGGGGGTGGTAGACATGGGTGGGGGCCTGGTGGGGGCTGCCCATGGTGGCTGGGGGTGGGGGTGATGGGAGACATGGGTGGGGGCCTGGTGGAGGGTGCCACACACTGCTGGGGGGGTGGGGGTGGTGGGAGACATGAGTGGGGGCCTGGTGGAGGCTGCCCATGGTGGCTGGGGGGTGGGGGTGGTGGGAGACATGGGTGGGGGCCTGGTGGAGGGTGCCCATGGTGGCTGGGGGGTGGGGGTGGTGGGAGACATGGGTGGGGGCCTGGTGGAGGGTGCCCCACACTGCTGGCGGGGTGGGGGTGGTGGGAGACATGAGTGGGGGCCTGGTGGAGGCTGCCCATGGTGGCTGCGGGGTGGGGGTGGGTGGGAGACATGAGTGGGGGCCTGTTGGAGGCTACCCATGGTGGCTGGGGGGTGGGGGTGGTGGGAGACATGGGTGGGGGCCTGGTGGGTGCTGCATATGGTGGCTGGGGGGTGGGGTGATAGGGGACATGAGTGGGGGCCTGGTGGAGGCTGCCCATGGTGGCTGGGGGGTGGGGGTGGTGGGAGACATGAGTGGGGGCCTGGTGGAGGCTGCCCCTGCACTGCTGGGGGGTGGGGGTGGTGGGAGACATGAGTGGGGGCCTGGTGGGGGCTGCCCAAGGTGGCTGGGGGGTGGGGGTGGTGGGAGACATGGGTGGGGGCCTGGTGGAGGGTGCCCCACACTGCTGGGGTGTGGGGGTGGTGGGAGAGATGAGTGGAGGCCTGGTGGAGGCTGCCCATGGTGACTGGGGGGTGGGGGTGGGTGGGAGACATGAGTGGGGGCCTGGTGGGGGCTGCCCATGGTGGCTGGGGGGTGGGGGTGATAGGGGCCATGAGTGGGGGCCTGGTGGAGGCTGCCCATGGTGGCTGGGAGGTGTGGGGGGTGGTAGACATGGGTGGGGGCCTGGTGGGGGCTGCCCATGGTGGCTGAGGGGTGGGGGTGGTGGGAGACATGGGTGGGGGCCTGGTGGAGGGTGCCCCACACTGCTGGGGGGGTGGTGGGAGACATGAGTGGGGGCCTGGTGGAGGCTGCCCATGGTGGCTGGGGGGTGGGGGTGGTGGGAGACATGGGTGGGGGCCTGGTGGAGGGTGGCCCACACTGCTGGGGGGGTGGGGGTGGTGGGAGACATGAGTGGGGGCCTGGCGGGGACTGCCCATGGTGGCTGGGGGGTGGTAGACATGGGTGGGAGCCTGGTGGGGGCTGTCCATGGTGGCTGGGAGGTGGAGGTGGTGGGAGACATGGGTGGGGGCCTGGTGGAGGGTGCCCCACACTGCTGGGGGGAGGGTGGGGGGTGGGAGACATGAGCAGGTGTGCAGGGTAGTCCCCTGTTTTGTGGGCTGCCTGCAGGGGCCGTGGAGGGTGTACAGGGAACACCTGTGAGGACCCACCCAGCCTAATCGCGTGTGATTATTCCCGCGCACCCCTGTAATACACGTACCCAGCCAAATCGCGTGTGATTATTCCCGCGCACCTCTGTAATACACGTACCCTGGCTAATCGCGTGTAAAACTTCACGTGTACCCCGTCATACACGTACCCAGCCAAATCGCGTGTGAAAATTCCCACGTACCCCTGTAATACACGTACCCTGGCTAATCGCGTGTTTAACTTCACGCGTACCCCTGTCATACACGTACCCTGGCTAATCGCATGTAAAACTTCCCGCGTACTCCTGATATGAACGTTACCCGCTTTGCGTTCCTTGTTTGGCAGCCCTGTAAACTGGTCCAGGGTTAGCACAACCCTTTGCGATGATTTAGCGATTTTGATGGCTTTTCCTTGCGTGAGGGTGTTCCTGGGGGCGTTACTGGCGCTGCTGCAGGGTCCCTGCGATACTCTGCGCCACGGCTGGTTTGGGAGCCTGAAATCCATGAATACGATGTGCGCGGAAATCGGTTTTGGCGCACGCGCCTGGCGCAGACAATCGCACGCGGACACTCTGCGCCAGCCGCTTGCGACACTTTTCTGCGAAATTCTATGAATTACCCTGAGGATCTGTTAACATTCCTGCCAAATTTCAGTTTTGTGGATGCTTTAGTGTAAAAATAAATCTGGAAAAATATGTGTTTTTTGTATTTGGATTTGTTTGGATCAAAAAAACACCCTTTTAGGAAGCAACTCTGCGATCTAATATCGCAAATCTAGTTCTTTAATCTCGAATGTCTCCTCCTCGTTTAAATTGATAACAATGTAGTGGTGGTTATCAAAAATGTATGCTAGGACCTTCATAGATTTTTGTTCAAATGCTCGTAGTTCCGGAGGCATGCTGATGTCCTGGGGTATGAAACTTGATCTCAGTGAGCATTGTGAATGTTTCTATGTTATCCTCATTGGGAACTGCAAAAAATACATTTACACAATTTCCTAAACAATTATCTCAATTTAAGATTTTGCATAACATGACATATAGTGTAGGGACAAAAAGAAAGCCAATTAAAAAGTGATCCAATGGGATCCCAGATCAGAAAAACACTAAGGGCCTCATTACACGGAAGGCGGTGGACCAAGGTGCTATTAGCACCTTGGTCCATGCCAGTAAAATACCGGCACCGCCTTGGTGGAAAGGGGAATTACCGCCCTATTCCAAGGTTAGTGGGGCGGTAATTCCCCCTTCCCCCATTGCCCTTCCCCATTCCCATTTTTGCCCCATAGGGCATAATGGGAATGGGGAAGGTGCTAATTACGGCACCGCAAATTGCGGTACCGTAATTAGCTCGCTGGTCCCTTTGCGGGTTGGTTTTTAACGCCTGCAAAAAGCAGGCGTTAAATTCTCCAACCCGCAAAGGGACCTCGTAGTAAGGTGGTAAGGGTTTACCGGTACCGGTAAAATACCGGTACACCATTACCGCCTACCGTGTAATGAGGCCCTGAGTTATTTGAAAATGAGTATATCTAACATTGATATACTTTTCAGTGGTTTTGAAACACTCTGGACAATCCTTGTTTAGAGAAGTTGAAATATTGGTATTTACTTATGTTTCTGTGTTTGCTTGTTCCTTAAAAAAGGTCAATTATCTCTTTTGCCACTGTTTTTAATAAGTACTTTATGTGAATTGCTGCTGCTGCTTGTATTGGAAAATGTTTCCCACTCTTTATTGTTTTATAGGACAACAAGTAGGATCAAGACCAGGCAGACAAATACTAATATGTTTAGACAAGGGTTAAGGGGTGCAGTAGGCTTATGTACACGTTTTTGGCAAAATTCAACACATGACGTGGTAGTAGTGAAAATCACCAATCCCATGCTTTCTAGAGCGGCTGTGTTGCCAAATGGTCTGTTTTTTATTTTACCATCCTACATTAAGCATGTCAAGGCCTCCCACTCATAAAGGTGTTCAAAGACGGACAGTCCCATCGAAGTCTGTGATGTCTTACTCTCAGCAAACAGGGCCCATCGGTGGAGATGGTTGCATCTCTTTGGATCTTCATCTAACTTTCTGAATTGGTTTTTCAAGTTCTGATTAAATCCTTCAAATAATCCATTATTTGAGGCCTAGAGATAGTGGCACAGAATATCTCCGTATGTGAAGTGATTTTAAGTTATATAATACATTTTGTCAACAATAACTACTCAAGATCAACAAGGATCCTATTTGGAAAGTCAATTCGGATAAAGTACGAAAGTAAATGTTTGGTGACCAGTTGTTTCTCATGGGAAATGTCTCTAAATAATGTGTATCATAATCTACAATCCACAATAAGTATTGTTTCACTACTTTGAAAGGACTCAAGAGTCCCGTAATGTTTAAGAATGACATGGAAACTGGTACATCAATGACATGCAGAGGTTGGAAGCGGGCTTGTTGCGTAGTGACTAAAGAGGTCTTCTGGCAAAAAGCAAATACATCTAAAACTTTCTTGACAAGGTAGTATATTGTGGGTCAGAAAATCCTGCTAAGAATTTCTTAGCTATGCCTTGATAGCCTGCCATCAGGTGTACAATTACTAGCACCAGCAAAGTTATTTTAAAGGGGTATGGTACCAAGCTGGTATAGGGTCTGTCATCATCTCCAATATTGTTTTCAGCTAGGTAGAGCAAGCCTTGATTTTCTACAAATATGGTCTTTTCTTAAACAGGTTCTCAGCCACTCAGATTTTTTGGTGAAATGTGCACTGGAGGGATGGGTCATTTCTTGTGCTAGGGCAAATTAAGGACTCAGAGATTAAGGGTGCCTGTTCATTCTTCCTTTGCCTTGATTATACCCTGAATGGGATGACTCAAAGCACTTCTTTCCCAGAAGACTTTTGGCCAAATATATTACTTCTATCATGGTGGCTTTAAATAAATTACACACTAACTGGGACACCAGATCCACTTCCACTATAAACAAATCAATTCCATGGATGAAGCTCAAGACCTTAGCTATGCTCTCGTAATATTCATACACTATTCATTCTCTAACATCTTTACCATATTTTAAGGCCAACACTGACCTAGCTGCAATAGATCTTAAATTACTACCATGTAACATTGCTTTCATGTCAGTTTATATTATACCGGACCACCTGCCTGGAGTCCAGACTGTCTATACTATGTGTTCCAAGCTTGACAAACCTATGGTGCATTGAAAAGGAGCATTGTCTTCCTCACAAACCTTAACAATGGAGGTGATGGGCATGTTGGGGTCTCATGAGCAAGCCTTGTTAATACCACTTCTGAACTGGGTAGGATGGACAAAAGCCATACATAGATATGATATTGTTAAACAAATGTTTATTAGGGGTATGCACAGGTTTTTGGAAAAAACTCAAAACAAGCAAAGTCTAGACAATAATAGAATGCCTTCTCTTTGGATCAACTGTCTTTGTAAATGAAGTTTGTAAATACAAACCTGAGTTTCTTTACTAGGATAGATAATCAATTCACAGTCATTTGCTGTCTCTGGATTTCAGGTGCCTCCCACATTATTCTTGTCTCCGGGGTTGGTGCACCTAGGACATCTTATTATATTCCTGAGTGTCAGAAAGGTGTTCGACATAGCTCTCCAGCCCACCATGTGTTTACATTTTAGGCCTGCACAAGGCTGATATCTGAGACATTGTGGTGATGAAGAAATCCTCAGAGCATCCACCAAGAGGCTGGAACGCCGTTTTTAGCTAGGGGAGTGTTCTCTACTTTCTCATAATTTTCCTTTTTCAAGGTCCTGGCCTCACCCACAAAAATAGAGTCTTTGCTTTCCTCCTCAACTTGGCACAACAGTTATTTTGCTTGCACCTCTTATCCTCTCTTCTTGAATCTGCTTCTATTCTTCAACCTCTTTGCAAATTTGCAATGCACTCATTTGTCCAATCCTCCCAGCCACACCCTTATCAGGTGCAGGGTTTTCCTCTGCCTTCTCCAACTTTCCATCTTCTTCCTTGTATATCCTCCTCTCCTTCCTAGTGCTCTATTTCTCCTGCTCCCGAGTACCTCATATGCACACCTATCTCTCTCTCCGGTTTCCTTCAAACACCTCCTGATACCTCCTTCCTACTTCCTGCTTGTGTCTCCTTACTTCCCCATCGATGTTCTATTACTCCTCCTGGTAGTCTTCTTCAGCACCCTCTTAGTATCCCCTTCCACACCTCTCCACCGGCATCCTTCTTGTTCTTTCTCTTCTCCTCATCTGGATCATCTGCTCCAACCCCCACCCCTTCTTTGCTCCTTCCTCCCCTCCTAAAATTTTGCTACCAGCCTCTGTGATCTTCCCTTCCACCTTCCATAAAGTCCTTCACCCTTTCTTATCTCTCCTGCTTCCACCAGCTTCCTCTCTCTGCATGCCTTGCTCTGCACCCAACAGCCTCTTCACCTCGCTTGCTAATTCCTTCCGGCCACACTTTTGTTAACTTCACTGCCCATTATCTGTGCCTGATTTTTTAGATTTGCTAAGATAGGCCTGTATTAGATTTTGAACTACCCCACACATTGCAATCTTGAAGGTCTAAATGGTACACTTTGTTAAGTGGGGAAAGGTTCAGTGAACTGAAGATCAGTGAAAGAGAAAACATGCCACCCTGTTAGTGCTATGAGGAAGGCAGGAGGGAATGGGTTGGTGTCAGTCATAGTAGGTGCAGTCCAGTTGAGAATTGGTATGTCAAGCCACTTCCTTTGCAAGATCAGTGTTAGCACAATCATCAACATATCAGGCATGTGTTTCCAGAATTCTAGAGCATTTTCAGGGCAGAAGGGAGTGGGCTGGAGAGAGTCTGGCAATGATTCATTGTCTTAGAGAAACTGGTGGGGCTGGTACAGTGCCAGTTGAATGCCTGGGAAGGGATTTGGAGAAAAAGATGGAAAGTATCAGGTCTGAATGTTATTATCTCTGTATCTTTATGGGTCGGCAAAGTGAGAGGCTGTTAGTTGGGATAATGACTCATGAGACAGCAATGTTTGTTCAAGCCCCCTGCAAGTGTATTGTAAATGTGCATGCATTTGAATTAATAGGTCTATCTGGCTTTGTCAGTCTTGAAATTACCCCATTGTACATCAATTTGGAGATCATTGAGGGTATGATTTGCTTCTGAAAAGTGCTACCCAAAGGCACTTGCATCTGTACATCTCTTGCCACCCAGACGATCACCACCTAGTAGCCGTCGCTGGAAGTTCACCTCCAGTTCTAAGCCACAGCAAGAAGGTATTGTCGGTGTTGTGAAGGCATCATGAGTCGGATACACACAACAGGTTCAAGTTCTTTAATAACGTTTTATTAATAAAAAAGGCAGAGTGGATTAATGCCTAACTTTCTCTATGCTAAGGTAGGATTTCCCTACCTAAAGAAAATTAAGGATAGTATGCGTCAGGATGTCCAAAGTTAAAAACATTTGTCTATGTCCAAAAACCTATACTTGCCCTTACAACTAACTTCATACAATGTGTAGGGATGTCAGAATAACAAATTAATACTTTTCAAAGGAAAGTTCAGAGCTTCTTCTCGCTCTCTGGTTTGTAATCAGCCCTCCTTCCCCAAGTTCAAGGTAGTTCATCAAACACAGGGGTTCCCCTCTCAAGAGTTCAAATGTTCCAGCTTTCGAAACAATACTTGACTTCAAAGTCACAAAATTCTCCCTGTACAACACAAGCTTCTTTATAGGTGTATTTGTATCAGCGAAAAATACCTCTTAAAAATTCCTGATCCACGGCTAAGGCAGACTTTTTTGTGCTTTTGTCTGGACTTAGTGGGAACTAAACAGATAAAAGCATGACGCCACCAAATAACAGAAGCAGAGAACTTTTGTCGATTCTGCCGCATTCTGTTGTGTAAAGAGACTATCCAGCACATTTTAACTGAATGTAAGATGCTAAGGTGTAAGATGCTAACAACTAAGTTCATTTTGTACTTTCGGCCTCACTTTCAACATAACAAAAACTTGACGGCCCAAGATTTATGGTTTAAATTGTATCACACAAACATATTGATGATTCAGATAGCAATAGCCAAATTTATTGTACAGCTCAAAATTGAAGAAAATATCTAACACCAACCCTATGTTGTCACCAGAGGAAATGACTGCATATGGCAGTTTGACATGGTACATTGTTGTATCACTTTTATCTATTTTGATTACTTTTTTTTGTATGTCTCATTTTTATAATTTTTGAAATGTACTTTAAAATTATAACTTATGTAACAACAATGTAATGATGTTTATGTTTTGTATATATGTATTAATGAACTCTTATTGAAAAGTTGAATTTCAACTAGATCAATAAAAATTTTTAAAAATTGTAATTCCAGTGGTGGGTATATACATTTCTGTATAGTTAATGTACCACAGCCACCATTGAGACTATCTATGTTGACTACTTAAAAAGATTAGCCTTATCTTGCATGTTGCCCCATTGTCTAAATTAATCATGTGTGCTCTCAACCTGTATGCCTAGAATAACCATGCTCCACATCAGGTCTAGCTGAATGGGCTGGCCCTATGCTCCCTCCAGTGCAATGAGATGGCCAAGATGTAGCATCTGTATCATGCTGGCTCTTGCCCCCTGAGATGGATTGGTGGGGGTAGGAAATGTACCGCACTTAGATGGATTGTTGAGGGTAGGAAATGTACCGCGCGTAGATGAATTGTTGGGGGTAGGAAATGTACCATACTTAGATGAATTGTTAGAGTTAGTAAATGTACTGCACTTAGATGAATTGTTGGGGATAGGAGGTGTACCCCACTTAGATGGATTGTTAGGGGTAGAAAATGTAGCACACTCAGATGGATTTTTGGGGGCAGGAGGTGTACCAAACTTAAATCGATTGTTGGGAACCTTAATGTATCACACCTATATGGATTGTTGGCAGTGGTAAATGTATTGCTACCAACTAACCACACTAAAAGCTCACCAGTCTGCATACTCACCCTCAAACTGTGAACTAAACACAAACATACCTCTACCGTACTACGAACCGCACCCACTTCACAACACCCAACATGTAGCCAAGCCATACACAATCTCACCTTAGCACCAGATGATGGCTACCAACTGAAAATGCACCAATGCTCAGTGACCGGTTTCTCAGAACTGAAGCTACAAACCTTGCACTGAAGATTCACCACAGCGCCAATAGACCACCCATGTGGTAACAATGTGTGGTACTAGAACCTTTAACATAACATACCATACTGTTTCTTTCATTTATATTTTTTACCTCTGTTGTGTGCTTTCTTTCTGTTGGCAGTGGAGTGGTTTTATTTATTGCAATTCTGTGTAATGTCAAAGCCTAACAATTACCCGTCAATGAATCCAATTTGTGTAAAGATGTGTCCAGAAATTGGTCTATACCACTGTTAACTTATTAATATTTGGTCCATCCCCCCTACTTCAGAGCTGATATATGTATGTTAATGGTCTCCTTCTCCATCACCACAACCACCTGCATATACCGATAATGACACTGAGAAAAATTGTGCTATGAGCAAAATAAAGGTTATCTATCCAAGTCTAGTTCTAAAAACACAAGTTTGTGAAGTTGTGATAATGAGGAGGAAAGAATGATGACACTGTCACAGTTACAGAGACCAGATATGCACATTCTCTTTTAATGACAGCTTTTCAGTTGTAAAGTGTCAGCATTTGGCAGCCACGCTATCAACTCTTGACCCACCAACTTTGCAGCCAGATTCATGTCCTCTTAGTCCAGCAAGAAGGTCCAAATGGTGGAAGTTCTTCATACTGTGTGATGAAGAACAACAGGCTGCTTAACCCCACTCTGTACAAGAAACCGATATGCTGGGGAATATCTGGAGCTTTGTTGGGAACCACACCTTTGTTGTGCCAAATATGTATTCTATGTATTGTATTGTTTATTTATGTCACAATACCAGCTTCACCATTAATACAGAAACCACTTTGGCTCTGCAGTGTATATACGAAGTTCAGCATAGATTCACTTAACCGGAATAGGTTTCATTTCAAGTCTGAGTTCACAAAATATTTCAATCATTATAGGGTGAAATTTAAAGACATGTTTAATTAATATGTTGGTGTCTGGAAACACCATTTCTTGTATAGGCACCTTACATATATTCAATTAATAAAAGAGGTTAATTTATCCGAAGAAAGGCAGCTTTAAAATAGAGGCAATACAACAACCACCTCAGCTACGTTATGTTCATCGTATACAACTTTCATCTTGTTTAAAGAAAGGAAAGGCATTGATTTGAAATCAGGAGACCATGGTTGAAACTCATATACAGAGTGTTTAATTACTGTAACCATGTATTCCAATATGAGCAATTGTTTATTTGAGAATATCTACAGCCATTGGGCAAGTACTTCCTTAACTGTATAATAGGATTATCTGAGGAATTTAGTATTGAGCTAGAGGGTACATGCCTTTACTGTCCACACAATGGGCCTCATTACGGGTCTGGCGGTAACCCTGCTGGTAATACTGGCAGGTTGCTGCTGGACCCGTCATAATTTACCGGCACCTGACTGGGCTATTACAAGTCAGGCGGCTGGGAAGTCAGGGTCTGGTACATTTGTTAATTCCCATTCCCATAGAGACCTCTGGGACTCTATGTGAGTGGGGACACAGGAGCACCGGCAATGGTGCAGGTGCTCCCGTGACAAATCTTCCTACCATGGCCACTGCTCCCAGCAGGGTCAGACCTGTTGGGCAGAGCGGCTTTGGCAGGCAGACTTGTAGTTTTCCGGTCCAGAAACCTGTAATGAGGCCCAATGCTTTTGGAGCAGTGACTATGCGAGTACATCCATATTTAACTCACCTTCAACTTGACTACACTCCTGAAAAAGCAACTAAATGGTGGTTCAAAGAAAATTACACATATTTTATATTTAAGTAAATGGCTAAATAATCTGTGGCATGCAATCTTTGATTGTACACAATTGCATAACATCACCATCATGTCCACATGCAGGTAGATCATTAATTTCCTCCAAAAAAGATCTTATCTAACCCCAACTATCTAACTCTGAGTATTAACCGAAGACAATTAAGGCATGTCAACATCAGAAACATTATTAATATAGACGTTTATGAATGCTGCAAGGCAAAACAGTAATGAAGTCCTGGATTGAAGGCAATTATGCAGACTCTCCCTTGTGGCAAAAGGTGATTTATTGTATTTTGAAACTTGAAAAAAGGACATAAAAGTTTGGTGGTATAAAGCAAGTAACCTGTACAAAATGTTCCCTTTGGGGAACATTAGAAGCTTCTTATTTCTCAGTGCTATTTTGTAATTACTCTGAGGGCCATATTTGAACACTAATAAATGTATGTATGTGGATTATAAGTGTGCATAATTATACTGATATTTTGTAATTATACATTTTTGTAACCCTAATACTATTTTTGTGTTCGGTGATGAATCCTTGGATTCTGTCACTTCTCCCTGATGGGGAGTCCCCTGCCATGAGGCTAGGAGGTGAGGCCATTAGCCGATAGTCCCCCTGAGGTGGTACTCAGCGGGAGGATCTCATGGGTAGAGACTCCCCCTCTAGAGACAATGAAAAACAGCTAAGGGAGATGCAGTATAATGCCCCTCACCCATCACCTTATACACCTCCCCACTTTCTAAACCCGAGTAATAAAGCTAACCAACCCATGTACCTATGTAGCTCCAAAGATTTAACTTCCAATGAGATGAGGAAGAACATGGACTACCCAAGGGTGAGTGACGACAGACATAGTGGGATGAGGAGGAGATGCAGAGGAATTAAGATCAAAGGGCCAAACACATTGAAAAGGGACTTAAAACAGAATGTCAACCATTGCCAACCAGCCAATAAACAAATAGACAAAGCATTACATGACGAGAGCCAGCCAACCAGCTGTAGAGGCAGTCCAGCCCAGTAAGTTCAATGAGAGGATGTCCAAGAAGCCGCAAGCAACCTGCTCTGCAAGTCCATCTGGAATCATTAGTACTTTGGAGTAGAACAACTCCAGAGCAAAACTGGGAGCTGGAAGGCAGAGGCATAATCTGAAGCGGGTGAACCGAATGGTCACAGAAGAACACTGTGACTTCCAGCAACATCCTGCAGCTGAGCCGCACAAGAGTGGACCGATTGCAAAGAGACACAGACCCACCAAGAACTGCCAAAGAACTCCCGAGAAAGATGTAATGGAAGAACAAGAAAATCCAGATGGGAACCAGGTGTAACAGCAATAGTGAAAGGAGCGAGAGGGTGCCTCAGGAGTCATCTTCCTCAGCACAGTGGTTGGTCGCAGATCACCACTGAAGATAACCATATTAGAGAGTGCCTCTGGAGTCATCTTCCTTGACACAGTGGTTGGTTGTATACCAATACTGCAGATAACCTTAATAGAGTGTGCCTCAGGAGTCATCTTCCTCGGTACAGTGGTTGGTAGCATACCACTACTGAAGATAACCATTAAAGGGAGTGCATCAGGAGTCATCTTCCTTGTTACAGTGGTTGGTTGTGTACCACTACTGAAGATAACAATTATACAGAGTGCATCAGGATTCAACCTCCTCGGCACAATGGTTGGTTGCAAACCACTGTTGGAGCAGACAATGCGAGAAAGCAGATTGCCAGTCATTGTTCCCATCGCACTACCTGTCAGGAGAGGGAACCAGGTCTGCCAAAACCAAGTCACAGAAATGTACAGGTCTGGGATGCGCACCCATAAGAAGAGAAGGAGACAGAAAACCATTCCCTGCATCGTAATACTTGGCAGGACAGAATACCAAGTACTGCTGTGGGAAGAAGAAAAACATGGGTGTGGGACCCTCATTACAATTAGTTCTTTCCTTCAAGAGAATGGCCAGGGAAAGGGAGTAATTCTCCCTTGGTGTTGTGAACTATAAAGCAAAGCCTGAGAAAGGCCAGCAGAAGGAAATCATTCCCCTGGGTGTTGTGAACTGTGAAATAGAGTCTACGAAAAAACAGAGGAAGGGAGACAGTCCCTCTGGTGTTGTGAACCGGGACAGCAATGCTGAAGAAGACCAGGAGAAAGGGAATCATTGTCCTGGCAATTGTACCTACAAGGAGGATCAAATCAGTGATCCTGGGGAATTGAGTAATTTGCCCTGATAAACAAAGTGTTGAACTTTCTGATGCAGAGTGTTACAAGACCTTAAACCCGTTCTTTTGTTTATGTAGCAATAAAACCAGGGGAAGGCATTCCCCCTGGTAGAAAACTTTCAATCACCACTGTGCCACCTAGTCTTGGAGGAGGGAACCATTCTCCCGGATCAAGAACATTGATACAGCTGTTTAGTTTAGTTATACGTGTAAGGGACAGAGATAGGGAATTTTAACACAGGACTATGGACTCTTTAATTTACTAAGACATCCTGACAGACCCATTAGCACTTTAGTTGAGGCAAGAAACCCCATCAGAGATATAGGGAGAGCTAGGTTTTCTCTTTAATTTCATCTCAAATAAACGTCTATGACAATCATGATATCACCTATGTGTTAGTCTTTTCCTTCTGCACCCTTAAAGTACTTAAATAAGTACCATAGAATAAAATGTTCACCACACAATTCACATACACTATCTAGATCTGAGGCAAGTGCAATGTAATGAGAGAAAGAGCCAATAGGTTGATCATGTGTGCAGCTGTCAAGTGTTAAAAAGCTAAGACAATCTGAGAACAAAACAGAAAACATACCATCAGGTCTAAGCCATAAGTGACAAGATGGCAAATTCTCATAGCCTACCAAGTATGACATTCAAGTAGTATTACCAAATCATCTGTTCTGTAATATCACCTCACATCTGATTCAACATGTTACATTTTTGGCTTCTACTTTGTTTAGCCCACTTAATATAAACATTCTGCATGTGCAGTTTTAGTTCCTTGTATGCCATTGTTTTTAACTGGGAATTTACTGTCCACTAACACCTTCCCTTCTAGGGATCCTCCTTTCTTTGCATCCTGCTATTGTTTGCCTTTTTTGTATTCTGTAAAGCTAATCTTATGAATGTTCACTTGCTTGGGTGCCACAACAAAGTCAGGCAACATATCCCAAGGAGCGGATGCTACCAGTTCAACGTTTTAATATCCATTAATACAGAGTCATGGTTAATCCCTCCTGCAGGTCATTGAACTGGACTGATTGGTTGTTTTTCAGGCCAACCAGAGTGGCCATAATACTGCTGTAAATAAGAATTTGTGGAGCATGTCAGCCAATAGGAACACCAGAACTTTAAACTCCCCCTGACTGGGCAGAATGTACTGGTTCCAAGCTAATCCAGTGGCAACAACTGTTTGGCAACTCTGAGTATCTGTAATAATGAACATGCAACCAATAATGACCCATCTCTGCCCCCCATGCACCACCCAGTGATAGAGAAACAAGTTGGAATACAGTAAATTCCATTTCAGTAGTGGGTTTCGAATGTACTTAGTCTGCTTCCACACAAGTGAGGTTGGATGGCAGTTTAGTTATGAACAGTGTCCGCTGAATCTATGAAGTTGTCTTCTTCTTGCATTTTGTATTCATGCTCTGTAGTTATACAATGAGAAATATTTGATCATTCATATAAAACTGTGCTATCCTACAATTATCCATTTCTAGACAATTTTTAGATTATACTCACTTGTTGGGTAGTTTATTTGGGGCCTAAAGCCCAGTTGCTGTTTATCCCTTGATTTGCTTTGTATGATCATTTCTTTATGCATTATTATATCATGATGATTCTATGAAAGTCATCAATGACCTCTTTAGATCTCATCTTAAGGGGCTAGTGTTATTATCCAAGGAATTGTAAGTCTTTCTTCAGGAGGATTTACCTTAATGCACCCACCAAATATGTTCATATGTAAATTATTTGAACATCAGTAATTAGGGGTTTATGTTTTGTCCTAGACCATGGACACTTGGGGGTCAAGGGATTGTTCTTTTGTGTTCTATTTAATTCTGGAGAAGCAAACTATTTATGTATTCATTGATAATTTGATTGGCACCAATTACAGACACATCAATGTGCCTACGAACTAAGGGAAGACATACAGAAATGTTATTTTACAGAGGTCCTGGGAGGTTGTAGATCAATAGGTACAGAGGAATTGGAGACAGGTAAGTAGAAAGTCCAAGAACATTGGATACATGCAATGGGATAGGTGGAATTGGGCCAAAACAGAAATAGTGCAAAGTGACCAAGTCGTGCTCGATACTAGAGACAGACATTTGAGAGAAAAGGTGACTAAGACTACTACAGATGAGGTCCAACCAGACCGAAACACGTGTCTTGGGTTGCTGCTGGTACTCTTGTTCAGACGAGAATTGCCTAGCATTTCTGTGCTGGACTGCCCCAGGGCAGGACGCAGGACAAAGACTGATATGTTTTGGATATTTCTCCTCTGTGAAAGATAGTGAGCTGAAGAATCTGGGTAAGGATCTCAACCAGGACTAATGTCTGGCAAAGGGACTCCCAGAACCCCCATGTTAATTTGCATAATTTAAGTAACTATGGGTCTCACCCTAAGTTACTAGAGGAATCCAGACGTGGACCCCTTGCTCAATATTCTTAGAGAGGCACAGCTCCACCCTACTGATGAAGTCCAACCAGACCAAAACATGTGTCTGGGGTTGCTGTTGGTACTCTTGTTCAGAGAATAATTGCCTAGCATTTCTGTGCTGGACTGCCCCAGGGCAGGATGCAGGACAAAGACTGATATGTTTTGGATATTTCTCCTCTCTGAAAGATAGTGAGCTAAAGAATCTGGGTAAGGATCTCATAACCAGGACTAATGTCTGTCAGAGGGACTCCCAGGACCCCCCTTGTTAATTTGCATAATTTAAGTAACTTTGGATCTCACCCTAAGTTACTAGGGGAATCCATACGTGGACCCCTTGCTCACTATTCTTAGAGAGGCAGTGCTCCACCCTACTAATGAGGTCCAATCAGACTGAAACATGTGTCTAGGGATGCTGTTGGTACTCTTGTTCAGAGGAGAATTGCCTAGCATTTCTGTTCTGGACTGCCCCAGGGCAGGACAAAGACTGATATGTTTTGGATATTTCTCCTCTGTGAAAGATAGTGAGCTAAAGAATCTGGGTAAGAATCTCAAAACCAGGATTAATGTCTGGCACAGGGACTCCCAGGACCCCACCTGTTCATTTGCATAATTTAAGTAACTTTGGGTCTCACTCTAGGTTATTAGGAGAATCTAGATGTGGACCCCTTGCTCACTAATCTTAGAGAGGCACAGCTCCACCCTACTGATGAGGTCCAACCATACCGAAACACGTGTCTGGGGATGCTGTTGGCACTCTTGTTCAGAAGAGAATTGTCTAGCCTTACTGTGCTGGACTGCCCCGGGGCAGGACAAAGACTGATGTGTTTTGATATTTCTCCTCTGTGAAAGATAGTGAGCTAAAGAATCTGGGTAAGGATCTCATAACCAGGACTAATGTCTAGCAGAGGGTCTCCCAGGACCCTCCTTGTTAATTTGCTTAATCTAAAGTTAAAGCAAACTGTTGTCTCCTTTGGAAAAATTTGCAGGACGAACCCAAAGAACAACGGTTTAAAAAACTATCCAAAAAGAACATGCCACATGAAAGGGATGAGGAGCATATAATGGAACAAAATGGATAGCCAGCGAGCAAGTGGACCATTGCATGGTTAACGTTGCACCAAATACATCAGAAATACATTAAACAAAATTAAGTGAAATGACAAGTGAAAACAGAAAAAGTACAAAGGCAGGTGATAGGCTTTCGTTACCTGATAATTCTAATTGTGCTTATTTCTCCACAGAGATTAACATTTCCCAAAGTACACTTACAGGTGAGTTCCCAGAGGAACATTTCGAGCCAGAGATGTTGCAAGAGGTGAAACTGATAGGCAGAGTGCAAGAGCCATTTGAGGTCCAAGCACAACATGTTGACCTACTGCTGCATGATGCTAATGAAAACACAAAGCAGTTGTGCACCAGAGCGGAGGTATTTGAAGAAAATCAAAATGATGTGGAGAAAGCAGAAAATTAATGGGCTGAACCCAAGAGGTGCCACTATTCAAGTGGGGCAATCAACAGCAAAGCATCAAATGGATTCTCAAGACAGAAAAATAAACAGAGAGATGAAAAATTAGATTGTCAAAAAGGGGGGTAAAATGTCATTTCACATCCACCTTTGTTTGGCAAGAAGCCTGGCAGGCCTAAAGAAGATCCACCCTGTGATTAGCAACAATTCACATTTTCTATGATACCTTGGAGAATGTGAAGACGGATATTATGCCTCTATTACAGTAGAAGAGCAATGCACCATATTTGCAATGGTGGATACAGGCGAACAGGTGACTTTAAATGCGGGATAGCATAAATGAAAGGAGACCTCCACAAGACATGTTGAAGTTAAGATATATTGGAAGCCCTGTGCATGATTTCCATGGGGAAGAGATACCGGTGGAAGGTGCCACTGTAGTTGACATCAAGGTAGGGAAACATAGACTGAGGCAAGAAATGGTGGTCACATCCATTGAGGAGACCCCATTGCTATAAGGATGAATCATCTGAAGAGACTGTCAGCTGAGATTAATGGGGTAAATGGGGTTCCGTGGTCTTTGGCTATAAAGCCCCTGACTCCTCAAAAGGTGGTGTGCCAGATTAGCAATGCAAAAGAATGTCATAACATCGCCAAGTCAGAGAGAGCAG
Organism: Ambystoma mexicanum; assembly: GCF_040938575.1. NCBI lineage: Eukaryota > Metazoa > Chordata > Amphibia > Caudata > Ambystomatidae > Ambystoma > Ambystoma mexicanum. Next base: position 497,957,413 of record NC_090940.1, on the reverse strand, counting down.
TGGAGGTGTATCTTCAAAATGGCTGTGTACCTAGTGTCACTTTAATTCTCATACGTCAGGATGAAATGCAAGGAGAAAAAGAAAAGCAGTCATTGTAGATTGATTTGGATCCCAACAAGAACTGGCTAACAGAGATAGATGAGAACACATTGTGGTTGTAGCTAAGGGATGAAGAATATGAACAATGTGATGTTTCAGTGTCAGATCCGGAAAAGTATATTTCAACTATTGCAGAAATACAAATGAAGGAAGGCCAGGCCTGGATGCTGATGCACATGAATAGGCATCCGGAAATGATGGAGGCAGTGTTAGCACTGTAACTGGAGAGGAATTTCATTAATGAGAACGTGTTTAAACAAACACTTAACAGAGAAGAGATCCCAACATTTGAAAATTAAAAATCAGCAAATATTCGGTTTAGATGGTCCTGATGTGGGACAAAGGATTGTGGGGAGATGCATGTTGAAAATAACACTAGGGTCCAAAAGCATTGCACAATTCATGGATTGTAAGTGGAACCAAAGCCAATTTCAATCTGAGAAATGACATCATGCACAGAATTAGTATGTTTTAGATTTTTTGTCTCAACAAGTTTGGTCCAGACTGGGTGGGGTAGCACCTGAATTTGAGGATAGAAGGCAAGTATACCAGTGTGCACAAATAATGCCATATGCAGTTGAGCTTCAAGTAACAAAGGATGTTACCATTTCTGCATTCACAAGGCAGGTTACACTAGCATTGAAATACAGTAAGGGACAGACAACTATGGAGCTAGATGCATGTGTGGATCTAAATGAGTCCATGAGCCAGAAGGGGCTAGAATGTGTATACACACCCCTGGTGGAAGTTGGGGATGATCCCATCTGCATACTTGTGGATAACAAAGGATGTTAGGATATTTACTTGAAGGAAGCTACACCACTAGGGATATCAATGCAAGAATAGTACTGCACTGCAGACTTAAACAACCAAGTTATTTGGAATATTCCTGAAAGCTATGTTACTTTGCAGTGTGAATTACCTGAGTCTTTAGACTCCAAACCAAAGGCGATCTTCAGAATTTAGTCAATGTACCCTTATGATATGCTATGATGTGACAATTATAAAGCACCTATACATAGGTGTTTCTAGGCAGGACAAGATAAGGAGGGGGAAACCAAGGGAGGACAAAATAATGATCTTACTAGGCCTTGTTTCATTCAGATCATGCAAGTGCAGGGAAGAGTGAAGGGGAGAAGTACCATGGGGGAGGGGAGGGAGGGAAGTGCAGTTAATTCACAAGTGCAGCTACCAGATGGCTCATAAGTGCAGAGAGAAGGGACTGTAGGGTTGCAGAAACAGACCCTTAAGTGCTGGGGGGGCAGGAAGCAGTGTAAGGGCAACTGGGCATGCAGGGGCCTGTGTTTGAGTTCAGAGGGTGACCAGGCGACCAGTGCATGGATTAGTCAGGTGCATCAGCAGGGGAGAGCAAGAGGGAAAGCAGAAGCGAAAGGGAAGGTCTTGAGTTGCTTCTGGAACCGGAGGTGCATCTGCTCAAGTTTGGGAGAAGCAGGGAGGCTATTCCAGAGGGAGGCCACAGCCGAGGAGATAGATGTGCCCCCAACTCTCTGCTTGGAGAAGTGTCTGACCCTTAGACAGTTGGAGTTGGATGAGCAGAGAGCTCGAGAAGGAAGATGTTGTGGAAGAGAAAGTTGGAGGTAGAGCAGTTTCAGGCCCCATAAAGCCTTGTGGATGATGCATAGGGTCTTGAAGTTGGTCCTTGCAGCCACAGGGAGCCACTGAAAAGATTTCAGAGCTGGAGAGATATGAACCTTGGGCTTGACGCCAAGGAAAAGTCTTGTAGTCCTGTTCTGGGTAAATTGTAAAGGTCGAAGTGTAGAGGCAGGTAGATTTAGAAAGAGGTTGTTGTAATCGTCCATCCTAGAGAGCATCAGAGGTCTAGAGACAGTGAGCTTCTGGGGGAAGGAGAGGACAGGAAGAATACCTCTGAGGTGGTGCAGCTGATAGTTTGATTTCTTAGAGACATCAGAGATGTGAGAAGAGAAGGAGAGGGAGGAGTCGAAGGTGAAACCAATGTTTTTAACCTCACAGGAAGGAGCAGAAAGAGGGCCCAGAGTGGGCGGCCAGAGAGAGTGAGAACAAAGGAGAGATGGAGTGTCCCAATGAGGAGAATCTCAGTCTGACTGGCATTAAGGCAGAGATCATTGGTGGCAAACCATTCCTGAATTGTGGCCAGACAGTCTGGTATGAGAGAAGAAGCAGAGGTGGCTGAGGCGAGCCTGAAAGGGAGCTGGGTGTCATCTGCATAACATTGAACATTGGAGCAGAAAGTAGCAATGCAGTGGGAAAGAGGTGCCAGTTAGTGGCTGAAGAGCCAGGGAGAGAGGTTAGACCCCTGGGGAACACCACAAGTAGAGAGAGATAAAAGAGAGGAAAGATTCCAGTTGGACCTGCAAGGGTCGGCCGGTGAGAACCAAAAGATGTGAATTGTCATCATCAGGATGATTGCATCCTATTCCAGGTGGATGCATATGACTCAGAAGAAAAACAGCAAATGGAGGTGGAGGCAGAAGTGGCAAGATACTTGAGAGTGGCGTCCCTCCAAAGAGATACTGCGGCTAAATTAGAAGAAAGCCCAGAGATTCCTCCTTTAGAGGATTTTCCAGAATGTTCTAAAATGGTAGAGGAACAAATCCAGGCTACGGATGCATGCAAAAATGAAGAGGAGAAAGACCAATTAAGAAAAATATTTAAGGAGGTATTCGCTAAGGATGCCTACGATTGTGGGCATACTGATCTGCATGTTGCTACACTGCTAGAATGCTATGGAAGGGAACCTGTATTTGTGTAACAATATAGGCTACCCTTGGCCTGTATAGAGTCTTTGGCAGAAATAATTAAGAACTTGGAGTCCAGAGGAATCATTAGACCCATTCACAGTACCTCATTCACACCTATATAAGGTGTGTTGAAGCACTATGGTCAATGGTGGTTATGTGCAGATTTAAGAACACTGCATAACAGGGTACCTGTGTCAAGGTGGCCTCTCCTATTCATTGACCAAAGTCATGCACAAATCCAAGGGTCTAAGATTTTTACTACCTTAGATATAACAGCAGGGTATTGGTGTGTGCCTCTGGCAGGGGATATACAACATTTATTTGCCTTTTGGTCCCAGGGGACCCAATATGCATGAAAATGTACTCCCTTTGGTGTTATCAGTAGTGGACATGAGTTTGGGATCTTTTTGAACAAAGCACTCCTAGATGCAGCCAAGAGGGGAACTGTGGTTTATGGGGATGTTTTCCTGGTGAAAAATGAGGTTATAAAAAGCCACTTCAGTGAAATTAGACATGCACTCAGCCAGTTGAGAAAGGCTGAGGCAAAAGTATCAATGCAGAAGTCACAGTGGTACAGAAAAAGGTTACATTTCTTGGGACTGGGAGTTACAGAACAGGGATTAAAGCCACAAAAGAAAAAGGTAGAAGCCATCCAAAGGTTAAAAGTTTGCACTAATCTGAAGGGCTTAAAGAGCTTATTAGGCATGACAAGTTACAATAGGAAATTCAATCCATGTTGCATCAAAGGGATCAAATGCAAAAGAATCACTGTCCCCAGACGACTAGTCATAGGTGATTTCACCACACACACAGGCTATGAAATACTGAGAACCACTGTATGCACCTGCACTAACTACGAAGGCACAATAACGTCACCACTGAGCAACCAATTAATGGTCAGAATCTCGCACACAAGCAGGTTGCATTTATTAAAGGCACTGAATCTGAAATTATATATATTAATAAAATCTCAAAGAATTAAAAAATAGTTGAAACTATGAATTAGCATCTCGCTTTGCATCATATGTTTAAAATGCAAAAGAACTAAGTATCACTAAGTATCCCGGACGCAACTCAAAAATGAATTCTCAAGCCACACAGGCTTTCACACTTTGAAACACTACATGCAGAGGCACAAAACTTGAAGGCACGGACCCCACTGCACTACACAACTACAAGCCTAAAACACCATGAAGCAGACTACGATTAACCTAAATGAAGAGTTAGGATTATCAGACAGCAAGCCCAAGCACCATCTAAATAGAGACACCTTATCTATTCCATACTATAGGGTTTACATATATGCTTGGAAAAGAATACTAAACTGAGAAACAAAAGGACACAGATCATGTGAACCAGAACACCAACAACACAAAAGTGGATTTACCCAATTTGAGGTAAGCTTATACAGCTACAGGTCATCTATGAATAACCATGTTCTGATAGCGTGGCTTCTCCTCTTGCAAGCAAGCAACTGAAACTTACTAAACCTCTCCCACTGTTGACTCCTCAGACCCACTGAAGTTTTATCTCAGGAACAAAAAATAAAATAGAAATACTCTGATGTATATATGAACACGTCTATACAACTTTGTGTCACGGAATTGAAATGTATGCACTGAAAGGTAAAGTGTAAACACAAAATTGACACAATACCAAGTAAAGAATGTGCCTTGACAAAGCCCAAGTAAGGGCGAAACAGTAGCACGTGCAGAGTAATTTTGGCACAAATGGTTTTTGTAAATAAACAAAGAAATAACGCACCAATCACCAGAAAAGTCACAATTTGATGTCACAAAAGAATGCACAAAGTGAAATAATTTGTGTGATACTGATATCTGTTGAACGAAAAAAAGTAAAAACTAAGTGAATTAACTTATGTGGATAATATGATTGAGAATTATATGAAATAAAGTGTTTAAACTATATTCAAACACTACAAAGTGTGTATCTCACAAATTAGTATATAACTCAGAAACCTGTGGGGACACTTCTTCATATAGTTTACAATGTTTTAAGTATTCAACAAAGACTTTCTGCAGCATTTGCTCTTCGTGCAAGTGAAAGGAAAAATTACAGATCACACAGAAGTGCTACTTTCTCATTGTCCCATTGTTAAAGAAATCACTGAACTACAGCTCACTTCTGCATATATGCAAGTGAAGATAGGACTGGATACTGTTGCCAGCAGTGCTCGTGCAAGGAATCAGAGTGCCAGGTTGGACCCACAGCTTCTGTAATCCTTGTTCTGTGAGTTGCACAACTTCCACAACTTTGGGCACAATTGTTAAGGCTTTTGGCTTCACAGGGACCTATACACTTCCTCTCTGAAGGTGTTTCCTGTCCGGCCACTTGACAAAGCAGCCCCTCTATCTCCTGAGACCCACAGCTCACCTGCATCTCCTCGCTTCGGTCTACGACCCAACTCGGGCATGGCAATTTACACAATCAGGCTCAAATGGGGAAAGGCAACCTTACTGCATGCCTTATGTTGTGTAGCCTGTGCAACTTAGATTTTGGGGGAACAGGACCCTCGCAAAAAAGCAGGTGAAATCTGCTGCATCAACGACACGGCATCCCTTTTTTGGTTCTCCCACTTCTTCTTGGATTGCCAACACTGTGTCTTCTTCCTTCTGCCTCTGCTACTACAGCACACACTGCAGTGACAGTTCCAGCTCCTCATAATTTCCTGCAACTGAGGGGACCTTTTAGGTCTCCCAGATTCCTTCAGGTGTGGGCTGTTAGGCTTAATTGCCTGGCTACTACTACTCCATGCCTCTTCAGTCCACTTTCTCGTCGCAATACTCTTTCGATTATGGGACTCGTAGTCCTCAACAACAAAGTGAATTCTTTTAACTTCTGCTGTTTGGCAAACAGCCATACAAAATGTCCCCCAATCCTCACCATGTCATCCTCCCACATTACACCACCACCAGGGTTGGGATCAGGAAGTGTCTGCCTTTGCCTAGCCACATGAGAGGGGTCACAGGCCAGGTTTGTGGGAGGAATCATTACTGATTCATCACAGTGCCCCCTCTTTCAACAATTAGACTGTTCATGACACTTCATGAACTCTGAATACCTCTCCCTCATCCCAGTACTATGGGCATCATGGGATTTGGAGTTCCTAGTTGTTTGTAGCTCAAAAGTATAAGTTTGTTTACACTAAGCCATTAAGGCTTTAGGAACATTAGAAGAATCATTTAGAAAGGTCTCACACTGTCCTTTACACAAGTGCCCTTCCAGACGATACTCCAGCATAATACCACCCCCAGGGTCAGGACCAGGTGGCGGCTGCCTTTCCCTGGCCACTTGAGAGGATGCCCATGTTGGGGTTTAGGGATGATCTCATAAGGTTCATCATACTATTCTTATAATATCTTTTTTCTCTATTGTCATCACATTGCTGTGTTCTTCCTTTAATATATGGGCAATCTTTGCCAAAGGGTTAATTTGATGCAGTTGTTTACACTGTGATAATAAGCAAAGTATTCATTCACATTATTGCATGAAGCTCAAATGGTTTGACGACATGGAAAATGTGTTGCATGGGGCACATGATTTATAGTCAGTTGTTTGTCCTGATTGATCGGTGTCCTCCCCAGAGATATGCGAGAGAGGGATGGTTCTGGAGAAGGGTTTATAATGGGCTATCAGCTGGAAGGAGCGTTCTTTTGCCTAAGGTTTGGGTACATGACTTGTGGGCCGGGGTTTTTCTGTATGTTTTTTTGGCCTCGGTCTTAACTGGGGCTAAGCTTTAACAAAATCTGAGCAAGGGCTGTAGTTTTTAACTATTCTGTTCTACATTGTGATAGCCTGTTTTAACTTCAAAGCTTCATTGTGTTCCTAGGATGCTTCCTAACTTGGATAGTGGTTTGCATCCTTTATTACAGGACATGAGTTCTATTTAACACTGAATAGTCTATCCATTAACTTTGTAGCTACAAAATATGGAGTCCCTCTGGGTTTGGCCTTTATGATGGCCTTCAATGACGTTAAACAGTTCCACAATCATTTTTCTCAGATGACTTCCAATGTTACACAAATGACACCCAAGTGTTTTTGAAACTTTTCAGTTGTCTTTGCTCTGACAGCTGTGTGCTCTCCGACATCCTTCACCAAATTAAAACTTGGACACAACTTAACTGGTTCAGCCTTAACACCTTGAAAACAGGGTTGATGCTGATCTGCCTAGCCAGTCTTCTTACTGCTCAAATACCTTTACTTTCTTTTTTCCAGTTGGAGGCAGGAAATATACCCAATCTAAATAAAATAAAATTGCTTGATGTTTATTTGGACCCTTTGATAGATTTTTCTGCTCAAGTCAACTTGACGCTGAGCAATACCTCCTACTACGTACGACTTTTTAAACAGATTGGGCTGTATCTCTCTCCTGCATGCCTGTCTCCCATTTTGCGAGCAATAATCTGCTCGAAATTGGATTACTGTAATTATTTATTAATTGGTTCACCAAAATCCCTCTTTCACAAGATTGCGATGCTCTTGAGTATCCTACCAGAATTCTTTTGGATCTCCCACATTACCCCTGCTCTGCAACAACTTCACTGGCTTCCGGTTGCTGAAAGGATTACTTTTAAAATGGGTTCACAGATGCTTGTAAGGCAAGGCTCCTTCCTACTTAGCTGAAAGACTAGCTAAGTACACCTCTAAACACCTACATCGAACCTTAGTGATCATTTGGCTGGTTCCCCCAGATTCAGTCTTAATTCTGCTGGAGGTAAAATGTTTGCAGTACAAGTGGCAAGAATCTGCAACAGGCTACCGCCCTCGCTTAGGCTAAACTCTGACATTGGTATTGGTAGATTTCATAAACATTTGAAAACCTTGCTTTTCGATCCATTATTTTCTATTTAATCAGGCTTCACATTAATGGCCCTACCATACCGTCCTTCCATGCCCTAGCTCTCGCATGCCTTTGGGATTGCGTGCTTTATAAGTCAATATCAATACCAATATTGTGCACCCCCATACAGCTCAAGCAACGTACGAGTGCACTATAGATTTAGTTTCTGGCACACAGAGGAGGGGATCACCCATGTTTGCACTTATGAAATGTTCATCAATGGCACTACAACGTGCAAAAAAGTTAAGGACTTCTGGTCTGACCAGACATTCTGTGCGGGTCCTGCAAGGAAACCTCGTAATAGGGAGGAATGGGTTTACCGGCACTAGCACCATTACCGGTGCAGGTAAACCCATTCCTCCAACCTCATAATGAGGCCCAATGTGTGTTACTTTTAAATAATGAAAACAATTTGTTTTATAATGAAAGTGTGTTTTCTAGAGCCTATACAAAAGTCCAAACTATGGTCTTTGACATTGTGTATTTTCTTTTAAATAATGAAAACAATTCATTTATAAGTAAAGTCTGTTTCACAGAGCATATACAAAAGTGAAAACCATTGCCTTTGACATTGTGTGTTACATTTAAATAATGAAAGCAGTTTGCTTCATAAGGAAAGTGTGTTTCACAAAGTCTATACAAAAGTCCAAACTATTGACTTCGACAATGCATGTTTCTTTTAAATAATGAAAGCAATTCACTTCATAAGCAAAATGGTCTTCATCAGAGTCCAAACTATTTCTATGGCAATATATAAATGGCAGAGCGCACAGTAACTTGTTCAGAGTTACACAAGAGACCAAAACTATTGCCATGGCAAACATATAAATGACAGAGCACAAAGTGTCTTCACCAGAGTTACACAAAAGACTGCTGATCTGCACAATGCGTGTTTGCCTTTTTAAATGAAGGGTGAAACTTGTACATACAACTATTGGCTTTGTCAATGCTTGTTTCATAATAATTTGCAAGGGTATTTTAATGCAGAGATGTTGAAGCAAGTTTGTTGAACCAAGTGGAAACAGCATCATGCCTCACCATTAAACTTTGACTTTATCATACTTATACAAAGACACTTACCCTCATTACAACCCTGGCGGTAAGTGAAAAACGATGCCGGTAAAGGATTACCGGCATCGCTTACCGATACGGCCGATTATGACCTGAGATAGTGCTATTAGTGGCATCGTAATCAACGGTGCTGGTAAAAGCGCCAAGGGTGCGGGCACGCGACCCCCATGCCGTAAATACCACCATGGCGCTAAGTGGGGAACATTACGAGTCACATGTACATGCAAATAACGCCTTTGTGAAGGCCGTAAAGTACCTTACTGCCATGGTGCTAATACCGCCATCGCGGACCAACCAGAAATAGCCATGTGCAGTGTTCCCAGCTGCCACAGGTGCTCTCAATCACCACCCCTTCTCACACCCAGTCACACTCCACAATGAATGCACTACTACTAGCAATGCTGGGGCTAGAGGACCTGAGTGCAGTGGAAGTGCTACAACAACAACTACAAGAAGAACAACAACAGGCAGCACAGAGGAGACGCAGGAGGAGAAGGAGGGCAAGGCAGGGCCAGCATGCCCCACCAGCACAGCCAGTGCCACCATGCAGGCATCGCCCAATCCCATGCATCAGTGCCAGTCCATTCAACCTAACCGCTGAGCAGATCCACACCCTGTACCGCCTGGACCGGGACACCATCACCACCATTGTGGACATGATACATGACGACATTGTCAGCCTCATTGAAACACGCACCGCCATCCCACCCCTACTGAAGGTAGTGTCTATGCTCCACTTCCTGGCCACAGGCACCTACCAACACACAGTGGGGCAACTGCATGGTATTTCACAACCATTATTCCCACGTACGTTGAACCAAGTGCTTGATGCCCTCAAGCACACAGACAAACACATTTCCTTACCACGGTCTGCCCAGGAGATCTCAAACACCAAAGTGGGTTTCCATTCACTGGCCGGCATACCTGGTTGCATTGGCGCCATCGACTGAACCCATGTGGAATTGGTGGTCCCACATGCCATGGAGGTAGCGTACTGCAACCGTAAGCTATACCACTCAAACAACATGCAAATGGTATGTGACTCAAACAAGATCATCACACATTGTTGTGCTCGATACTCCGGATCAACCCATGATTCAATGGTCCTGCGGAACTCCATGATTCCACGCTACATGGAGCGACATGCAGGGCAGACATCCTGGCTTCTCGCTGAGTCGCATGTTAGGCTCATGGAAATGTGATGTGGGTAGGTGATTGAGGCATAGATGCATACTTCACCTGGCTGAGATTGGGGGGGAGAAATGCATACTTCACCTGGCTGAGATGGGGGGGAGAGATGCATACTTCATCTGGCTGAGATGGGAGGGGCGAGATGCATACTTCACCTGGCTGAGATGGGGGGGAGAGATGCATACTTCACCTGGATGAGATGGGGGTGAGAGATGCATACTTCACCTGGCTGAGATGGGGGGGAGAGATGCATACTTCACCTGGCTGAGATGGGGGGCATGCATACATAACCTAGCTGCGAGTGCCAGAGGGAATGGAGCAAGCTCATACCCCAAAAGCAGCCCAGACTGGACCTGACACCTGACCACATAATGCAAGATGTAAGCAGCCCTACCATGCAAATGAAGCGGTGTCTCAACCATCCCACAGACCTCTGCATGTGCACTGTACCAAATCAGACCACATCCCCCTCAACAAAATGTAGCTACAAGCAACGACTATAGCCAATACACAGCACAAAACACCATGAACTGAAAGGCCAGTCCCCCATTACTGCGTACAAAAGAGTCACATGAGGGTCAAATACATCAATACACCACCACACTGACACAGAGGCCCAACGAAATTGCATGACACCATTTGTTGTGCGTAGTGAGAGCATCATGAGGCTGACATCAACGTTGCCAGGATGAAAGCATACAAATAACTGGACATCTGCAAGATCACAGAAACAACAGTTGTGGACTGACACAGTGCATGTGCACTCACAAGGCACTGGACCCCCCAGCGCACACTAATCAATGACATGCAAAACAGTCCATAAGAGGAATACACACATACCAGTCACATCGTGTGACTCCATTCATGCATGGAAATGGGGTTGAGATGAAGAAATATATGCATGCCATGGTGTCACTTAATGAGTTCAAACATGATGAGTTAACTTACACATACATTGTTGCCCACATGCAGGTGATGCAGGCTACCTCTTGAAGCGGTGGCTCCTTACCCCAGTCCGGAACCCACAGAACAGGCACGAGGAGGACTATAATTGTGCCCATACACGAACCCGTGTGGTGATTGAGCAGACATTTGGCCTCTTGAAGGCATGGTTTCGCTGCCTCAGCAGGTCTGGTGGGGCACTCATGTACCGCCAAGAGAAGGTGGCAAAGATCGTCATGTCATGTGTCATGCTACACAATATGTGCATCAGACGGAATGTGCCCCTGCCCCCTGACGCAGAACAGCAACCACCTGACGAAGAGGATGAGGAGGGTGGGGATGGGGCAGCACCTCAAGGAGGAAGCAATGCACAGGAGGGACGTGACATGCGTCGGACTCTGATCAACCAAATCTTCTAGCACACATGGATGGGGGTTGTCACAAGGAGATGGCACTTGGGGCACTGGGTGTGTCAGGGACATGGACACTGGAGACTGTTAACCAATAAAGCACACGAACGCAATAAGCAATGTCCACACATGTGATTTCTGCATAACCAAAAAGTGTATTGAAAAGGTAAATCTAAGTGAACACACCTACCACCCCACACACCCACTCCCTCTGCCCCCTCTACTCCCCAACACACCCACTCCCTCCTCCCCCCAACACACCCACTCCCCCCTCCACCCTCTACTCCCCAAAACATTGTGTGGAAGACTGTGCACAAGTGCATCATGTGCCACCAGTTCACAAGACTGCGCCTATTGGCATCCCCCGCTTCCAGCACCCGGTGCACCCCTGTCAGGACGCCGCAGGTTCCTGCCTTATCTGCGCACGGGGCTGGTTCTGGTTGAACTGGCAGCCGAGGAAGAACTGGGTTGCTCACTTGGACGCATGTCCCGCATTGTTTGTACTAACTCGGAAAGTACGTATCGCACCGCGGCCAGTTAAGCACATATGTCCTTAGAACTGGACTCGATAGCAGACCTAAGATTAGCAGCACAATCACGCATTTTCTCCCTAGTGCTGGTGCATTCTGTGACATGCTGTGTCAACAGGGCTGTAAGTTGCTGGTGGCGTGTAATGATTTCCTGCATTGCCTCTTGGGTGTTGTGGCCTGTGGCGGATGGTTGTGGCGTGTCCATTATACTGCTGCCCACCTGCACATGTGCAGTTGGGCTGGGAGTAACCGGCAAAGAGTTTCCAGGAGATAGCCCCTGTATGATGTTGTCATGCTGGCTGCACGGGGACAGGTAGGGGGAATGCAGGGGGCCAGTGGGGGGACTCACAACATTATTAACATCCCCTTCCTCATTGTCCGAGATGGCTGCAGTGGCAACAGTTTCACCGATGCTGCTGCTTTCTGCGGATCCAGTGCCTTCGGAGGACAACACTGGGCAGATGGTGGATGTCGGTGGCGTCGAAGTGGTGGACTTGGTAGACATCGGTGCCGTGGCCTGTGCTGTGCTGTGGGACATTTCCTGTTGTTGGGGTTTCCTTGTTCCCCCTGAGGTGGAGGGACGGTGTTGTGCCTCTTCGGCCCTGGCCTTCTTAGCAGTGGTTGCACCTGTGTCATCATCGGCGCTGTCCGAATGTGAGCCTGTGGTGGACCAAAGGAGGGAGAGGGTTAGTGATGGGTCTACGGGCATTGAGCAGGCATTGTGATGGCTGCATTCATTTTGATTGCTGGATGGTTCACATTGGAGGCAGTGACATACAGGTAGTCTCACTCTTAGGTGGTTGATGCATGGAGGCATGTGGGTATTAAGGGTTGTAACTCGTAATACTGTGTCTCCAGAGAAAAAACATGAGTTAACTGCGTGGGCTAAGAATTGCATGGAGAAGGGTGAACAAGCTTATGTTTTTGCCACACTTTCAAATATAGACAATCTTCCTGAGAAAAACGTTTTTCTTAAAGGATTAGGAATTCATTTATGTGTAATGTGGAACAGGCTGAATGACATCGATATCCCACAAGGATTGAGGGATCTGAATACTTTAGCGTTCTCTAGAGATACTGCGGAGAAGGTGCTAGATCATGTTGAGAGGATTCTTGAGTATAGAAAGGAGTTGGAAAAGTTACGGAATGAAGATGAAGATAGCTTGGATGTTATGTTCGTACAGAAACGGTTCCTTCCTTGTCGGAAATCGCTAACTGAGGAAACACAAATTTGTACGAAAGATGCGATTAGATGGGTCACAGACATGTCGATAACTCCAGTAGAAGTTTATGACACTTATAGTCAGTATATGCCAGAAATGCAGAGGAAAGTGATACAGGTAATGGTAGAGTACCTACAGGATGAGTGTGTAAAGAAGAAGATGTGCTGTCCCGCAGAGTTATTGAGTATTTATAAGAGGGCTTTTTCGTTTGACACTTCTTCAGCTGCTTTAGCGCTTGATTTGGCTCTGTTGCTTAGTAAGCTTTCGGAGTTGCCTACTTCTCAGTTGAGTATGAGAGAGGTCCCTGCTACATTTGTCCCAAAAGTAGAGATTCACGCTAATCCTGCAACAGGCGCAGTTGCTCAAGATATTCCTGCACATTATGTGTCGCAGTTTGTTCACGTCCCGTTCTCAAGACAGGAAGTGAACACCATTAAACAATCTATTCCCAACATTAGGAAGAATCCGACAGGGTTCTACAAAGAAATAGAGTCTGTCTTGCAATCATCGGTATTCACATTAAGTGATATTGATTTGTTATTTCCCGTACTCCTGCTTGTCGACTTGTGGAAACAGATTAGAACTATAGATGATGTACCAGGGCTAGGAGATACATGGACTAACATGGTTAGACTCAATCGAGAAAGGCCAGCTGGCCAAATACCGCCTCAGGTAATACTAACTTTACCTGACAGAATAGTTACGAAATTGGAAACTATAATTCCTGAAAAGAGAATTACTTGGGACAAGCTTACTGCCTGTGTCCAAGGGAAGTCTGAGGGTGCTACCGAGTTCTTTAATTGGTTCGAACAGGTATTTTCAGATTTCAGTGGACAAGATTTAGGCACAGAGTCTGGGAAAAGATTATTCGTGGACAAATTTGTGCGTGTATTGCTGCCTGACATCCAGTCGCAAATTATGTCCTCCGAGAGTCTCAGTCAGAAGTATTGCACATGGCTCAGTACTATGAGAATCGTGTCAATAACGAAAAAGAAAGAGTTGAAAAGAGAAAAGGAGACTTAAAGATGAAAGTTCTATTGCAGCAAATTGTTAGGGGCCCTAGAGGGGGTAATTCGCAATTTAGAGGTCAACACGTTCCACAAGGAAATGCGCCCTTGGGTCCTGTAAACATTAACCAGTGTGCATATTGTAGACAAGAGGGTCATTGGCATGCACAATGCCCGATCTTCCAGCAGAGGTCAAATAACACATTTGGAAATATGGGTAGACGATCCAGAGGTTGCCCATGTCTACGGGGTCCTGGTAGAGGTCAGTTTTCACAGGATTCACAGCAACCTTTTTCGCAGGACAATCAGGCATCGAGTGTGGATAATAGAAACATTTTTGATCACCCTTCTGCTGCTTACCTCTCTGAAGAACTTCCTTTTGACGACATTCTGTTTCTCTAGGATTACCCAAAATAGGGTTTGGAACCAACGCCTATTCCCGTTAATCAGAAAGGTCCCTACGTTGAGATGTTAGTGGGAAATAGGAAACATCTATTCTTGATAGATACTGGGGCACAGAAGTGTTCCATTGACCATTCGCGGGTTCCAAACATTCCACTGTAAAAGGCAAACCAATGTTTCTGTAGGGTTTTCCGGCACATCAGTTGTCTGTCCGGTTTCTTCGCCGGTACCGATTACCTTGGGTCCATTTTCGGACCATTTTCTATTTCTTTTGACTACGAATTGTGGAGAGAATTTGTTGGGGTTGATTCTGTTGAAGGAATTAAATGCAGTAATTCATTGTTCTTCTGATGGAGTGCGTTTGACGATTTCACCACAACAACTTTCTGCCTCTCAATTCTTGACCAGACCTTTGCCGCTGGAATTTATTCATGTTCCAGAGTGTTTGTGGGCTATTGATGATAATGACGTCGGTGTCTTGCAAATTGAACCTGTTAAGATTATCTTGAAACATGGAGTAAAGCTGCCAAGTATTCCCCAGTATAATATCTCGGTCGACGGTGAGCAAGCTTTGAAATGCATTGTCTCTGATTTTGTGCATCGAGGTGTGATTGAAGAAATTGCAGGTAGTTTGTACAATAGACCAATTTTATCCACGTACAAAAAAGGCGATAATGCGATTCCTTTTCGTTTCATAATTGATCCACGTGCCATCAATAAGATCGTTGCTCCACAATTTCCAATTGTGCCTGATGCGACGACAATATTAACCATGATCCCGACTTCAGCTACTCATTTTAGTGTTGTGGATCTAAAGAATGCTTTTGTTAGTATTCCTATACACAAAGACAGTAGATACCTGTTTGCGTTCACCCTAGGGGGACGTTCGTTTACCTTTACCCGTGCACCGCACGGTTACACGGAAAGTCCTAGTATCTATAGTAGGGCTTTGAAAGAGCAGCTCGATACCCTTGAGTTGCCCTCTACTTGTACACTGCTTCAATATGTTGATGATTTGCGTTTAGCTGCTGACTCAGAGAGCGCTTGTAATGAGGGCACTGTGTTGTTACTTATTCATTTGGCTAAACATGGACATAAAGCTTAGCTTAAAAAATGTAAATACTGTTGTCAGGAGGTCGCCTATATAGGGTATCTCCTATCAAAGGAGGGAAGAAGGTTGATGTCTGAACGGATAACAATCATTTCTAGCATGTCTTTCCCAAATACTCAGTAGGAAGTTAGAGCCTTGACAGGTATGGCTTCTTACTGTAGGCAGTGGATCCCCAATTTCTCACTAGTGATTAAACCAATGTTGGCTTTGACGAAGAAGGGCATTTCTTCGCCATTGCCGTGGAACTTGGAACACCCGCAAGTATTTGATTTGCTCAGGACTGCATTGTGCTCGGCACCAGTTTTGGGCACACCAAACTATGAAAAGGACTATGTGCATGAATGTGATGGATGTGCTTTGGCTGTATTAACGCAGGAACATGGAGGGAAAAATAGGCTGTGCGGCTACTTTTCTTCCGCCCTTGATCCTGTAGCATGCGCTTTGTCAAGATGTTTGTGAGCTGTTGCTGCTGCTGCGTCCGTAAAACAGAGCGATGGAATGGTCCTAGGCCATGCTTTAACCCTGATGGTACCTCACTCTGTAGATGTTCTATTAAACAGAACAAAACGCAACACCTCACCTCCGCACGATTAACGAGATGAATTGATCTTATTTGCACCACGCATACAAATTAGGAGGTGTTGTCTTCTTAATCCAGCCGAACTTTTACCTTTCCCGCAAGGTACTGCTTGCAGTGATGAAAAGTCACATGACTGCCTTTACACTATCGAAAAAGAGACAAAGGGTAGAATCAATCTGAAAGATACTCCTTTGAACAATCCACAAGGGGAGCTGTTTTGCGATGGCTCCTGCTTCAAACTTCCGGATGGTACATCCACAGCTGCTTATGCAATCATTACATTGAGAACTGTCGTGGAAACCAAGAGAATCACGCATAACTCCGCGCAAGCCGCAGAGATTATAGCATTGACCCGAGCTTGTGAACTTTCTGAAGGGCTTACAGTAAACATATATACTGACAGTCAGTACGCCTTTGGGGTGGTTCACAACTTCGGTAGACTTTGGGCAGAAAGAGGTTTCTTGACTTCACATGGTACAAAAATTCAACATGGCTCTTCGATAGTACGGTTACCTCAGTGCTTGCTCTCCCTATTCACTAGCTATCATAAAATGTGCAGCGCATCAGAAGATTGTAGATCATGTAGGAAAAGGGAACGCTTTTGCTGACCAGATAGCCAAACAGACTGCCACTGATCTCTCTTCAGAAATGTATACTTCAAGGGAAGTCAAAAATGCCTGTACTTTGGATGAGGGTATTGATTACGTAAGGGATATCCAAGCTGATGCCACATTAGAAGACTCTAAGAAGTGGGCTGAGGGTTTGGGGAAACTGGATGATGATGGGTGTAGGGTGAACAAAGTTGAAGGGAAGTGGTTACTGCCTGACGCATATATTATGATGATGGTTGTTATGGCTCATGGTCCCACTCATATATGTGCTCGTAAAATCACTAAAATGTTGCAAAATGTGTGGATAAATGGCAAAATCCCTAAAGTAGCTGAACGCTTCATTAAGGGGTGCATGATTTATTTGCAGCACAATGTGGGAAAGGGCACATCAACTCCTAGGGATAGTTTTGGTCCACCTTCCGTCCCCTTCGAGGTTATTCATTTTGATTTTATTGAGATGGAGTGTTGCAACAATTTCAAGTATGTATTAGTCATCATCTGTGCTTTTAGCAAATGGATTGAAGCCTATCCTGTCAAAGATGCCACAGCTATGACCACGGCAAAGACTATGTTAAAGGAATATTTTCCAAGATTTGGGTTGCCGAGAGTCATCTGGTCGGACAATGGTCCACACTTTATCGCTGCTGTAATTCTGCAGATATGCGCGGGATTACAGATCGAGAAACGGTTCCATTCGGCCAGACATGCTCAGAGTGCTGGACTAGTAGCAAGACACAATGGCATCATCAAGAACAAGCTTGCGAAGGCATGTGCCAGCACCAAACTAAAACGGCCGGACGCCTTACCGATTGTGTTTTTATCTATGCGAACAAACCCTCAAACTAATACTGGGCTCTCTCCCTTTGAGGCGGTTATGGGTAGACCAGCTAATATTTGGAATGTTCCAAAGTCTCGTTCTTTACGAGACGTCAAAAATGTACTTCTCTCTGACTATTGTGGCCAGTTAACTAAAAATCTGTATTTGATTTATCACCAGGTGCGAGAGGCTTTACCTTTATGGTACGAGGGTCCTGGTCACAGCATACGATGGGAGAGTGGATCCTCGTGAAATCGTTTGAGCGATCTTCTTGCCTCACACCTCGCTGGCGGGGCCCCTTCCAAGTTTTGCTGGTCACACAGACTGTGGTGCGGGTAGCAGGCCAGAAGCATTGGATACATGCTTTGCACACCAAGAGGATTCCACACTCAGTGCCACGTGATACAGAAGATTCAGAACCCCTCACCAATGCTGTAACCAACGATCATGAACCAGCAACCAGCATCAAGAGTGCATCGGATATTCTGCCTGCCCGTGAGGCCTGGGTAAACAGCCATTTCATCTCCACACTCTCCAACAGTTTTGTCTTTTGAATTTGTTCCAGATCTTGCATCAGATCCTGCATTGGATTTGTTGCTTCCAATGGGAAGCGACGACACGTTGTTCACAGATCACTCAGGACCAGGCACTACAAGGTACGATCTGTGTCCGAGGATATAGCCTTACTGCACGGTTCGGCTGTGCCATCAAGGAAAATCATCGAAGGGCTTGTCTTTTTGGCCCGATTATTTGTACATAAGGGGATTCTGTTGGCTAGGGTTTGTGGGAGGACTAAGAAAACGCTCGGCCTTGAGGTCGCCGGCAAATGACATTGGTGCTTTTGTTTGAAGAATACAATGCCTGAAACCGCTCCTGCATGCACAGAACGGATAAGAAAATGTGTGACCAGCTGCAAAATGGACAATTCACTGTGTGGTCCCCGAAAACGTATTGCTGTCTTGTGATAATGTTAATTGGTTTCACAATAGTCATTGTTTTAGGTTTCTGGTATTTAGAAGAAGTACATCCGTTTGAGAATTTGCTACCTACTGAAAATGTACCTACTGTTTCTACTCCTTTCGCGCATCTGCGTACTCTATCTCCTGTAGACTCTCAGCACAGACAGAATTATCACAGCAACACACTATTACTTATCATGAATGCCACACATGCCATTTTTAACAAATCTAATTGTTGGATCGGTTCACATTTACCACAACACGGGATGAGTGGTTAGGTTGGTATATTCATCCTTTACCTTTGACAACTGCTTGCTATGCTTCTCTTAGAGCACTCTTCTTTGGCCGCCGGAAATAGCATCTTGGGGAATTTCAATGGGACTAACTTGAACGAGTTTGAAAAATGTGTTCTGATGCCCCTGGGATGCTCGCTTTTTTGCAAATAGGAGTAAGCTTAATGTTGCTTCTATTAGGCCTTCTGGTAGACTGTCCCGTCCTTTTCAATCTTTGATCTCTTTCAAGAAGGCTCCTATAGGCAATAAGGATGCCACGCCACCTTCCTACACTGTTAACCATAGCCCTGATTCAGTATCTTTCTGCATACAAAGGAATGGTACTCAGTTAATTGGTGATTTTAAAGGTTGCACCAACGTTGCGAATTTGACTGGTGAGGACAGACCCTTATATCTAGGCGAACCTCTGGATTTCACTTGCGGTAATGTAGCATTTCCATGGTTATCCAGTGATTGCCAGGTAACTTGTTATTTAGGGATTCTGTTACCCGGGGTATTCATTGCAAGTACTGTAGAGATTTCAATGGCTCGTCCACGGCGGGACGAGAATGGTGACACTTCAGCACAAGTTCTGGGCAATGTAGCTAAATCCTTTGTGCTATTTTGGGGGCAAATAATGAACTCAGAAGATATCAGGAGACTAGTGAGAGTACTGGAGAGGACCATCAACCGGACCACCGACGTACTCTATAATATGACTCTAGAACAGAAAGCAATAAGGTTAGTAGCACTTCACAACCGGATGGCATTAGATGTCATCCTGGCTGAGCGTGGTGGGGTATGTAAATTGGTGGGGTCCGCTTGCTGTGTTTTTGCACCAGATTCCTCCCCAACTATCTTTAAGGCAATACAGAATCTGCATGTCCTAAATTCAGAAGTGCATGTTCCCGGGGGAAACTGGGATCTTAGCGCTTGGTTCTCGGACTTCTTGCGATCTTGGGGATGGAAACTACTTTCGGTCTTGCTGATTATTTTGGATATTCTGTTGTTTCTTTGTTGTTGTATACAATGTCTTCCTGGTATGTGTTCGATGTTAGGAGGATGTTGCGCACAAGCGATGGGTACATTAGGACATAAAGTATAAGCCCCAGAGAAGATCTCCAATGAATATGTGCTGAAAGAAATCTCAGTATCTGATCGTATGGCAATTGATATCTCCGATAGTGATTCAGGATGTATGGACATTGAGACGTGGAGTTACTCGTAAAGTGACTAGAAGTAGTTTAGTGCTTGGTTTAAGCCAAAATGAGGGTTTGTTAAACAGTTTATCATATTGTACCTCCTTTGCAATGACATGTGCTGATAAACTTGGTAAAATATTTTAAACATGCGAAATATCCAGCACAGATGGCTCATGGTCTGATTTGACAATGCGTGCAATGTAAAGTCAGTATTTGAGCATTGAATTTTTGTCAAAGATCACACATGTTGCGGAAATTGTGTAGCTGAGATTTATTCACACAAAGCACTGGAGTGGATGACATATTTTAAGCGGGCAAGTTTCGGGGTGTTGCATATATTTGGATATTTGGATATTTGGATTTTTCTAAGAGATGCTTTGTAATGTGTAAAAGCTATATTTTTTAAGTTTTCATCACTGTGTCAGTTCATGTTCTAGAATGTGTTGAATTAATTCTATACTTTTAAGAATGCACTACAATTTATTTGACTTGGCACGCAAAGTGGCACAAAAGCAAACAAAATGTTTCTATTCTCTGTGTGTAAAGGAAATGCAGATTGTTGGGGCAAGTGCAGCACCTTTATATTCGACTTGGTATGTTATGTAAGATGTGCTATGTATTGATTGGAACTGTCATTATGTAAACGATTACCTATTCTGATTTTATATTCTTTTTGTATTTTTTTAGAGACAGTGGGCCTCATTACGACCCAGGCGGTAAATTACCGCCTGGGCCGTACCTTTACCGCCATGGCGTAAACTACGTTTACGCCATGGTGGTTGGCGGACTTACCGCCCCATTCCGAGGTTGGCGGGGCGGTAAGTCCCCATTAACCCATTTACCCTTCCCCATTCCCATTTTTGCCCCATAGGGCATAATGGGAGTGGGGAAGGCGTTAATTACGCCACCGTAAATTACGGTGGCGTAATTAACAACATGGTCCCTTAGCGCCATGGATTTTAACACCTGCTAAAAGCAGGTGTTAAATCCTCCATGGCGCTAAGGGACCTCGGAATCAGGCGGTAAGGGTCGGCGCTGTTTACGCCGCCGTAAACCCCTTACCGCCTGGGTCCTAATGAGGCCCAGTGTGTATTTCAACAGCAGGATCATGCATTAGGCATTCCTCAAGGAAATGGCATGTGCCAGCAAGCACCACTATTGGATTTATGGAGATTTGTGCACCTGATTCAACAAATCATGAGTGTTTTGAGGGCCAGAGGATGGGGCTGCATGTTTTTGACAAAGTCGCAATGGGCATGACTGGATTTCAGCCCCAGCAAGAGCCACTGGATTGGGGGCCCCAAAACAATGGAGTTGTTTTGTAGATGAAGCAATGGGCATAGCTGGATTGCTGCCCCAGCAAGGGCCAATGGAATGGGAGGCCCAAAATAAATGAGATTGAATTTTCTGATTTACCACCTGGGGCAGTGATGGGTTGCACCCCCCCAGTAAGGGCCGATGGACTGTCTGGAGGCCCCACCACTGTGGAGTTGTTGTTATGATTCATCAACTGGGGCAGAGTTGGGTTGCAGCTCCCAGCAAGGGCCAATGGAATGTCTGGAGGCCTCAACACAGCAGAGTTGTCTTTATGATTTACCAACGGGCCTCTGCAACAAGTTTCTTGGAAGTGCCTGACGAACGGACAGCCATTGTTTTACAGGGGGGTTTGGGATGGGGCACTTTATGTTGGAGGATTTATAACAGCATCTAAAAGTATGGTGCATGTGATACACAATGGCTGACGGTATTTGTTATTTCCTGTTTCTACATAAGCTACAAAAGGCGGATATGGTTGCTTGACCTAAAAAAACTTTGCCTACTGCCCTTTTTATCTAATTTGTTTGACCTATTTCCTTTGTTACCTGCTGTGGAGGGAGACCCCCTTTAACCCTCCTAATTTGGGTGGAAACCCCCCT
The DNA here is from genome assembly GCF_040938575.1 of Ambystoma mexicanum. Lineage (NCBI taxonomy): Eukaryota > Metazoa > Chordata > Amphibia > Caudata > Ambystomatidae > Ambystoma > Ambystoma mexicanum. The sequence continues at coordinate 497,935,465 of NC_090940.1, read as the reverse complement.
GACTTCCCCTCACCTCAACATATTCCCTTAGCCCCCCCCCCCACACACAGCTATTTTTTTTAATTAAAGTGTACCATTTGACCTACCAAATTAGGAAAAAAAAGATGCGGTCAAAAGGGTGTAGGTCAAATTGGCATTAGGTCAAATTGGACAATACCATAAAAGGCCATGAATTTCATTTGTAAGGTTTCACATAGCGTAAAGAAATGGTGAATATAGACACACAGATATAGAGATGTTTGTTTTAGCAACCCCCTAGAAGGTTGAAAGGTTGTGATTTATCCCAGACCGGGGCATTCACATGTAGATATCTGTGCAGGGTTTGTTAACCCTGAAGTATTTGTTGTTATTGATATCAGGCTACAACATATTGTCGCGTGTGTGCTGGCACAACCTTCCAGCTGCGGTAAGAGTTATTTTGTGAGAAAACATCTAGAAAATGCCCAGAGTTCAATGACTTATATTCCCGATAATATTGTTTGGTAAACCACCTTGCAACAACAGTTTAAGCACCTTCTATTTGTAGAGGGTATGCAACGACGATCAATTATTTCCTCTGAGCATGGTAAATATGATTACATGGATGATTTTTGACTGAGGGGGGTCAGAGCGCTGAGCCAGAAAAAAGCCTTTACTCAATATTCCCATCAGCGCAATCTAAGTATTTGTTACATCGTGCAGAACTTGTTTAACAAGGGAAAAAGCAACAGATCTATAACACTAAATGCTAGTTATATAGTGTTATTTAAAAACCCTTGGGATAAACAACAACTTACCATGATAGCCCGCCGGATGTATCTGTCCAAAACGTGTTTCTTTATGGAGGCTTTTGAAGACACGACCAGTAATCCCTACAGATATCTTCTGGTTGATTTAAAACAACCACTCAAGAGGATCATAGATAGCACATTGATACAATTCTGGAAGGGCTATCCGCTGTTTATACTCCTAAACGGCATTTAAAAAACAACATTAATCGCAATACCGCGTTAGTAGCCGGTCGTGCTATCATCATGTCGACAAGCATACGGAGAAACATTGCACTGCTCAAAATGCTTGGCTATGCCACCGCTCAACAATGCAAGGTCATTCTAGCCGCAGCCTCTGACGATCTGGTGGTTGCTATTTCGGAGATTGCACAGAACACTTTAAAGTGGCATGTCCCCCTAACACACCATCAAATAAGTGTGTTGAAAAAGAACGTCATCAATAAACTGGTCAATAAGCGGATATCGCTAATGGCTCAAAGAAAAGTGGTTTCGAAGGCTGACGGATTATAGGATCTTTGATAGGTATAGCCCTACCGCTAATCACCAGTGTGCTCGGGGTACAGTGATGGAGCATACCCACAAAATGTATTTGGAGGACAAACGTCAGTTAGAAAGTCTGACGGCCCACACTCCCAGGCGGATTGGGATATACGGAATGCTGCCACCATGCGACTCGACTCGGAAATGAAGGATGTTTTAGACAGACCTGATTTACCAGCGCAAAATAAAGCAGTCTTATCTCCGGATATTCTGCATAAATAATTTAACTACGCCCAGCGCGGTGATGCAGAGAAAAATAAACTAACTTTATGCATGCGCATGAAGAATCTAGCAGCATGCAGGCTCTGGCTCGGGCCAATCTGGTTGTGGCAGACTTGGCGAATACTCTTAGCCAACACAATAAACCTAACACAGAACTATTGCTAGATTAGCTGGAACTTGAAAAGTGTGGCCACCAGGACTGATAGGGGAGAGTTTATTTACAGAGGTAGGGTTGTAAGGGGCTCGAACCTGCACAATGTAGTATGGGGTATTATGAATCGACATCCAACGTCTATAATAAATTCCCCCTTCGACTGCAGCAAGTTTATGCAAGTGGTTGCTTATTTAAATATTCCGACATCCGTTGTGGATAATGGTGCTCAATGATGCAATTTGGAGTGGCTAAAAACAGGTGTCCCTGCTACCCCGCATCAAAAACACAGCCCTCTAGAACCCCTACATACAGCCCACGTTCCATCAGTCCCAAAGTGGGGTAGAATACCATTTGGTAAAAGGAATCTTTACCCACCCCATCACAAATCTGCGACACCCCATTCATCCATACCTATAAAGCATCTAGACCTCTATGGATGCACGCCCTCCCTATATGGTTATCGGATTAATGCAAGCCCATCACTGTCTGAATGTATACATTTCTAGTATTCTGTGTTAATATGTTTGTGGTATAACTTTAATTCTTTCTGTATTAAGTATGTCTTATTATTTTTGCAAATATAAAATGTTTTCAATTCATAAAACCGACTGGTTCTTTATTACGTTGCTTTATTTATGATTTATAATACAAATTACACTTGTCTATTTTTAAAAAGTTATTTTATTGATACATGTATCACTAAATAGATAACCCGCATTTACATTTTTGACACACAGTAAAAATTTTGCAAGATCTATACACATTAGGTAACCTTTTGTTAACGAATTTGGCCATCATTTGAGTGTTATAATTGCGATTGCTCGAATCCATTTTCAAAACAGCCAACAACAATCTTCATTCTGACATTTGACAGATCAAGAATTTACAGTGCTGACCACAGATAATAGCTTTAGAGTCTTGAACTGGCACAGTGGTATAATGTAAATATTTGCAATACTTTTAACATATTCTGTTAAAACTTCATCATATATCAGGTGTTGCGGGAAGTGTGCCAGACTGTAAAACACTGTTAGCACATCAGCCTCCACTGCAAAGCTATCCAGTTTGTTCACAACCAGGCTAGCTGGTTTATTTCTGGGTAGGCGCTTATGACATGTATCGCTGGCATAAACACCATGAAATGTTTTCCAAACGTGTTGATGCTTACCCAGAAATCCTTTTATCTGTAGAGTATGCATTCAATTTCAAAGAGTATGTTTCTCTGTGCGTTGATCTGAAGAACGCTATCAAAAATGATCCACACTAGCAAAGAGTGTGTGGTGGTTAGGTTTCTTTCAAATTTTATCTCAGCATGTAGGTTTCTGCTCCTCAGGAGGTTGAAATGACCTGTTGATGCATTGTCAGTTCTTAGATCGAAACTCCAGTAGTGTATAGCCAGGGGCATACTGGTTGCGTGTGATTGAAACTGGCGCATCAAGCATGTGCTTCCCTGTAACAACCAGCAGGCCCATATATTCCCGGATTAAGTTCGGAACTCCAAAGTTAGGAGTGTATGCTTTGGCTGGGAGCAGGACACCGTCCTTATGCAGCGCCACATAGTTCATGTTACAGGGTTTGAAGTCAAATGGATTTCAATCGAATGCCCTGGTGATCAACACTGTTTCAACAATTCCCATGATGATTATTTTTGGGAGCTGTCCCAGGAAAAGGTTGTCTTGACTAGTACCTCAGCTACCAGAAGGAATGCTGAAGACTTTAAGAGTGACTCTCTGCACAGGCCACTTCACGTTAGATATATTGCAGCACACCTGCATGCGCCAGTTTAATGGTCGGAGAGACGGTCAAACGTTTAACGAATAAACTCGCCAATATAATGACTAGCTTGTATTATTTAGTGCCCCCTCTCATAAGTCAAAACGCATCTGTGTTTCTGGATAGTTTCACTTTAAGGTTAATGCCATTGATCAATAGTTTATCCTGGAAGAAAATGTCTGCGTGTATACGGCATAGTAAATCAAATACTTGACTAGTCGTGGCAGGCTCTCTTCACAAAACCTGTGTCTTTGCCATCCAGAGCATTATTGTCAAAATGCCATGCATTGTTGCGATAAAAGGGGCTGGCAGAGAGTTGCTTATCTAGGGATCGTGGCCATAATTTAATAGCGTTTCTTTATAGACCCTGTAGGCATACATATTATCACTCTCCATTATCATTTCATCGCCCAGTGTCACGCCCACCTGATTGAACATGGTGGCTATTGGATAGGTGATCGTACCCATGCGTGGGGTAGCCACTATGGTGGACCCATCTGGCTTTTTTATTTTATAGGTTAGATGCAGCAACATATCGTCAAATACAAATACGTGTTGGTGGAGCCCATACATGAATTCTATGGCGGCTAGCAGTGAGACCGCCATGAATAAACTGTTATCGATATTGGTCTGTGTCGGGGGTATGGTGAAGAGATTGAGCTATGATTTCAAGCATTCCCCAGAGGCTATGTGTTAGAAGGACATTGTTCTTTAAAAGATATCACCTCTGTGCGTATTTTAGGAATAACTTGTTTCTTCTTCTTGCTCAGCTGTCTATGTTGGGCTCTTGGTCTGCTTTTCTTTGTGGGTTTCAGGGAGGCCGCACAGCAGGGAGGATGACCTCTTCCTCTTAATGTCTTTACGTGGTTTATAAATTAGTCCAGATCAGTTTTGGCCCTCCTTTTTCTGTTTGGCCGAGACGCTCAGCAACCGCTGTTGTCACGCTTCTCCTGATGTCTTTTGTAATATTGGTGGATGCTCATTTGACGTGTGGCTTAGCTAATTCAAAGCGGTTGCACAGTAAGGGCATCAGGCATCTAAAAAGACTTCTAAAGATTGTTAAGTGACTTCATTCAGCAATCCCACTAAGTCAGTGCCTCGTCTGGGACGCCCAAGGGAAGCCCTTATTTATATATTTTTATGACAAGTTATACGCTGGATGATAAACCCTTATATAACGCCCCTCTCTATGAATCCCCCTGACCTCACTGAGCCAAGAAGTAGGTTTGTTTTGCAATTTCAAAGATTTATTGGAAAAATTAAACAATATATATATCACACTTTGATGAATAAATTAATATTTGATAGCACATTTAGGCATATGACAGTGATCAACATTGGATGATGTTACACTAGCAAACTGATTTAATTACTTAAGAGTTAGTATAGGAAGGAAAAGGTAACTGAGAATGCTTTTATGGTTTCAAGGAAAAACAATGATGGAAAGAATGCAGTACAGAAATAACTGATAGGGTTTCACAAGAGATAATATGTTCACTTTTCCCCTGGTGGCAATGCACTCCCCCCTATGCAATATAAGGAGATGGAAGTGAAGCACACGGTTTTCAGGAATACAATCACCATACAATACGAATTTCAGTTCCCCCCTAGCAAGTTTAGAGAACAAGAATGATTTTAAAACACAGGCAAAATACTTTAAATGTGGTATGCAAAGAAGGGAAAAATATGCTAAAAATGATTTTCATTCCCGATAGGAGATTCAGGGTAGGTGCCAGCTACTTTGAATTAGTTCAGGTCAACCTAACAATGATTAATAAGGTATTATTAGGTTGAAAACGAATTTCAGCAATGCAAGCAAAAGATGGCTATCTTTGACAGGAGCTTATTTATTCAATTCGCTGCTATTTTTCTGAATGCGTCGAGCGCAATTACGGAATAACTATAAGGAATAGAATTTTATGGCATACAGAAAGAACACTCCCCTTGTCAATTTGCATCCAAATCTATTTTTGATCCAAATACATATTTATCTATGTACCATTTTTCTAATATTCTATGTCCAGTTAACATATTTTCTGCAGCACCAAACCATCCGATCCCTGTCTTTGTAAGATGTTGTATCCACTTATGACAGAATTCTGCCCTTTTCATCAAGAACACAACCTCTAAACTTTACCAGAATTTACACAAACATGCACAAGGAATATGGACATCAGATGATAAAGTGTCCGATTTTTAACATACAGACATTCGGAGTAATACCTTATTTTCCGCTACTACCCCCAGAACATACCACAGAGTCCTAACACCTCTTAAAATGTGCACAGAAAAATCACAAGAATAATGATATTAATTATATAATTTTGACAAGTCTGTACTATGAATTATCCACCTTTTTTTAAAATTATGCTCTGGCCCAGAGGGGTGTGGTTTCCCAAAGCACATGGTGGAATTTATGGTTTGTCCACTTCCTCCAACTCAAGTTGCTCACAGAGGCACTGCTCCTCCCAGTTTCTCCCAAGAGGAAGCCATTTACGACCCCCCTAATTTAACATTTGCCTGAGCCAAGGAAGGCTCATTGTTCTGTTTCCCTGCTCCCAGGTGCTCCTCCCATGATTCAATCAGAGAGGTGTAATTTCCTTTTGGTGGGAACAGCAGAAGGCAGCCAGGCCTGGGAATGCAGTGGCTGAGCAAGTTTCAACTCCTGTCGGGGGTAGTTGCCGGGCAGAATTCAACCTTTTCAAGCCAGGCTTCAGCCAAATGTCACTTTTGTTCCCAGTTTTTCTTCATTCAAATCAAACTTAAAATTTTTACACATGCAGCTAGAACACTGATTCTAAATTCAAAACTATGACCTTTAAACAGTTGCAACCTATGTGGCACTCAAAAGTAGGTCACTCATTTATTTTAAACATTTCGATTTTAGTGGTTTTAAATCCAATTTCAGTTAAGCTGCTGACATCCACAGCTCAGCCAGTTTTGTTATAAACATTGTTTTGGCCTCTTCATCTTTCCAGATTTTGTATGCACACAAGACTACATTCTGCCAAATGTCTGCTGGTGTTCAATGAGATTTTTGAATATCTTGCAATGTTTGAAATAGGCATTTTTAGCTTGCATTTCAGAGAAACAAAGTGATTTCCAAGCACTTTTTGAGCTAACAGGCACTGCTGTTTTTCCTTTGGCACCACGTTTCACTCATGGCGCTTCTGACCCACCACGCTCTCACTGGTGGGTGGCATGTTAGGCGACCATTTTTTGTGTGTGCAAAACTGCGAGGTTTTCCGGGATTCTGGTGCAAATGTGGGCTTTTCGGCCATCTTGGAATTTCTAAGCCCACAGCACCAAATGTGGCAGCATAATAACTTGAACGTGGGTTAAGACACCCAACAAGCCCCCCTGCCCGACTGCGCTTTGATTTCGAGTCGAGAGGGAGTTGGGTGCAAAGGATGTTTTGATCCACGAGCTGGGATGTCTGCATCATCTTCTTCCGATTCCGCAGATGACAAAGTTCAGCATCTTTTCCTCCATCAGGGTGGATTGATCGGTTCTCCTCGCCGGTCCTGGGAGCATTGGGCGGTACCCCGGGCCCATCGGATCTTTCTCCTGGTCCCCAGGTCGTCTTCCGTGGTCAGTCTCCAGGTTTTCTTTCTCCTAGGGTGACAAAGCAAAGCGGCAATACCTATTCGTAGACATCTCTCCCCCACTATTGATATAGTGGGGCGGCATATACATTTTATAAATCAATAGACATTTACATTCTTATTTTAAAAAAAACAAGATGTAATCAGAAGACATTTTCATTCAAGAATCATAATATTTTAGAGACTATATGTGGGATATTTTAGGGTTGGAACTGAATTACTTTGGAGCGGCCCCCTCTGGTATTGCAGAGGACTCCTCCAGTTGCTGCAGAGTGTGCCTGGGATGGCAACACTTTAACTGATTTATATGGACCCACTTGTCTTCCCCTTCTGCCAAACTACCTTTGGGGATGCGGATATTGTAGGCAACTGGGGAGATCCTGTCTACAATTTCAAAGGATCCCTTCCATGTAGGCAGAAATTTTCGCTGTTTGGCCTGGTTCTTCTGGAAATTGTATCGATAGACCTGGTCTCCCACATTGTATTCTTTCATGGTGGTTTTCAAATGATAATGGGTCTTCATGCTATCAGCTGATCTTTCTAGATTCCGCTGAGCATAGGCAAAAGCTTGTTGGAGGTCTTTCCTTAAATTCTCAACGTATTCGTGAGTTGTGAAGGCATTTATTAATGTCTGCTCTTGGGTCCTGTAGAGCAAACGCTGGGGAAGCACCGTATTGCGTCCAGTCATCAGCTCGAATGGTGACATTTTAGTTGCAGATGAAGGGGTAGATCTGATGGCCATTAGGACCAGAGGTAATCGGATATCCCAACTTGGCCCAGAATCTGCCACAAACTTTTTTAAGATGCTCACAATGGTTCTGTTGTATCTCTCCACTGCACCAGAAGAGGCTGGATGGTAAGCAATATGTAGCTTCCTTTTAACCCCCAGTATCTCCCACATCTTAGTCATTACTTCGCTGGTGAAGTGGCTACCTCTGTCTGACTCAATCCTTTGGGGTAGACCAAAACGTGAAAAGATGTGGTTGATCATCAGGGCAGCTGCTGTTTCTGCCTTGCAATTTGGGGCCGGGAGACATTCCACCCATTTGGTAAATGGGCATGTCACCGTCAACATGTACTTATTCCCCCTAGAGGAGCGAATCACGGGGCCTATGAAGTTGATTTGCAAATCTGACCGTGGCAGTGTCATCCCCCTCTTTTGGAGAGGCGCACGGTGTGTGAGGGATGTTGGCTGAAATTGTGTACACACAATACACCCCTTCAAGTATTGGTCGAGGTCCTGCCCCATGTGTGGCCAGTATGCAACCTCTGTTAAGATCTCAAGAGTTGTGTGAAACCCCCTATGACGGCGGTGGCCGCATCATGGCCGTGACTTAACATCAGACTTCGGAATGAGGTAGGGACCACCCACTGATCATGGCCAGCTTGGGATTTCCTTACCAACAAACCGTCTTGGATTCGGAACATTTTTGGACATTTCATCAACACACTAAGGTCCTCTTTCCCAATGTAATCGGTATCCGTCAGGGGAAAGTTCTCAGGGTCCTCAATGTGTTGGTAAAACTTACCAATTATTGGATCCCCCTTCTGAGCCGTAATCAAATCAGCATCTGGGGTCTCCTTACTCCATTGTGCAGTTGAAAGATCATTGTGAGCATTCGTCTGGGACCCAGTGATAGCAGTGACCTGGATCTCCCCCAACAGGGACTCAATCTCTATTAGATCCCCTTGGATGGCCCCGGTTTTGGCCAGCTGATCAGCTAAGTCATTTCCAGTTTTGTCTGGTCCCTCTACTTTGGAATGACCCTTGATTTTTTTCCAGTAGATGGTCATCCCATTCACGGGACCAGATCATCAATGTTTTGAATTAACTTCCCATGTTTCAAGGGTTTATTATTAGCACATAACATGCCTCTGCTTTTCCAATTAACCAGGTGCTCCACGAACCCGTTCCGTACATAATCTGAGTCTGTGATTATGACCAGTTCGTGGAGTTGATATTGGACAGCAGTGAGGATGGCTTGATACACAGCCATCAATTCTGCCTCCTGACTACTTCAGGGACCAATTTTGTATCCAGCGGAGGGTTCTGGGAACTCATTCACCCATGCATTCCCTACGCCGGACACAAGTTCTTTTTCCCTGTTGTTGCCAACATGGTAAGAGCATCCATCCACATAGACAGTGGGCATTCCCTCACACTTGTCTTCTTAAAAGACTTTGTGTGGGGAATTAAGGTATGCCTCCATGTTGTCCTTGATTTTTAGACTTTCGTCCTCGAGACAGTTTTCTCTGGCACAATCATGCAAGTCAGCCAGACCTTGCGCGAGGGGACTCTTCTTGTTTTGGCCATATCTGACCTCCAAAGGAAAGCCTTGCATTGACAGAATCCAGGAAGTAATTCGGGAATTACTCACATTTCCGGCCCGGATTCTGTCACTTTGGAGATATTGCAGAGGCTGGTGTGGAGTCTCCACTATGATGTGTTCCCCCTGGATGAACGGGCGGTAATTCTTTAATGCCCACACCGTTGCCAGGAGTGCCTTCTCACAATCGTTGAATTTTTCCTCCACAGAGGATAAAGTTTTGCTCGCATAGGAGATTACTTTATTGACCTTGTCATGCGTTTGGTATAATACTGCCGTCAAGCACCTATTAGAGAACCCTGTCTCCAGGAAAAACTCCTTGTTTCTGACAGGGTAAGCTAGGCAGGGCGCTTGTGAGAGGCTTCTTTTGAGTTGTCTTACTGCCACTGATTGTTCTGGACCCGATTCCCACTTGGCCCCCCCTTCAAAAGATGAATAAGGGGTCTAGTGATCACTGCGTAGCCCTCAATGAACTTTCTGCTGTAATTAGTCAGTCCAAGGAGGCTCCTTAGTTCCCGCAGAGTTGTGGGATCCTTCAATTTTTGGAGGGCTTCCACTTTCTTTTCCTGGGGACAGAGACCCTGAGGAGTAATCTCATGCCCCAAGAAATTAACACGGGTTCTACACCACTGTGCTTTCTGAAAGGAAAATTTTCCTCAGGCGGCCCTCAACTGGGTCAGGACATAACGGTACTCTGCTATATGTTCTTCCACAGATGAACTTTTGATGAGGACATCATCTACATAAGCCAGGTTACCCCTCGTACCCAGGTTGGGCATGGCCTTATGTAGGAAAATGTTGAATTCATTGCCGGAGTTGAGGTATCCAAAGGGAGTCTGGGTCCATGTTGTCAGGATACCCCAGGTGGCTGGAGGGAGCATGCAGCACCAAAGTAATGTGAGTGGTGGCAAGCACGGGAAAAGAGTGACTCAGAGGTTAAAACCCCTTTATTTTAGGACCTTGCTTTGTGTCCTCTGCAGGCAGAGGGCTAGGCGTGGAAAACCAGCCCCCTAGCCCTTCAAAACAAGGAAAAGAGGAACCGGACTACATTTCCCAGCAAGCCTCGCATACAGGAGAGACACCGGGAGGCTTCTGGACCCCGCCCTGCAGAACGCGCATGCGCGCCAGAAACACGTGGAGCGCTGCTTGCGCTACGGGATCTTGAAGAGGCAAGACGTGTTGTCAGCGGGCTCCTGCAGGCAGCTATCAGCGGGGCCACACCCTGCCTGCGAACTCTGCAGGTCCCGCTGAGTCCTACAGATAAGTGCATTTAATCCTTGTTGTTATCCTAGTTCGGACACTCGTTCCGAATGCATTACGCTTCACAGTCAGTGGCGTTTCGGAGCCCGGCGGCATTGTGATTATTTGAAGCCGCACAGCTCCACGCCAAGTAGCGAAGCACGGAGTCGGGTTTTCCGACTTTAACCCTTGCAGTCTTTACGGCCGGAACTCCGGCACAGTTAATTCATGAACTGAGCACCGGCACTGGTCATTCGTTACATTGCGAGCCGGAGCTCAGACACAAGTTATTCGTGTTTGATCTAACTTTAAAGTGGCTAACATTTATGCCGGGTTCCGGCGGTATGTCATGTGTGCTCCATATCTTAAGCGTATGTACGCTCACTCCTGTTTTTTTTGGTTCTTGTAGCGGAGTTCCGTTGTTCGCTCAGCAAGAAAGAACACTGGTGAATTAACCCCGAGTCTCCTGCTGACACCCGAAGCTAAGTGCTTTCCCTTGTTACCTTATTGCAATGTGATTTCTATGTGTGGTGATCTTATGTTCTGCATATCAGTGGGTAAGCTGTAATATTCATACTGCTAGATAGCGTGTTTTTTAATGTGTGCAGTGTCAATTGCTTAGCAGAACCCCAGGAGGGGCAACACATCAAACCACTCAACTTCCCCCTATCACTCCTCTTCCCTTTCCCTACCTTGTTACCCGGTTTTCCTAACCACCCCTACCTAACCAACCAGCGGACCCTAACCCTCTTTCCCCGGAGGGTCGCGGAAGCCTGTGTTGTAAACACCCCAGGCCCCAAGACCCAACGGGGAGGTAGGTGTACGTGCTACCTCCGCGCAAGGCCAAGATCGTGACAGAAGCGCAAGCCCATGTATCATTAAGCGCCCAGGTAGCACGTCACCATGGAGGAGGTATTACAAGCCCTAAGAGATTTGAAAACTGATTTGCTTGCCACAAGTCAGGACTACGTTAATTTGGCTGGCCAGGTCCATACGTTAACCGTTCAGGCAAATGCCCAGGCCACTCCATTGCCCGCGGACCATGCACCACCCACCCCAGTCCAGGTACAGGTATCCACCGAGCCTACACTCCCCTTGTCAGCTTCAGAACGTTATCATGGGGATTCCCAAAAATTCAACGTTTGTAATGCAGTGCCAATTGCATTTCATCACCAAACCAAATGTGTTTCGCACGGCTCAGTCCCGCACAGCCTTTATGATTTCGTATCTTGGGGGTGATGCATCGTCATGGGCCACTCCGCTGGTTACAAAAGATGACGCACTTCTCTATCAGTGGGACATGTTTTTGGAGGAATTTGGGAAAATATTCAATCGAAGGGCTGCAACTCTAATTAAGGACAGGGAATTGCTCACTTTACGTCAAGGGGGTAGGGATTTGGTTTCCTATGTAACCACCTTTAATCGGTTGGCTGTGGAGACAGACTGGCCTCAGGAGAAGCGCCTAGCTCTGTTCTACCAAGGACTAAGGGACGAGGTAAAAGACTTGATAGCTCAGGTAGATCCCCAACCCGAAACATGCTCCGCTATGATCGACCTGGCCTTACGGTTGGATCAAAGACAGTATGAGAGGAGGCTAGATAAGCGTAAGTGGGATCCCAAGCCCATGGTCCGTCTGTATCACCAACCGAAACCTGGTAAGAGCGAAAAACCCTTAGATGAACCAATGCAAATAGGGACGGTTCGAGGCCCTTTAACCCAGGAAGAGAAAGACAAACGACGTCGAGAGAAGCTCTGTCTTTACTGTGGGAAGGCCGGACATTTTGTTCGAGAATGTTTGGCAAAGCCCAAAGGTGAGCAGTCGGGAAACGCGAAAGCTCGTCAGTGAGGGTGGCCCCGGCGAGCCAATCTGAAAACACCCCTAGTTCCTTAGCTAATACCCTGCAAAGCAAAGTAGCACATGTGACCGTTTCAGGTCATATCTCCTGGCAGGATCATCGGATACCAGTGTCATTGATGCTGGACTCCGGTGCTACTGGAAATTTTGTCGATGAAACTTTAGCAACCCAATTGGGGATTCCGTTACTGTCCAAGGAACGGAGTGAAGAGGTAAAATCTGTAGATGGATCACCCTTGATTTCAGGCCTAATTACCAAGCAAACTCAGTGGGTACGTTTAGAATGTAGTCCACAACACTCTGAGAACATCAGCTTTGACGTGATAGCAGCGCCCCAGTTTGGCATGATTCTAGGTCTGCCATGGTTGAGGACCCATAACCCCGAAGTCAATTGGACCCAAGGAACAGTGCGTTTCATGTCAGACCATTGTAAAACAAACTGCCACCTTAAGGAGATCGAAGGTGTAATGTCCTACGAAAGACATGTTATTGGGAGTGTTGAAACTGGCCTACCATCTGTCTATCAGGACTTTAGGGACGTTTTTAGTAAAGCCGCTGCAGAAACTTTGCCACCTCATCGGACTTTCGATTGCAGAATAGATTTGGAACCAGGAGCGGCCTTGCCCTGTAGTAGGATTTATGCACTGACAGAATCTGAAAACGAGCACCTTAAAAACTATATTGAGACGAATCTGGCCAATGGCTTCATACGTCACTCTAAGTCACCTGTGTCATCCCCTTTGTTCTTCGTTCCTAAAAAGACCGGGGACCTAAGAACATGTATAAACTATAGGGCTATTAACCGGATAACCATAAAGAACCGCTACCCTTTGCCGCTGATACCAACTCTATTAGACCAGGTGAGGGACGCCCAGATTTACACCAAGCTAGACCTGAGAGGAGCGTATCATCTGGTGCGGGTGCGTGAGGGGGACGAATGGAAGACTGCCTTTCGAACCAAGTTCGGTCTATATGAATATCAAATCATGCCATTCGGCCTCTGCAACGCGCCCGCCGCCTTTCAGCATTTTCTGGACGAGGTCTTACGTGGATATTTGGACGTGTTCACTGTGGTCTATATTGATGACATCCTAATTTACTCACGCAACATCGAGGAACATCAGGCTCACGTAAAAGCAGTGCTACTACGGTTGCGTGAGCATTAACTCTATGCAAAACTGGAAAAATGTGCGTTCCACCAAACCTCAATAGAATTCCTAGGGTTCATTTTATCACCGAAAGGCATTACAATGGATCCGAAAAAAGTCCAAGCCATCATGGAGTGGCCATCTCCCACATCTGTAAAGGAAGTACAAACGGTGTTGGGGTTTGCGAATTTCTATCGTCGGTTCATTGAAGGATTCGCAGCCAAAGTACAGCCTATCACCCGTTTACTCAAGAAAGGCATAGCCTTCCAGTGGGATGCGGCTGCAGAGACAAGCTTTGTAGCTTTAAAAACTGCATTCACAACCGCTCCTGTGCTATTTCATCCCGATCCCACGCGTCCTTATATCATAGAAACTGATGCTTCCAGCTATCCTCTTGGTGCAATTTTATCCCAAAGAGACGATTCCGGGCAATTGCACCCGGTGGCCTTCTACTCACGTTCCCTGTTACCAGCTGAACGAAATTATGTGATTGCCGATAGAGAACTCCTGGCCATCAAGGCAGCATTTGACGAGTGGCGTCATTACTTGATGGGTGCTCGGCATACGATTACGATACTGACGGACCATAGGAATCTTCAGTTCCTAAAATCAGCCAAGGCTTTGAGTCCCCGACAACTTCGATGGGCGATGCACTTTGCCGAGTACGATTTCGTGGTAACATATCGTCCAGGTACGGAGAACAGAAAGGCTGATACACTGTCTCGTTACCCAGAACCCGACCCTAGTCTGGATAAAAAAGAGGAACCGAAGCCAATGGTACCACCCACACGTATTGTGGGTAGTATTGTAGTAGATGATATGTTCAATAACATACGAAAAGCCATGTCAGCTCAAGAATTAGTGCAATGGAACAATCCAGGGAAGAAACAAACAATTAAAAATGGTTTACCCTTCTTTGGATCATCCCTGTACTTACCAACACTTGCAAGGCGTAAACAAGCCATTAAGTGGTGTCATGACTCGCCCTTTGTAGGGCACCCTGGAATGGTCAAAACCCAGGAATTGGTAATGCGTCATTTCTGGTGGCCTCAAATGAGGAAAGACATCCGAGAGTATGTACATACTTGCGAGTGCTGTTTGAGAAACAAATCAGACCACCAAAAACCGGCTGGCATGTTGCAACCCCCACCCACTCCTCCAGTACCCTGGCATACTGTTTCCTTGGACCTGATCGTGGACCTACCAGCAAGTCATCATTTCACCACCATAGTGGTAGTAATAGATTCTTTGAGCAAATTAGCACATTTCATACCTTGCAAGGGGGTCCCCACGGCAAAAGAGCTTGCAGACCTTTTTCTCCAGAATATTGTACGCCTACATGGCATTCCACAGCACATCATCTCTGATCGGGGTGCACAGTTCACCTCTCGCTTCTGGAGGGCATTCTGCGAATCATTAGGAATTACCTTGCGATTGTCCACCAGTTATCACCCCGAAACCGATGGGCAGACCGAGCGAGTAAACTAAACACTAGAACAATACCTATGATGTATGACCTACGACAATGATTCTTCTTGGGTGGAAACCCTTTGGTTAGCTGAGTTAGCGTATAATAATGCTATGCATTCCTCCACTAAAGTGACACCGTTTTATGGCACCTATGGGTATCATCCACGGTTCCAGCCTGTGCCCCATGTTACAGACTCAGTACCAGCAGTCAAGAACCATAGGCAACATTTAATAGAAGTATGGCATGTCATCAAAACAAACCTAGAAAAAGCTAAACAAGCATATAAGACTTATGCAGACCGGAAAAGACTAATTAGTCCACCATATAAAGTTAGGGATCGGGTCTGGTTGGCCACACGAAATTTACACTTGCAAGGCCCTAGGAAGTTCCAACCCCGATTTGTGGGCCCTTTTTCCATCAAAAAAATCATAAATCCAGTGGCGGTTCGCCTGACCTTACCACCCAGAATGCATGTACATCCGGTTTTCCATGTATCCCTGTTAAAGCCTGCCTCACCCTTAACACGCCTTAGTAAGCCTCCATCTATCATGGTAAATAGTGTACCAGAGTTTGAAGTGAAATGCATACTAGATTCTCGTGTTGTGCGGGGGGTTTTACATTACCTGATAGATTGGTTGGGCTATGGTCCCGAGGAGCGCTC
Organism: Ambystoma mexicanum; assembly: GCF_040938575.1. Taxonomy (NCBI): domain Eukaryota; kingdom Metazoa; phylum Chordata; class Amphibia; order Caudata; family Ambystomatidae; genus Ambystoma; species Ambystoma mexicanum. Next base: position 497,919,700 of record NC_090940.1, on the reverse strand, counting down.
ATGGGAGCCCGCTACTAATGTCCATGCTTCTCGTTTGATTCGAACATTTCACCTGAACAATCCCTCTAAACCAGGACCTGTTGGGAGGGGGAGTACTGTCAGGATACCGCAGGTGGCTGGAGGGAGCATGCAGCACCAAAGTAATGTGAGTGGTGGCAAGCACGGGAAAAGAGTGACTCAGAGGTTAAAACCCCTTTATTTTAGGACCTTGCTTTGTGTCCTCTGCAGGCAGAGGGCTAGGCGTGGACAAACCAGCCCCCTAGCCCTTCAAAACAAGGAAAAGAGGAACCGGACTACATTTCCCAGCAAGCCTCGCGTACAGGAGAGACACCGGGAGGCTTCTGGACCCCGCCCTGCAGAACACGCATGCGCGCCAGAAACACGTGGAGCGCTGCTTGCGCTACGGGATCTTGAAGAGGCAAGACGTGTTTCCAGCGGGCTCCTGCAGGCAGCTATCAGCGGGCCACACCCCGCCTGCGAACTCTGCAGGTCCCGCTGAGTCCTACAGATAAGTGCATTTAATCCTTGTTGTTATCCTAGTTCGGACACTCGTTCCGAATGCATTACGCTTCACAGTCAGTGGCGTTTCGGAGCCCGGCGGCATTGTGATTATTTGAAGCCGCACAGCTCCACGCCAAGTAGCGAAGCGCGGAGTCGGGTTTTCCGACTTTAACCCTTGCAGTCTTTACGGCCGGACCTCCGGCACAGTTAATTCATGAACTGAGCACCGGCACTGCTCATTCGTTACATTGCGAGCTGGAGCTCAGACACAAGTTATTCGTGTTTGATCTAACTTTAAAGTGGCTAACGTTTATGCCGGGTTCCGGCGGTATGTCATGTGTGCTCCATATCTTAAGCGTATGTACGCTCACTCCTGTTTTTTTTGGTTCTTGTAGCGGAGTTCCGTTGTTCGCTCAGCAAGAAAGAACACTGGTGAATTAACCCCGAGTCTCCTACTGACACCCGAAGCTAAGTACTTTCCCTTGTTACCTTATTACAATGTGAATTCTATGTGTGGTGATCTTATGTTCTGCAGATCAGTGGGTAAGCTGTAATATTCATACTGCTAGATAGCGTGTTTTTTAATGTGTGCAGTGTCAATTGCTTAGCAGAACCCCAGGAGGGGCAACACATCAAACCACTCAACTTCCCCCTATCCCTCCTCTTCCCTTTCCCTACCTTGTTACCCGGTTTTCCTAACCACCCCAACCTAACCAACCAGCGGACGCTAACCCTCTTTCCCTGGAGGGTCGCGGAAGCCTGTGTTGTAAACACCCCAGGCCCCAAGACCCAACGGGGAGGTAGGTGTACGTGCTACCTCCGCGCAAGGCCAAGATTGTGACACATGTGTACTGCTGGCCCCCAAAGGTAAAAGCCAGTTTGTATTGGTCCTCCCTACTGACAAGCACGGTCCAGTATCCATTGGTCAGGTCTATTGCAGTGAATACCTGTGACCCCTGAATCTGGGCCAGCCCTTGGTCAATGTAGGGCAGAGGCCATCGGGAAGTATGGACCCGTTTGTTGAGCTCCCTAAGGTCGGCACAGAGTCTCCACTGGCCGTTTGGCTTCAATATTCCCAGCACCGGATTATTGAAGGTGCTTTGCACTGGATGGATTAATCCCGGGACTCAAGGTTCTTAATTATTTCAGTAAGGGACTCCATTGATGCGAGAGGCAAGCGATATTGCTTCACAAACACTGGAGTCATGCCAGGGTTCGTGGGAATTGTTGTTGTGTGGATGTCGGTGCGACCACAGTCATATGAGTCTACCGCAAAGAGATCTTGGAAATCCAAGAAAACTTGTTTCAACTTTTGCTTCTGTTCCAGAGTCACACAGGCATCAGCTAGGTTGACTCTCTCTTCCACCATCTGCCTGAAGCCTGGAAAGACTTCTGGTTTTGCTATCCTAGCGGCCTCCTCCAGCTGGGTGGAGAAGTCCCTGGTCAGAGTGCTGATTTGGACTGGAGGCTTCAGGTGGGAAAGGCAGCCCTCATGGACCTGGAAAATTACCTCATCCCTTCTGAAGTCACAAGTCACATCTTCCTTACCATAAGGGCAGGAAGTGTACACCAGGAAGTTCCCCCCATGCCAGGTAAAGACCCTGGGCCTCATTACACGGTAGGTGGTAGGGATTTAAGGTTACCGGTAATGGAATACCTGTAACGTTAAATCCCCATCCAAATTACGACCTGGCTCACCGCTATTTGCGGCACCGCTAAGTACGGTGCCACTAATAGCGGCCAGTCTGCGGGCGCGCGACCCTAGAGTCTGTAATTTATGCCATGCTGCTATTAGCACATCATCACAAGCCAGTCGGACGTGCCAATAGCGGCATGGAAAAGCACCCAAAACCCCTTACAGCCATGGCACTAATACCGCCATCGCGAACCACCCGTTAAGAGAACTGAGCAGTGTTCCCACCTGCCACAGGTGGACACAATCAGCACAGGTGGAGGCAATGGAGACTCAGGCAGCACAAAAGGAGCACACCACACCCCTTCCCACACCAAGATGGTTCCAATACTTGCAGCATTACATGGGCTGGAGGACATGATCGCAGCGCAGCAGCAGCAGGCAGCACAGAGGAGACGCAGGAGGAGGAGTAGGAGGGCAAGACAGACACAGCAAGCACCACCACGGCACCTAATCATACCACAGAGGCACCCACCAATCCACAGGATCAGAGCCAGTCCATTTAACCTAACCCCGGAGCAGATACACACCCTGTACCGTCTCGACCGGGATACCATCACCAGCATTGTAGACATGATATACAACGACATTGTGAGCCTCATAGACATCCGAATTGCCATCCCCCCTCTACTCAAGGTGGTGACTGTGCTCCACTTCCTGGCCACAGGCACTTACCAGCATACGGTGGGGCAGATGCATGGCATTTCACAACCAGTATTCTCACGCACGCTGACCCGGGTACTCAATGCCCTCCTGAAGCATGCACCTGAACACATATTCATGCCACGGACTGCCCAGGAGATTGCAAACACCAAAGTGGGCTTCTATGCACTGGCAGGCATCCCAAGTTGCATCGGGGCAATCGACTGTTCCCATGTGGAATTGGTGGTCCCACATCACAATGAAGTAGTGTACCGAAACAGGAAGCAATTCCACTCCATCAATGTCCAAATGGTATGTGACGCAAACAAGATAATCACTCATTGCTGTGCCCGATTTCCTGGATCAACCCATGATTCCATGGTCCTGCGGAACTCAACTATCCCACGCTACATGGAACGACAAGCCGGACAACGTTCGTGGCTACTTGGTGAGTAGCAGGGCAAGCACATGGCAGTGTGATTGGGGGGGGAGAGATACATACTCCGATTGGGAGTAGCTTGTTGTCCGTTGGACAAATGCACATACAGATGTACGCCAACATCCACCTGGGTAGGCCCAAAACGTACCAGAGATGAATGGACATGCAAGTGTGAGCTACATAACATAGATGACAATCAAGGTCTAGAAAAATCAAACATCCATCCACATCCACATTGCACAACATTCCACACCTCAAAATACACAAATCTCATACATGCCACCAACATAGTCATACAAAATGAGCGCAGCACAACATCAATAATGCATTGTGGCCTTGAATGCATGCGAAGGGATCACCCCTAGCCATAGCATTACACCACGCACTTATAGCACAACTCAAGTGATGCCTCTCAGCATGGCAACATCAATGTTGTAATGGTAGTACACCAGCAGTTGATACCAAATCTGCCTAGGACCAAGGAACCCCTAACACACGGCTTCAGCGAGGACATGTCAATTACTGTTGTAGGCATTGATGGGGCATGTGTACTTGCAGGGTCGCCCTTACCTTTGCACATTCCAGTCACACAGACAGTCTGCATGTATGCTGTTAATTGTGCACTTCAATCACAATGCAAATTAAAAAAGCCTGAAATTAACTGGCCGCCCATGAGCTGAATAGTAACAGGTCCCCATTCGTCCCCCCATACAGGTAATGCTGGCTATCCCCCGAAGAGGTGGCTCCTTACCCCTGTACGGAACCCACAGAACAGGCACGAGGAGGAATACAATCGTGCACATACCCGTACCCGCAACGTGATTAAGCAGACTTTTGGCCTTTTGAAGACACGGTTTAGGTGCATTAGCAGGTCTGGTGGCGCTCTCCTGTATGGCCATGAGAAGGTGGCCAAGATCACCATGGCATGTGTCATGCTGCACAATATGTGTATCAGACGGAATGTGCCACTGCCCCCTGACGTTGAAATGGAAGCACCTGATGAGGATGATGATGGTGATGAGGACGGAGGTGAAGGGGATGCGGGACATGCAAGAGGGGATGGTCAGGAGGGACGTGCTGTGAGACAACATCTGATCAACCAAATATTCTGAGTAACGTTTTTTTTACTGTCACATGGATATGGGTATGAATGCACTGGTGTATGTTTGGAAGCACGTAATGGACCCTGTCGCCAATAAAGTACACAAACACAATGAAGATGTCCAAGCCTGTGTTTTGATCAGACACCAGTGTATTAAGTAACGAAAAGATGAAAAAGTGCATGTCCCCAAACATCCCACCACCCTTCCACCCACCCCCCACAACAGACCCATAACACCCTTTCGCAACAGACCCATAATACCCTTTCCTTCCTACCCCCCACAACAGACCCATAACACCCTTTCCCCCACCCCCCATAACAGACCCATAACACCCTTTCCCCCACCCCCTACAACAGTTCCTATTGTGTCTGCCACTATGTTTCCGTCCGGCCATGCATGCAGAAGCTTCACCATGAACTCCCTATTGGCCATTGTCTGCAGCAGCATTTGGAGGCTGGCTAGATGTGTGCCTGGTGGTGCGTGTGGAGCGGCGGAGGGGGCTTGTCTGGTGGAACCGGCAGATGACGATGTGGCTGACTGTCCTGGTGGTGTGAAGTGGCGGTCCATTGTGTCCGCTATTCGAGTGAGGACCTCCCTAAGTCTGCCTATCTCCTCAAACAGCCTGTCTGTACAGGCCTCCATCCCCTCCCTGGAGTGCCTTGCTGTCTCCACAATCTCCTTCCTGAGACGGGCAGCCTCCTCCACATGCTGGCCTACCAGCACAATTAGTTCCTGTTGCCACTGGCTGATGGTGGCCAGGTCGAGGGCAGTGCTGGGTGCCGGTGGAGTGGGTGCTGTCCCCTCTGATGCATCCATGTCAGCAGATGAATCCACCGTGGGGGGTCATAGAACCTAGAATGTTGTCCTCGCCAGTGGCATCAGACCCAGGTGTCTGGAGTGGTGATGGCTCAGGGGTTCCGGGGGGGTTGGGTGTGCAACTCCATTGTGACATCTGTTGTGTCCGCAACATCAGATAGTGGGGCAATGGCTGCTGCCTCTCCTCCGTAGCTTGGCGCAGCTGATGGGGGGCCCTCCGTGGCTGGGATTGGTGGTTGTGGGTTCACCTCCGGTGGTGGGGCTTTACTTGGTGGTGTGGCTACTTCAATCCTGGCAGTGGCACTCCTCCGATGCTTGACACTCATCATGTGGAACCTTCCCCCCTTGCCCCTTGATGTCGTGGGGGTGTCCTGTGACCTTGTTCTCTTACTTGCAGGGGGTGCCTGGGATGCATTTCCAGAATCCTCACTGTCTGTATGTGAGCCTGTCAGGGACAAGAAGGGGGATGGCATTGGTTACGTTTCTATGTACTTTATGCAGAATACAGCAATAATGGAGTTGTGGCCATTGGGACTTCATTGTTGGGGATGCAGGTGATGTGTCAGTTCAGTGCCTCATCTATGCATGGTTGTGTTTGGCACTTGTCTCTGGTGATGTGTGCATGCGTGTGTGTTTGGGTCTGACACTGACATGGGCAGGGATGGATGCATGTGTGGATGTTTGTCCATCCATGAGATGATTCTGGGCTCACATTTGGGGGGACCAGTACATTCACATAGCATCCTGTCATGTGTACACTCACCTCCATCTGAAGTGGTTGCCACGCCATGCTCCATAGTGCCGACTCCCTCAATGCATTCCACTCTGATTAGGATCGCACAGGTCTCCTCCCATTCCTTTAGTTTGATGGGTGAGCCGGATCCACCTGCAGTGGCTATTTTGTGGTTTTCGGCAAGGATGCTTCTCACCCGGAGTCTGAGGACGTCCCACCTTTTCCTGCACTCACGCACATTGCGGGTGGTGGTGCCCACTGCACTAACTTTCACTGCAACATCAGCACAGATTGCCTTTTTTTTAATGAGTGTCTCCCGCCGCATGTCTTTGGCAAAGACAACGGCGGCATTGTCAGCTAGGGTCTTGCTCAGCTGATTAGCTCCTCTGAGGTTAATTTTTCTTTCCGCTGACGGTCGGTGGTTTTTTTCAATGCCTTGGGCATGTTGAGGGTGTCCCTGATGATTTGCAACTGCAAGCTACCCCAAACAGGTCCAGGGGGCAGAGGATGGCAATGGATTGTGTTTTAAAAGATGGCCGCCATGCTCTTTCCCGTTCCTGTGCGATGACGCTATTTCCGGTTCTGCAATTTAACGGTCACCGACCACTATTTGCATGCAGCGTGAGGGCGGAGGTGCTATCTGCACTTTCGTCGAGGGCGGTAAGTGACTTTTTGGGGTCTTTAGCGGCATGGCGGAAGGGTCATTACCGGCATGGCGCTATGCTCGTGTCCGCGTACTCGTAATGGTACGCTATTAGTGCCCTCTTGCGAGGGCGGACAGGTTAAGAGCGCCATGCTGGTAATTTGAGATTTTTACCGCACAACGTGTAATGGGGCCCCCTGTCTGGTGTTGTGTTGTCATCACTGTCACTGTCAAAACAGTCCTTGGGGATTGGTCCTAACAGTTCATTTCCTGAATCAATGGAGAAATGTCGGTCATCAACCGCCATTCCAATAATGGTGCCTGCGGCTAGAGTGATACGCTTTAAGTTGCTGTTATCCACTTTATTGGAATGGTGTCATGTTCTATATTGACTAATGGTGTTGGGTTTACCCCCAACCCTTGCTGTTGGAGAGAAGCATTTAGATGAATATAAGCATCAGGGTTTTTCAATTTCTGTCCTCTTTTAACTTTCAATTCCAGGGAGAATTTGGGTCCTTTCTGGGATGGTGACTTCCTCTTTAACCTGAATTTCAACTGCATAAGGTAGCAATTGAGCTGACCTAAATGCTTTTCTGGATCATCAAAGCCCATGGGATTATCCGCTAATCGGGACCAAGCTTTGAAGTTTATTAGGTCCAAACTAATGGCAAAGCGATTGAGAATGTCACTGCCTAAGTAAAAGACGGCAGTGACGTCTCGCACGACCCAACAATTATGGACTATGCTCTTGTTGCCAATGGAGATTTTGAGCATGCACCTGCTTGGCAGGAGTTGTTTGGAATTGGGTGTTTCCAGATCCATTTCCCATTTGTCTGTCAGTTTGAATGTGGGAATGGCTGGATCTTTTGGGAGTTGGCGGAACATGGCTTCGCTGATGAAGCTCTTACCGTTGTTCACACACACTCGGGCGAGAACAGAGTCCTTCCCTTCATTTAACTGAACGGGGATGAACGACTGCTCACCAATTTGCTGAACATCAGCCAGGCTCTGAGCTGATTTCACATCTTTCTGGACTATAGGAGTGGGAGTTTCTGATTGTGAATTAGTAAAGAATTTCAGAGTATTTCCTTCCAGTGTGGAATACCACCTTAAAATGGAGGGAAGGTTGATTTTCAGAAATAGGGAGGACCCCCCCCCATCACCAGTCTGTTGTCTAATGCTATTACTGTCACATCTGGAATTTGGATGTTCTGGAAGTGAAATTCTACTTGGTCAGATTTTTGTTCAACCATGTGGCATGTGCCGTTTAAACTAACATGGTTGACACTCTGTTTTAATTTTATTGATCGTCTACTCTGGGTCCAGAGGACCTTGTTTACGCAATCTATTAGGGGTGACAACCTTCTCAGGAGGTCATTCCCTAGTAAACAAGGGGTGCCCTCTGGAGTCACTACTATGACCGGGTGTTTCACCTTGTGTCGCCCAATTTTGATGTCCAAATCTGCAGTCCCCTCAATGGGAATTTCCTTCCCGTCAAAGTTCTGAAGTTGTCCAGGAAGAGAGGTGAGAGGAATACGGTAATTCTCCCCCCTTCCTGCATTTAGTTCATCAAAGGCCCTTTTGGACAGAAGGGTAGCTTGGGATCCAGTGTCCACCAGTGCCAACATTGTATCCTGCCCCTGTACTTGTACCGGGGCATAGTATCTTCCCTCCTTCTCCTCAAGGGGGCACAGATCATGCACATTTTTGGACAACTGGTGGGCTAATTTTCTGGTTTTGGACATTGAGAGAGAAGAGATCTGGGCAGAGTTTGGCAGGGAGTTTTGGGAATCTGAAAGAAAAAGTTGGCAATCGGATAAGGATGCGGTTCTGGGTTCCCCTGGTTCCGGTTCTGGGCCGCCCCCTCCCCCCTTTTTGGAGGCACTCACCAGGATGGGTTTGAACCAGGGGTTTTCGGTATTGTTGGTTTTGGGATAGAATGATGGGCGGCGACAGCTCAATCCCCACATCTACCCAGTCTGGATTGGAATCCCTTGGGACCCATTTTTCCTTGGGAGGAGTTCCCCCATCTCTGAAGGAGAAGATCCTTTTCCCAGGATCCTCTTAGGATCCCTCTCCCTCAAATTGGAAGATCTGTACCTCCTTCACAAAATGGGTCTGTTTGGGTCCTTTGTTTCTCCTACCTCCTCTCTGCTCCTTGGGTGGCAGACTTTCAGGGGTAAGAGATTTTGTTTCCGGTTCCTGGGTTTCCAGGGGCTGTTTACAAGTGGGGAAGGAAGCTTCCTCCAAGGCTATACACCCCCCTTCCCCTTGTGCCTCTTCCCTGGGAACCGGTGGGTTATCGGGGTGCTGCCCCCGTCATTGTTCTGGAGCACCAGGCCCAGAGTTTGGTGCATTCTGTACCGGCATGCCCATCTGAGGGTTCTGCTGAGCCCTTAGCACGCGACCCAGCTCCTGTGCCATATTTTGGACCTGCCGCTCAAGTTGGGAAACCCGCTCATGCTGATACGGGGTTCTGTTTTCTCCCCTGGGCTGATCCTGGGAAGGGTAGCTATCCCTTCTCTGGTAGTACCCCGGGTTGGGAAGATTTGGGTACCCCTCCACCCTTGGCCTCCCCTCTCCGGATTAGGTGGTCTGAGCTCAGGGAAGTGGGGAAAGAAGGATGGATGATTTTGGGGCAGGAAATTGGGTGGATACCTGGGAAAAAAGTTCTGCCCAGGGTTTGGTGAATTTCTGCCCTCCTGTGGGAAGTTAGAAGGGACGTTCCCTGGGCTGGGTGCCTGGTTGGATCCCCTCCCCCCTTGGGCTGGAGGAGTCCACACATACCCCAGGATGGGTCTGTTTCCATTGTAGCCGGGACTTACATAGTCATGGGAGCGAGGGACCCCATTTGTTGGACTACCTCCTTGAATCCCTGTCCGTGACTGGCCCGAGGGCCTTCTGGGCTGTGAATTATTTGGTGCAGGCAGGTTTTTAGGTCCCCCCATCTCCAACTCCTAAACGGGGGCAACCTTTACCTCTGCCACCTTGGCAGCAGCAGGGGTGCTGTTGGTTTTGGGGTTTTTGGGCTGATTCTTATTTTCCACCGGTTTCTGCACCTCATAGTGTGGGTGGCTTGCAAAATGACCCAGTCTAAAGATCTTTTCTCGTGAAAATCTCTCACGAGCTGGGTCATTATGTATTTGGGTAAGGCATGGAAAAACCTATTAACAAATTCTTTACTGTCCGTGCGTACCCTTTTTGTAGTCTGCGCAAAAGCACGCTTTAACTCCTGCACAAATTCTTGTGGGGCCTGATCCTCCCACATTGCAAATTGTAGGCTGCCTTGCAAGCATCTTGGGGATTTCTGTGAACAGAAAAATGTTTCAAGATGGCCGCCCTGTAGGTGGACCATCTTGAATGATTTTGGTCCTCCAACCCCGCTAAGAAACTGGAGCATTCTGGGGAGAATGTCAATTTTACACACTGAATGCAGCTACTGATGTCTTTCAAATGGAAAGTCTCCATCATTTGCTCATAAAGCTCCAAGTGTTCCCAAACAGAATACTTGGCGTTCTTGTGATAAGGGGTGATGACACACCTTATTGCCTTAATCTGTTTTAAGGGGTCCTTAAGCAAGGCCCTTTTTGCCTTATTGGCCTTTTTGGTTCGGGTAACCCTGGTCCATTCATCCTCTGACTCAGACGCACTGCTCCCAGAGGTGCCTGTCTGATCTTCCAGGTTTTCCCGGATTCTGCGAGCGTGGGAATGGCTGGCAGAATGTGGGGACCTAGTCTCCTGTGACTTGGGCCGCTCAGAGGAGTCTTCAGATCCCTCCTTGCTGCCAGGATTTGATGGGTACCCCCCCACTGACCTAACTGGGCAGACGTTTTAAGGATGCCCTTAGTGGGCTTACTCTCCTGGGGTTCCCCACTGAATTGCACTGTACTTAGGTGCCCATACCTGGATGCCCGCCCATCCATTCCTGGGTGGTAGTGGCCTATGAGCCCCATACTTTTGGCTGGATAGTGATCTGCCATCCCTGTGGCCCTGTGCTCATGTGCGCCAGGGGACATGGGGGTGGCAGAGTCCAAGGACTGGGAGAGATGAAGGCCTTTGGTACTAGGGCTACTGAGGTTATGCTCAGGTGTTTCCCTGTCCCAGCGATCTTCATCTCTGTTAGCCCTGCTCCCTGTTGCAATGCAAGAGCCTGTGCTTTCAGTTCCTCAGTTAAGGCCTTACTAGACTCTATCAGTCTCTCCTGCATGGCTACCTGTTGCTGGAGCCTTTCGTTGTGCTGACAGAGAGCCTCATTTTCTCTCTGTGCTTCCTGGTTGGTCCTGGAGTACTGGGCCAGTCTTTGCTGCAGGAGGGTTACCTCCTTAGTCCCATCCCTACTGGCCTGCTCCTTTCTTGCCAGAGCATCTTCCACCTGGTGTGCTCTAGCAAGTCCTGATGCTCTTTTTGGAGGTCACCCAGCCCCTGGAGGGCCAGGTGATGTTCTTCAATTTTTTTTTTTAATTGGCAGACTTCCTGGCCTAAGGTGTCCCTTTCCTGACTAAGAGCCTGCATCTGTGCCGCCAGGTCGTCCCTTTGCCTTTGGAAGGCACCAGCTTTCTGACGCTCTTCCTCAAATTCTGTCTGGGTATCCAGGTCTTTCAGAATCAGTTTGTTGCTCTCTGTCTTCTCCCTATCTAAGTGGCTTTGCAGGGTGACTACCTGCTCTGCTCATGCCCTATTGAAGTCCAGTTGTTGCTCCAGCTTTTTCTGGCTCTGCAGTAGGGCGTCTAAACCTTCTTAGTACTCCTTCTGCAAGGCCAGAAATCTGTTATCCTGGTCAGACTTTTCCTGTTTCAGGATAACCATATCCTCTTTTATTTTAATGATATAATGCCTACTATCATTTTCTGACTCCTGGCTCCTCTGCAGCCTCTGCTCGGAAGAGACCAGGTCAGATTGGGCCTGCTCTAATGCCATCAGTTGCCTATTTGCCAGATCTTGGCCTTCAGCACATTTGTCCTGTATGGCTCCCATATATAAGTATAAATATGCCGCTACCCTGTGAAGCTTGTTGTGCTCATCCTTGGCCTTAGGGGCCATATATAGTTCACTCAGGGCCACATGTAATGGACCCTGATCTCTCCATGTGTCTGACCCTGTTTCAGTGATCTGGGGTGTGATTGCCTGCAACCAGACCGCCTGGTCCTGATGAGCCCACTCACCTCTCACAAATAGCTTATGTAAGAGGTGTTCTCTGGCTATTTTGATATCTACCAAGGTCGTCATTCTGGAAATTGATTTCTTTCCTGACTTACAGAAGTTTGTATTTTATTTTGCAAAACAGACCGTTTCCTTAGAGCGTTCCTTTGAGGGGTGTTTTTACAGTGTAACACGGCGTGGTGATCCAACAGGATTATGTATCCTGTCAGTTAGCACACCGTATTAATCTGCACAAGTGATAGATCTAATCCAGAATCACCAGCTCAAGCCCCCAATCTGTTAAGTGACTTCAATTCAGCAATCCCACTAAGTCAGTGCCTTGTCTGGGACGCCCAAGGGAAGCCCTTATTTATATATTTTTATGACAAGTTATACTCTGGATGATAAACCCTTATATAACGCCCCTCTCTTTGAATCCCCCCTGACCTCACTCAGCCAAGAAGTAGGTTTGTTTTGCAATTTAAAAGATTTATTGGAAAAATTAAACAATATATATATATATCACACTTTGATGAATAAATTAATTTTTGATAGCACCCTTAGGCATATGACAGTGATCAACAATGGATGATGTTACACTAGCACAGTGATTTAATTACTTAAGAGTTAGTATAGGAAGGAAAAGGTAACTGAGAATGCTTTTATGGTTTCAAGGAAAAACAATGATGGAAAGAATTCAGTACAGAAATAACTGATAGGGTTTCACAAGAGATAATATGTTCACTTTTCCCCTGGTGGCAATTCACTCCACCCCATGCAATATAAGGAGATGGAAGTGAAGCACACGGTTTTCAGGAATACAATCACCATACAATACAAATTTCAGTTCCCCCCCTAGCAAGTTTAGAGAACAGGGATGATTTTAAAACACAGGCAAAATACTTTAAATGTGGTATGCAAAGAAGGGAAAACTGTGCTAAAAATGATTTTAATTCCCAATAGGAGATTCAGGGTAGGTGCCAGCTACTTTGAATTAGTACCTTATTTTCCGCTACTACCCCCCAGAACATACCACAGAGTCCTAACACCTCTTAAAATGTGCACAGAAAAATCACAAGAATAATGATATTAATTATATAATTTTGACAAGTCCGTACTATGAATTATCCACCTTTTTTTTAAAATTATGCTCTGGCCCAGAGGGGTGTGGTTTCCCAAAGCACATGGTGGAATTTCTGGTGTGTCCACTTCCTCCAACTCAAGTTGCTCACAGAGGCACTGCTCCTCCCAGTTTCTCCCAAGAGGAAGTAATTTACGACCCCCTCTAATTTAACATTTGCCTTAGCCAAGGAAGGATCATTGTTCTGTTTCCCTGCTCCCAGGTGCTCCTCCCCTGATTCAATCAGAGAGGTGTAATCTCCTTTTGGTGGGAACAGCAGAACGCAGCCAGGCCTGGGAATGCAGTGGCTGAGCAAGTTTCAACTCCTGTCGGGGGTAGTTGCCGGGCATAATTCAATCTCTTCAAGCCAGGCTTCAGCCAAATGAAACTTTTGTTCCCAGTTTTTCTTCATTCAAATCAAACTTATCATTTTTACACATGCAGCTAGAACGCTGATTCTAAGTTCAAAACTATGACCTTTAAACAGTTGCAACCCATGTGACACTCAAAAGTAGGTCACTCATTTATTTTAAACATTTCGATTTTAGTGGTTTTAAATCCAATTTCAGTTAAGCTGCTGACATCCACAGCTCAGCCAGTTTTGTTATAAACATTGTTTTGGGCTCTTCATCTTTCCAGATTTTGTATGCACAAAAGACTACATTCTGCCAAATGTCTGCTTGTGTTCAGTGAGATTTTTGAATATCTTGCAATGTTTAAAATAGGCATTTTTAGCTTGCATTTCAGAGAAACAAAGTGATTTCCAAGCGCTTTTTGAGCTAACAGGCACTGCTGTTTTTCCTTTGGCACCATGTTTCACTCATGGCGCTTCTGGCCCACCACGCTCGCACTGGTGGGTGGCAGGTTAGGCAACCATTTCGATGTGCGCAAACCCGCGAGGTTTTCCAGGATTCTGGCGCAAATGTGGGCTTTTCGGCCATCTTGGATTTTCTAAGCCCACAGCACCAAATGTGGCAGTATAATAACTTGAACGTGGGTCAAGACACCCAACAAGATGCCGCCGAGCCCTGAACCATATATCACAGGGGTTCTGCTAAAATATGGCTGATCGCTGTAACCACCCTGGTTCATCAAATATTCCATATAGCCATCAGGGTCTCTAAAGTTCTTCACCACAATCATTATAATGCTTTTTTATTGTTCTTTCAGCCGGAGCGGTCTGAAGTGCAGCCACAGCCAGATTTTTCCATATCTAAATGATACAAACTACCCCTGGTCGTCTCTTAGCTGTATGTTGATGGTGTCAAAATGTTTTTTACACACAGGGCGAAATCGGGATTGTTTTATTGAATGTTCACAATATCGTTGTTGTTCCCTTTAATCTCCAAGGTTCTAAGAAGCAGGCATATCTATCTCCCACCCTTTCATACTGCATGATATCGCTGTAAAGCAGTACACTGTAAAGGCCTGTTAATGTTGGCACAGGTATTGTTGCACAGTTCTTCACTTCCAATGTGTTGCAAGGTTCCCAAAATGTTATGCAGTCTCCGATTTGTTGAAAACCTAACAGATGCTTCAGGACCCTGTAGAAAAACCTTGTGCTGGTGCGGGTCTTGGCGTAGCGTTGTATCGGCGTACTCGGGTATGATTGGTATGGCTTTGTTAATGATTTTGACAAGTTCCCGTATATTTGGATAATCCCCCTAGAAAAACCCACTGGGCCAGAGCCTCAAAGGGTTTGTTCGTTTTATGATAAACGTGACTTCCCCTGGGGCTAAAGTGTCCCATGATCGAACATACTGAACATCATTGAGCACCACCGTCCATTGCCCCTCCAAATGTATGGGTTTGGCCAGCTTCACTGTAAAGTTGGAAATGGTTTTCCCTGGGAGTGTCTTGGATGAAGCGTTGCTGGGGAGCATAATGTAAAAATGTGTTGCCTCCATGCCACCTCATTACACACCTGTGACCTCTAGGGATCTCGTGGGAACCCAACTGTTGAATTTGTCAGGCCACCTCAGTCATTTGACTAGATGTAGTTTCCTAGCTACACAACCTTTACTCTTTATGACTTTTTCTATTCTATAAAATCATTGTTGGTCTTTACTGACTTTCTGGATCTCCTCCCTATAAAAAACACTTTGAAAACAATCCCCCAAACAATCAATTAGTCTGTATATAAAAAGGCCCTCCCTTTGAGTCACTCCATGTATGATAAAGATCTCGTTGCTGTAGTTCTGCTTATACCCCTTTGTAAAGGCGGCTTTGTGTTTTGAGATCCACACATGATCTCACTTTTAAGGGGCGTAAGTGTTGTCTTTTTAAAAAGTCTTTCGATGTACAGTTGTTTTCAGTCATCCAGGGAATTCTGCGGTGTTACACCAGCTGGGGTGGTTTTAATAGATCTATGATGCGTGGTGTTATACACATTTCTAAATGTGGGTAACACCTCCACATATGTGCGGGTGTTTTTAGCCATGAAGAATCACCAGACCCGTGTTTTGAAGGAGTGTATAAAACATTCTGCAATAGAGGCTTCAGTTTCGGAGTGTGTTACAAAGTGATGCACCCTGTGCTGTTTAAGAAGGCTCTGTAATGGCTTATTTAAAAACTCCTTACAGGCGTCTGTTTGTAGTGTAGTGGGAACTCAGCCTTTGTTAAATATGCATTTTGAAAGCCGTCACAACGCTGTGACCATTCTTGTTATTTAAAGCCTCAACATTGCCATATTTTGATAGAACGACGATGATGTATAGAATATAGCAAAAATCATTGTTGTCTCTGTGAAAAACGGCTCAAACCCATAATATCTGCCTGCCATTGATGATTGATGTCAGATTACCAGAGTCATTCACCGTTTAAAATGTTTCCGGGCCGGCTTGTGTACAATGTAGGCCTCCTCCCCTGAAACCCACGCCTTGACAGCAACCCGCGCACCTTCTCACCATCCTTCGCAGGTAACGGCACAGGCTGTCAACCCCTTCATAACTACAGGCCCCCACCTTCATCAGAATATTTTTCCAACAGCTTCAAGCCAGACATGTTTGCACTATAACTGCTAAACATAAACACACAACCAGATTTATAACCAACAGACTTTTATTAACATTTAAAACATCAATTTTGTATTCAGATTTTATCCATTTGATACACAATGGTCAGTCCTGCTTCATACTCTGTAGTAAATGCGATTACTGCACAAACACATTAAACGTCACTGCGTCGATAAGCAAACATGTCGACATTAGGCGTTCAATTAGATATAGTTTATCCCATCACACTTGTAAACTGTTTTCTTAACGATGTTTCTAACACCCATCAGACACATTTGTCTAAACTGCTTCATTTTCAAAAGAGGGTTATTCTCCGATTCTATAGTCCATGATGTTTTAGACAGGCATTGTTCAGTCCCTACTCCAATCCTTATATGTGTCAGCAGCTGTGTAATGCGCAGCAAACCTACTAGACATTTAGAGCTCAACAAGGAACATATTTTACATAACGAATTATCTGCATAAGGTATCTTAAACATTTGTGAGCATCCTGCTGGGATTTATCAGTTTTATTTCCGCAGCACCATCTGTAAAAGTGTAAACACCCCCATGTTACTATAGCCATAAACCCCTGAATACCCCTAGTATCAGCGCACAGGAGAGCCGTTGTGTCCATATTGGTCTCTATTAGTGAAATACATTACTTACACAGACTGTTTCGCTAATGGGGACTGATAGCATTAAAGACAATGCTATTATTCATTGTGTTTGCTGTTCAAAATGAATTGAAAACAGGGGATCACAATAACACAGTTCAGACATAGGGTATTATTGCATTGCCTGAGGTTTTCAAGTTGATTTGTACAGCAAGCACAGTACATATTGATAGTCTCTGCTACGTTTGACGGTTCTCACACCCGCACACAGAACCCTGTTCTTCATCAAGTCCCCGGGAGCGGTGTCACTCTCCTGTGTCATGACCGCATCCGCCTGCAGAGCCATAGACTCATATTCACTGTATTCGGAGCCGAATAATTGCTCTAAAACCACATCATCGTCATCCCAAAACTATTTGGTTTCAAAGTCGGCCATTAAGCCCTGAGTATCCTCCACCCCATCATACACTGCAAAACATTTAGGGGTATGACTATTGCCATAACCCCTCGAGGTTGCAGGGGGTGTTTTCCCCTCATTGTAACTATAGCTGTTTATAATCCTCATTTCCTGAATATCACGCTGATAGACCCTGGCTAGCTGCAAAAGTGCTTGTTTTTCCCAGCCTACCACAAAGGCTATAAAGTGGAATTGTAAACCTGTTTCCCTGCACATCGTAACTTTAGAACCGGCCCAGACCTATTTATAGCTTGATCATTTTAAATCAAAGCTATATCCAAGTTCAATGTTACTAGCCATTGAACTAACTCTCTAGCCCATGTCATTAAAATGATAAAATCATGACTTCATCTATACTAGTCAGAGAATGCAAATATGCTTCATATAACAATAATGGCCAAAACCCTGCCCCTGCATCATCATTGCGTCACTCTGCAAAAACCTAGGTTCACAGCACTTGTCTCAGAGCCCACTTTGCCCTCAATAGTCATCCAAGCAGCGCCACCACAGACTGCTTCCATGTGTATACATCTTTTTATATAAAATGTATATTCACTTTTATATCAAATCATCTCAACATCCTATTAAAACATTTTAATAACCGTTTTATACCAGTTTTATATCAAATGTACCTTTTACAATATACATTTTATATAAAATATATATTTTTATATCATTTTATATAAACTGTATATTCACTTTATATCAAACCCCTATCAAAAGGAGGAGGGACTAAGACTGGAAGCAGAGGGCATTCCCACATGTCAAAATGTTGATGTGTGTAAAAAAGGGTCCCATTCACTACTGGCACTGAAAACACGGCCAAAGTCTAAAGAACAATGCAGAGCAAAATAAAAAACACCACACACAACAAGAATAGAGGAGGAGTGTTGGTGTTTAAATGCTTTTCACACTGGAGAAACACTGGCCAAGATCTATTGGTGAAAGTTAGATCATGTCACACAGTGACTTCACAGGCAAAACAGACTGTGACCTGTAAAAAGGTCAGCTTGAAGACCATGGTCTTATATACCCCAGGTATGCCAATGTCTTCCCCTTTTCACACTCCTCCGCATCATTGATTGTTTCAGAGAGGATGAGCATGGGGAGCACACACCATATTATTGTACAGCCAAATTCTGTGAGTTGGGGCAGAAGAAGCCCTCAATAGCAATTCAGGAGAATTTCATGATGCCCCTACTTGCCAGCGTTTTTTTTATTTTATATTGCACAACATCCTCCCTGTGTGTGGCTATGATTCTCTACATCCCCACTATCACACTCATGTTCCAATGCTGGATAGCTATACCTGTGAAGTATGGCTCTCTAACATGAGGTAAACCTGTACTTCATATGTGCTAGGGCTGACTATCCTTTCATTATTCTGAGAGTTATATATTAAATGCCATTCTACATTTTCTTTAAATGACGCCTGTTATTACAGTGCTTAGAAGCTGTAGGAGACTTCCATGCAGTGCTATATAAGAGAACAACCATCATCCTCATCCTCATCATTTTCCACTCTATCGGCTGCTTGATCAGGTGTTTCATTCAGATCAGAAACCTAGGACATACAGTGGGTATATTTGTCACACACCGCCTCTGAATCTAAATGTACTCCCTGCAGCTTTTTCCCAGAGCGTTGCCCTACCTCTGTGTCCATTATACCTCAAACCCTTTTCCCCCCTCTGTCTCCTAAGCATGATGGTTGCTTGCCTCCCCTCTTCCCACCTCACCCAGCAACATGGTCTGAACCAGATTTCTTGGGAGCAGCTCCTCTTATGGTAAACCCATTTGGTCGTTAGCAGGCATTTCGAAGGAGGGTCATAAATCAACAGCAGCCTTCTAAATATCAATTTGTTGCAATCTTATGACTTTTTGCCTGCATTTCACCCTGGAGACACGTGTGGGCAGAACATTGCATATGATTGGCCGGGTGCTCCTGTTTGTTGGCCTACCAGGACCCAGCAGGTGAGAGAGCCAGCCGCCAGCACCAAGGCCCTCATGAAGGCCCCTGTCTGTCTATGTGTGGAGCTGGAGGGAGCACCTCTCCCGGCATCTAATTGGAATCACTCTGAATGGTTCCCATATTGATTTGGTGATACACACACTGTG
The DNA here is from genome assembly GCF_040938575.1 of Ambystoma mexicanum. NCBI lineage: Eukaryota > Metazoa > Chordata > Amphibia > Caudata > Ambystomatidae > Ambystoma > Ambystoma mexicanum. The sequence goes on along the minus strand of NC_090940.1, from coordinate 497,900,689 downwards.
ACCACAAACATGATCTTTATTCCTATTGTCTTGGTAAGCAATTATGGTTCTCTCTGGTCCACCCATCTTCCTGGACACCATATCTGCTCACATTACTGCCTGCTCCTTTTCCTACATGCCAACTCTGTAATCTCTAACACTTTGCACCAACAGTACTATGCATTGTGATGTGCATCATACTAACCGCTACTGCTCTCTTAAGTGCCCTGCTTCAACAGAAAAAATAAAACACATCATTTATAACCTTTCTATTCTCTGGTGTGCTTCCAACTGTGTAACCACCACCATGTTGTACTGTTTTGAGTGCTTTTGGCTAAAATCGATTTTAGGTGTGCTTACAATTTGTTAATGGTCTGTATATCTGGCCATTCCCATTGTACACATTGGTCTCTGGATGTGTGGCTGCCTGGTGTGATTCTACTGCTGTATAGTGCTTGACCCTCTCCCCTGTTATCATATGTCTACCACTCCCCCAATCATGTCTTTGCCGCCATGGTGCTCTCCATATCCCCTATCGTTTCTAACTGTGTCTACATCTCCTATCCTCCCTCTCTCACAAAGTCTGGAAGAAAGAAATTAAAACATGCACTCCTGAGTTAAAACCCTGGTCTGCTCATTGCAGACACCTACATCAATATTTCCACTAGACAGACTATCAGTGACATTCTCTTTGCTGTTCCTTCATCTAACCTATGGACCCCCATATGGTCTCTGTCCTCTCCTCTTTCTCCTCATCAGCCGTTACTGGGGGGACCAGATGGTAAGTGCTCTTGTCTCATTTTGCATCATCCAAATGCAGCATTAATGGTTATCATGATGGCACTATAATGGCCCAGGGCTCTCAACCAACCGCTGACTTCTTGACAGGAGTCTTACTTCTCTCTTCAAATTCCCTGCACCTCTCCTTCCCTCATCCCCTTTCCCCCATCCCCTCCAGTGGCAGCACCCTACTCCTCTGACATCTGGCACTTCCTTGAAGACCTTGACCTTGACGTGCTTGCTCTCACTGAGACGTGGTTCAAGGCAAGCTCTGTTGCTGCTTTTGACACTGTTCTCCCTGAGGGCTACAAGATCCTTTGCAATCCCATGCACTCCCAGACTGGTGGTTGAGTGGCTCTGATCTTCCCTGAGTGGATTCCTGCCTCCATTATCCCCACCCAAACCTACTCATCATTTGAAAGCCTAGTCTGCAGGCTGTCTGTGTCTCCTACTTCCTCTCTTAATCACAGTACCATCCACAGGCACCCTAGACCGTTTCCCCTCTTCCTCTCAGAATGGACCAACCTATCTTCCTCTCTTCTTGGTTCCTCCTCCAAACTTATTTTCCTTAGGGACTTCAACATCCATCTTGACTCTCTTGATGGGGCCACTCTTCTCTTCTGCGGCCTCTGCTACACTCTTTCCTGCTCTACCATTCCCTCTAGCCCAACCCACTCTGCTGGACACACCTTGGATGATCTCATCTCAACTGACTTCCCTCTCTCTAACCTTTTCACTACCCCTCCCTCCTGGTCTGACTTGGCCTTCCCACCTTGACCTACCCTGGCCCCTGATGCCTCCATCTGCACTGCCAGTCTCCTCTGTCATTCGACCGGGGAAGTGTGTGTCAGTCACTGCTATTACCTCGCCCTTCATCCCTCCTCTGCCTCTTTTAGAGTCCCATTCTGACCTCCAACTCCCTATCTCTAACACACTGGACATCCTTGCCCCTGTCATGAGGATCCACATGAAGTCTGCCTCCGACTGCAACTCTTGGTATGACTCTGACTTGGACTCTTTGAAATGCATGTGCAAAGCTGCAGAGTGAAAGTGGCAGGCATCTAGATCATCCTCTGACAAACTGGTCTGCCGGCTACTCCAAAGGCAATACAATCTCTCCATATGCTCCAAAAAGAGGGCTCATGTCCAAGCCTGCCAATAACATGGCTGATCAAATAACATTTGCTGATTAAAGTCTGCAAAAAACTTGCCAATGCTACCACAGTCTCCTCCTCCCCTCCCCCCTCCCAGGTCCTCTGCTCTGCACTGGCTGCCCACTTTTCCTCCAAAACTCTGGACATCCTGTCCTCTCTGTCTTCTGCTCCCCCTCAGAACCCACTCGCTTGTCCCTCTTTGTCCCCTCCTCCCCCATACTCTCCTCTTTCTCTGCCATTGCACCAGATGAGATCTCTAGAGTTGTCAGTTCTGTGAAAGTCTCCTCTTAACATGTGCTCCCCTGTTCCTCCAGAACCATGAAGGACAACATTGCCTCTCTTGCTCCAGCCTTGGCTGACCTCTGCGAGAACTCATTTGCCACTGGCCCCATCTCTCAACTACTCAAGCACGTGCTTGTGCACCCTCTCCTAAAATAATGATCAGCTGACCCTTCTTGCCCTTCTAACTATCATCCTATCTCTATCACCCATTTATTGGGCAAACTCTTAAAGAAGTTGGTTATTCCCCAACTTATTCTCCACACTGAAATGGCTGGCTTCCTCCATGACCACCAGTCCGGTTTTAGGGATGCCAGAGGCTTGATGACTGCTTTCCTGAACACCCACGAAGACCTACTCTCCAACCTCGACTCTAACACTCCCTATTTTCTGATCCTGTTCTGATCTGCTCAATCTCTCTTTTACTTTTGGCACAGTTTACCACTCCATCCTCATAAACCGTCTCCAATGTACCCTAGGCATCATGGGCTGGGCACTGGCATGGCTGTCCTCCTTCCTTTCAAACAGACCTTCCCAAATGCAAATGGGCACTTTCCTCTCCTCCACCTCACTCTCTATCTATGGTATCCCTCAGGGCTCGATCCAATTACCTTGGCTCTTCAACATCTACCTGGCACCTCTGGCCCACCTGATCTCTACTTTCTCCCCTCATTTCCAGTGTTATAGAGATGACACACAGCTCTCTTTCAAGCTGCCTTCCTCTGCCTACTCCTCTTCCTCCCTCATACCTGATAGCCTGGCTGCTATTCAGGCATGGTGCTCTGCCAATGTTCTCTACCTTGATGCCAGTAAGACAGAGATCCTTTTTCATTGGGACACCTGTACCTTGCCTGTCGGAATAGAAACAATATTATGCCTCCTATTGTAACAATTGTATGTGTATTGGCCTACGCCAAGTTGTCTAAACGTCATGTGTGAACAAACTTCCCGGCAAGGTCTTGACCTTAGAGAAACCAATGTAAGCCGCCATCTTGGATTGAGCCGCCATTTTAGGTTCTCTTGTTATGTAGAAGTCACCCTGAACATCAAAATGGAGGCCAAATGACTTTCTGAGTAAGATTCTGGCCGTTGTGACCTCTGTACAACTGAATAATTAATATGCCTGCAGGCCACTTGTCGGGGTCACGAACAGAGACCTTGTCCTACCGTTGACCTATATGTAAATGTACTACTTATATCAGCGAAACTAATCGAAATGCATATATTAAAGGATTGACCTGGCAAGGAACCCTAAGACCAGAATTAAATATTTTGCAGAATGGTTAACCCGCAAGAGGGTTGGCCAAGGGCTGGACAAATTGTATAAAAGGCCCGGGTATTCCAATATGCGGCCTCTCTCACTAACACATCGAACCCTCGTTGAAGTTCGTTATGTTATACTGAGAGCCGAATAGCTATCCATTTGTCAATTGACTTGGTAACTGTTGTAGCTTGAAATAAAGCACTTGTCTGTTTCTTTATAACCTGTGTTGGTGTGTTTCTTTTTGGGCTTCCCGGCCTCATATTATTTCTCTGTTTTCACAGTTGGCGCCCGAATAGGGACCCTCAAGATTGATGCCGGATCATTGAAGGATTGACGCAGACTATCGAACCGGGATCGGACGGTGTGATACTGCGGGCCTGACCGGACGAGACGTGATACCTCGGCAGCGCTGCACGATCCGATCCTTGGACGATAGTCGTGTGGTCTGACACGGCATCTTGACGAGGGTCCATTTTTGAGGCGGGCAGATTTGTCGAAACCACCAAACTCAAGGTAAAATTCGTTAGGTAAGTTCTTTGGTAAACCGTACGGTCCTCCGTAGGTTTGGTCAGGTGTAGTCGTGACCCAACTCTTAATTTAACCCTGACAATTTGAATTTGGCGTATTGTATCTGCAGACACAATTATTGACCAGGTAACACTAATTTTTTGTGAAATGCCTGGGAAATTGTCTAGCTGCTTTAGGGCTCTGTTCTGCAGCGATCGACAATCTTTGGAATTTAGCCGCCTGGCACCAGAGGAGGGGTCGCCGGCGTGTACTATGTACTGTAAGCATGGCATTGGAAGTATAGTATTTAATGATATTTGGCACAGACAAACCAGACATGCCTCCGAATTTCAGTGGCCAATCAATGGTAGTTTCGAGATCCCCCATATTGAATACATAGAATCGGTCTTGCTAAAGAAGAAGGCCAGACCTGCAGCATTTGATGTTTTACAGAATTGGAAAAAAGAAGCATTGCAGCAGCTTAAAAGTAGGGATAAACATGCACGCCGTCATAAAACGAATGCCAAAAAGGCGTTGTTATATGATAAGGAAAAGCTTTCAGAGTCAGTCAAGAGTATGGATAAGGCTTTCTCACTCGGTATCCAGAAAATCTATCCCGCTAAAGATTTTCATGTTTCCGAAGAATGTATTGATAAATTGTTAAACAAACGCAGGCCTGGTGCCTCTGCGCCACCTCCGTATGATCCTCTCCCTGGTGCTCTGCCCATTCCTGCTGTTATTCCTGCTGTTATTCCTGCTGTTAGTACTGTTCCCCCTGTACAACCTATTGTTCCTATTCCTCTAGTTGTTGTTCCTCCACCTACTCTACCACCCCTTCCCCTTGTGCCGATAGTCGCACCTCCATTGAATTTGCCCGCACCTCCGCTCCCGAGTGGTTCTGTACTGACTGAAGTTGATCAGGGTGCGGGGTCAAAGATTGTTACTCTAAATACTGTCTCTGCAGAAAAGAAACAGGAATTATTTGCATGGGCTAAGCATTGTATGGAGAGAGGTGATCAAGCTGAGGTTTTCTCCACATTATCAAATATGGGCAATTTTCCAGAGAAAAATGTTTTTATTGAAGGTTTGGGGACTCATTTATGTGTAATGTGGGGTAGATTACATAATACAGATCTCCCACAAGGGTTGAGGGATCTAAATACTTTAGCGCTTTAGAGGGACACTGAGTAGAAAGTACATGGTCATGTTGAGAGGTTATTTGAGTATAGGAGGGACTTAGAAAGATTACGGGATGAGGATGGTGAAGACGACAGTATGTATGTGCAGAAATGGTTCCTTCCGTGTCGTAAATCGGCATCTGAGGAAGTACGAATTTGTACCAAAGATGCGATTCGATGGATCTCGGATTCATCGATACCGCCGGATGAAGTATATGACACGTATAGTCAGTATACAGTAGAAATGCAGAGGAAGGTGATTCAGGTAATGGTACAGTACCTGCAGGATGAATGTGTAAGGAAGAAGGTTAGTTGTCCTATAGTTTTATTGGGTATGTGTAAGAGGGTTTTTACGCCCGACACTTCTTCGGCTGCCTTAGCGCTCGACCGTGCTCTGTTGCTTAGTTTGCGATCGGAATTACCTTTATCTCAGTTGCCAATGAGAGAGGTTCCTCCGACATTTGTCCCAAAGGTTGAGATTCCCGCTAACGTTGGGACAGGTTCACCCGCTGTGGACATCCCTGCACATTATGTATCGCAATTTGTTCACGTTCCGTTTTCGCGACAGGAAGTGAACACTATTAGACAATCAATTCTTGATATTAGGAAAAATCCGACAGGATTCTACAGAGAGTTAGAGTCCGTTTTACAGTCCTCTGTGTTCACCCTAAGTGATATTGACTTGCTATTCCCTGTACTCCTGTCCGTAGATTTATGGAAGCAGGTTCGAACAATAGATGATGTGCCAGGGTTGGGAGATACATGGGCTAACATAGCTAGGTTTGATGGGGAAAGACCAGCTGGTGAGAAACCACCTCAGGTAATACTCACTTTGCCTGATAGAATTGTCGCAAAATTGAAAACCATAATTCCTGAGAAAAGAATTATTTGGGACAAGCTTACGGCCTGTGTTCAAGGAAAATCTGAAGGTGCCACGGAATTCTTTAATCGATTCGAACATGTATTCTCTGACTTCAGTGGACAGGACTTGGGCACAGAGTCTGGGAAAAAGTTGTTTGTGGACAAATTTGTACGTGGATTGCGGCCTGACATCCAGTCACAGATTATGTCCTCTGAGAGCGCTTGGCAGGTGAAATCCCAATCTGAAGTTTTGCACATGGCTCAGTATTATGAGAACCATGTTAATAATGAAAAAGAGAGAATAGAGAAGAGGAAAGGAGATTTGAAGACTAAAGTATTGTTACAGAAAATTGTTAGAAATCCCAGAGGAGGTAATTCACAGACCAGAGGTCAGTATGTTCTGAAAGGGAACGTCCCCTTGGGTCCTGTGAATATTAATCAATGTGCCTATTGCCGCCAGGAAGGTCATTGGCGTGCACAGTGCCCCGTCCTTCGACAGAGGTCAAACAACACATTTGGGAGTATGGGTAGATGACCTAGAGGTCGCCCCGGAGTGGGGGGCCCTGATAGAGGTCAGTTCTCACAAGATTCTCAGCAACCTTTTTCACGGGATAGTCAGACTTCGAGTGTGGACATGAGAAACATATTTGATCACCCTTCGGCTGCCTACCTTTCTGAAGAGCTTCCTTCTGACAACATTTTATTTCAATAGGATTTCCTGAAGCAGGGTTTGGAACCTTCACCTATTCCCGTTAGTCAAAAAGGTCCCTATGTTGAATTGTTAGTGGGGAATAGGAAACATCAGTTTTTGATAGACACTGGAGCACAGAAGTGCTCCATTGATCATTCTCGGGTTCCAATCATTCCACTGTCAGGGCAAACTAATGTTTCTGTAGGGTTTTATGGCATACCAGTTGCTTGTCCGGGTTCTTCGCCGGTGCCTGTTTCTTTGGGTCCCTTTACGGACCACTGTCCATTCCTCTTGACTTCAAACTGTGGAGAGAATTTGCTGGGGTTAAATCTGTTGAAGAAACTAAATGCAGTAATTCATTGTTCCTCTGACGGAGTGCGACTGGCGGTTTCACCACAGCAACTTCCCAGTTCTCAGTTTTTGACTCGACCATTGCCTCCTGAGTTTAGCGTTGTCCCGGAATGTTTGTGGGCGGTTGACGACAATGATGTCGGGGTACTACAGGTTGAACCTGTTAAAATAGTTTTGAAACATGGAGTTAAACTACCACGCATTCCACAATATAAAATATCAGTTGAGGGCGAGCGTGCTTTGAAGTGCATTGTCTCCGATTTTGTGCATCGAGGAGTGATCGAAGAGATTGCAGGTAGTTTATGTAACAGCCCGATTTTACCCCTGTACAAGAAAGGCGACAATGCAATCCCATTCCGTTTCATAATTGATCTACGCGCTATTAATAAAGTTGTCGCCCCACAATTTCCAATTGTGCCTGATGTGACAACGATACTAAAGATGATCCCTGCTACAGCTACTCACTTTAGTGTTGTGGATCTGAAGAATGCTTTCTTCAGTATTCCTATAAACAAGGATAGTAGATATTTGTTCGCGTTCACCTTGGGGGGACGTTCGTTCACATTTACTCATGCACCGCAAGGTTATACTGAAAGTCCGAGCATTTATAGTAGGGCTTTGAAAGAGCAGCTTGACCCCCTTGAATTGCCATCTACTTGTACACTGCTTCAGTATGTCGATGACTTGCTTTTAGCTGCAGATTCTGAAAGTGCTTGTAAAGAAGGCACTGTATTGTTGCTTATTCATTTGGCTGAACATGGTCATAAAGCTTCGCTTAAGAAATTTCAATATTGTTGTCAGGAGGTCGCCTATTTAGGCTATCTCCTGTCAAAGGAGGGGAGAAGATTGACACCTGAAAGAATAAAACACATTTCTGGCATGTCTGTTCCAAATACACAGAAGGAAGTCAGAGCCTTAATAGGTATGGCTTCTTACTGTAGGCTGTGGATCCCGAACTTCTCACTAGTGATAAAACCAATGTTGGCCTTGACGAAGAAGGGCATCTCTTCGCCGCTGCCATGGAAGTCGGAACATCAGCGATCATTTGAGCTTCTCAAAGCCGCGTTATGCTCTGCAACGGTTCTGGGTACTCCAAATTACAATAAGGCATTTGTGTTGTTTGTGCATGAATGTGATGGATGTGCTTTGGCTGTGTTAACACAGGAACACAGAGGGAAGAATAGACCGTGCGGCTACTACTCTTCTGCCCTTGATCCTGTCGCATGTGCTTTGCCAAGATGTTTGCGAGCTGTCGCTGCTGCTGCCACATCTGTAAAACAGAGTGAGGGAATGGTCCTAGGCCATGATTTAACCCTGATGGTACCTCACTCTGTAGATGTCCTATTGAATAAAACCCAAACACAGCACCTCACCTCTGCACGGCTGACGAGGTATGAATTAACTTTGTTTGCCCCTCACATTCAAATTAAGAGGTGTTGTGTTCTTAATCCGGCTGAACTCCTACCTTTCCCGCAAAATACTGTTTGCGGTGACGAAGAATCACATTACTGCCTGTATACTACTGAACAGGAAACGAAGGGCAGGATAGACCTTATAGATACTCCTTTAGGCAATGCAGATGGGGAGCTGTTTTGTGATGGCTCCTGCTTCAAACTCCCGGATGGTACATCTACAGCTGTCGATGCAGTTACTACATTGAGTACGGTTGTTGAAACTAAGGGAATTCCGCATAACTCCGCGCAGGCCGCAGAGATTATAGCGTTGACCCGAGCTTGTGAACTCTCCGAAGGGCATACAGTAAACATATATACTGATAGCCAGTACGCCTTTGGGGTGGCTCACAACTTTGGGAGGCTCTGGTCGGAAAGAGGGTTCCTAACCTCACATGGGACCAAGATTGAGCATGGCCCCCTGATAGTGTAGTTGCTCTCGGCACTCGCGCTCCCTAGTCAGTTAGCGATCATGAAATGTGCAGCGCATCGTAAGGTCATAGATGATGTGGGAAAAGGGAATGCTTTTTCTGACCAGATAGCCAGGCAAACGGCCACAGACCTTAGCGCAGACATGTATGCTCTAAGAGAAAAAAAAGATGCCTATGTAATGGATGAGGGTATTGGGTCTGTACGAGATATCCAAGCTGATGCCACGATAGAAGAGTCTAAAAAGTGGGCCGAAGGGATGGGGAAACTTGATGAAGATGGGTGTTGGGTGGATACATCTGAAGGGAAATGGTTGATCCCTGATTCATATGTGCTGGCGATGGTTAAGATGGCACACGGTCCTACGCATGTGTGTGCTCAGCAGATCACAAAAATGTTAGAACAAGTCTGGGTAAATGATAAAATTGTGAAGATCGCGCAGCGCTATGTCCAGAATTGCATAATATGCGTACAGCACAATGTGGGGAAGGGGACAGTAACTCCAAGGGGTAGTTTTGGGCCTCCTTCTGTTCCCTTCGAGGTCATCCACTTTGATTTTATTGAGATGGAAGGTTGTAACAATCCAAAATATGTCCTTGTGATCATTTGTGCTTTTAGTAAATGGGTTGAGGCTTTCCCCGTTAAGGATGCTACTGCCATGACCACTGCGAAGACTATGGTAAAGGAATTCTTTCTACGATTTGGGCTGCCAAGAGTAATTTGGTCAGACAACGGTCCCCATTTTGTTGCAGCAGTAATTTTGCAGATATGCACAGCGTTACACATTGAAAAGCGATTTCACTCAGCTAGACATCCTCAAAGTGCTGGGTTGGTAGAGAGACATAACGGTATCCTAAAGAATAAGCTTGCTCAAACATGCGCCGGCACCAAACTGAAATGGCCGGACGCCTTACCTATTCTATTGTTAGCCATGCATGCCACACCTCAAACTAAGACTGGGCTCTCTCCATTTGAGGTAGTGATGGGGAGACCTGCTAATATTTGGGGTCTTCCGAAGCCTAAAGCATTGAGGGAGGTTGAAAATGTATTGCTTGTAGACTACTGTAACCAGTTGACTAAAAATCTGTATCTCATTTATCATCAGGTTCAATCAGCTTTACTTGTACGGTTTACGGGCCCAGGACACAATATTCAGCCTGGAAGTTGGGTCCTGGTGAAGGCCTACGAAAGGTCTTCCTTCCTCGCGCCTCGCTGGCAGGGACCCTACCAGGTGCTGTTGGTCACCCAGACAGCAGTGCGGGTGGCTGGAAAGAAGCATTGGATCCACGCGACGCATGTCAAGAAACTTCCTCACCCGACGCCACACGTTACAGAAGAAGCAGAACCCCTCGCTGATGCTACAATCTCAGATCCTGGAGTAGCAAATAGCGCTGTGAGTGTGTCGGAGAATCTCTCTGAGCCTGTGGAGCTTGGGGAACAGTCCATTTTGTCTCCACACTCTTTGGAAAGGTCACTTCCGGAAAACGTTGTTTCAAGTTCTGCGACTTCCGTCACCTCCGATACGTTGCTTCCCTCAGGAAGTGACGTTACCTTATTTCTGGATCAAACAGTACCGGGAATCACCAGGTACGACCTTCGATGAAGAAAATAGAACTGCGGCATGGGTTTTGCCTGTGCATCTGGTAAAGAAAAGAGTCATTGTGAGTTTGTTCTTGCAAAAGAAAGTTTTTGAAAAGAAAGGGATTCTGCTGGCTAGGGTTGGGGAAGGACTAAGAAGTCGCGCAACCGTAGTGTCGCCAGCAACGAACATTGGGGTCGTTGATTGAGAAACTACGATGCCTGCCACCTCCACCGCTGCTGCTCGCATTGCATCGCATTGGACTTGTAAATAAGGGGGTGACCAACTCGGACAATGAACAATGTGCCTGGGCCCCGAAAACGTATTGCTGTGTTGTGATAATAGTAATTGGAATTTGTATAGTTACTGCCGTGGGACTCTGGTACTTTGAAGAAATGTATCCTCTAGAGCCTCTTCTGCAAATTGAAATTGTACCTACTGCTTTGACTCCCTCTGTACACCTTCATACTCTGTCACCTAGGGACTCCCAGCATAGACGAAAGTGCCATAATAACACTTTAATGATAATAATGAATTCAACGCATGCCATTTTTAATAAGAGTAATTGCTGGATCCGCATCCATTTGCCGCAACATGGGAACAAGGGGCTAGGATGGTATATTCACCCTTTACCTTTAACAAATGCTTGCTATGCCTCTCTTAGAGCATTAATCTTTGGCCGTTGGAATGACAGCATCTTAGGGAACTTTGATGGAACTAATTTAAATAATTTTGAGAAACGTGAATTGACTCCCCTGGGATGCTCGCTTTTCGCAAATAGAAGTAAGCCTAATGTTGCTTCTATTAGGCCATCTGATAAACTGTCTCTTCCTTTCCAAATTTTAATTTCCTTTAAAATGGCTCCGATAGGCAATAAGGACGCTGTGCCTCTTTCCTACTCCATTAACCAATGCCCCGATTCAGTCCCCTTCTGTGTACAAAGAAATGGCACTCGGTCAATGGGAGATTTTGAAGGTTGTGTGAACATTGTAAATTTGACCGGAGAGAACAGGCCTCTGTATGTAGGGGGGCCTGTCTATTTCGTATGCGGTAGTACACCATTTCCCTGGTTGCCCAAGGATTGGCAGGGAACCTGTTATTTAGGAATCCTGTTACCTGGGGTATTCATAGCTAGTACATTGGAAGTTTCTAAGGCTCGCCCACGGCGGAACGAGAATGGAGATACCTGTGGGCAAATATTGGGAGATATAACAAAATCAGTTGTGCCATTTTGGGGACAGATAGCAAATTCTGAAAATATTAGGGGGCTAGCAAGAGTACTGGAGAGAACCATCAACCGAACCACGGATATACTCTACAATATGACACTGGAACAGAAAGCAATAAGATTGGTAGCGCTCCAAAACCGGAGGGCATTAGATGTCATTCTGGCAGAACGTGGTGGAGTATGTAAATTAGTGGGGTCCGCTTGTTGTGTTTTCGTACCAGATTCCTCACCGACAATTTTCAAAGCAATACAGAACTTGCACGTCCTTAGTTCAGAAGTGCATGTTCCTGTGGGAGATTGGAGTATTAGTGCTTGGTTCTGGGATTCTCTACAATCCTGGGGTTGGACGGTGCTTTCTGTCATACTGGTTATTTTGGGAATCCTGCTACTCCTTTGTTGCTGTATCCAATGTCTACCTAGTATATGTACAATGCTATGGGGATGTTGCGCTCAGGCAGTGAGCACGATAGGGCACAAAATGTATGCCCCAGATACAGCATCTAAAGAGTTTGTGTTGCAAGAGGTTCTGGTGAACGACCTAATGGCTATAGATATTACAGATAACGATTCAGGATGTATGGACGACAATGCATGGAGTTATTTACAAAGACATTAGAAATGGTATGAGCACTTGGCATAGGCCAAAAGGAGGGTTTGTCGGAATAGAAACAATATTATGCCTCCTATTGTAACAATTGTATGTGTATTGGCCTACGCCAAGTTGTCTAAACATCATTTGCGAACAAACTCCATGGCAGGGTCTTGACCTTAGAGAAACCAATGTAAGCCGCCATCTTGGATTGAGCCGCCATTTTAGGTTCTCTTGTTATGTAGAAGTCACCCTGAACATCAAAATGGAGACCAAATGACATTCTGAGTAAGATTCTGGCCGTTGTGACCTCTGTACAACTGAATAATTAATATGCCTGCAGGCCACTTGTCGGGGTCGTGAACAGAGACCTTGTCCTACCGTTGACCTATATGTAAATGTACTACTTATATCAGCAAAACTAATCGAAATGCATATATTAAAGGATTGACCTGGCAAGGAACCCTAAGACCAGAATTAAATATTTCGCAGAATGGTTAACCCGCAAGAGGGTTGGCCAAGGGCTGGACAAATTGTATAAAAGGCCCGGAAATTCCAATATGCGGTCTCTCTCACTAACACATCGAACCCTCATTGAAGTTCGTTATGTTATACTGAGAGCCGAATAGCTATCCGTTTGTCAATTGACTTGGTAACTGTTGTAGCTTGAAATAAAGCACTTGTATGTTTCTTTGTAACCTGTGTTGGTGTGTTTCTTTTTGGGCTTCCCGGCCTCATATTATTTCTCTGTTTTCACATGCCTACCCCACACTCTCCGGACAGACTCCCTGGCTCCCCCCCCCCACACACTTGGGAGGCAAAAAAACCTTGGGATCATCTTTGACTCCTCCCTTTGTTTCTCTCCACACATCATGGACCTTGTCAAGAAGTCCAATTTTCAGCTGGACCTCTTCTGGGGCATTCTAACTTTCCTCACCTTCCCCCACAAGCTCACTGTCTCCAGATCCCTGGCTTTCTCTAGGCTTCACAACTGCAACACCCTCTTCCTCAACCTGCCTCTTTCCTTACTTTGCCCCTTTCAACTAATCCAGAATGAGACTACCAGACTTATCCTTGGCTCAAGCCCAGGGACCTCATCTCTCCAGCCCTATAATCTCTCCACTGTCTCCCGGTGAATGCAAGGATCAAATTGAAGACCCTTTGTATCATTCACAAGGCTTTCTGGTGCCTGCGACCTCTTTACACACAGCTTTCCCTCCCTAAGTACCTCACAGCCAGAGTCCTTCAGTCTTCTGGCTCCAACTCCCTGCAGGTCAAACTCTTCTCCAAGCAGAGAGTGGGAGGTAGATCCCTTTCCTCAGGTGGCTCCTTACCCTGAAATGGCCTCCCTCCTCCCCTTAGACTTGAGCTGGATCTTCTTAAAATCCATAAACTTCTCAACAAGTTCCTTTTCTGCTCTTCCTTCTCTCTCCCCCTTACTTGCTAGCTCTCCTTCTGCCCCTGCGACTGGGCCCTGGTACCTTCAGAGTCATACAGGGACCAGTCCACCCCCTGCCAGTCCCCCCAGTATCCTTTGCCAGCACTTGCCCTCAGGCTCCCTTCCCTGGACTAGCCCAACTTAGTCCTCCCTTGCCCACTACACTCCGCCCCGCCACCTTCCCCTAGCACTTGCCGCCATGGCCCGCCTAGCACTTGCCCGCTCCCTCCCTTCGGGCTACCCCACCCCTGCACTTCTCCCCTTACTGACTCGCCTTGCACTTACCACCTTGTCATGCACTTGCACGGTAGTATTTATAAAAGGCCAATATAACAGTGTTTGTTGTTCTACTTTTTGATTCCCATCTCCCCCACCCCATCTTTTCTTGTGGCGCCGCAAACACCTGTGTATAGGCGCCATACAAATGTCCAATAATTAAATAAATACATGTGTTTCTATTTGTGGTGGAACTGCTAATGACAAGATTAGACTACTTCAACCTTTGCCTCGCTAGATGTTTTGCACTACAACTCCCATCAACCCTAGTCAGCATAATCAATGGTGAGGGATAAAGGGAGCAGTATGACAAAAAAATGTCTTGAGCCGCAGGTTGCAGACCCCTGGACTACTGATAGACCCCTCTTCTCAATGGTCGGATGACATTACAGTGTACCTTCTAAAAAGCACAAGGAAGCTGCTGTTCTGGAAATGTTGTTAGTTTTGCCCTTTTGATGTGTGGTGCATACATATCCTAGGCAAGGAAAGGCACGTGGCGCATGCAGATAATAAGAAAGGAGAGATAGGCTCATAACTGCAAGTGAGAGACCATTTCAGTGTGAGGGGAGAGAAGGAGAGAGAACGTTTGTGTGAGATAATGTGTGTGCGTGCGTATGTGGGTGTGTGCGCGCATGTTTGTGTGTGGGGGGGCTGTGCATGTTTGTTTGTGTGTCTGGGCGTGTGTGCTTCTGTGTGTGTGTGTTTTTAGGGGGGACTGTCAGTGTCAGACTGCTGGCAAAATTGTCACAAGCAAAAAATTCGATTGTTTTATGACACACTGGGAAATAAGTGGAGGCACATTTTTGAAGAAAATATTGCAAATATGAAAACACAGTGGGTCGCTGATATTGGGAAAAAATGCCAGATGCACAGTGCTGGATGTCATCAAACTGGCCCAGACTGGACTATCATGCAAGCCCACCGCAGATTGTCACGTTACTCTCTAGGCCAGTCAAAGCCTGGTCTAGGTATGCATCTCTGGGTGTACATGTGTGGGTGGCTGTGACTGAGTAGGTTTTTGTTTGTGCGTGTGAAATTGTATATCCGAACTGATTGGCTTTGTTTAGCAACTTTGCTATATTGCCCCATTGTGTAGACTATTATATCTTCAGTTCTGGGACCTTAATTGCAAACACTTTAAAACTGCAGCGCTGTTTACAGCTCAAAGTAATATGAATATTTGATGTTTTATCCCCTTCGCTACCTGCTGGGAGTGTTGATTTTTTTTTACTTCCAGAACCAGAGCCCAGCTTTTTAATCTGGGTTTAGTTAAACTCCCCTACTGCTTCTGGCACTTGTAGGCACATTTGAAAGGGCGGAATGGAGGGGGTGGAAATGCTAATTAGCCCTTGTCACAAGTCATGCTGCTGTGGTAAGAATTCACAGTATGCAAATCAGGTTAAACCTACCCTGGATGTGTCAGGTTACTGTAAGTACTGATATGAACTGACAGCTACAGGGTCAAAAGGCGAACAGAGATAGATCCTTTGCTTTTTCACAAACCCGTGTCTTTTTCTACAGTTGTCTTTGGCATAATGTGATGACATAAGTGAGGAGTGGTACACAGGCCATGTGTTTTGCCTATAATACGAATGCATTAAAGCATAAATAGAATTCTGAAATCTATTGTAAAAAAGCAAAGATTCCAAGTGAGCCATCAGTTTTGAATCATGTTTCTTTTTAGAAATGGCAGGAGCAGCACCAGAGTGAACGTATTCGCCAACAGGGGCAGCAACGAGCAAAGAGAATAAAGAAGAGCGAGACTGGAAGCAGGAACAGGCCCATATAAATGGGAGGATTTTGAAAGACCATCTGGATTTGCCCAAGCCTAGAAATTTTAAAGATGTACATATTTTATGATTGGATTGTTGTATAAAGTGCTTGTATGCCAAAATGCATTTAAAAAGGAAACAAAACAGCAAACTCAATACACAGGTATAACAAAACAAAAAGATATGTTAGTGCATCAACTACCGGGGATGGGAGATTGTTCAACACAATTCCAAGAACTATTGTTCTATAGGCTCTATTCACCTTTCCAGATCCATCTATCCTGGTGTTTGCAATCAATCCAGATTCTGGTGAAATCCTGCCTTTAAATTTTCCAAACCAGGGCATGCTCTCCTGCAGGCACCACACAAAAAAGGGAGTTTAGCATTGGGTTGAGGATGATCATCAGAGGAGGTGCTATTTAGGGTGGAGCCCTTGAGACAGGCCCTACTGATCCCATTTCTAACGCCATCTTGTAACCAGGCAGCATGAAATGGTGACTAGCATCTTGCAGTCAGGTGGCTTTAATCCGGCGGCTATCCCACTTCAACATGGCCTCACTGGTAATCTCCAGTGTGGGGCTGCACTGCCTCTGCACACCACGTGTGGCTGCCCTGAGTCCAAGTCTCTCCTCCCTCCCCAAGAAAGCTTTTCAATTAACTATGCCGACACAGCCTTTGTTTGTGGCACCCTCTCCTACCTCATAGCAGTAGACTGTGGGCTTTCCGCAAATCAAGGTTCCATAGTCAATTCCAAATTCCGTGGTATTTCTATCCTGCTGGAGCCTTATCTAATGTTTTGGGGTGAGAGGAAGAGGGGGCAGGGGACACCATGTAGAAACAATGGAGTGGTCTTCCCCGACCACCAAGGTCTCCTCGGCCTCATTACCCAATGTGATGTTAGTTACTCCATCACTTAACAGTCCTCTTTCCATTATGATTTCCCTAGTCTTCTTTCCTTTTTTCCAGGTTAGAAAGGGGGTGATGACTCCAAAATCAATCAACATTAGATTGGGGTTCACCGTCCCAGTGTTCCAGGTAAAGTGTAAGGCAAGTAACCATCTCATAATAATGTTACTAGTACAACTATGTCAGTTTAGACCTGTGTGATGCTCACAATGTTGTGAAGATTTTTCACAGGTGCAAAATCAGTATTTAATCCATTATTAGCACACAAATTGTGCTTTGAACATTTCCCTTCCACAAACAACTCAAACTGAATAAGTTATTCTGCTAATGTATACCCACCAAAACAGGAAAGTGACTGCAAAGTATATTTCTTATAAGGCATTGTTTAAATTAATTCTCACAAACGAATTACTTCGAGGTCAAAGGGATGATAGTGATGAGCAGCAAATAGACCTTAGTTAGCAAACAGACACACAGTATTCCACTTGCCCTTCATTTTTTCTCTCATGGCTAACCTCAGAATGATAATTGAATAGATCTCCATGACTGGATGAATGATTGGCTTTTTGATCTACTGTGTGATCCTCACATATTTTTCCTGAATCGAAAGTAGTTACTAATTATATTTACTAGAACTAATTAGTTAACTTTTTAAAAGCTTTCCGGGAGGGTGGATCGTATGATTTGTGGAGGCCTAGGCCCCGTAAATCCTGATCACATGTTATTTGAACTTTACAATATATAAGTTGTTTCTGAATACACAGTGCACCACACGCACAGCATACCTTAGGAGGCGTAGGAAGGGGGCAATGGCAGGATGGGCCTGTGGCTCAAGGTGTGGTCGCAGGGTAAGGGGCAGAGGATGAAATAATATGTGCTTTGGATTAAAGGGCTATATAAACATAATAAATACAATACAATACAAATAACCTACGTTTCTGGAACTGGAATCCATTTTGTTTGTTCAGCCATTTTCTTTATTCAATTTGCTGTCAGGCTAGCCACTATCAGACCCTTTTTTCATTTGGGGGCGATACAGTAACCTGAGGGGCTTCTAATCAGTGTAAAAAATGATTCAACATCATTATAGGGCAGTATTAAGGTTTATTTGGCTCAGTAAAGCAATCTTTATATATCACACAATATAAATACACTTCACAAAAAGCCACACAGGGAAAGAATATTACAGAATAATCCGTACAAATGTATGGCACAAATGGCAAGTCACAATCGTTACAAAAACAAAGAAGCAGTGCTTAAAAAATGAAAAAATATCATTGTAGTTTAAACATCACATACACACGACACAATTTAACACACAATTATTCGTATGAGACACAGCTAGCCAATTTCAAACGATGCTTATACATCTTTCACTATTAACTTTTAAACTTCTGATCCTGCCTTTTTCGTATGAAATGTAATTATAAGCCACTCCCTGGGATCCTGGATAGTAAGTGTATACCATACGGCTCAGAAATTAGGTGTTGTAAAAGCAAGGATGTCATAAGGAGGAGGTGGTGGGACAATGGGAGAAACATCAAGCAGAAGTGGGGAGATAGGAGAAGGAGCACCAGGAAGAGACAGAAAGACTGCAAAAAAGACATCAGTCAGAGGAGGAACATCAAGAGGATGCAGTCAGAAAACAGGAGGGGGTGGTGAGACCCCATCTGATGGATGTGGTTACATATCAGGAGGAGAATGTAGAGAGTTGGTAGGAAGAAGTGTTGAGACACCCACAGAAGGAGGTAGTGTTGAAAACAATAAAGGAGGGAGAAGAGAGCACCTAGCACGAGGGGCTAATGATAGAACAGAAAGAGATGGAGACATCAGCGGAACAGGATAAGACAAGGAATAGGCTGGGAAGGCTGGGACAGAGACAGAAGCTACCTACGGAATGTTACGACATAGTGGACCAGTCTGGTGAATATGAAAAAATATGAACATATGGCAAAGTGACAAGGATGTAACAGGAGTATAGAGTAAACTCAGGGTAGTCACAGAGGAGATAGGGAAATGGAGGAGGGATCTTGATGGACAAGAACATGGTGGAGGTGTGACAAGATCCTCAGCAGGGGGAGTTGTGTGCCTTTATGATCATTTCTAGGTTAGAGCTGAAAAAACCACCCTACAGACCGGCCAACCAGCCCAGGCCGAGTGAAAGCCTTGGCCCCTATGCTTGGGAGCCCCAGTCTTTTCTTTGAAGTTGCCCAGATCCGGATGGTGACAACGAATGACCCACGAACAAGAGCATAAAAAGTATGTGACAAAACATTCTTAAAGAGATATAATTTGAAGCACTCCACCTGTGTATAAGCACTGGATAAATAAACAATTACAATTACAATAATTGTTGTGGCAAAAGACAAAAAATGCACAAAATGTAGCAGGTATGATTACTAAAGCAACTATAAGTGCACCACCATCATTATGAAACACCAATATCGCCACTACCATGTACTGCTCATGACATTTCTGTATATGGTAACACCTCTGGGAAATCAGATGTTTGCATTTGATTTTCCCCAGCAATCTATATATACATAAAACGCTTAGGTATGTTTACATACTCAGCTGATTCAATTTATCACTGTTAGGTTGCCTCTGCTGTCCAAATGGTAAAGCACACCCACTTCAACAACAGCTATCATTTCAACATACTGATGCAATTTATCACTGTTAGTTTACCCTCTGAAGTGCAAATGGCAAAGTGCACTCACTTCAACAACAGCAACATTTCAACAAACAGAATGAGCACAGTTCTACATGTTCACCTTCACCTTCAACCTTTGCAAACATTCAGAAGTTACTTCTTTCAACCCCCACATCTCTTCACACAGGGCACAGCGGTTCCAGTGTCAATGAACAGTTAATTACCGGCTCAATGTTTCAATCTCTAAAGAGCGAAACGCTGTAGAACAAATCCCTCCTCACGACCTAAAATGGATAGTAGGTGCTGTAATTATGCTACTATGCAATCTTATGCCCTCACACGGACTCTGGAATGGAACAAGGTTGACAATTATGTGTCTACAAAGACACATCATAGAGGCGCGATGGAACTTAGATGCTGTTCTTATACCGTGCATACCTCTCATTCTATCTGACACGTTTAGCCTTTTCAATGACCATTAATATGTCACATGGACCTACGTCCTCTTCCTGTAAGTGATCTGTGGTAATTCCGATATTTAAGAAGGGGGACAGAAGCAACCCTATCAAATACCAACCTTTACAAAATGCTAGAACGCATATGTTGTGCCAGGAAGAGCTAGTTCATGTATATTTTTGTAGTGTTGTCCCTCACATTGAAACCAGCTATAAAATGCTTTATTTTTCTTAGACGTCACATGAAATATAAACAAACAATAAGCCTTTAATAAAAATGTGTTATCAAGTCTTGCTCATGTCATTTGTGTTGGTATATGTGGCATCAGGAGCAGTGCACGGCGGTGAAAAAAGAGTTGATGGTTATAATGGCAGTTAAACATATTGGGCCTCATTGCGAGTCCAGCGGTAACTGAGGCAGTAAAACCACCTGGTTACCGCCGGACTCATATTACCATTTCGCCTCCGTGATTCCTGGAATTACTGGGGCATTACAACCCTGGTTTTCCGGGAATCACGGAGGCGGAATGGTGTTAATCCCCATTCCCATTGAGTCCTATGGGACTCAATGGGAATGGGGATCATGGAAACACTGGCAGCACCTCGTAATGCTGCTGGTGTTTCCTCGTCCACCTGCAGGTGGGCGGTGTTAAACCCGCCAGGTCAGACCTGGCGGGAACATCAGCTCCCGCCTGCAGGAGTTCTGATCGCCCGGCATGGAGACTATGTTGGCAGCGGGTTTACCGCCACCGTTGTTTCCATACCGGGCGATTTGTAATGAGGCCCATTATTGCTTTAGAATCTATGACTTGCACATTTTCCCGGTTTTGTTTTCTAGCACTGCATCAATAAAGTCCCCTTTAGAAAATTTTTTTTTATTGAATTAACCCTGAAGTTACTTTAAGCAAAGTTATTGTTCACTAAATGTACATGTTAATGTTTCTTGTACCACGCACTGTTGCCAATTGTCTGGTCTCTGGTGCTCTGGTGGGTCTGCAAAGACAGATTGCAGGTTTTGTTAATGGGATTGATGTTGGCAGCTTCAGTTAGGAGTAAACGGTAACTGTGCATTGCTGCGTTTTCGGTCGGTAGCCGTTATGTGGTGTTGAAGAGTGATTGTATATGGTTTGTTTACATGTTGGGTATTATGAAGTGCATGCAGTTTCTGGTGCGGTTGAGGAGTGGTTGGGTTTAATTCAGAGTTTGAGTGTGCGCATGCAGAAAGGTGAGTTTTCAGTATGGTTGTTTAGTGGCAATCCTTTTCTTCTACTCAACAGTCCCTCCACATGCGATGCAATTCCCACCCCCAACAGTTCATACAAGTATGATGCCTTTCCCACCCCCTGCAATCTATCCAAGTGAGACACATTCCCTTTTCCCTAACATTCCATCCAAGTGCCCACAGTTTCTGTCCTCATGCAATCCTTCTATGTGTGATGCATTTCACATCCCCTGTAGTCCAGTTAAGTGTGATCCATCTCCTGCTCCTAACCATCCATCCAAGTTTGAACCACTTCACACCCCCAACACTCCATCCAAGTGTGGTACACTTTCCCGTCCCCAACTGTCCATCCAACTGTTATGCATCTCCCACGCCCCGCAATCCATCCCAGTGTGACACACTTCCCATCTCTATACTAATCCATATAGGTGTGTTACATTTACTGCCCCAACAGTTTATTGAAGTGTGATGCATTTCCCATCCCAACAATCCAACTCTGGGGTGATGAACCCTGCATGCTACAGATTTTACATAGTGCCTGTCTCAGTGTGTAGCAGGGAGTATAAGGCTTAGTTATATTAGTATGACAGGCACAGACTGTGGCTAACCTGTACATAACAGGTTGAGCGTAGAATGTGTCTATTTTACTCAGTTAGGCTACATGCCGGATAAGGTTAACCTCTGCTAGTAGGCTAAATGCTGGATGATGTATGATATCAGGTAATTCAAGTAGTGGGTTTTCTGGAGTACATTAGTGGCTGTACTCCTGGTTTTTCAGATAGGTTTCTCTTGATGGATTTTTCATGGCTTTGCACGTTGGGTTGTGTTGATGGTGGTTGGTCCCTTAGATTGGTCTCAGTTCATGTTGGGTGTGTTCAGTTAGTCACTGGTTTTGTGGGGTTCCTTTCCATGTGTTTGCTCATTAAGTGATGTGTAGTTATTGTTTAGGCTTTAACTCCCTGTCACAGCTAAACAGCCAGGTTTTTATGGTGGATTTTTTCATAATATACCAAACCATATCTACAATATCTTTACCAAGAAAATACCTTCGGCCATGGCCAAGGCTCCACAAAGAACCCCAAAATGGCCCCCTCATACCAAATGGGGGTCTGTTGGACACTGGCTATGGTCAATGACCACCTTGCCCAGGACTTAGTCAAAGGTGAAGACCCAGGCTCCAGCAAGCCACTCAAAACACCCACTGATCCTGGCCTGCTCCTTTACCCAGAGTGCTGGTCTATAGGCCACTGGCCATGTAATCCTTGTTAACACTTAGCTAGAGTCATGGATTTTGGGAGGGAGAGTAGGGTCTAAAAGTAGGGGCATGCTCTCCAACCCTGCTGTATGTTTGCACACATAGGCCCAATATGCCTTGGTATATTGAAGTGGTCTGCATGTGGCAGTGCCCTCACACTGCACACTCTACATGCTTTCCCAGCACAGATTAGTACCATCAAAATCCAAATTAGCCACATTGAAAAATATAATGCCTCTCCTACCCCATCAGCATCATTGTCACTTGTAAGGAAGGAGACAACCTCAATCATTGTACTGCCCAGAAGGGGGGAGACTATGTCCAGCCCCAATCAATGGCGTGAGTTGTTGGAGGAAGCTTTGGTTGGTGGAGAGGAAAGGCAGTGCCAAGGCAATGGGCAGAATGATATTGTTGGAGGAGGAAGGGGAAATAGGGACAGGAGTGGTATGAAAGTTTACATCAGGAGGAGGAGGCAGAGAACTAGAGAAGGTGGTAGTAGGAGATGGAGGTGAGAGGTTGGTGGAGAAGGCGAAATCTGGAGCAGGATGTGGGCAGCTGGACCAGGTGGTATAAGGAGGTGGTGGTGAGAAGCATCTGGAGGCAGTAGTTGGTGGAGGCAGTGAGCAGTTGATGCAGGAGGTGACATCTAGAGGAAAATGTATTGGCAGGGAGGTGATGGCAGGAGGTAGCTGAGGGAAAACAAAGAGCAGAAAAACACCTGGAAATGGAGGGTATAAGAGGAGAAAGAAGAATGTGAAGGGGCAAGTGTAATGGAAGTGCTCAAAAGCATTTATGGAGGCAGAAATTCTGTTAGGAAGGAACGAGGAAGCCAGATTGTCCTAAGGCAGGCAGAGGATATGGGAGGAGGTTCATGATCCAGGCAGGAAAGGCCGCGTAACAATGACTCTAGATGCCTGAGGGTGCTAATCATACCTGGCGCAGAAGAGGAGAAGCCTGAGCAACCAATGATACAATGATAAACGCCTGTCTCAAACTCCCTTGCCTCCAGGGGTTCAAATACATCTTGAATCTGGTTGAGCTGATCCAAAAGACTTCCGTAATTTACTTAAAACTTCTTTTCTGTTAAACCGGCCCTTTGGTGTTCTTCCTCTCGCCAAGATGCCTCATGGTGAATGTGCGCACTATAAATCCACCTAACATAACATAACATTGTGGTGGGGCAAAAGGATACCTAGATGCCTGTGATCCTTCTGCTCTAGTCCCTTGCTCACTGGCCTCCCTAACTAAGCCCTAACAGTTTGACTATTTCTTTACACTTCCCCTCCCCCATAATTCCTCTTCTGCCCTCCGCCCCTACTCTTTTCCTATTACGCCTCTCTCTTTTTGCCTCTACATTTCGCCTCTTTTTCTTAAGCTAGTAGTAGAAGTCTGTAATTGGTACTAAGCACCATACAAAACATCTATATATACATAAACTTAGATTAAAACATATAGTCCCCAACACCAAATGCACAATAGTAACACAAAATGCTTGCTCACAATCATTACATGCATGTATTCACAAGTGGGCATCGCATGGCTCACATCCCTGAAGAAATTAATTTGGGATCAACCAATGTGATGGAAAGCCTTATTTCAACTGATAGTCAACATAAGAGAGAGAGAGAGAGACGTAAGCATCTTCAGCGCTTCAAACCTGGTGCACAGTCCACCTGTTCAGAAGATTCTGTATCTTCATCTATGTCGTGCCTTTTGCTGTTGTTTTGCAGTTACTCATGTTATTAGACAACAATTCACTGGTGGCACGAGTGCATTATAGCCTGGATGTCCTTCTCCCAGGCTTCAACAGCCATACTCTCTTCACTCCAGTGCTGTCTTTATTTGTTATAATGAACCAGAAACAGATAGAATCACTGCCTGAGTCAAGCTTGGTCTTCTTTGCTAACCCTGGCCTTTGTGCCTGCCAACATACTATTCCCTTCCCTTATTTGTTAGTGTGTTTCGCATGGGTCTTCCTCTGATTACACAGTGATCTGTACGGAGTTCTTCAGAAAGAGATTAATCAAAAATTGTAAAACAAGATCCTACGATTTTGCAGTAGTCTCTTCTGAAATAAATCAAAATTGCATCAAAAGGCAATTAAGTTATAAATTGCAAAAAAATTCGTACATTTTACTTATGCTTTGCGTAACTTAAGTGCCTCTGCACTCTGTGTATGTACAAAGGGTACACGCCTGTTGCGCCTTTAGTAGACATAAGCATTAGAAGCTGCACTCCACCGGCAGAGGAAATCAAAGGAATTATGCAGAGCAGTGTCTTCTTTTCGAGCTCAGAGTGTGCTTAAGTGATTTCATCTCTCTCCCCCGCTGAGCACTATCTGTGGCCAGACTGATGACTACTGATATGAATTTTTAATTTTAGAAAAGGAAAATCTCATGTCTGGAGTAAAATTAGTTGATTTACCAAAAATGAAAAGCTTGTGAATGGGTGCAAAATTAGAGTTTTTTTGCAAATAATGACAGTCTGGTGAAGTGTCTTTTCTGTGTTAGTGGGCTGCCTGAGAGTCTGCTTTCTCTGTTTATTGCTGCTGCTGTGATTCACTCCGTCATAACACCATAGCCAGATGCGGAGCATCGCAAAGTGTGGTGGAGTGTGTTTTCTGTTTTAGTGGGTTGCCCAAGAGTCTGCTTTCTCTGTTCATCTCTGCTGCTGTTAGTCATGCCTTCATAACACCATAGCAGGATGCGGAGCATGCCATAGCGGGATGCGGAGCATGGTGGAGCGTATTTTCTGTTTAGTGGGCTGCCCAAGAGTCTGCTTTCTCTGTTCATCGCTGCTGCTCTAGGTCACTCCTTTATAACACAATAGCTGGACACAAGAGCATCTCGGAGTGTGGTGGAGGGTGTTTTATGTGTTCTTTGTGTTCTCTATGTTTACATCTGACTCTGACCCCTTACGCTTTGACAAGGTGAGAAAGTGAGAAAAGGACATTGTGGTGGATATGGTACTGGCTATTGTACTTCGAAGAAACGGCTTGGTTGTATTGTTCCCTGTACATATTTGAATTATGCCAGTCAAAGCGCTGAACAAACAAAGGACATATCTGCATAAGAGTAAAAGCAAGTCCTTCAGAAAATCGAATGACAGGTGGAGTCTTGGGGACTGCCATTAATATAGGCCAGGGGTCTACCGCATGGTGGTCCCTCTTGAGCATCTACAAACTGTCCCAACGAGTGGCCAGTCCCTTGATGCTAGAATATTTACAATCAGGAAGGAGGTGGCTAAAGGACATAACAAACATATTGACAGAAGGGAATTGTTAAGAACTTTCTGGAAACTTCCATCTTTACGCATTTTAAGTTCTTGTGATTTTGATTACATTGTTTACCTGTGATGAAATTATATGATATGATATGGCATTCCTAACATGCCTATACACAAGTGTTTCATTAATGCCTCATTAATAAGAGCCCAGTCTGAATCCTTAGAATTTCTTGGGTATGAACTGGACAAAGCCACCTTAGCCTTGAAAACTGATGCTTGTTGTAATCATTGTGCACATTCATTGAAACATAAGGTGTCTGTGGTAAAAGGGAAGAATGGATTGGCCCCCGGGGCAATTGCAATACCCAAGGCTGGTTATGGTTAAAGAGTATGTTTGCAGGGATTGAAGGCACAGCAAAATGAAAATTCACACTGGCCTCATGGAACACCAGAGGCCATTCCTGTTTCCTCCACAAGGGCCCTTCCATTGATTTGTTGTTGAATCATTCAGTGTCCAAGCTCCAAGAAACTTGGTTAACTGCTCATTTCGTTGTTGATGTGTTCAGTATACACCAGGTTAAGGACAAGAAAGGAATAGTAGGGAACCACTACGGAGGGCTATTAATTGGTGTAAAACATGAGTTTAAATCTAGCACGGTTCTCCCCATTGACACTGACGGTAATGTACTTGCAGTCAAAGTGATATTGAGGGGTGCATCAAAATTGAAACATGTATTGTTGATAAACATTTATCACCTTCCAGGAGGAACTGGGACTGACAATATATTTGTTCATGTAGATATGCTCATTACAAACTGAGTAAAGGTTCCAGGCGAGGATGGTATTATTCTGGGGGGGATCTAAATACAAGATGTGGTGACCATTTCAACACTGTCAAATTGTGTAGTGTGGTGGACGATAGTAAAACAGTATTGAAAGATGCTAATGTTAGGGGTAAACAGTGGCTGCGATTTCTGTTCTATTGGGAGCTGGTGATCCTAAATGGGAGAACTAAAGGAGATATTCCTGGGGAGCCTACCTGGGCTGCTGGAACAAGGAGGGCTACTCTGGATTATGTGTGCTGTAATAATGTACTGACTGAAAGAATTAGTTCACTAAAATTTGAAGTACAGTGGTCAGTGATCAAGCAGTACTCTTGCATGGCATGTAGAGTCGCATGAGCCAGGGCCCAGTAGATCTTGTTCTCTCCCAGGCGGGAAATAGATTGGTTTGGACTGAGCAAAATGTCTGCAGATCATATCATATGCAGAGGTTTGAAATGTGTGGGAGTGAGGGGTTGTTTAGGTCCCCTTCATACATTCAGCACGATGTAAGCCACTTACTCGTACAATAATGGGGGACGCTTCCATTGCTAGCATGCATGCTAACAGTGGCAGATGCAAGGTTGCTGTGCGGGACACTTGGCTTCCATTCTGTGTACCCTCGACTCCATCTTTGGACTAGGCCTCACTGCGATAATGCCACCCTCAAGGCCCCACCTTTTCTCAATCTGTCTGAAAGCTTTGCAGCTCCATTTCTCACGGATGAGCCGGAGATAATTGAAACAAATACACCAATGTAACATTTCACTCTTCCTCTGAGATCACTGTCCTGTGTGTGAACCGGCCTGAGACATGACTTGTAGCTCATCCATCTCCACAAACCTGCCTGTGCCCTCTTATCCCCGCTAATGGAAAATTACTGACACTATAACCCAGTGCCTCTGCAAGGTATTCTCTTGATGTAACAGACGTGTGACCCTGCTGTGAAGCCCACCCCCAATGTGCCCCAACTAACATCAGACCTTTGTCACAGTATATTGCACCCTAGAATGAACAAATGTCAGAATGGCTTATGGCCTCTTCTGATGCACCTGGACCCACCCCACCATCGATGTTATCTCACTAACCAAGACCTTAAGCCCAGTATTTCATATAAATCCCAATGAGTGATCCTGTGATTTTATGTATGCGATTTATAGGTATATGATAATGCATTCAAAGGATTTGTAGTGACCATTGTTTAGTGCATGTCTAATAGTAGTATCTCATGTTAGCTTAGTTAGGGCCCACCCTATCTCACTGTGACTTGACCCTCACCCCGCCTGGACACAGACAGATGGACCTTGTGACGCTCACCCTCCTGCCAACCAAGCAGCAAACTCGAGAAGAGCACCACCTAAAGTAACCTACACATTTTTAGTCTTGTGTCCAATCATAATGAGCTTTTGTAACATTTGTATCTGACATCACTGATGATGCTTTTTGCCCATATAATCAATTGTACGTGTATTGTTTTCCAGAGCGCTCTCGGGCAGCAGATTTCTCTGGATTCCAATTTTATATAAACAAAACTTAACTCTCGCAGCCTGTTCTCTTTTTCTCATTCCCCATTGGGGTGTGTCATATTTATTTTGTATTTGCACGTATAAAACGGGAAGTGAGCTTTTACATTTGGTGATGCCCGCAACGTGATTGGGACAGGTGCCCCGAGGCCCCGTACCATGCAGCGATATCCGGGACGCCCCCAGTAAAACCATTGCCACTGTGGTTGACCAGTTCATGCGCACATATGAAAGGTTCCAAGGGTTCCCGTCATCTTTGCAAATGCCAAACTAAAACTGCTCGCCAAGGCGGGTCACGGCTTGGTTGGGGTGCGGACCAGATTGTGGATAGACCGTGAACGGTGGCTCTCAGACCATCCTACTGAACACGTGAGTACTGGTTACGAGACTTGCAGGGGAAAAAAGAAAAAAATTGAAAAATAGGTATAACAAATAAGAGGGATAAAATAGCGGGGAAAATAGAAACTGAGGGTGAGGTTCAGGGTCTGTGTGAATGTAACTGAGGCTTTTTCTTACCTAACCTTTATATGGCCATTAGGTTGTTGTGGAAATAGAGATAAAAAGGAATACAGGATCCTAGCTTCGAAGGGGGGTAGAAGGCAGCGCCGCATAGCATTGTCTCGACCAGTGCAGGGAACAAGTGGAGATAAAGAGAAAAAAGTAGGAGCCTCATATATTTCGTAAACTCGGAGTAGTATTTTAGAATATTCTTTTTCCGTGTGAGCAGAAATGTTTGCAGAGGTAGCCTAAGGGAGCTTAGAGGTGGGGAGTGAATGAGAGAATAAGAAATAGGGATGAAAAGCTAAAGCAATTGAAAGGGGGGAGCAAATTGAAAGATAATATATGTTACATGTTCAATGTGTCAAAGCATCAGTAAGTGCCTATGTATCTGTGTATTCATTTAAATAAGGTCTGATGAGAAATATTGGTGAATAATTTGTGATTCATGTTGAAAAATTATTTGTGATTCCTGCAAAAAGGGTGTAGGTAAAAAAGGTTGCTGATGTTTTTGATGTTAACAGCGAAATAAGTTTGAACAAAGGTGTTAAAGAAAGGAGGTTACTGGTGATTGACTTTGTGTAATTATACCTAGAAAAAAAAAGTAAAATACAAGTAAGAGTAAGAAATAAAGTATCATGGGAGGGACTACACCTTTAGCACATACCTGCCAACACCTCCCTTTGGATAGCGAGAAAATACAGAAATACCACTATCCGTGGGTGTCGGAAATAAAAGGAGAAGGTGTATCACCTATATGGCCTGAAGGAGGGTCATTTGATAAACGCGTATTAGATCTTGTATCAACACATCTGCTAGCAAAATACAGGGGAAAGTAATTGCAGAACAGAAGGGAGGTACTAGATTTATGGCGAATGTTTGAAGAAGTAATACCTAGCGGCGAGGTAAGTAAAGACACATTAACGGAGAAAGCGAAGGCACCGGAGGGGGGAGGGTGTTATAGGGGTGGAATGTACAGTAACAACATGAGAGAAGGATCTCACTGGGGTTTATCCATTAATGACAAGACCCACAGTGGGTTACAGTGAGCCCTTGTATGTGCCGGCACCCACCACACCAACTACCCCAGCAACAGTATCAGCCATGGCCCTGCCACCATATCAAAGGGGAGGGTTATACGGACCAACTAGTGCCCCTCCAGTGAATTTAGCACGACTAACGGGAGACTTAGACAGACAGCTTGCACATGCCCAAATGGAAATAACGTGATTAAGAGCCTTATGCGATAGGGGCTAGATGTTGCCAGGGGGAGGGGAAGTACCACCATTGACAGCAGTTGACCTCACCCCTCCACCAAGTGTCGCGGGGGGATCCACACCATCTCCGCCGCTGCCGCCGCCTATACCAAAAGGGCAGGAACAGGAGTGGTAATCAGGATAGTTC
The DNA here is from genome assembly GCF_040938575.1 of Ambystoma mexicanum. Taxonomy (NCBI): domain Eukaryota; kingdom Metazoa; phylum Chordata; class Amphibia; order Caudata; family Ambystomatidae; genus Ambystoma; species Ambystoma mexicanum. Next base: position 497,870,921 of record NC_090940.1, on the reverse strand, counting down.
CTATTCCATTTAAATGGCAAACCTGTAAAAATAATATGCCCTGCAACCCAGACAGCCAAAGAAGAGAGGGGCAGAGAGAAAGTGAGTCAGAAGAAGAGATAGATGAAGTATGGAGTGACCAGGATGAGTACGAAGAGGGTGCAGCAGCAGCGGGGTCCCCGCTGCCATTCCCATTCGACCAAGAAAATGAAAGAGCCGTGCCAAGGTGGCAAAGGAGGTTAAGACAAAGAGTAGGGAACATGCTGGTAAGTAAAACAAAGAAGGGAGCAGTAAGTAAAAAAGGAGGAAAGACAAAACTACAAATGCCACTGATACACAAAGGAGCAGGGAGGCCACACTACATTCCATGGTCACAGATAGACAAGAACAATTTATTGAAACTACTTCCTCCACTTTCAGGTGGGGCGGGGAAGTGGATTCATGCATTTGAAAAGAACACAGCAGGAGTGCCCTTAGCCATAGGGGATGTAAAATGTTTACTAGGGTCTGCAGTCAGTGATCAAGCAGATGCAGTGTGGGTGAAAGCGGGCTTCCCAGGAGTTACAATGAACTGTGACTGCCATGATGGGTCATCATTTAATAACGTTAGAGCGCAAGTATGTGATGCATTGTGAAGAACATTTCCAGACACTCCAGATTTACACTTAGTGATGCAATGCACTATGGGAGAGGAGGAGGAGCCTATTTCATCCTTCAGGTGCAAGACCTGTGGAGATCTGAAATGGGCACGGCGTGGGACTAATCCACAGCCTTGTTCTATTTTATAATTAAAAAAGGGCTCCTGAAGGAGGTACAGAAGGCCTTGGATAAAATAGCTGGGATAGAAGCCAAAGGGTGTCCAGAAATTCAGAGTATAATCATGCACCACTGTAGGGGGATCAAAGAGAGAGAAAAAGAGATATCACAGTGAAGGTTGGCAGATGAAGCTAAGTTAGTACAAAATAAGTTAGTGAAGGTTGCGGCAATGAATGCCACAACATCTACTGACAAACAGGGGGACAAACAGGGGGAAGGAGAGGAGGGGGTAGGAAATACGCCAGTAAGGATGGCCGCAACTTGGGCTGCAAATTAACAGGAACAATGGGACGAGGAGGAGCAGTACGGAGGGCCCCAATGGCAAGGAAGGCCCACAAGTGCACGAGGTCGGTATCGAAGTCTGAGAGGGGGATTCGGAGGAATGGGCAGCAGAGGATTTGGTGGGCCAGGTGTGAGGGGAGGACCACAAGAGTCATGTTGGAATTGCGGGAGGTGGGGACACTTTTCAAGAGAGTGCAGAATGTGACCAATGGGTTATTATCAAGGGCAGCCCCCCATGGTAAACGGGCATCAGTATGGTCACCCACACCCAGGCAGTCCCTATGGGTTATCTATGGGAAGGATTGGGCAGAACGAACAATGCTGCAATGAACCACAGCAAAGAGAACCGCAAATGCAACAAAAACAACAACCACAGCAGAGAGGAAAGCAGCAACAAATGGAAAAGCAGAACACTATGGGAAATGCGAATAGAAACATATTTGCAACGTCTACAAATGGCACGCTGGCACCTTTTCATGGCGCAGCGGTAGTAGGAGATAACATATTCTCCGTTCCGGGAACGGAGACTTATGCAGATTAGGACAGCCCACAGAAAGCACTTGCGTGTCCAGTCCTTTCTACTACCCTACGTGCAGAAGAGAAACCACTAGTGGGAGCAGAGATAGTCAATAAACAGTTCATCTTTATGGTGGACTCGGGGGCTGAAAAATCATGTCTCATGGAAGGCCGGTCCCCGCTCTAGGGAAAAAATTCCCGATAGGTACAAGTTATTCAATTCAGCAGAAACTTTCTTTGCCTCCCTCCTGGTGCCAGGACTTCAGGCGCGAGCAAACGCCAAATGGCGGCAGAAGAGGCACGGCTCACGATGGTCAGGGCGGAGAACTCCATGCGGAGGGCCCTGAGGCGGGCCGAGTGCCTCGAGGCAATTCGCAGGGAGTTGGAGGAGAACATGTCGTCGTCCCTGTGAACCCTCGGGCCATGGAGGAGGACCGCCTCCGGGACATTGAGCAGGAGTTCGATGATGCCCTGGCGCGGGACATCCAAAAGTGAGCCGTCGGACTAGCCCGCTGCCCTTGTAAATAGTTAGATAGTGTTAGGTTTCCTTTGGTTTTTTCTTTATTTTGGTTGCGCTTGGACAATGCACCACGTTTCTGCATATAGTTTTTCATTAGGTAGTATTTTTGGTAGGTTTCATTTCTTCAGTTGGGATCATGGACCCCGGATTGTTCATCTGTATATAGTTCACTATTGGATTCATCTCTTTTTTTTGGATTTCCCCATGGAGCAATGGTTTTCACTTTTGTTTTTCCCTTGGATTTGCTTTGTTGGACTGTGACTTTGGACACCTTTCCTTTGGATTGTGATTTCTTCTTGTTTTTCATTATTTTACGGACATGCAGCTTTTCTTTTTTTATTCCCATTGTTGTTTGTTTGATTTTAATTCCATTCATGTTGCTTTTAATACATTTTTTTCTTTATACTTCGATGTGTGGTATTATCTCATTGGTTTCATGCATATCATGATATGGGTTTTCACATTCACTTGCAACCTTTGTGTGTGTGTGACGGACATGTGTTCATTTACATACTTGCCATTGGGGTTGTATCATGTAATTGCCTTTTCTATGTGGGTGGATGCAATACTTGGTTGGGTTTTTGGGCTGGGGAGGCTAGCCATAAGGGCCATGATTGAGGATTGTCATGACCTGGGGGGAGGGGGACATGAGTGGGGGCCTGCTGGCAGGTGCCCTGCACTGCTGGGGGGTGGGGGTTCAAGGGGACATGTGTGGGGCCTGCTGGCAGGTGCCCCTCAGTGCTGTGGGGTCGGTGTACAAGGGGACATGAGTGGGGGCCTGCTGGCAGGTGCCCCTCAGTGCTGGGGGGTGGGTGTGCATGGGGACATGAGTGGGGGCCTGCTGGCAGGTGCCCTGCACTGCTGGGGTGTGGGGGTGCAAAGGGACATTAGTGGGACATGAGTGGCGGCCTGCTGGCAGGTGCCCCTCAGTGCTAGGGGGTGGGTGTGGAAGGGGACATGAGTCCTGAAGTTTTCTTCAGTTAAGCCTCGTAATGCTTCTGCTTTGCATGTGATCGTCTCGTCTTGCCACTTGTTTTTTGTGAAAATTATCCCTTTGATAACAAAAAAGGGTTCTTTGATGCAAATCACTCCTTGTGGCTTGCTAGTGCAGGTTCTCTCGTTCTGCAACATCTCTATTGTAACTATCTGTGACTGGCCTGCTGGCAGGTGCCCTGCACTGCTGGGGGTGGTGGTGCAAGGGGACATGAGTGGGGGCCTACTGGCAGGTGCCCTGCACTGCTGGGGGGTGGGGGTCCAAGGGGACATGAGTGGGACATGAGTGGGGGCCTGTTGCAGGTGCCCCTCAGTGCTGGGGGGTGGGGGTGCAAGGGGACATGAGTGGGGGCTTGCTGGCAGGTGCCCTGCACTGCTGGGGGGTGAGGGTGCAAGGGGACATGAGTGGGACATGAGTGGGGGCCTGCTGGCAGGTGCCCCTCAGTGCTGGGGGGTGGGTGTGCAAGGGGACATGATTGGGGGCCTGCTGGCAGGTGCCCTGCACTGCTGGGGGTGGGGGTGCAAGGGGACATGATTGGGACATGAGTGGGGCGTGCTGGAAGGTGCCCTGCACTGCTGGGGGGTGGGGGTGGAGGGGTTCATGCATTGGTGATCAGTAGTGCAAGCTGACATGGGCTTGCCTGGGGGGCATGCCCATGGTGGATGGGCTGCCTGCAGGACATAACCAGGGGTGCAGGGTAGTCCCCTTTGGTGTGGGCTGCCTGCAGGGGCCGTGGAGGGTGTAGAGGGAACACCTGGGAGGACCCACACTGCCAATTCACGTGTAGGGCTCCCCTGCACCCCAGATATACACGTACCCCACTCGCACAGGGCCTGTCACGTGTGAAACTTCACGCGAACCCCAGGAATACACGCACCCCACTCGCACATGGCCTATCGTGTGTGAGACTTCCCGCGAACCCGAGATTTACACGTACCCAGGCCAATCGCGTGTGCAACTTCACGCGAACCCCAGGAATACACGCACCCCACTCGCACAGGGCCTATCACGTGTGAAACTTCCCGCGAACCCCAGATTTACACGCACCCCACTCGCCCAAGGCCAATGGCGTGTGAAACTTCCCGCGCACCCCCGAAATACACACACACGCTATTTTTGACACAGCGGGTGTTCCTGTTTGTCGCGTACCCCTTTGCACGTCATTTGTCCTAGAGGGCCACAGTATGGGACAATCATCAGAGCTGGATATACGTGCTTTTTGTTAGCCCACATTTTGGCGCACATATTTTCATGCGCAGGGACGCTACCGCCTGCCTTCGTGTGGCGGACATGTTTAGGCCTGTGTGCGTCTTCGCCCGTGCGCTGGTTTGCTCTATTCGATTCCATGAATATGTGTTGTAGGCGAGCATGTGGGCGTTCCGCGCACTTGCCTCCTGTACTTCCCCCGTGACGCCCACATTTTCATGCGTTGTTCCCCATTCCGCGTGTCACGCCTCGTGTTACGCCTACTTTTGTTTTGTGCGCCGCGCTATGTGCGCTTTCGCTGTGGCCATAGCGCACACCGTTAGATGACCTGTGCGCCGGCGTGCGCCAAAAAGATTTTCAGCGCACATCCCAGATTTTACTCGTGCATGGACTTCCATGAATCGATGTGCGTGGGTTTTGCTGCGATTTTCGCACTTGCACTGAGATTTTCGAACTTGCACTGCAATTCGCACAGTTTTGCACGCTTGCGCGGGTATTTTCAGCGCACATTAATTCCATGAATCGCCCTCTTGATTTTTTCCAGTATCAAAACAAGTATTTAGCAGAGACAAGTTACTTGAACAAGTAACATTTGAAACACACATTATTTCCCCTTTGCTCCCCTGTATTAATGTGGGATTCAGAATGTTTTGTCTATGCGCTGAGAAAGGGGCGGCGCTGCCCCCCATGTGCTTTAAACAAGGAGAGATGTATCTGAGGCACTGTGATGAGCCAGGGGGTCCATTCGAGGGATGCTTTCCTGTCCGGTAGGACCCAATGTTAACATAACCAATTATAGTATAACTACATGGTGTGGCCCAATGCACGGGCAGCATCGGTCTTTTGCGTAGATATTAATAATCCTAGGTAGAAGGGAAGGCCTGTGTGGTAAATACGGCATTCCATGCACTGGGACCAAATCCACGAGGCCAGAGAAATCTCCAGTCATGCTGGAGCTCCCAAGAGGACAGCTCGCACCCACACCCACCAGACCGTCTATTTGTTGTTCCAAAAGTGTTGCAAGGATGTGTATTTCACCCAAGAGGAATGTGCTCTACAGGGCTGCGCATCAGATACCATCACCTGGTGTGCATGTTATCTCACGCTGGCCAAAGCAAGACCCGGCCCATACCCCGGTGACCACGAGTTATAGCCCATATAACTGACTAAACCCTAAGATCCCCGAACTCCAAGGCACCAGGTGCCCTTTGTCCACCAACACCAAAGTAACAAGTCCTGAAATGTTCAAAAAGGTTGCACAAGGCATATCATTGAAGCAACAATCATGTGATTTGTATTGCGAGGTGCTGGGAGGGATAAATTACAGATCAAAACGAGGGTGGAGACCTTGGTGCCGGATGGCGCAGATGGAGTGAGTGAAGGTTAGAGTGCCCCAGAACCTTATGTGTGTTGGTCTTAAGGCCTGCCAAGTACACAGTATGAGTGATAAAACAAGCTTTATAGTACGAGTATAATTAATTTGTTTTCTGACCTTCGACATGAGAAGAAGTGAGAAGAAGATGAGCCCCGCAGAACCCACATGATGGAAGACAGACAGAGTGGTCTGGGACCAATAAACTGCCATCCCTTATGGATAAATGTGGTACCTGTATAGGGTTCATCCAATCAGCCGTGCAGGTTTTTCCTGTATGTATTTTGTCATTCATGACAATGCTTTGCTTTACAAGATTCTGCTTGTACTACTTTTCAGCAGAACATTCTTAACAGCAGAGTTGTTTGCTGTTACTCTTGTCTGCGTGTGACATTAAACTTGTTATCCTTACAAGATCGACTTTGGCCTTTCTTCCCTAGTGGGTTGTATTCTCTATGGTGTGAGTGTTCAGGGGTGTGCCTTCATATGTTCAGGTCATTTAAATATAGAAAATGGCCAACTTGCATTTCACTACTACATGTTTTTGTCTGAAAATAATGCTCTCAGGGATTTGTCACTCCTCTCTAAACACACATGTTTGCATTCTTCTCAGAATGTGTATGTGCAGCTCTCAAAAAACATGTGTGGGCAATATACAGTAAACATTTTGGTGCTGCTTTCAGCCTATATATGTATGTGCAACTGTCAATCTACAAAAGTATGTATGTATGTATGTATGTATGTACAGCTTTTAATGTGTGGGTGTAGTTTTCAGTCTACATGTATTTTGGCCTGGAAATGTACTTTTCTATAGCAACACATCTCATGTTAAAATATCTCTGCCCTTTCACTTTAAACATAGGGCTGCCTGTGCATTTCAAAGTAAGGGACTACAAAGATTTAACCTTTTGCATGATTTTCAGTTAATGGAACACATTCCCTATACTCATGTCTGTTGCAAAAACATCTAATGTATCATTAGGTCTACTCTGCTGCTTTAATGCATTATACCTCTTAGGCAATTGTGTGTCATGAAAACACCATGTTCCAGATGATTCTATGCTGGCTTATACTATGGGTTCTGTTTTAAATAATGCTTGCACCAAAATTGCATTGTGTTTTAAATAGTGTCTCTCAATACAAAATACATTAGATTTTTAGGAAATAAATTTCACTTCACAGTATATGTAAATGTGAGATGCAGGGCCTTATCTATAACAGTGCACCCTGGCTCTTTGTCACATTAACACATCCCTTTAATTCCTAGCCCCTTTGATTCCCAGGTATTTACCATGTACAGTGTAAAGGACAATTTTGTGTTACATTGGAATTTTATTTGCCTTTTTAAATGTGACTTCTCTTTTGGGGGAAATCAGCATGATCCCTCTCTCTCTCTGAAGCTGCTGCGCTTCACAAGGTCATTGCTCTGCAGGCTGCTTGGAACCCAGGCCTGCTCATCTCTCCAATCTGTCTTCCAATCATTCTCCAGGTCCCAGTTCTCCCCAGCCATATCCTCCTAGTTGTTTTCAAGATTATCCTTCAATATTCATCTCCTATCTTTTCTTAATTGATATTTCTCTTCCCTAAGTGCTTGCTGTTTACAATCATTAACTCCTCCCCTGCCATAATACTAGGTGTGGCGTTCCCAGTAACATGTTCTAGAAGGGAGGAGTGAAACTCACCTCTAACCTATGGAATGGTACTCCAATTGTTTTATATAACTTTGGAATTAAATATGGGAGTTTAATAAAATATAGACCACCATATTCTGCAGACATGCACCAGCCATTTCTCTATGTTGTATATTTTCAGAGATAAGTGTATTCCCATTTATCTCAAAATCTTTCCATAACACGTTATATATGGGGTGAAAAGACATATTTTCAATCTATGATCTGCCCCTTGTCCCACGTTGATTGGACTATGCATCACAGAGATATGTTTTTTAATGATTCAATTTCTGATTAAAATGGCCTTCCATTAGCTTTCTATTCAGAACAGAGAGGGAAGAAATGCTGACTTGGGCCTACAGATCTAACTGTTGCTACATCTCCTGCACATTTCTGTTCTTAAAATGAACACATTTCAATGCAAGGTTTATGTTATCTTTGTATGGAGAGAAGATAACAGTCACAGGACTTTAGCTAATGGAGACCATGAGGAGGTCTGAAATTACACATGTGACAGGTGTCTTTGAAGCTCAAGACTTGACCATATGACAATGTTTTCAGTTGTATAATCTTCAGAATCATCTTAAACTGTGAATTAAATAGAGCTGTGTAGCTTTATATTGTGTGAGTGAATTCCAGCACTGGGGTTAGACTTTAGAAAGGTCAATTTTTGAACAGTTTCAAGTTACACCAAGGTACACTTGCAATATGATAGGTCATGTTCGTTTTGAGTTTAAAATAATACACAGTGTAATTCGGAGTGTAGTAAATGCAATTCAGAATAAAATGGGACTTTAAATGATTTTTTTATGTATGACATTTCATATTATTTTACTTAAAATGAAACATGTGCAAAATATGATTATTTAAAGCAAATTACAGGTTTGTTATACACAAGTGGATTTTCCTTGAGGTTTTAAAGCTCTGAATATCTGTCCTTAGGCCTGATAAATCCTGCGGAATGTGGGAAACACACTAAAGGTCTGTGCCATGTCTTTTAGATGGGTGCAGTTTCAACTTCCATGCATTTTTGTGTGTGTCCTTAACATTACCCATCCAGTCTCTGGAATCAAATTATTTTTTGTTTTTATTTGAAAAAAACTACAGTTTCAACTTAACGTAAAAACTTTTGTTTCAACTTCCTCTAATACATTGGATGTTACTTCATCAATCCAAAATAAACACGTAACTCAAAAACAAAATTTCACATAAGTAAATTAATCATATTTAAAGGCCTCAGAAATGGTTGCAGTCTGAAATGCATGTTTTCACTGTTGAAAAATGTTCTGAAGTGTGCACTGATTCACATTTTACTGAGGCATCCTTTTCATCATGGCAGCGAGCAAGAGAGATAGAAAATCTCAAACAAATGACATAATATAGTAATGGGGCCACTCTCATGCGTTCAGAAAAACTTTTCTGAGTTCACTTTACTTCAGGCCATTATCCTTTGCTGTAATTTCTCCCACAATGCTTAGCCTGCAACTAACCCATACACAAACCCTCTCGTAAGGTTTGGATAAGCTCCTGGCATCGACTTGGGGACCTTTAATGCTGTTGTAGCATCATTCTCCTGGTGCTAAATGTCACTCTTTTGCAGCAATGGTGGCTATTTTGTGAATCTTGTGAAGGCATTATAATGGCATATACTGCAATGCTGTGATGATATTATCACTGAAGATAGTTCTGCTACATCAGGTCTGAGTCTGTTCATGAAATCTACATAATGTTAGGGATATATCTGGAGTCTGGAACTGCAAGACCTTCAGTCTGAGCAGAATCCTAAGCTCTGTGAGCTTGTACGATATGTATATCCTGGGTAATAGCTCTGATAAGGCATACAACTGTAAAATATGTGCAACACTTCACTTATCACTTTTTCCCATCTGTCCCTCCGAGGTAGATTCTAGGTATACTATATTATCAGTGTTCTAGTTAGTGTAGATGGTTTGTTAAAATGAAAGCACATAGGAAGCAGGCGGAAGTGAGATGATTTTTCATTTTGAGAAATTATTGGATTCCATGCCAAATTGTATACCCCGTTTTTTGAATTGCCTTTAAGCAAATGGCTTTGTGCTGAAAAATGCCACTTCATCCTATTTTTATCAAAATGTTCTTGCGGTAAATAATGTCCAAACAGACTCACTCAGTTTACCCACTTAGTACAAGTAGAGTATGTTATTGACGACATACCCATTAGAATGTTCATCAGCCACCACTTTATAGCAACATTTGTGGCTGGGGACAGGAGGGGCTGCAGACAGACCCACCTGTGAGCCTCTTAGTTGGTGGGTGGGTCTTGTATCCAAAGGGTACTTAAGACAGCTTAATATTACCTATTATTGGCCATCTTAATAAGAAGTAAAACAAAATTACATGCATATTTACAATCTATGTGTATTCTCATAGAAAGCCCCACACGTTTCAAATATGTTATCTTGAGAAATAGCATAATGCACATTCACTTGAATGATATTGCAAATTGAGAATCCTGATCAATGTGTGCAGCACCCATAACATGAAGGCATGTTTGATCATTGACTTGGTTTACTTTGGCAGCAACCTGGTGGCAGTCAACCCTCCTCTACTTGATGGGGGTTCAAACCTATACTGTCTGGTGTTGATCATCCCTATATTGTCTAATGGGATCCCCAAATAGGGGTACAGATACTAACTATTATTATTCAGGGCCCAGATCCTTCAGGTGTCCAGAAACTACCGTCCTTAACATCAGGAAAGAGAAGCTCAAGTCCATTTACAGTGACATTTTGGCTATACTGATAGTCCTTGGTGATGTTAGATGTCACCGATGATGTAATCCTACTTCTCTGCTTTCACCACTTCATGGAAATATGGAAATCTCTTGAACATTTCTGAACTGGATATATTTTTACATTGAAGACAGAGTAGCACATGTGTCTATGGTCTAGTTCATTTCCAATCATTGCCCCAGAGAAACTGAGTACCACAGTAGTTGTCACTGTTCCTATGACTTTTTAATGTGTACATGACACTGCTAGCCTCGCTTGTTAATTCTTATCAATATGATTCCATCCAAAATGTGGCAACACTTAAATTCTGAATTACCTGCAAACATTGAGTATTTCCCAATGAAAACATTATGTGCTACCTGTATAAGATCCGAAATTGTATGTCCACGAAAACTAATTTCTTAACAGGAATAATTCAGAGATATTTGTATTTGATCCGCTGACTTTATGTCCCCTCCCTTCTCCTGGGAATATTCCATAGTCAAAACCAGTCATGTTTGCAAAGAGCCTACGCATCATTTGACACAGAACTATATTTGCTACCATGGGTGAGCTAAGTCACAGGAAATGACCAGCCTCTCCTTCACAGGCTTAGGAAATTCATCCCTCTTCTACAAGGACTTTATTAGGGTCCTGGTACTCAGCCAGGTGGGCCATCGCAACATTCTTTACTGATGCAGAATCTGAACGTACATACGGCGCAGCCTTTAAGAAGAAGAAACACCACTCTCTTACGCCCCTCCACTGGCTTCAAGTTGAGCAAAGCATGACATTTAAAGTACTTTCCATTATCTCACCAGCCATTTGGGCGTTAATTCAAAATATGTGTCTGCATCGATGAAAATATAAACTCCCACCAACTAACACTGATCGACTGTAGAAGACCTTTCAGGACCTGTCTAGGACAAACAATAGCACTTAGAATAACTTATTTGCTGTATTGTTATATGTTATGAATTTCATTATGAGATTTTTCAGTATTTATTTTACCGAAATTATTCTAATTTGAATTTTCAACAAACAGTTGCAGGGTGGCAGGCCGAATGATCTAAAACACAACCCAAAGGTAGGGGGGCACTCTCACAGAGACCATGAGCATCTTGGAAAGCCATTCAGATTTCTGGAATGAGGTCAAGGCCACCTTGTTTCTTCTCCCAACGGCTCTTAAGTGAGTTAGATGAGCATGCTCGGACTGGCCTATAGGGCAATAGGCCCAAGGCCGCACCAAAAATGCAAAATGCTGGCCAGTATTTTTGGTCAAAGTGGGCTACCCTTTTGGCCAATGTGGGCCAGTTTGATGAGTTACTTCACTATGTGGCTAGTAAATTTGACCAGTGTTGGTAAATAAATATTCTTTTAAATGCACAATTTGCATCACGTTATCAAAAAACTCCCCCCTTCGGTAATGTTCAAACAGTGTCACAAAAGGAATGAATAGCCATTTGCAGCTGTGGGACACTTTTTCATCCAGGCCCGAGACAATTTTATTGCCCATTCCGACCCTGTGGATGAGACTAAGCCATTCTCTGCCTGTATTCAAAAGTCATCATTAAACTGTCTCAACCTTCCGACCTCGTGCTACTCTCACATACTTAAGGTGAGTGACTTTTTCACAGACCAAGTTATACTATTATTGGCACCTGGAATGTGGTCTCCCTTCTTCCTTCAGCATCTTGCTCTTCCCTCCTTTATCCTCTCTCACTTATTACCTCCCTCCTACTCCTATCTGCATTCAGAAAAAGACTGTGGGACTCATTACGAGGTGGGTGGAATGGGTTTACCGGCACTGGTAATGGTGCCGGTGCCGGTAAACCCATTCCGTCCTATTACGAGGTTCCCTTGTGGGACCCGCTCAGAACATCTGGTTAGACCAGACGTCCTTTGCGGTTCCCGCAAGGGGACCAGGGAGCTAATAACGGGCCCGTTATTAGCTCCATCCCCATTCCCATTGAGCCTTATGGGATCTCAAATGGGAATGGGGATGGGTTTTTTGAATGAGGAATTACCGGGTCCTCCAAGGTTGGAATGACCCGGTAATTCCTCATTCAAGGAACCGGACCCGAGTTTGGAGGAAACCATGGCGCTAATGAGGTGTGTGTGTGTGTTGTGCCTTACACAACAGTTATATATGAATCAACCAAACAGAAATAAATAAACATATGAATGGGGAGAAGACCTATATTTATTGTGAAAGGGGCGGGGGAAGTGTTAGGAGGGTCACACTTGCCTCATCGACTGTAATTTCTAAATCACCTGTCTGGGTGTCCTTTGGGTATCAGATAATAAGGTCCCCATACATAATGTCACCAGGAAAGGCCATTGGGACATTATATATGGTGACATTATGTATGGGGACGGAGTTGCGGGGGGAGGGGTTGGATGCCCCTCATGTTCAATGTATTACTGTCTCTGCAAAAAACTGCAAGCTTTTTGTCAGGAGACATTTTTGCGGGGACATTATTACATGGAACCGTCCTTTGTACACTTCCGATGTGGGTTATTGATATACTGACTAATGGAGGTCAGATATATGAAGGGGAATTTTGATACTGCTACTTGGGGTCATAAATATGCTCCTTCATTTGGTGGGTGACTGATTGGGTCGGCCTCCTGCATATTCTTCTTTGTGGGGGACATACAGACAACATCTGATTACGAGTAATTTCTAAACTGCCTGATTGAGGGAGGAGGGATAAGTGAATTGCTTGCTCATAATCTTGCAGTCTTATGTGTTCATGCATGAAAAGGCAGAAACACTTTTCACTATAAAAAAGATCAAACTATTGCATTTGTCAATGTTTTTTTCTCCTAGATTTTCAACAGCCAATAATTGCATCAGTAGTAAAGTGGTAAAGTGGTAAAGTTAAGAAGACTTAATGGAGGTCATGTTTATTATGGACTAAAATAGAATGCACGCGTCAAAATCAATGGATAAAAACCTATGTACATGCTTGCTTACTCTACTCCATATTTTGCTAGCTTTAGATGGTGAAGGGGCACGGAACTGAATTACCATTTCCATCATGTCCATACAAATCCACATACATATGCGCCAGCCCTGAGGAGAAAAGGGCTTAGGACTGTGCTGTTTAGCTGTGGCGAGTGATTCTACCTGGAACTCTGCTGTGAAGGAGGTGCATGTGCCTGTACCTTTAACCACCAACTACCAACTAGGTCACCTGGTACAAAAGACCGCCACTGTCACCCTTTTGGCGCTAAGCCCTGAGGGGCAAAGGGTTTAGGACTGTGCTGTTTAGCTGTGGCGAGTGATTCTACCTGGAACTCTGCTGTGAAGGAGGTGCGTGTGCCTGTACCTTTAACCACCAACTACCAACTAGGTCACCTGGTACAAAAGGCCGCCTCTGTCACCCTTGCGGCACTAAGCCCTGAGGAGCAAAGGGCTTAGGACTGTGCTGTTTAGCTGTTTGGCGAGTTGCGAGGTGCAGACTCCATGTCTGACAGTCCTCAACTAAGTACGTTGCCTGTGATGTCTTCACCGAAAACTCGTGCTCAGAAAAAACATGAGGACTCTGTTTCGACTCGCAGAACAGTGCCCCAACGGAGTTGGCAGACCAAAGTAAGTAACTACTACTCTTGCGCATCAACGAGTGAAGACACTGACACGCCTTCTCACACAATAATGTCTGACACTGTCACCATTGCCGTACCAGCAACACACCTCAGCCTTGACAACGACGTATTCTGTGAAAAGCTAATTTCCAACACACTGGTGCGGCAAGGCTCACTGCAAACCTCACACTCAGGTAACTCACCAGAGCAATCAGAGCATTGTATCTCTGAACTTGATACATCAAGAGCATTGAGAGCATACGAGGTACATGACTCACTAGAAGCATCAGACATTGACACTACTAAGATCCTTACAGAAAGCAACACAACGTTACCTCTGGTGTGCTGTGACCCTGTGGTTGGCGGAAGCGAGCGTTCGTGGTCTGTGGCGTGGCTAGATTCGGAGTTGGCGACACGAACTCTGGAGGTTTCGTCCGTGTGTCCCACCCGACGAGGGGAGCTGACGTGCGGAACATGCGAGGCGAAATTATCCGAGTGTCGAACAACTGACACCGGCTCTAGTGCCTCGCCTCCTGCGAGCACTAGTTCGCCGGTAGATGACCTGCCCATAATCCTCTCTCACAACCTAGAGTCAGACGCCAGAGGCTCTTGAAGTTGTGACACACCAAACTTAAACTTAAACTTAAACTCAGCTGAAGAGACATTTGGCGGTCGGGTTGCAGACATGCCTAGCGACCCTCACACATGCTTGCAGGTTGGCTCTGTGACGTCGGATCTAATTAACAATCAAAATGCGCATCGAGACTCTTTGGACCTTGTAAACAACATGCTTAATGATTTAATTAGACTGAATAAAGCACAGAAAACTAACAAATCTGACATACTATTAGAAACCAACATCGAAGGGGCGAAAATCTCTTTGAAGCGCAACAACACGAGAATAGCCGACCCCTGTGAAGAGTTAGCGCTGAAAATACCATGCAAATGCGTAAAAATGTCTGAAACAGGTGAACAGACTGCACTCCCTCCTGACTTAACTGGCTTACTACCTTTGTCCCAGAAAAGGTTAAGCACTAAAACAAAGTGCCTATCAACCTTTAGTGCCGCAAACACAACAACGCCACAGTTGTCGAGCAGTGACACTGACTCGGACTGTGAAGAGACTACCGACTCCACCATCATTGAACATCCATTCCCAAAAATTAGAAGGAACAGAGCCAGTACTGATAGAGTGTCCAATCGCCTCAAAGCATCGGCTCACAGCTCTGCAGCAAATATCGCAATGTCTTCTACGGGCTTGCAAGAACTGTTGCTATCTACACTAACTATCTCCCTTACCCAATTCATAAAGCTGTATGAATACCTAAATGAGGCTACCCGAGACTTGACTACTGTTGTGGCTTTACTCAACTCTAAAGTAGTGAACTTAGAACAAATATGTGGCCACATGAACAAGAAGCAGCTTGAGGGCACATAAAAATTAGACGAACTATATAAGTTTATAAACAAACAAAGGACCAACGACGAGGTCAACAAAAAATTATTTGCCGAAGTTGCAAAGGAAGCCCTCGCGTTATTTAAATGGGACGGAAAAAGACCACCCTCAAGAGCAAACTAGAACGCACCTAACGCTTGTACACGATCGGCGACAGATGATGAAATTCAGGGAACGGGCTACAGTGGTGACATCTCAAACCTATCTGGTTGCCTGATAACAACAAAGTCTAACTCACCACAGTCGACCCCTAAACCTCCTATTGAGAGGTCACACGTTCAGACAACAACCACGGAACCCTCAAACTTCTCAGCCAGCAATAATAAGACAAACAGCTTGTCAACTAGGAGCCCAAGTATACCACTGAGTACAGAAGCTTCAAGCCTTCATGCAATTCCAATCATCGAAATTGCCGACGTATCATTTCATACTGCATTTGAACAAGCAAAAAGTTCTGCAAACTTAGCATTAAGGGATCCTCAAGCTGACTCGACATCCGCAACACAATCCCAGACTGAGGGCTCAAATCTGGTTGGGCTCAATTCCATCTCAAACACAGCTCCAACTCTATTCTCTATCTTTAACAAGGAGGCGGAGACACCCTTACGTATGGGTGTTGGTAAACAGCTGACCGCACCTCAACGTGAAAAAATCTAAAAATCTACCTGCAAAGAAAGGCAACCGACAGAAGGGAGCCTGTAAATTCCTTCGTAACATCAAGGTGGTACATGTGCTAGCCATGGAAAACAAAAAACAGCAATCTAAACCTAGTCAAAATCAAGCCTCCGTAATTCCGCCTGCCACTGAGTGTAGAGTTAACTCAGCCGACAATGAGAGTACGGAGCAGGAAATTTCAACCAAACTGCTAAACATATCAACTTACGATGACACTGAATACGAGGACATTGAGTCAACTACATCATCCTGCGAAAAACCACAAATTGCTATTGAGACGCAAACGGACACTCAATCCGAAAGAGCATCTACGGGGGGAAGACTCGTTCTTATTGGGAACGATGTGCAAACACCAGAAATTGTCGCACCAATTAAGGCGGCTTTAGAGTATTCCCTTGCACAGCCCAGCCATGGAAACGCTAAGGAGGGAGTTCTGCCGACCGCGACGGCGCAGCCGACGAGTCCTATTTTCTTGACAGTGCAGGCGAAACGACAAGAGTTAAACAGAATTCATCAAATGCAAAAGTGCATGGACCTTGATCAAGGAGACGGAGACCTGAGAGAGAGACAAGCTCAAGGATGTGAGGAAAGGGCTGCACCTCAGCACTCAAAGCAGCCAGTGAGACAAAACAAGGACTATCTAACAAGAATTTACAAAGGAAAGTACACACCGAAAAGGAGTATTCCAACCAGGGGCTCATTTAATCAGCACTTGGTCAGATTACTGCTCGAGCGATTACAGCCCTCTGATAACCTGATCCTAAATCGCAGGAACATCATAACATTACTACGCCATGTACAGGGACTACGCGCGATCAGCTCCGACGACTTGTACATTGTTGAATTTCAAGAAGAATGCCGAAACCACAAAGTGGTGCTTCACATAACCTCTCCCCTAATAGCCTCTTCTATCTTGGATGCAAACGTGACACTCTTCTCCTCAGGTTTTGATGTCTACAAGATGCAAGAACGCCTGCCGGTAGCATCAACAAACGATCAAGACGCGAAATTACATTCTTCAGAATGTGCTTTGATCACTTACAACTCACCAGCCGGATCGCCTGCAGTAGCTTCGAATCGTCACCCATTGGATGCCCCATGTTATCTTGTAAGGTCTCAAGCGACGACGCCTTAAAAACAAACGCAATAAACAAAAATCCTTTGTTCAATGGAAAGAAACACGTCTCGTTTGCTAAAGGTCAATGCTCAGAAGAAAGCGGCGCAGATCAGCATAACTATACAAGGTCACACGAAATCTGATGACTTAACGGCCAACCCTCACACAAGTAGCCTCCCCCACGAAGTAGCACAAAACTGGCAATGGCTGGCAGCAGCACTGAATAGTAATCAACCACAAAAATGTCAGAGGAGCTTGCCCCACAGCAATGTTCATTAGGCTCCTGGAACACGCGAGGCTTTAGTCACCTGTTTAGTAGTGAGTGGTTGGGTGAGCTGTCTATTGCCTGTTTACAGGAGACTTGGCTAAGTAACACTCCGACTGTAATGGGCTTTCAGATCGCTGTAAACCCTGGCATATGACCTGAAAAGGGGCGCCCAATGGCCGGACCTATAACGTTGGTAAGGAGTGCATCTGGCTTCAACATTTGTAACTCTGTAAACCACTCTCCTTTTATCCAAGAATCAACAATTACCAGAACTGATCGTGTGTCTTTAGTAATTGATCAAATGACTATCATTAATGTATACTGGAATCATGGAAGAGGGGGGAAGGACGAGTTTATTGATGCAATCTCTACCATTATAGACCGCCTACTTGTGGACCAAAAGGGCTCCAATATAATACTCTGCGGGGACCTGAACATTGACCACTTCCACGCAAGGACATCTTTGGTAAAAAATGTATCGTCAAAATGGACGAAAGAATTGTGTGCAAGAAACATGCAAATGCTGAGTGGCCTCACTCAAGGTGACATACCGCCTGCCCTGACATGGAACAAGGGGAGCCACGGCTCTATAATCGACTATATATTTGTCTCAGCAGACTTTCACAAACGAGTGATAACATTGAAAGTGACTCCAAAAGAAAGGAGCGACCATGACATGCTAATCATGGAATTCACAAATTCTACGCAAAACGTTGGCTCCAAATGGCCGCAAAAGATTAAAGTAGAATCAAATAGAGTGAGGCTAAGGTTAGCTGAGGAAGAGGTCGCTCAGATATCCAACCAATACTGCATGGGAGGAACCATGCTTGATTATGCAGGCCTACTGGTCAACTTCAAAACAAATAACGGTGGCCTAAAACACTTGAACATAAAACGCCTCCATTGTTTTGATCTAGACATACTGAAACAGAAACGACTGATGAGGCGCACTATTCGACAAGCTCAGACAGCCGACAAGGCCTCCTGCGCTGTAGCGAAGAAAGCCGCCAAACAGCGTTATAAAAAATGGATCAAAACACATAAATGCACAATGATGCAAAAGAGACTGAGAGCGTATGTTAGAAAGTCTCCAAAATAAGAACACTAGAGACTTCTGGAACATCATTAATGACACACAAGCTCCCCAGGCCACTCTTCAAGCATCTATGATTCCAGAACCAGTGTGCATTGCCCACTTGAACGACCTATATAAAAAGAACTCAAAAACAACTGACTTACCTGTTCCAATTAAAACTAAATGGGCCTTAACATTTCACAAAGACGACATTGTAAGCATAATTAACAAAGCAAACAACTCACGTGCACCTGGGCCAGATGGCCTGACAAACTTTACGCTCAAGCAACATCCGGAGTTATGGGCCGACCTTTGTGTGACCCTTTTTCAGAGAGTAAACGACCAAGGTCAAATGCCAAACTCATGGAAATCACCCGTGATTGTGCCTGTGTATAAAAAGGGAGATAGAACTTGCCCAAAAAACTACCGACCGATCACCTTACTTGACGTCTTGGGAAAGATCTACACAACTATGCTACAAGTCAAGTTAGTCAAGTGGGCTACACGATCAAATCATGTCGACATCAGACAGACCGGCTTTGTAAAACACGTTGGATGTTCGCTGAATCTATTGCTGCTGAATTTACTGAAAATGGAGGCAATCAGATCACAAACAGTTGTATACCTTGCCTTCATTGACTTCTCTTACGCTTTCGACTCGATAGATTGCGAACTGTTATGGAAAAAACTGAGTACATGGTGCTGTCCCGATGACCTTTTGGCTGCAATAAAAGATCTATACACTGGCACCTCTGTCAGAGTAAGATTAGATCAAATCGGCACTTTGTCACCACCGATCGAAACATTTAAGGGAGTCAAACAGGGTTGTCCTCTGGCAGCCGCTATATTTAGTTTGTTTATATCTGACATCAGCAATTCTATCGAGGCCGTAAGATCTTTCCCGACAAAGATGCATGGATCCAATCTGAGTTGGCTCTTGTATTTGATTTTATTTTATTTTATTTATAAAGCGCAACAAACCAGGCCCAGGGGCAACCGGGCGCATACTCTTAAACATGTTACAAAAAGCAGTAGTTACAGAAGTTACAAAAATATACAGCATATATACATGTACTGAAGGGTATCATTAAGAGCGTATAATACAGGGACAGAGCAGAGAGAAAATGTATATTCAGTTCTGTACCCCACATGGAGTCTGGACTGTGTCAAGGTCTCATGAGCCTTGGGAGAGCAGCCATGTTTTAGCATCGTTCTTGAAGGAGTGGAATGATGGTTCAATTCTGATAGGTGTGGGCAAGGTGTTCCAGAGTTTGGAGGCCAGGACGGGGAAGCTCACCCCACCAGCTTTTTGGAGTTTGCATCTAGGCACGATGAGGCTGTGAGTTTGGGCTGCTCTGGTAGGTCGAGTGGAGGTGTGGCGTGAGAAGCGAGTGGACAGGTAAGGTGGGGCATTGTTGTTCAGACATTTGTGAGTCAAAGCTAGGCTTTTCAGGGCAATTCTCTGTTTTACTGGGAGCCAGCGTAAGTCCAATCTGACGGAGGAGATATGAGAGCGTCTCGGGATGTTTAAGTCTGCCCTTAAGGCATTATTTTGTACAGTTTGCAATTTATTAAGGTTAGACTGACTGGTCCCTAGGTAGAGAGCACTACAGTAGTCGATTTTGGCCATAACAAGAGTTCTGGCGAGTGTGATACTGTTGGTGGAGTTTAGGAAGGGTCTACAGGCAGTGATAAGTTTGCAGGTATAGGCCGAAGCTGTCCTAACTGCATATATTTGTCTGTTCAGAGAAAGCGAGGAGTCAAGATAGACCCCTACCATCTTAGTATAATTGGAGACTTTAATGTCATTGCCGTCAATAATGAAGGACTTGTAGGTTTGGTCTGGTTTGTTGAGCCGATGATTTGATCCTAAAAGTAAGAGCTCAGTCTTATCATCGTTAAGGCAAAGTTTGTGCTGTGCCATCCAGGCCTGGATGACCGAGTAAACATCGTTAAGGGCTTTGGTGTCAGCTTTGTAGTCTCCTGTGATAGGGATGAGTATCTGGGTGTCGTCCGCTTAGTTAGTGTAGGAGACACCCAGATAGTCAAGCACATCCAAGAGGGGCTTGCTGAATACGTTATACAACGTACGGGATACACACGAGCCTTGAGGAACGCCACAGTGAATGGGGGAGGGATCCGCTGATGCCAGCGGTGAGAAGACCCTCATGGATCTATTGCTCAGGAATGAGTGGATCCAGGCATTGGCAGAGTCGGAGAAGTGGGCTGCGGATTTGAGATGCTGGCAGAGTATTTGGTGGTTGACCAGATCAAAAGCCGCGGAGAGATCGAGGAGAAGGAGAAGAGCTAGCTTCCCATTGTCCTTCAGTGACTCCATCTGAGTTTTCAAGTCGATCAGAGCTGACTCCGTGCCATGTTTAGGGCGGAACCCTGATTGTCTTAAGCCCGCGGAGATTGTTTAGTTTGAGGTAATCCTGAATCTGCAGGTAGGCTGCGCGGTTCAGGATCTTGAGCAGGAATGGGACTGTAGTGATAGGTCTGAAGTTAGTTGGGATATTAGGTTTAAGGGAGGGTTTTTTGAGGAGTGGGATAAACCATGCATCCTTTAGGTTGACGGGGACAATACCCGTCTTGAAAGAAGCATTTATGAATGCTGTAATGAACGGGGCTAGCTCATGAGATGCTTCCTTGATAATAGGAGCTGGGCAGGGGTCGCCTTGGCAATTGGAAGGTTTTAAATTGTTTATGATGTTTTCTACTTCGAGAGTAGTGAGTGGGGAGAAGGAGAAAGGTTTATGCGGATAGGTTAAATGTGTATTAAGTGTAGGTGTGGTCGGTGGTTGGTCAAGCTGTAGGGATTTCTGTTGTAGACAACCTCATACTACTGGACTTAAGACCAATTGGCCTGTAAAGAAAAATCAACACAGTACAGCAATATGTGGTTGACAACCACTTACTCATTAACACAAAGAAATGTGAAATCCTTGTGCTGAAAAATCCTAATAGTGGTCAGAGAAGAACGACAAAGAGCCAATCTTGGTTTATGGGACAAGAAAAACTTCTGATATCACCTAGCGTAAAATACCTTGGAATTATCATTAGCTCTAGTCTTAACGACGATCCATGGACAACAGCGACAAAACGCAAATGTAAACAACTGGCAAATCAAGCCCTAGTGCTAAAGAAAAGATTCAGAAGGTTTTCCCTTAAAGCAGTCCTTCGATTTTACCAACAATAAGTAATACCAGCCCTAACATATGGGGCAGAAAATGCTCTGGGCTGTTCATGGGAAGTTCTGGGTATAGCGAAAGGCACTTCGACGGCTTCAATCAGGTATGAACTATGACTAATCTCTATTCACGCACGAGTATGTTGGAGTCTGTTATCCTTATACAGGAAAACAAAAGCTTGCGAACAAATTCCGCAATTTTCCATTTTTCACAATGCCGGCTCGTCAGCCCAGGTGTTTTGGCAATGTGGTTGAAACGCTGTGAAAGCTGAATGTCAGAGTACGACATCAAACCAGAGCTGCTACAGGGAAATCCGGACGCAGCAAAACTAAAATTGTGGTGCTTAGACTGGGAGTCAACATGGTCCGAAAGAGGGGCCTCGAAGCTACTGAGTGAAGTGCCACTGGAGGTTCGGGCATTCAGCAGTTTGCAAAAATACATTGAATTATTTCCAGATCCAAACGCAAGGAGGTTGTTGATCTGCTTTCGACTTAACATGTTTAAAACCAAAGAACGCTTGAGAGCATGGTCAGCTAACGCGAACTTGAACCCTATGTGTCGATGCTGTGCTCAGGAACATGAAACTCTAAAACAGATGGTGCTATTCTGCCCAAACTTACGTACAGAGAGAACCCGACTTCTGGGTACCTGAGGCGAGTGCCATCTATCCCTCAACGCAGATGAGTGGTGGCAACACATGTTCAACGGAACAGACCTGAAATTGATACTGCCGCTGACAAACTTTTTGGCGATAATTGAAAAGCGTTTACAGGTCTAATGTGGTGGACAATAAGAGATGTAAAGAGATGTAATGAGGACTAATGAATGATCTTATTTTAAAGGTTTGTATGTAAACCAATAAAATTAAAAAAAAACATAATATGCAGGTAAAAATGCATTGGGTTCCTATGGAATCCACCTTCTTTTTACACCTGCTAAAGGCAGGCAGATTTCATAGGAATCCATTGTAAATGTTGCCTGGCATTTCTAAATAGCAGGTGGCATCTGCACAATTTGCACTGCAAAATGGACAACGGGGTGTAAAGGCAATTTTGCCTGCTTTGTCACCTTTTTAGCACTTCGTAATGCAAATTACTAAAACTGTGTGCATGGACCTCCTTGCACTTAAGTGCAAATGCAAAGGATCCCATCATTCCGTTTCCGATTTTAAAAAAAATGACTTCTAGTATCTTTTGAAGGCATCTTTCCATAAGGGCAATCCAACAGAATATACATCAGTGGACTTCGGAACGGTACTCAGGGGCCCCAACTACAGAAGGTTTTCTGGACAACCACTGACTATGTAAATATCTTTCTTGCATGTAAATGTCCTGTATTCAAATATTTTTTTTAGTGGCAACCCAGAAGACATGGACGGGGTAATTCATAGAATTCAGCACACAAGTGGCGCAGGCGGCTGGCGCACAGTGTGCGCGTGTGACTTTCTGCGCCAGCCGCGTGCGCTAAAATCCATTCCTGCGCACAGCGTATTCATGGATTTTAGCTTCCAAAACCAGCCGTGGTGCAGTGGCGCAGCGACCCTGCAGCAGCGCCAGTTATGCCCTCTACCCCTCCCCGTGCACGATGCACAGCGCACAAATCCCATACATGGCGCACAGGCTCCCAACCATCAAAACGCCTGTTAAACTCCCTGCGCACCCCTCCGAATACACGTACCCTGCTGCACGGGGAGTCTCACACGCGATTGGAGTGGGGTACGTGTATAACTGGGGTTCGCGGGACGTTTCACATGTGATTGGAGCTGGGTATGTGTATTTCGGGCGTGCGCAAGAAATTTGACACGCGATTGGAGCAGGGTACGTGTATTTCGGGGGTGCACAGGAAGTTTCACACGCGATAGGCCCTGGGCGAGTGGGGTACGTGTATTTTGGGGGTACGCGGGAAGTTTCACACGTGACTGGAGCAGGGTACGTGTATTTCGGGGGTGCGTGGGAAGTTTCACACGCGATAGGCCCTGTGCAGTGGGGTACGTGTATTCCGGGGGTGCGTGGGAAGTTTCACATGCAATTTCGCTGTCAGAGCGGGGTACGTGTATCCAGTGGGGTGCGCGTGGAGTCCCACATGTGAATTAGCACTGTAGGTCCTCCCAGGTGTCCCCTCTACCCCCTCCACGGCCCCTGCAGGCAGCCCACACCACAGGGGACTACCCTGCACCCCTGGTCATGTCCCGCAGGCAGTCCATCCACCATGAGCATACCCCCCAGACATGCCACATGTCAACTTGCACTAGTGATCACCAACTCATGTCCCCCAGCATCTCCTGCCCCCCAGCAGTCAGGGGCACCTGCCAGCAGGCCCCCAAACATGTCCCCCAGCACCCCCACCCCCCAGCAGTCAGGGGCACCTGCCAGCAGGCCCCCACACATGTCCCCCAGCACCCCCACCCCCAGCATTCAGGGGCACCTACCAGCAGGCCCCCACACATGTCCCCCAGCACCCCCACCCCCCAGCAGTCAGGGGCACCTGCCAGCAGGCCCCCACACATGTCCCCCAGCACCCCACCCCCCAGCATTCAGGGGCACATGCCAGCAGGCCCCCACTCATGTCCCCCAGCCCCCATGTCATGACGATCCTCAATCATGGCCCTTATGGCCAGCCACATCACACCCCACACCACCCCAGCCCAAAGACCCAAACAAGTATTGCATCCACCCACATAGAAATGTCCATTACATGATACAACCCGAATGGCAAGTATGTAAATGAACACATGTCCGTCACACACACACAATGGGTGCAAGTGAATGTGAAAACCCACATCATGACAGGCATGAAATCAATGAGAGAATACCACACATCGAAGTATGAAACAAAAATGTATTGAACACAAAATGAATGTAATGAAAAGAAAACACACAATAATGTGAAGAAGAAATAAAACACAGCATGTCTGGAAAATAATCAAAAATATGAAATCAGAATACCAAGAAATCCAAATGAAAATGTGTCCAAAGTCTCAGTCCAACAAAGCAAATCCAAGGGAAAAAAATAAGTGAAATCCATTGCTCCATGGTGAAATGAAAAAAAAAAGACAAATCCACTGTTCAACTATAAACAAATCACCAATCCAGGGTCCATAAACCCAACAAATGAAATGAAACCTACAAAAATAACCAGAAAGGAAACCTAACACTATCTAACTATAAACAATGGCGGGGGGCAAGTCCTGCAGCTCACTCTGTGCTGTCCCGGGCCAGGGCATCATCGAACTCCATGTCGATGTCCCAAAGGCGGGCTTCTGCCCTAGCCCCGAGGTCTCGCAGGGAGGCACTCATGGCCTGTTCCAACTCCCTGCGAGTTGCCTCGAGGCACTCTGCCCGCCTCAACGCCCGACGCATAGAGAACTCCGCCCTGACCATGGCGAGCCGCGCCTCTTCGGCCCACCGCCACTTCGCATCTATACGCTGGCGCAACTGCTGCCACACGGAAGACACTCCCATTCCTGGGTCCTCCTGCCCTCTCGCCAATGCCTGCCCCTCCGATGTTGATGGCCCTGAGCCATCATTGCTCCCACCTTCAGCCTGCTCCAGCTGCTGCTGCTGTCCATGTGCCCTGTCCGATGGTGCCTGCACATTCTCCATCAGCTGGTCTCCAGTTGTGGTGTCCACCCCTGCTGGACCGCCGACTCCCGACTGTGGCAGGGATGTGAGCTCCACAAAGCTGGCTGTGTTGATGGGGCCAGGTCCACAGGGGGCCTTGGTGGAATCTGGGCCGGAAGACGGCAGGGAGAACGACTGGCGCATAGTCTCCACAGAGGAGGAGAGGTCCACCAGAGTGCGGGACACATGTAGGAACCCACCGACCAGGGCCCCTCCCAACTGTGCCACATCGCGACGCTGCTGTTAGTGATGGCGTGTGTTCTCCGCCCAGGAAGAGCGCATGTCATAACGAATGTCACGTATGCGCAACGCGACACCAACCAGGACGGCGCCCATACGGTCATGGGACCCCTCGTCCGCAGGTAGTGGAGATGCAGATGACATGGCACCCTCCCCTACCTACGGACGGGCCTGGGACGGGGCATCCCTGCTGTTGCATGGTGGTGCAGTCACAGGGTCAAGGACAGGGACATGCACAGGCCCCTCCGTGGTGACCTGTGCTGCCTCCTGACCCTGGCCCTGGACTGCACCACTTGCACCAGTGGTACTACCCCCACCAGGCCCCATGCGCGGCTCAGTAGCGGGCTCCACTTCCTCTGTGGAGACCACCAACCTGGATGTCTCCGTACCGTCTTCCACCATTGCAAGCCCCTGTGGGGGCTCACCGGCCCTTCCGCCACAGCCGTAGTGGCAGACACGGCACCAGCCCCCTTGCTCCCGGATGATGGCAAGTCCTGGGAGGGTGGCTGGGCCTTGCGCCGCCGCCCGGTGGAGGCATCCCCGCTGATTGGCTCCACAGCTACGTCTCCGCCCTCTTCTTCACTTGACGCTACGTAGAGGGAGACATAGAACACAAGCATCAGGGTACAGTACAACATTCCCCTAGACAGGAAGCAATAACACATGAGTTGCGGTGTCTAACGTCACTTCCATCCTGTCCCTCCACAACACATGGGTGAATGCACACAACACACATGCATGAACAGGCACGGCGCCTGCAATTAACTTCAGCAGCCACGTAAAAAGGCCTCTATTAACCAAAATATTGCCTTCATACTCACATGCATCATGGCTCACACTGATCCCATGCACACACATCACCGGAGGTTCATGCATCATGCCTTGCACACCACAGACACAGTGGAAAGACACAGTGCATACAACGGTGACCACACTGCTTGAGTGAATGTACACATCAGCACAGACATGTGTCATGAATCCATGGCGTACCTAAGTCACACACACACTTCTCAGACACACACACATGTTCACCATACATTTACATGACAGCAGCACCCATCCCTCACACCCCCACCATGTGAAAGAACAGACACTGGCATGCTTTCATGTGTGCATTTGCCATACAGCTACCCATGTTGCATTGTAACTCATGCACCAACCATGTGGTTCACACATTACTGGTATCACATGCATGACCATGATGTCCCTGCACACACATATCCATACATGGCCTATGTCACACATACAGGCAAGTATCAGACTACCAGCACACTGCAACATGCCCTGTCTCACACACCAATCCTTGGCCACTTACCGTTCAACTCCAGACGGGTCTTCCTCTGCAGTATCTGGGTGTGGAGCGCTGGGCCTATGCGTTCCAGGACCCTCATCTGGATGTCACTCATGCTGACCCGGCCCCCCTCCGCGAGGTGCCGAGCCTTGTAGAGGGTCCCGGACCTCAAGTCCTCCCAGCGCTTCTTGACGTGCTTGATGTCGCGGGTTGTCACCTCCTCCACGTTGATGGCAACCACTACGTCATCCCAGATCCTCTCCCATCCTTCCTTGTTGGCACGTGATGTTCCGAAGAGGGCATCAAAATGCCCCAGGACATGCTCCACCAGGACACCAGCTTCCTTCACACTGAAGCTGGTGGCCCTCTGCCTCTCTGGCTGGGGGTCGCCAGTGGTCTCAGATGGTGTTTGTCCCGACATGGCGACCCCCAAGGCAGGCCTGGGTGGGCAACTGGGTCCTGGGGCTGGGCTTTGGAGCGATGGTATCCGAGTCGGGAGTCTTCTGGTCCAGCAGGGTTGGACACAGCAACTGGAACCCTGGCTGACGTGCAGGTACCAAACAGTAGGGCACATGGGCAGCAGGCAGGCAGGCAGCAGCAGATGGCAGGTGGGAGCGTGCTCGGGGGTCTGGGGGGCAGTAATTTGGCCTTCTGGGCAGGAGCGTGGTCTTCCGTGTGTTGTTGCGTGGCCAGATTGATACGGAGTGATTTGGCACGTGAAAAAATTGCACATCAGCGTGTAATTGGAGGAAAGGCCTTTAGCGCGTAAGTGCGTCAACACACGTACGCGATTTCATTGGGCCAAAGGCCTTTAGCGCGTAAGTGCTTCTGTGACGTTATGCGCGCAGGTATTTCCCTCGTGACGTGGGCATAGCGGTTCAGCGCATGTGAAAAAACTGCACATCCGCGTGTGAATGCGTGTAATCTGAGGAAAGGGCCTACATGCATAAGTGAAGTAACGCGCGCGGGTGTTTCCCTCAGCACGGGTTAAAGGTGAGCGGGGCCAGCATTTCGCTGTACGTGCCTTTCGTGGAGACCGACGTGTGTTCCTGCTTCGTGTTGATTCGCGCACCATCACAACTTCACAGCTATCAAGGACGTATCTCTTCTTTTGGCAGGTGTATTGGCTACGCGTGTTTTTCTGCATCGCGCTAGTCAGACGGTGAGTCGCGCATGCTATTTTTCCCACTGTGGGTGCCCCTGCGTATCACATGCGTTTTCGAGGTCATAGTAGCCTGTGTGTCCCACGCGTACGCGTTTTTCGTGTTACTGGGTGCCACCGTGTACTGCGGGAGGTTGATTCCACGCAGGGTTGCGTGCACGGTTTTACTGCAGTTTTGGGGTGCCTGAGCATTGCGTGTCCCTTCACTACATCACCAGGGTCACATACAGCCTTGCAGATGCAGGGGGGCTGTTAACATCTTGCATCCCACACCCTTCACCCCAATTGCCCAGGTCAATTGTGGTGTACACCTCCCATTGGCACTACTCCATCTGTGCCGGCACTACTACATCTCTGCCATGGTCGGGAGGCCACCAAAGGTGAGGGGCGCCACAGCTGGGCATCCTCCTTGTGGCGGGCATGGTCGGGGATGTGGCCGGGGTGACCAGGGAGTAGGGGGACTCCAGGGTGTCCAGGGTGGCCGCAGAGGGAGAAGAGGCAGGAGTGCGCCACTTGAGCACGATGTGCCATGTGTCAGTGCAGTCATGCCACCACCCCCTGTGGTTCCAGGAGATGCAGCTTCTGCATCTGGCACTGGCGCCCTTGTGACCCGGCAGTCCATTTCATCGACTGCCACGGGCCCAAGGGTAGTGGTAGCTGCAGGTGCAGCTGTGGACACCACCACCCAGGCTCAGGGTCTGCCAGCGCAGGCTGCATTGGCACTTGAAGAGCCCTTGGAAGATTTCCAACAGGCCAGGAGGGAAACCATAGGGGCATGCAGGGCTGCCCTGACCAAGACACGTGTCCCAAGGGCAGTTATGTCATCTGCTGCCCCGAACAGCCGGTGTTGGCAAGTGCAGGGGCAGATGCACCCAACAACACCACGGTTGTGAGTCTGCCAATCAGGACAGTTGCGGTCAATGACCCTGCCACTGCGGATGTTGCTGTGCAGGGTCCATTAGAGGGCACCCAGCTGCCACTGACACAAGTCAGGCCTTTGGTCGTCCCTCCACCTGCCACTCCCTTGGCTCAATCCACCGAACCCACTGGCCATACTGATCAGGGCGGCATTAGCCAGCCAGGGTCTGCGCCACAACCCAGAGGAGGAAGGTTGCACCTGGAGCACCGGCTGGGACCCCACACACAGCCATAACCTCCTGCACGTCGAGGAAGACGCCTTTCTGCAAACAGGAACTGGACTTCCTCGTGGACTACGTGCGGGACCACAGCCATGACATGCTAGTGGGTGCTAATTGTCACACTACAGCTGCCCACCGTGATACCCACTGGAAGCAAGTTGCGGAACATGTGAGTGCATTCGGCCATGAGGTGCGCACGGCGCAAGAGTGCAAAAAGCATTGGAATTACCTCAAACGCAGCGCTAATGCTAAGCGTGCCTCAAATTACAACTTGACTCTGGTGACTGGCAGTGGGCCTGCACCAGAGGAGGAAGACCTCACTCCGCATGAGTCACTCGTTGCAGAGTTCATACCATCTGAATCGGTCGAAGGAGTGGGAGAGATGCCAGACTTTGATGCCCAGTCCAGTGAGTGTTGATGCGTGTTTGTCGAGGACGTGTGTGTTTTACTTGTGTGATGTGTTGTGCATGACTGCCACTACATGTCACGTGTACATGGTTCTGATGTGCAAGTAATGCAATGTTTCCCTGATGCATGTCTACTCTGCTGGATGGTGGACATGTGGAGCAGACGGGGACTGTCCGCACCACCACTATTGTACCCTACTCACATGCTGGTTACCAGTATGCCCCTCAGGTCCATGTTCCAGCTCACTGGCACTTCTGCATGTAGCGTGGGGTGACCTTCCTCTCAGCCCAGGGACTATGCATAGCATGACTGACGTGCATGTGTCCTCTGCCTGCAAGCGGGTACTCAATGTACGCATGCTCCCTTGCCCCTCAAACCCCCGCTCTGCACCCCAATTCCACCTTAGCACTGGTCTGCTACAATATTGCCGTTGGGTGCTTCCCTGTTCATGCCTCCTGTGTACATGCTAACATCCAGCGGCCAATCTGCCAGACATATGCTGTGTGGTACATCCTTAGTACTTGATGCAGGGTGTCTCACTTGGACTCTGCAGAGGTCAGATGCCCCGCAGGGACATGAGTGCCCATTCATGCTCCATGTGCATTCCACGCATGCCCCTATGCGTCCATGACTGGATGATCACTGTAATACAAGTCCTGGATGACCTACATTGCATGGCTTTTCATCTGCCTTCCCATGTCAACTGTGGCTCAGTACTGTGTTGCACACATTTTTAGGGTCTGACAATCTGTGTGGGTCACAGGCCTCAGCCTGTTTAATGGCCAATGACTTTGTCCAACTGGTGTAGTGTCTTCTTCAGACGTGGGTGTACTCCAGAGGTTTCATCATGTGTCCTGCCTACTGTCCCATCATTATCTGCTGTGTTTACACTTGACTCACATGATGCTGTTGATGCTAGTCAACACTGTCTGTCAATACACAGGTCTATGGTCAGCCTTTTGATACCATGCTAGGCATCCCTGCTTTTGCACTTGGGGGGAGGGGAGGTTTGCTTGTAGACATGCTACCCATTGAATGCACATTGCACGTGATGCCTGAAGTTGACCTTGCACTGCCTTCACATTTTCTGACACACACCATGAAGTCCTTGTACATGTAGATAGTGAGTAACATACATATTTGCTGCACTGCATAGACCCACTTCAGTGCAAACTGCCACCTTTCCACAGGTCTAATCACAGAAGCAATTTCAAGTTGACCCAGCATGCATGCCAGGTTCTATTTTGTGTGTCACATGTCTGCCTGATGTGTTTGGTGTCGGTGTGTGTGTGTGTGTGTGTGTGTGTTGTGTGCTTCTAACATGTGTAGTGACCTTTTTTCTCTCTATTTTTCAGGTGATGAAGCAATGGAGCCGGAGGATGTTGTTGTCATGCCAGGCACAGGGTTGTAATCACTGCATCAACCCAGCATAAGTGGGGGTCATGCGGTGGTAGGCCACGAAAACCCCCAAGTGCTACAGTCCATCTTGTCTCTGGCTGCCTATGAGTCCAGCCCTGATGAACACTCTGACGACCATGTCGAGTTGGATGAGCATCAGGTCCATATGTCAGGGGTGAGTGATTCTGATGTGGACACTCCTCTGTCCGCGACACCTGCACTGAGGGGTCAGACAGTCTTGGAACCTCTGCCCGTGGTGGATCGGGATGCAGGGTCACCCTCCACACCAGTCACTGATGTGCTTGGGACATCACGTCGACGGGGGCATGTAGTCGTGTAGCCGCGGGCGGTGCCAACACAATGAGGACACCCGGTCCTTGGGTCCCGCAGGGGTCAAGCCCAGCAACGCGGTCGCCGCGCGCAACCGCTGTATACTGAGTGGGAACAAGACATGACTGCCAATTCTGTACGCCAGGGGGCAGCAATGGAGAACATCGCTGAGAGCATGGAGCGTGTGGCCCGATCCATGCTGCCCCCTGCTAGGCAGGTGCTTCTCCAGCAGCAGACGGCACGGTCCACAGCCCGCTCGCTCAGGCTGGGCATGGAGGCCTCAGACAGGGCATGCCAGGCTGAAATGTCGTCTCTGTGTCAATCAATTGATGCTCACGCAGAGGCGCACATGGAGGCCCTGAGGGAGGAGTATGCTTCCCTCAGATCCACTCTGGGTGTCCTTCTGATGTCCCAGAGGGAGCGGGCATAGGAGAAGTTTGCACAGCTTGAGCGTACCATCTCGGCTGAGCTACATGCTTGCCGGGAGGTGCACCGTTTGTCCAGCCAGGCCTTGCAGGAGGAACTCTGTGTTACACATGCTACCTTGCAAGAGGAAGCACGTGCATCACGGGAGGTTCTGCATGCAGACCTACGTGTCATCGCCACACTGAACCAGGCTCACCCGTCCGGCAGACTTGCTTCCGACGAGGGGCAAGCTGCGGCTAGGCGTGGTCATGCTCCTGTGCCATGTCCTCCTTTCCAGGAATAGCCAGACTCGGACGACAAACTATCTCCCACATAGGTCGCGCTGTGCAGGCGTTGAGCCCATGGAGGTTTTTTCCTCAGCATCATCGCATGTGGGTGTTGAGCAGCACCCTGTACCTCCCCCCTCCTGGGTAACCCCCCCGGGTCATATGTGACCATTTTTGATTTTTCTTTTAGTTTAGTTAGTTACGTTTCTGTTTGATAGTTAGTTTAAATAGGTAATGTAGGTTTTTCATAGTTAGTGTAATTAGTAAATATAGTTTAAAATTGCTTGTCTATTGTGCTTTCATGTGAGGGTGTAGTGGCTTTTGAAAGCACCCACTGTCTGTTCCAGCTGGGCCCTTCAAGCTTGTCTTGTGTATGTGTTTGCTGCTTGGGGTCCTTGACTCACATATGCCACTCCTGCTTCCCTTATCCATGGGCTCGCAAAGATGGCTCGGTGTAACAGCCTATTACACCAGGGCTTTGGACGGTCATATATGTGGCATGTCTGCTGCTGTGGAACTTGTGTTTACACCCCTAGTGGGGATGATTGGGGTGTAATTGACCACTGTTCTTCTTTTCCTAGATTGGGTGTTTCATGATTCATGTGCACATTCATTACTATGCATTGTGTAGTATGTTTTTTATCTTTACTGTACATGTGCTTGTTGCAATTCATGCCGTAGATAGTGTGTTCCACACTTTGGCTGTGAAAGACGGACTGATGGTGTGATTTCTGATGTACGTCTCTGACATGGTCCAGTCATGAAATGCCTGAAGAGACACACACAGATGAATCTAAAGCATTAATCATGTGTTTCATGGCCTTTCTGCAGGGGGATGAGCCTCCAGACGACCTTTGCCAGCAGACATGGGCCATTGGACGTCTGGAATCTGGACACATTTGGTGGTGCCGACATGCGCATGTGTGCGCAAGCAGAGGCACAGGTATTGGGATCATACATCTGAAAACTGCTGACGTGTTTCAAGGGACTCCAGGAAAGGTGAGCAGCACAGGGGGGTCACAACACAGCAAACCTTCCACTCGGCCAGTTGCACATGCATACTTAGTAGCAGCACTGACGGTGAGCTTGGACAAATATTGGTGTTGAAGCGCAGAATACAGCTCAGATGTGTTAGTGGACTGATGGCTAGTTGATAGGGAAAGTTGTCTGGGGCACTTGCAGGGGCAGTGCACATACCCTCCGGTCCATCATGGGCCATTCAGGCACTTGTATTAGCCATGTAGCGTTCCGAGACATGGAAAGAAGCAGCTCACAGGCACAGACAGCAAGGGACAGACTCGGGTGCATTTCATTTCCAAGTAGAATTAGAAACATGCACTGCCTACTTTATTTTGGTCATGGTGGTACACGACTTGTTCTGAAGTCATACCTTGCTATATTCGTCTGTCTGCTTACCCAGGGAACATTGCATGTTGTGTGAATCGTGACACATTGATGTTCCATTGCCACGCGCCCAGCGGCGCCTGACTTACTGCATTGCCTGTGTATGAACCATCACAGGGGTAATGTTGCGTATGGGTACGAAGCATCCACACAAGATTGTCTGTTTGTAGAGAAGTTTGTTACTTTGGGGCATATTTGGTGGTGCGTTTGTGTGTTTTGGGCACGCACAGATTATTAACTGTGGCTCTCTTTGCAGCATTGAACTGCTCCTGTTACCGGACCTGAGAGTGCGCAGGCAGGAGGCCAGCACTCACCCCAGAGATAAGTTTCTCTTTGACTTCCATTTGAGTAATTTGCTGCTATGTGCATGATGAACACATTTGG
The DNA here is from genome assembly GCF_040938575.1 of Ambystoma mexicanum. NCBI lineage: Eukaryota > Metazoa > Chordata > Amphibia > Caudata > Ambystomatidae > Ambystoma > Ambystoma mexicanum. The sequence continues at coordinate 497,837,375 of NC_090940.1, read as the reverse complement.
TCTAATTATGTATCTGTTAATGTGAGAACTACATTTTTGTGCATTCACTACTTTCCCGTGTCAATCCTACTCCCCTCTCCTGCCCCTCATTCCGGATATCCAGTATGCCAATGCCTGTCCAGACTGCATATCCTGACACTCCTTCCCCACCAGGGTCTCAGAGGCCTGTGTGAGTTTGACCTTGCAGGCACCCAGACCACGGTGGGGGTGGTTGGTTTGTGCCACTCCTGCGCCTGTACACGGGAGTTGTGACAGTACACATCCGTTCGTGGTGCATCATTCTATGTTATGTACCACACACGGTACACATCCTGTTGTCCTGTTGACATTGTTTTACTGTGCTACCTTGGTTGTTAACATCATTGTGGTAGTACTTGGCCTTTGTGGCATACTGCTACTTCAAGTCATCTACTGGAGGCTGTTCTGGTTTGTTTTCCTGCCTGCAGGCTATTTGCTTGGCTTCTGTGTTGGCCTGCTTTGAGTTCTCTTGGATTTCGTGCTTTTGCAAATCAAGGTGGACTCTGAGGGTGCTGGCAACATTTTACACACAAGGTGGGAGATGGTGACAAAGGGCAAGGGTGATCCTGTGACCGGGTGAAATTAAAGGATGAAGGCTGAATAACCCAGGTGCAGTTGTTCAGTGGGTCATGGTGATTTGTCTGGGAGGGGGGTGTTTTGTTGTTGATAGTTGCCTTGCCCTGCAGTGTGATGGGCACCCTGACATTGTAATTGTGGTATCCTATGTACATGTTGTGTTCTGCTGATCAATGCCTGTTCATGTGTTGTGTTTACCTTTCAGGTGTGAGGGGATGGATAGTTGTGGTTTGACATGCTGGGGTATACACATGGTGAATGTTCACATGTGATGTGTAGAGGACATTGATGCTCACTCCATTGCACATGCATATGTTGAGTGCATGTCCCTACTGACCCACACACTCTCACTATAATCCACTACATGTACAACCACCCTTCCATGTCCATGTGTATACTCTATTTGCCTTCTGGTGCCCACTGTGTCCGTGCAGCCATGTTCTATGACCAATTGTGGATCCTGTACCTGCCTAATTTGCTTTTTGATGTAGTTTGTCGCTTAGATGTGATGCTTAGGGTGTGCATCACACACAATGGCTGTTCACTGTGCTGTGCGCTGAGCAGTGTGTTGCAGGAGGTGGACACGGCACACAGAAGCTGCATTGTTGATTTTGCAATGCACATTGTGCATGTAGACAGGCATTCATTGTTATGTTACAACTACAACTTTTGGAATGCATTTTGGTATGACTTATTTTGGGTGGGAGGTTGTTGGTCAGTCATTTCATCTGATTCCATCATTGTCTGATGTCAATTTACATTTTTCACATGGAAATGTGTACCTTATTGGTACTGTGTTGGTGTATGGCTATTGCTTGCCATGTCATGCTGTGGTTTGGGAGGGTTTGAGTGACATACCAGTGATAGTCATGGCCTGTTTTGCAGGTCTGTATGATTCACACCTTGCATGTGTGCCTTTTGGTCACACAGGATTGTTTGTGTTTAACTGGCTAGGGATGCACACAATGTGGCAATTCCATGGCAACAATCTCAGGATGGTAAGGTTGTGACAGTTGACTGTCTCTTTGTCATCATCGATTGTCACCTGGTATGTGCCAGGCGTGTGTGCACTCCGCAGAATTGGGAGTTTAGGTGAAAATTGTGGCCACAAGCTGGGTCCGGGCTGCCTCGCCACGTGCCCTATCCCCTCCCATGGGCAGCGCCTGTGCCTGTGGTTGGGGATGTGGGGGCACCACCATGTCCACCGGTACACCCTGCCATGTTGCAACATTGTGCAGGACACATGCTGCCACAATGAGCCTGCACAATACTGGGGGTGCATAGAGTAGCTGCCCGCCAGAGCGGTCAAGGGAGCGGAAGCGTGACTTGAGCACTCCGAATGTGCGCTCCACTATGGCCCTGGTTGCAATATGGGCCGCGTTGTATCTTACCTGGGGTGATGTGGTGGGGTTCCGGATCGGCGTCATCATGTGGTTGCTCAGAGGGTAGGCACTGTCCCCTTGAGAGGTGACAATGGTTGTGATTATTGGGGTTTGTGTATTTGTGTGTGTGTGTGACATGCATGCATGTGCACGGGCATTTGTACTCACCTAGGAGCCATGTGTCGCCATGCTGCCCAGCTTCCAGGGCCCGGCTCAGGGCGGACATTCTTTATATGAAACTGGGCCTCATTACGACCCAGGCGGTAAGTTACCGCCTGGGTCGTACCTTTACCACCATGGCGTAAACTACGTTTACGCCATGGTGGTTGGCGGACTTACCGCCCATTCCGAGGTTGGCGGGGCGGTAAGTCCCCATTAACCCATTTACCCTTCCCCATTCCCATTTTTGCCCCATAGGGCATAATGGGAGTGGGGAAGGCGTTAATTACGCCACCGTAAATTACGGTGGCGTAATTAACAACATGGTCCCTTAGCGCCATGGATTTTAACACCTGCTAAAAGCAGGTGTTAAATCCTCCATGGCGCTAAGGGACCTCGGAATCAGGCGGTAAGGGTCGGCGCTGTTTACGCCGCCGTAAACCCCTTACCGCCTGGGTCCTAATGAGGCCCACTGTCATGGGTGGAGCCAGGGTAGTTTTCATAGACAGAGGTGATGATTCCCTTTGCATCGCATACCACCTGTACATTGATGGAATGCCAGTGCTTGCGGTTTCGGTAGATGTGCTCAGTGGCCCTAGGTGTTCTCAGTGGCCCTAGGTGGACGTAGGGCCACATGGGTGCAATCTATGGCACCGAGCACTTTGGGGAAGTGTGCCACCCTGTAAAAGTCCTGGACAATGGCCTGCCTTTCTGCGGGTGTACTGGGCATGTATATGTGCCTGCGGACTGAGGGGCACGCTGTCATGATTGCTAAGACCTGGTCTAGGCAGCGTGACTGCGTGGCCTGTGAGACCCCCCCCACCACTATGGCAGTAGTACGCTGAAAAGACCCAGTGGCCAAAAAATGCAGGACATTGAGCACTTTCTCCAAGCGGCTCAATGCTTGGGAGCAGAGGGTGGGGGATGTAAGGTCATCTTCCCACTCCCTTGTCAGGTTTAGGATGATGCGGGGTGGAATCCTATACCTGCCATAGACCTGGTCGTCAGGCATCCCAAAAAGGCTTGTCCGTGGTGAAAAAATGCTTGCCCTGGCTATTTTCCTCCTCCTGCGGTGTCCCACGATCAGTGCTGCGACAAATGGGGCATTCATTGTAGCTGTATATATGTGTTTGTTATTTGCGCGCAGTTTTATACTGTGTGCGGGGACGCTTCCGCCTGCCTTCGTGTGGCGGACGCTTTGATGCCTGTGCGCGTCTTTTGCCGTGCACGGGTTTCCCATATTCGAATCCATGAATACGGGTTGTTCGCATGCGTGTGGGCATTCCGTGTAGCTCCCTGCAGTACTTTCCAAGTTACGCCTTCTTTTTCACGCGTTATTCCCCATTCCGCGTGTTATACCCACTGTTCCGCCCACTTTTGTTGAGTGCGCAATTTGTGGTACCGTTATTAGCACCTTCCCCATTCCCATTGAGCCCTCTGGGGGCTGAAATGGGAATGGGGAATGGCTTTTTCAATGCAGTCCCGCAAAGGTCGGAATAGTCCGGTAAGTCCCCATTGAACGAGGGCGGATTCGGAACCAGTATTGGAGGTAGTCATGGTGCTAATAGTGCCATGACTACCTCCAACCTCGTAATGAGGCCCAATGAAAAACGTTGTTAAAGGGAAGTTATGGTTACAAGTAAAACCGAAAACCCCCCAGAAATTCACCAGTTACGGTAAACTAACCAACCATACTCGTGCCACCACTGGGCACTACTAAGGCTAACACCCAGGACATCAAAGATGACATCACAAATGTCTATTGATGACATCACTGATGACATCACACATGTGGGTTGAAACAGACCGTTTGTGGTCTCACAGGGAGGCGCTGCTACCTCTGTATTTATGATGAAATCCCCCACTTTGGTGTCACGGTGTAAGAGTATTTAGGGATTTCTAAATTAGAGATCCTGTCAAACTCAGGATGGTCGCGGTATTTTCTATTTAAACAATACAGATATAGTCCATTCAGAATGTTGTCTTTCGCCTCCTAAATACTCACAAGCATCAGTTCAACACGAGTCACCAGAAAAATTAAATACTTTTTTCTTTTTCAAAATTGCACTTTTGCCAGTGCAAAGTTTCTGTAATAAGGCCCCGGGTATTGCACTCAGTGCAAGCGGTCTGTCTTCAGTGGCGATTCTTGTGAGGCAAAGCAAATTTTGCAAAAATCTTCCCCAAGTCCGCGAAGCGGAGTGGGGCAAAGTGGAGCAGTCCCTGCAGTCCGAGCAGGTGAACAGTGAATGGCGTTCTGGTGAGCATTTTTCAGCGATTTGCCTTAGCAGACACTGAACGGTGAGTCTAAACATCCTGACCCCTTCACACCTGCTTCAGGCTCCTCTTTACATTATACTATTGCTATTATCACACACGGAAGACACTAGAGACCCTTCCTCACAGTCTGTTTACATCAATAACTGAAACCTTGCATACCTTAGACTCACACGTTAAGTGCAATAAAACCATATGTGGGTCACTTGTTTATGTTCACTGGCATATCTAGTCCAGTTGTTTTTGTCCAATGACAGTGAGCATTTTACAATGTGATATATATGTAACCGTTAACCTTGTCCTATGTTGTTAAGGTACTTTACTTGGGGTTTGGTCTCAGCTCATGGTGCACATATATGGACCAATAAACAGGCCTCAAACACACAATTCAGTTGTATACATGGTAATGAGTTTTAATGTTATTGACATTTTCTGGTGATGTTTCTTTATTCCTTACCTAATTTTCCCTATATGTTTCTCTGATTGGTATGCATTGTGGGTCTTCATATGTATTGTTTGTACTAACACAAGTATGTAGTAAGTCTTGAATTATTAACTATTGGTTCCCTGTTTAACATTACTCAAAACTCTGATGTGGTAGTATTCATCATTTTACTATCCAAAATGACCAGACTAAAAATATTGCACTTCTATGGTTCATGCTGCCGCCATTGTCTATATGTATGAATCATTAGGTTCCTGAATTAACAACAACACTCCAATATAATATTTGTTTAGATGACTTTAATCTTTAATACTTTAAGTAGTTTGTGATAGATCTCCCAATCACCCCTGACATGTATTTAACATCATTATAAACACAACCCCTTGGAGGGACTTTTCATCTAAATTAATTTAATAAGTGATGTCATCAATGATATAATGAATGATATTTGTGATATCATCTTTGATGTCCTGGGTGTTAATCTTAGCATCACAGTGGTGTTGTGGTTGCTTATCTTATAACTGGTGAATTTCTGGGGTTTTCCTGTTTTACTTGTAACCATAACGTCAATTTAACAACGTTTTTTCATTGAATTTCATAGGTTTTTATTAGTGCAACTTAACTATAAGATACCTTTAACAAAGCTTTTCAGTGAATTTCATAGTTTTTTATTAGTGCAACTTTACCAGCGCATCCTTAATTTTACTAATATCATACTAACCCCAATATAGCAAAAGTGTCCAATTTACAAAGTTTCACCTTAACACTCTGCAATTCCCCACATTCTAGCTAAATTTTTAACACTTCTATACACATTTTGAAACTTTTTTCTGTGTTCGTTAAAGTCTGCTTGGACTTGCCAAACAGTGTCACGTGACCACATGCACACGATCGGCATGATGACGTGTCTGCGATGGCATTCACACTTCACAATTGGGGCCGTGCTATGCGAACAGTTCAGAACAGCATTTTCTGCTGATCTGGCAACTTTTAAGCTCAAAATGTATTCTTGCATAGCTCCTGCACCTATTCTTACTCATTATTATTTAACAATCTAGCACAGAGCACATACTTGGAAGAAGATTAGCAAAACTGCTATTCATCTTAAACATGGCATCAGCTTTATCATCCCTCCTCCCCAAGATCCACCTGAGGACCCACACAACAAAAAAAGTGCATTACTTTCAAAGACAATGTAGAGAAGCAAGAAGAGGAACTAGTGGAAGTACTTACCTCTCGCACCCAGAGAGAATCATGGGTGTGGCAGTTCTTTTTCAATGTTGGGAATGTGCCAAAGTCTAGAGCTACCAATGTAAAATGCACTCAGTGCAACATCTTACTCAGTCGCGGACTACCTGGACATTACTCCTATGAGACCACCTCCATGCGCCGCCACACCAAATACAACCACTGCAATGCTCTCAGAAAAGTTGTTCCTTTCTTAGCAAGTAGTAAGTAGGCTGTCTTCCTGCTCCTCATCTTCCTCAACCAATACTGTAACCACACAGCCCACTTTTATGGGACACAAAATCCCACCAGCTACCTTGCAATTGATAAAAGAGGCTGTTGATCCATATCTTTCGAAGATAACAGTACTCTCTATATACTGCAATACACCACTCAGCAAGGGGACGCCATTTTGAAGGGATTTTGAAGCAGTAATCAAGGAGCATGAGAAATACTGCCCCATACCTTAGATATAACACACAAGCAACATCTTCCCCTGTCCACCTGCCCTTCCATTTTAGTAGTTGCTGCCTCTTCCCTCATTTCCCCCACCTTACTTTCTGACCTCTCCTGCAAATAACATTTTTTTTAAAGTTTCCTTTAGGAACCACCTTTCACAGTTAAAAAGATAGAAGGAAAAAAGAAATCGTATAGACTCCATCTACTTTACATTTCACAATCAAGTAGACTCACATTTTGTGTTATGCAAATGGGAATAATGTGGCGTTCATCCCCCGTTGCAAGGGCTGACATGGGGGATAAGGGCCCGGCCGCCCAAGTTATCAGCCCAAGTGTTGCAAGGGTGGACAACAAGGGCTCCGGCCCGTTATCCCCATTTCAGCCCCTGCAGCGGGGGATGAAGCCCATTAGCATCCCAGATTGCCAAAATGGCAACATGGGATGCTAAAAAAAAACATTTTACTTACTACAGTGGTATGCGCAGGGAGTCTTTGTATAGGAAGGAAAATCCTTTTGCAAGATGACCACCATGAAAAGCAGCATACAGAGCCCCTCTTCCCTTTACATGGCAGCCTGCAGCAGGTGAAGAGAAGGAGCGAATGTGGCAGCAGCACCCATCACTGCCGAAATAAGGTAAGTGGGGGGTGGCGATGAAAAAAATAATAAAAAATGAGATGGAGGGTGGGGGGGAGATGACGGCAGCAAAACCCAGCCATCATGCGGCTTGGAATGCTAAGAGCATCTGTAACGTGCGTGCGCAGGTGTTTCCCTGTACACAGGTGCATGTTACACGTCCAAGAACTGCATGTCCGAGTGTCAGCTCGTGTAATTGGAGGATAGGGCCTTAGCGCGTATACGCGGAAGTGACGTGGGACGTGTGGGCCAGTCCAAAAGGCACGTGTAGGACGTCATTTCCTTGTACGTGCTTTTCGTGGAGAGCGAGTGGGTGAATTCTGTACTTCTTGTCGGTTCACACGCAATTTACTTCACAGCGTTTCTAGTTCGTACTCCCTGTTACCTCTGACAGCTTTTTTCTGATTTTCTGTTGGGCCTGTTTCCTCAAACAGCGTTCACTTCTTCTTTTGCGTATTTTTCACGCTCATTTTCCAGGCAGACGGTGAGTCGCGCACGTATTTACCAACTGTGCTTGCCCCGTGTGTCGTGTATCCCTTCAGAGGTCATTGTGGGCTGTGTGTAACACGTGTACGTTCATTTTTGTGTTTCTGGGTGCCACAGCATAGTGCGGGTTTATTTTTCCACGCACGTGGTCTACGAGGGGTTGTGTGCACGTTATATTCTGTTTTTGGGCTGCCTGTGCGTTGCGTGACCCGTCATCTTTCCCCAGGGGTCACATACAGCCTTGCTAGAGCACTAGGGTACGAATTCCATCTAGTACCCTACCCCTTTGACACCCAATTGCCCAGGACAATAGTTTACTGCAACTCCGATACGCACAACAACATCAGTGCCATGGTTGGGAGGCGACCAAGCGGTAAGGGTGGCAAAGGTGGCCGAGCCTCAAGAGGTGGCCGTGGTGGGCGCAGTAGGGGACGTGGCCGGGATTTGCAGGGTACCCCTAGCCCCCCATGTGTGGAGGACCAGTCAGGGACACCCATGCCCCCCCCATAGTTGAGGGAAACGTGGCTGACACCATCTCTGATCAGCCCTTGTTCGACTGGCCCATTGTGGCACCTGACCTGGCAGAGGGTGACTCCCAGGCTGACTTCCAAGTCGCCAAGTCTAGGCCACGTGTGGCAGTGCAAGTTGGTGTCACCAGGCCACGCGGATCAGGGGCAGCTATGTCATCTGCTGCCCCGAGTAGGCAGGGTGGGGAGGCTGCAGGGGCAGCTGCAGATCCATCCACCCCAGCTCTGACTCTCCCAGCCAGGGCAGTGTTGGTCCCAGTCCATCTTGCTAACGTTCCCCCTGACTACGAAACACTTCAGCCAATGCCTGCACCAGGTCCCATGCTCAGTGTACATTCCCACACTCCAACTGCCCAGTCCACCGGTGCTCCTGCCCCTAGTGGCCAGAGCGGCGTAGGCCACTCAGGATCCCCACCACTTTCCAAAAAAAAGAGGAAGAGTGCTCGTCCACTACAGGCTGATACTCCAGACACGGCTATGCAGTCCGGCACGCAAAGGAAGCCTAGCTTCAATGAGGCCGAACGTGATGCACTTGTGCAGTATGTGTCCGCACACGACAGCGAAATGTTGATCACTTCAGGGTGCAAGACCACACCTGCCCGACGTCAGGCACACTGGCAGACCCTTGGTATAAGTGCCCTTGGATCAGTGAGGCGCACAGCTGGTGAGTGCTACAAGCGCTGGAATGACCTTAAGCGCAGGGCAAAGAAAAAGCTGGCCTCAAGTCATGCCGCTACTCTGGTGACTGGAGGTGGATCTCCACAAGAGGAATTGTAACTCACTGTACATGAGTCTGTTGCTGGGACCTACATCACAGAGGAACAGATCCAAGGTGTGGGAGATCTGCCAAATTACGAGGCATTGTCCGGTGAGTGCACATGCATGTGTGTGTGATCCATGTGTATGTTGTGTGTGTGAGGGGTTCTGATTGAGTGATAGGTGAGGGTGTGTGTGCCTGAGTGGTTTGGGTCACCCATGTGCTTCATCCAAAACATTCTGCGCTCCTGGATTTGGGTATTACAGTATCCCTTCTGTCCAAAGTAGACTTTTTGTGCAACATCACGCCAGTTGCCCTTGAAGTGGCATCTTGCAACAACATTTTTTCCATATTTCTGATTGTTCATTCAGGCTGATTGTTTCGATCCCCCCACTTTCACTACGCATATCTGAGCCCTATTGTCAAACGATATGTGACATGCCTATGGAACATGCCATCTGTGTGATGGCATGGTCATGTATGTGGATTGGACATGCCACTCACAGGCCAATGTGTGATGGCTCTGCTAGCCAGCATGCAGCTAATGTGTTGCTCTTCCATCTTGGTGTCATCAGTGTCTGACATTTTCCTCCCCTTCAAACTCAGTGACAGTGCATGCATGGGAGGTTTATAGTCATGTGGGACATGTGTCAATCAAGTACTGGTTCTGTACCTCGTGAGGCCTAATTGTGTGCCATGGTGCTAATGCCTGTTTCCATTTTTTGTCTTTCATGTTTCTGCAGGGGATGACGCACTTGATGCTGTTGAGGGTGAGGAGATGGTGCAGACCCAGGAGGGATCTCAGGCACGACCGGGCACCAGTGGGGGACGGGGTGTGGTGGTGGGTGAGAACACACTCTTGTTGCAGACTGTTCTCTCCAGGGGTGTCTCTGGGTGCACCTCACCAGACCTCTTTTCGGGTGTTGATTCGGATGATGAGACCTATGTGGCTTCGCAGGTAGGTGTTTCTGGAAGGGATTCTGTTCTGTCCGACCCACCTGCACCAGCGGTACAGCCCACTATGGGGATGTCAGTGTTGGTAGGTCCGCCTTTGGTGGTTACTGATGCAGGGCCACACTCCACAACATCTGATCCTGTTCCTGGGCCAGCAGATCAGAGGCGGAATGCAGTCCTGCTGCCTCAGGCAGTGCCGACACAGTAAGGCACAGTTCGCCTTGCCCCAGACAGGTGTGGTGCCCACCAACGCGGTGGCCGTACGCCACCAGGCAATACCACATGGGAGAGATCCATAAACGGTATGGCAAACCAACAGGCAGCAGCATCTGAGATGATGGCTCAAGCTATGGAGAGGGTGGCCACTTCCATTATCCCCCCAGAGAGGCAGATGGAGCAACTACAGCAGACAACAGACTCCATTTGCCAATCACTCAGGGACGACATGTTGGCGTCCAACAGGGACAGACGGGCGGCCATGGACACTCTGCGGGAAGCCATTTCTTTAGAGTCCCAGGACCAGAGGGAAGCCCTGAGGGTAGAAGTCCGTCACCTCAGGCAGACTCTTGTGGAGCTTGAGGCTTCCACTGTCATGAGTACAGAACAGCTGCTGGAGCGTGTCACACGTACACTCTCAGTAGAGATGCAGGCAACTCGGGAGGAGGTCCGGGCATCACGTCAGGTGGTGCATGGGGATGTCTGCACCATAATCCTCCAGAACGAGACCTTCCACACCCGCATGCTTGCTGCCATGGAGGACCAGACTAGGGCTTTGCATGGGCTGCCTCCCATAGCACCACCACCTCCTGAGGCGCCAGCAGCACAGGGTGATGAGAGCAACCACAGCGATTCAGAATCTCTCACATTAGTGTAGCAGTGCAGGCCATGAGCCCAAGGAGGTGTTTTTTTTTCGCAACATCCACACAGGTGGCTGTTGGTGTGCACCTTGTCCTCAGACCTCCTGGGTGGCCTCCCCCAACCCCCTGGCCCCCACATGGCCATTTTTGATTTATGATTTTTGATTTTTGCTTTTTTGTTACAGTGTGTTGCCTTGTGTGGCTCCAGTGGGCATCCACTGTATTGCGGCTGGGCACATTCAGGCTTGTCCTGAGTTTGGGTTAGATGCTTGGGTTCGTGAGACACACACCCCTCCTTCTTCCCATTACCATGGGCTTGCAAAGGGTGTGCCGAAGTGACAGTAACTTACACAGTGACGTTGGACTCCCATGACATGTGTGGGCAGTCTGTAGTCAATACTGTGTATACATTTCTAGTGCATATTGTTGTAGATTTGTACACTGCATGGTGTATTGATGTGTACTTGTGCATCCATGTCTCCCTCCTAATTTGCAGGTTCATTCCACATGTCTTCACAAGGCCGTCTACTTTGGAGATGGAGTTCATGTTGTAAGCAGTGCACTTCCAGATTTGCGTGGCACCAGCACTGTACAGTTGGGGGTGGTTGATGTGCTAGCATCACCAGGTTGTAAGTCTACGTATCCTTTAACTTAGTACTGTCATGGGAATGCTATGTTTGTTGTGGCTAGCTGCATTGTATTGTGGTAAGTCTTTGGTCATGTGTGTTGTCAGTTCTACATTAATGGGAGCACATTGTGTGTGGCCATTTTCCCATCGGGACACTGTACTTTGTGACACTTGTGTCATGTTTTGGGATTCCTTTGTTTGCTCTCACATAGCATGACATGCCATGGTGTGATGGGGGTCGGTGCTGGGGAGGTGTTGGGTGACATGGCACTGTTGTCATGTTGTATCTTGCAAGGGGGTAATGATTTTAGCAGCATAGAAGTGTGTCTTTTGATGACACAGCATTGGTGGTGTTTGTGTAGGTAGGGATGCACACAATGGAACACTACCAGGTGAAGAATCTCAGGCTGGTATGGTTGTGACAGTTGACTGTCAGTTGACTCATCATCATTGATAGTCAGCTGGTATGTGCCAGGGCTGTGTGCACTCCACCTGGGTGTGATTTTAGGTGAAGTAATTATCCACCAGCTGTGTACGGGCTGCCTCACCCCGTGCCCTTTCCCCTCCTATGCGCAGTGGGCGTGCATGTGGTTGGGGATGTGGGGACACCACCATGTCCACCGGCAGGCCCCTGCGTGTTGCAATGTTGTGCAGGACACATGCTGCCACTATGATCCTGCACACTACTGGGGGAGCATATAGCAGCTGCCCACCAGAGCGGTCAAGGGAGCGAAAGCGTGACTTGAGCACTCAGAATGTGCGCTCCACTATGTCCCGGGTTGCAATATGGGCTGTGTTGTATCTTACCTCGGGTGGTGTGGTGGGGTTACGAATTGGCGTCATCATGTGGGTGCTCAGAGGGTAGGCACTGTCCCCTGGAGAGGTGATGATGGGTATCATTAGTGGGGTTGTGACATTACTCAGTATCTGACATGCATGCATGTGCAGAGGGATTTATACTCACCAATCAGCCATGTATCGCCATGCCGCCCAGCTTCTAGGTCCCGGTTTAGGGTTGACATTCTGTAAATGAAACTGTCATGGGTGGACCCTGGATAGTTGGCATATACTGAGGTGATGATTCCCTTGGCATCACATACTACCTGGACATTGATGGAATGCCAGTGCTTGCGGTTTCTATAGATGTGCTCAGTTGGCCTGGGAGGACGTAGAGCCACATGGGTGCAATCAATGGCACCTAGCACTTTGGGGAAGTGTGCCACCCCGTAAAAATCCTGGACGACAGCCTGCCTTTCTGCAGGTGCATATGTGCCTGCGGACTGATGGGCGTGCAGTCATGATGGCCAAGACCTGGTGTAGGCAGTATGACTGCGTGGCCTGAGACACCCACCCCACTATGGCACTTGTCCGCTGAAATGATCCAGTGGCCAAGAAGTGCAGTACATTAAGGACCTTCACCAGGGGGCTGAGTGCTTGGGAGCACAGGGTGGGTGATGTGAGGTCATCCTCCCACTCACTCACCAGGTCGAGTATTATGTGAGGCGGAAACCTATGCCTCCCATACACGTGGTCATCAGGCATCCCAAAAAGGCTGGTTCTGGGTGTACAAATTCTGGCCCTGGCTATCCTCCTCCTGCGGTATCCCATGGCCACTGCTGCTAGGAACAGTATATTCATCCTGGCATCTGAGCTTGTTTGTTGTTTGCGCGCACTTTTATGCTGCGCGGGTCGACGTACGCCTGCTTCCTGCTTGCGTACGTGTTTCCGCATTAGCGCGACTTTTTTTGCGTGTGCGTGTGGGCATTCCGCGCATTTGCCTCCTGTACTTCCACGCCCACCACAGTGATACACGTACCCCGCTCGGCCAGGCCCAATCACGTGTGAACCTTCCCGCGAGCCCCTGAAGTACACGTACCCCGCTCGCCCAGGCCCAATCGCGTGTGAAACTTCCCGCGAGCCACTGAAGTACACGTACCCCGTTCGCCCAGGCCCAATCGAGTGTGAAACTTCCCGCGAGCCCCTGAAGTACACGCACCCTGCTCGGACAGCCCCAATCGCGTGTGAAACTTCCCGCGAGCCCCTGAAGTACACGTACCCCGCTCGCCCAGGCCCAATTGCGTGTGAAACTTCCCGCGAGCACCTGAAATACATGCTATTTTTGACACAGCGGGTGTCCGTGTTTGTTGCGTAGCCCTTTGCACGTCATTTGTCCTAGAGGGCCACAGTATGGGACATTCATCGAGCTGTATATACGGCTTTTCATTAGCGCACATTTTTTTAATGCGCAGGGACGCTACCGCCTGCCTTCATGTGGCGGACATGTGTTGATGTACATAGTTGACTTTTGGTTTGTGTTGTGTGATCGCCATTTCACTGCTGGCGGGTTGGTGTGCAAGGGGACATGAGTGGGGGCCTGCTGGCAGGTGCCCCGCACTGCTGCGGGCTGGGGGTGCAGGGGGACATGAGTGGGACATGAGTGGGGGCCTGCTGGCAGGTGCCCCGCACTGCTGGGAGGTGGGGGTGCAGGGGGACATGAGTGGGGGCCTGCTGGCAGGTGCCCCGCACTGGTGGGGGGTGGGTGTGCAAGGGGACATGAGTGGGGGCCTACTGGCAGGTGCCCCGCACTGGTGGGGGGTGGGGGTGCAAGGGGACATGAGTGGGACATGAATGGGGGCCTGCTGGCAGGTGCCCCGCACTGCTGGGAGGTGGGGGTGCAGGGGGACATGAGTGGGGGCCTGCTGGTAGGTGCCCCGCACTGGTGGGGGGTGGGGGTGCAGGGGGACATGAGTGGGGGCCTGCTGGTAGGTGCCCCGCACTGGTGGGGGGTGGGTGTGCAAGGGGACATGAGTGGGGGCCTGCTGGTAGGTGCCCCGCACTGGTGGGGGGTGGGGGTGCAAGGGGACATGAGTGGGGGCCTGCTGGCAGGTGCCCCGCACTGGTGGGGGGTGGGGGTGCAGGGGAACATGAGTGGGACATGACTGGGGGACTGCTGGCAGGTGCCCCGCACTGCTAGGGGGTGGGGGTGCAAGGGGACATGAGTGGGGGCCTGCTGGCAGGTGCCCCGCACTGCTGGGGGTGCAAGGGGACATGAGTGGGGGCCTGCTGGCAGGTGCCCCGCACTGCTGTGGGGTGGGGGTGCAGGAGGGAAATGAGTGGGACATGAGTGGGGGCCTGCTGGCAGGTGCCCCGCACTGCTGGGAGGTGGGGGTGCAAGGGGACATGAGTGGGGGCCTGCTGGCAGGTGCCCCGCACTGCTGGGTGTGGGTGTGCAAGGGGACATGAGTGGGGGACTGCTGGCGGGTGCCCTGCACTGGTGGGGGGTGGGTGTGCAAGGGGACATGAGTGGGGGCCTGCTGGCAGGTGCCCCGTACTGCTGGGGGGTGGGTGTGCAAGGGGACATGAGTGGGGGCCTGCTGGCAGGTGCCCCGCACTGGTGGGGTGTGCGGGTGCAGGGGGACATGAGTGGGACATGAGTGGGGGCCTGCTGGCAGGTGGGTGTGCAAGGGGACATGAGTGGGACATGAGTGGTGGCCTGCTGGCAGGTGCCCCGCACTGGTGGGGGGTGGGTGTGCAAGGGGACATGAGTGGGGGCCTGCTGGCAGGTACCCCGCACTGGTGGGGGGTGGGGGTACAGGGGGACATGAGTGGGGGCCTGCTGGCAGGTGTCCCGCACTGGTGGGGGGTGGAGGTGGAGGGGGACATGAGTGGGACATGAGTGGGGGCCTGCTGGCAGGTGCCCCGCACTGCTAGGGGGTGGGGGTGCAAGGGGACATGAGTGGGGACCTGATGGCAGGTGCCCCGCACTGCTGGGGGGTGCGGGTGCAAGGGGACATGAGTGGGGGCCTGCTGGTAGGTGCCCCGCACTGCTGGGGGGTGGCGGTGCAGGGGGTCATGAGTGGGACATGAGTGGGGGCCTTCTGGCAGGTGCCCCGCACTGCTGGGGGGTGGGGGTGCAAGGGGACATGAGTGGGGGCCTGCTGGCAGGTGCCCGTACTGCTGGGGGGTGGGGGTGCAGGGGGACATGAGTGGGACATGAGTGGGGGCCTACTGGCAGGTGCCCCGCACTGGTGGGGGTGCAGGGGGACATGAGTGGGGCATGAGTGGGGGCCTGCTGGCAGGTGCCCCGCACTGGTGGGGGTGGGTGTGCAAGGGGACATGAGTGGGGGCCTGCTGGCAGGTGCCCCGCACTGGTGGGGGGTGGGTGTGCAAGGGGACATGAGTGGGGGCCTGCTGGCAGGTGCCCCGCACTGCTGGGGGGTGGGCGTGCAGGGGGCCATGAGTGGGACATGAGTGGGGGCCTGCTGACAGGTGCCCCGCACGTGTGTGGGGTGGGAGTGCAAGGGGACATGAGTGGGGGCCTGCTGGCAGGTGCCCCGCACTAGTGGAGGGTGGGGTGCAGGGGGACATGAGTGGGACATGAGTGGGGGCCTGCTGGCAAGTGCCCCGCACTGCTGGGGGTGGGGTTGCAAGGGGACGTAAGTGGGGGCCTGCTGGCAGGATCCCCGCACTGCTGGGGGGTGGGGGTGCAGGGGGTCATGCGTTGGTGATCATAGTAGTAGTGGTGCAAGCTGACATGTGGCTTGCCTGGGGGGCATACCCATGGTGGATGGGCTGCCTGCAGAACATGAAGTCCCCTGTGGTGTGGGCTGCCTGCAGGGGCCGTGGAAGGTGTAGAGGGAACACCTGGGAGGACCCACACTGCCAATTCACGTGTCGGACTCCCCTGCACCCCAGATATACACGTACCCCACTCGCACAGGGCCTGTCGCATGTGATAATTCCCGCACACCCCCGAAATACACGTTCCCTGCTCGATCAAGGCCAATTGCGTGTGAAACTTCCCACGCACCCCAGATTTACACGTACCCAGCCCAATCGCGTGTGAAACTTCACGCGAACCCCAGGAATACACGCATCCCACTCGCACAGGGCCTATCGCGTTTGAATCTTCCCGCAAACCCCTGGAATACACGTATCCCGCTCCCCCAGGCACAATCGCGTGTGGAACTTCACGCGCACCCCTGAAATACACGTAGCCCGCTCCCCCTTGCCCGATCGCGTGTGAAACTTCACGCGCACCCCTGAAATACACGTACCCCGCTCCCTCATGCCCGATCGCGTGTGAAACTTCACGCAAACACACGAAATACACGCACTAGCTAATTTTTCACACAGCGGGTGTCGCTGTTTGTCTCGTACACCTTTGTCCGTCATTTGTCCTAGGGGGCCACAATATGGGACATTCATCAGAGCTGTTTATTCGTGCTTTTTGTTAGCGCACATTTTGGCGCACATTTTTTTCCTGCGCAGGGACGCTACCGCCTGCCTTCCTGGTGCGGACGGGTTTGGGTCAGTGCACGTCTTTGCCCGTGCGCTGGTTTGCCCTATTCGATTCCATGAATACGTGTTGTAGGCGAGCGTGTGGGCGTTCCGCGCACTTGCCTCCTCTACTTCCCCCGTGATGCCCACATATTCACGAGTTGTTCCCCATTCCGAGTGTTCCGCCCCGTGTTCCGCCTACTTTTGTTATGTGCACCGCGCTATGTGCGCTTTCGCTGTGCCCTTGGCGCACGCCGTTAGATGACCTGTGCGCTGACGTGCGCCGCAAACTTTTTCAGCGCACATCCCTGATTTTACTCGCGCACGGACTTCCATGAATAGGTGTGCGATGGTTTCCCTGCGATATTCGCACTTGCACTGCGATTTTCGCTCTTTCACTGCGAATCGCACGTTTTCGCACGCTTGCGCCGGAATTTTCAGCGCACATTGATTCCATGAATCGGCCTGCAAATGTATATCACTAGTTTTTCTACTTACATTCTTACACTTTCGAAAAATAAAACACAAGACATATTTCCCAAAACATGCTTTCAGGTCCTTGCTAATGCTCGTCGTGCAAGTTTGTTGCAATCTAGTCCACCACTTCAACCTGTAGCCGCAAGCAGAATATGTTTTCCCATTCAAACCTACCACTTTGGCCATGATGCATGCCCCAATAAGCAAATTACAGAACGCATTTTTCCTTGCTGATGGCCGGGCACATTGCCCAGACATCAATGTTAGATCACTATGTTGTGTACTTACATTTTACACTTTTGAAAAAAATAAAACACAGGACATATTTGCAAAACCATGCTTTCAAGTTCTTGCTTACCCTCCTCGTGCATATTGCTGCAATCCCATCAAGCACTTCAACCTGTACCCACAAGCAGATTTGTTTCTCATTCAGACCTATCCCAATTTCAAAAAACTTTACCACATAGCCGGTTCCTGGTGGCCATGCCCACATTAACTCCATTGCATTAGCAATGTTTAAGAGCAGGTAGGCGGTACGACCACCTGTGTTAGGGATGTGACCATGATGGATGAATTGCTCGTGTAGAGGCAGAGAAAGTGAGGGACAGAGGCAGGTTAGAGGAGAGGGAAAAATGGTAGCTAGCAGGCAGATGAGAGGTAGGTAAAGAGTGTGGTAGGATAAAAAAAGGCTTCCCAGACTCTTACCACTATCAGACATGTGTTACATAAATATCCCAGTGATTCTGAATAAAGGGATTTCATTTAGTTTATGGAGATTTCTTAGAAAATCAGGAGCTAAAAAGCAGCTAAAGAACTAGATGTTGTGTGCATGAAGTCTTCAGTTAACATGCTCGCCAGTCAGAACTAAGACAAAGGGTTATTAATGATCAGGGAGAAACGGCTTTCATAAAAGTCTTAGATGCAAACATGCTTTCCATAACTTAAAAGCAATGACAGCCATAAACAGAACAGCATATGGTAACGCTAAGCTGGCTCAACCTTCCATATCAATCCAATGATGTATAGACAATGCAAATATCATATATACTCCACCGGCAGGAGCTTATTGCCTCGCCCCGGGCTCCGAAAGTGATGCTGCCGTTTGAAAGGCAGAGAGAACTGTCACAGAGAAAACTAATCACCAAAGATGAAAAACACAGGCTACACAATATTAGTGCAATGTTAGCATCACGAACTCACGGAGATGAAATCTATAGATCCGACAAACGTTCTTTTTTTGTTCTCCAAGCATTATTGGCATGTTGCATGGACAGAGGCATATTAATCATATTTTTTGCATGAGTTCAACAGATGATAAAAGCAGGTTGCCCTGCAAAGTTAGATGCACTTCGGGCGTAAAAGTCAAGTGTGAAAAATCACGCAGGCCTCTGAGGTTATTTGATATATGAGAGCCCGAGAAAGAGAGGCATAAGGCGCTCTCCGCATAGACAAAGAGGATCAGACCCCAGCCGGGACCAGGGGTCTTTCGGTGACCTTCCTCAGAGGCCTGGCACCTCTTCTCTCACCCCCAGTGCCACCCCAAGTGAGGTCATTCGTCTCGCGTGTCTTGCACTTCTGTCCTCCTGACATCATCAATCATTTCTCAGTATTGTGGGCAGCCATTAACCAGTGATCTTCTGAAAGAGTGCCCTTTGTAGAGGACGGGACCTACCTCTTAGAAAGTCCAGAAATAGGAAAGCGGGCACGGGCAAAACATTGCCAAATATTTTGCGTGCATTAAGCGGATTTGCGTGCCATTCTGCCCGCAAATCCCCGTTTTACACGCAAATAATTCCACGAATCAGTGTGAATTGGTGTTTCTGTCTGCCTGCCACCCTGAGAGACTGGTTTTCATAGTGATACTGACTTTTTGGAAATTGACTTTTTATTACTGGGGAAACTTACCTGGGGAGGGATACATGGAGGGGTTCAGCATGGGGCGGGTTGGGGAGATTTATTTTAGACACCTCCATAAACATTTGCCTCTCAGCCTGGCCCAAAAGATAAATAGTGAACACCTGGAAAATAACCGAATTTCTTCTAATGTCAGCAACGTACACATGTGCACACCTTTTAAACTCCCAAAAAATGCACATACCTATTTTCTGCACAGTGCAAAATTGACATTGGATTTCAGAGCAATCCTGTTCAGACCCTCAAGTGGTCTTGTGTGGAAATGTCCTGCCTCTCAAACTAGCGAACCACGGTTCAAATCCTACCCTCAAACAGGACGGCACAGAACGCACTGCAACATTCAAAAATAAATGTAGAATGCGCATGGATAACTCAGGATTAGGGGCCGGATCGGGGACCCAGGAAGACATATTTTGCCTCACTTCTGCAGTGACTGACGGACGCTTTAGCCGCAGAATGAGGTATGATCAGTTTTGACCTGCCCAGTCCCATGTGTGACACGTCAAGCCAGTCCTGATGGCTTGAGGTGTCAAGCCATAAATGGTGGGGCTTGGAGTTTTGTTTTTTCTATTGAAAGTATGGCTCTACAAGTATCAGCATGCAATGGAAAAACAAGGAGTGGTTCGAAGTATAGTGCATGGAACTGGGAATCTTGGCAGCTATGCACTGAGGTGCAAATGGGGTACATGAACATAAGAGGAAAGAGATAGGAAGGGACAAGTCCTTAAACACATTTTACCACAATACAAAGGTAGTGGG
This sequence comes from Ambystoma mexicanum, assembly GCF_040938575.1. NCBI lineage: Eukaryota > Metazoa > Chordata > Amphibia > Caudata > Ambystomatidae > Ambystoma > Ambystoma mexicanum. Next base: position 497,817,563 of record NC_090940.1, on the reverse strand, counting down.
AACACTGAAATCACCTGAGGAAAGAAAGCCTGTGAAGAGCAGCAAGGAAGGGGGAGGTGGGACAGGGATGAGTAGGGAGCAGGAAAAAAATCAACAGCAGACTTACAGAGAGAATGAACTAGAAGGAATTTGGGGGAGGGCAGAGCAAGAAGAACTGTGGAACAGTAGTTAAGCGAGGAAACATCAAGAATAACAGCAAGAGTCTTAGTAGAGGAAACCATCAGACAAGGATTTATGTGTGCTCCCAAGATGGTGGGGACATTTGTGAGCACATGAAAAAACGTGGTTAGTGAAAATAACAGCAAGACAGAATAAAAAAGAAGAGAGTATTTAGTGGTAAATCAATAGAAGGAGGGACTGTGCAGTCAGGAGGGGATGTGGCAGAAAAATGAGAATGTTGATGAATTCAGCTACAAAGAGAGATGAGCACCAAAAACGTGATGAGACACAATTAGAGACAAACGTGTGACGCTGCTAGTCTTGAAGCTTATATTTAAACTTTAAGGAATCAAGGGACAGCAAAGCACAATCTGACCAAACATACTTGATCCACAAGATACTCACTGAGGCTCAATGATTCCAATAGAAATCTCAATTGCCTGCCTTCACTGCAGGATTATCCTAATGAAAAGCTTTTTGGTGAAGAAGATTATCCCAATGTCCTACACAGCCACTCTGTTGTCCTTTTGTGACAATAGAGGGCCATGACATACATTTAATATTTCCACTGCCGCTGGAGAAGAAGGTTTCCAGGGGAGCACGACAACTGCAAGACCCTCAATATCTACCCATCCACCTCCCAAACCAGACCTGCCCGAGACCTAGAATGTAGAGAACAGAGGGCAAAGGCTCCTTGAACGTTGTTTTCGGGTGGCATGGTGGTGGTCATGTTTGATGAATAATTTTAAAATATATACAACATATATATGGCTTTTGTACATCATAAACTTTGTATACAGCGATGGTTGTGCACTTTAAATGTTTGGGGGAAAAGTAGGAAAGGGTAAAAAAAGATGTGGAAATCAAAAGATAGACAATAGAGGAGTGGGGAATAATATAAATAGAAAATAGTAAAGGATCAAGAGCTGACCCCTGGGGGACACTGCAACACAGAAGAAGAGAGCAAAAGGTATCACCAGTTAATGAGCAATTAGCCATATGAGGAGAAAAACAAAAGCACACCCAGAAATGCTAAGAGAGGAAAGAAAAGAGCAGAAAATGGAGTGACCTACAGTTTTGAAAGCCACAGAGAATAAGAGGGATGATTGAATAGAATAACAGGTAGAATAGAGAAAGCCAGTGACATGTGAAAGATCAATAAGCGGAGAATGGCTGGTATGTTCGAGGAGTTGCGAAAGAAAGGAACAAGGAAGATAGGGGAGTAGTTTGAAAGAAGGGATGGATGAACGAAGGGGTTTTGAAGAATTAATAGAATGGTAGTCCAAAAGATCAGGGAGAATCCATAGGAATATCGCATATCTAACAGGATGAAAATGCGATGCAGGTGGAGATGCAGGCAGAGTCCCTGTATTGAACTTAAAAATGTATTGAATGAATTATCTTTTTCACACCCCAAACATATGTAGAAAACATACATTTCATTTTCTTGCCTGCATAGGATATATTTTCCTGTATCCCAGACTGTCGTGTCCGGCACAGACACAGTTAACCTGCCGTGACGAGAAGACCTCATCATACCAAACACAACCAATGAGGCTCACGCATGCTCGTGCATGCGCAAAGGATGTTTGCTGCATCCTCAGCAGAAAGCGAAAGTGTAATAAAGATATAGCATCCTCTTCTCAGGTTCCATGTCCCTTCCCTTATTTCCTTATTTCAGCGCTGCACGATGTTGGGGGCCTAAAAGCGGGCACATATTTTCCCTACAAAGGGATGTGAAAACTGGCGACAAACGTGGGATTCCAACACCTCCTCATATAGAAAATAAAGAAGAAGAAGAAATGAAACACAGCAGTTGATGACATCCTTGTCCTTGTCTCGGGAGGATAGCTCCAGAGCAATGCACTTGTCTTGAAAGCAAGATGACAAGGAGAAACACAAGTTTGATCCCTCGGTCTGTACTTAGAAACCTCTGAGTATTAAACGCGTTATAATAACCCATTACAATTACAATTTCAATTCTTGGGTCTTTCAACAAACGTGCACAACTGAGGGGTGCCTGACTGCAGCAAGATGACGGTGAATGAGGAGAGAGATAGTCAGAAGCAAACAAGTAATGCATCTGATGATGAAGGGCCCAGTGCAGCTGCATTTCGTCAGCCAGGTCCTTTTGACATGGATGATCAAGAAGCCCTGGGACAGAGATTGGAGAGATGGCTATGGTATTTAAGAATTACATTGCTGCCTATGATGAAAAGGCTGCAGACAAGTTTGCCAGGGTGCATATAAGTTTGCCAGGGGGTTACTTATTAGCCTGGTGGGTGATAACATTGAAGACCTCATCCCTTTATTCCCGCCTGAAGATGTCAAAACGTATGAGGGTCTCAAGGAGGCACTATTTACATACTTCGACCCTCAGCGCAACATAGACCATGAAAGGCACACTTTCAACACAGCCTGTCAAATTACTGGTGCGTCTAAGGACGCATTTGCCACTGGATTGTGCAAGCTTGTGGCTAATTGTGACTTTCATCAATTCTGGAATGATGAGGCCATCAGGTTAAGAATCTTCAGAGAGTGTTTATCGCCCACCTTTAGGAAGAAATTACTATGGGACCATTTACCCTTGCTGCCATTCTACAAATGGCATAGACTGAAACAAGGGTCAACTTGCAAGCCACACAGATGGAAACAAGCAAGAGACTAGTGAAAGAGCCAGTGTATTACATCATTCAAAGTGGGAGAAGCAACAACGGTGGTAACGCCCCACCGAGAATATATGGTACTGCCGGAAAGTTTTACAGTTTTGGCCTGTCTTTTCCCCATGACGAAGGAACACAGTGCCCTGATTTTGGACAGAAGTACACCAACTGCAGGCGGGAAAACCATAAGGCAAAAGTGTGCAAAGCACCACCAAACAGGACACAAGGAGGCAGTACTAGTGGGACTCGACCACAGTACAACCCACATGCCCAAGGATCCAGGAGAGATATCTACGTGGGAAGAGACTTGGTCAGCCACATTTGGCAGATCAGTGGACTTTCAACGTCACCTCCGCCAGAGCAAAGTGAAGTCCCCATGAGTATGCATATATGATGAGTGTAAGGACTGGAGGCGGATATCTGTATTTCTGCCCTCTATATGGCAGAGCAGAGGCACACAGCACCCCAGCAAAGGTTCTCTCTATGGTACTGTATAGACGTGCAAACAAGGCTTAAGCTCTCAGGAGGTGATGCACGCTGGTTCTTAAGTACAGTGAGTCCCCAAGCCTCCACAAAGGAATACCCACACATCATGTGCTAACACATTTATTTATATAGATATTGACCACAGTGTTTCTAGCCTAATTCAGCCTACTGTGAATGTATTGATTTTAGCCGCTCTGTGAGCGCATTGATTCTAGCCTATGCCTTAACTTAGATCTACTGTGCCAAACCTGAACCTAATCTATTACAGATAACCATTCCTAGCCTGACCACTATCTGACCTCACTCACGCCAACTAGGTCTCAGCCTTAGACCACTTTACCCTATTCCCTGTAACCGGCACTAACCGCCGCATAATATATGTCACCACAACTTTGCTGTTGCTGCTCTTACAATTAATATTGATAACCATGGACCAAATTAAATATGCACCTTGACCTATTATGAATAGAAATACTAGGCTTCATGCCAGACTTTCCTCCTTCTATGAACCCAAATTGACCAGCAATACCCACTTAAACCGCTGCATCAACCCTAAAAATACCACTCGGAACTCGGCGCAAGCATATCTACAAACAGCTGCAGATGCCAAATTGAAAGAATTTAGACCAGCAAATTTAAATACCCAAAGCCTACCTAAAACAACTACATTAGCGAGAGCACTGATCAATGCGAGATCTGTCATTGCCCATGCCACCGAAATAGCCAATATCCTAACATCAGATAACCTCGACCTTCTAGCGGTCACAGAAACCTGGCTACATGAGGCAGCAGATCCAGCGCTTTCCTTAGCGATATCCAAAGAGTATCAACTCCTAAGAATGGACAGACCTAACGCTAGAGGAGGTGGTTTAGCTATTATTGCTAAAACCAACCTGGACTTAAAACTATCCATGCTACCCCCAATAAAATCCTGTAAACTACTATCAGTGAAATTGCCTATATCCCCATGTCACACTCTAACCATTTACCTTATATATAGGCCACCAGTGCCCTCAGGCTCCTTTGAAGATGACATATCTAGCCTCTTAGCTAGCAATACAAAAGAGACATCACAGATAATGATCCTAGGCAACCTCAACTTAGGACTTAACAACCTGGATGACAAACAAGCTCACGCGATAGCCACCATGCTTGATGAACATGGTCTCACCCAAAAAGTCCTCACTCCTACCCACAATAAAGGCAGGACATTAGACTGGGTAGCCACCTCAAACTGCCCAACTACGATCACCAAAATGACACCCCAACCTTGGACTGACCACTTCTTAATTGACTTCAGTTTAATACTCAGTAAAGAAGTAAACAAAGAAAAAATAATGGCACCTTCTCTCCCCACAAGATAAAGGAAAAATATCACACGAGACAACATCTTGCCTGTTCTACTTCCAGTGATTAATGCCCTGCCAGGCAATTCTGATCCAGATACGCTGGTGGGCTCCTAAAATGATACTATTATCAAGGTCCTAGATACCATTGCCCCACTTAAGATTCACAAGTGTAAACAACAGACTCACCTCAATACCTGGTTTACCCCTCACCTAAAAGAACTTAGAATGGAAAAAAGGAAGCTAGAAACCATATGGCAACATACCCCAACGGAAGAAAATAAACTAAAACTCAAATTCTGTGCCACCAACTACAAAAAGGAAATTATCCAAACCAAAAAAGAAGTCTACAATGAAAGAATCTCCAAAGCATGCTCCAATACTAAGGAATTATTTGTGATCCTGCGAGAATTAGAATCTCCCATACCTCCACCAGACAATGTACCCAAAAACAAGCAATGGTGTACTAACATCCAAAATGCCCTAACAAATAAAATAAAAACATTACAAACCAAAATTGCAATAAAAAATTCCCCGCTTCCACTCATGGAAACTCCATCTATTTCCAACCCCATTAACAAGCCTAACCTAGCACCATTTAAATTCTTCCAAGTATCCATTCAGGAAACTGAAAAAATGATTGCCTCGCTGAAGCCATCAAACTGCAACGGCGACAACTGCCTGGGCCAAATAATTAAGGATGCAGCTACAGACTTAGCCCCCTTTATCTCGAAACTCATTAACGCCTCCTTTTTATCTAATACCGTCCCAAGCAGTTTAAAAGAATCCTGGGTACTACTGCTTCTTAAAAAATAAACCTTAGACCCATCCATCCCCGCAAACTACAGGCATATCAGGGCAGTCCCTTTCCTCTTGAAGATAATAGATAGAGTGGCCTATCTTCAAATTCAAAAGAACCTTGAGATGCGGCCTGAAAACGAGGCCCGGGGTCCTCAGCATTGCTAAGCAACGCACGCGCCACCGGATTCAAATACCCCAACATCCGGCAGCAGGCGGAAGAGCTGGCCATCCAAAGGCCATAACAAGGCCAATAACCCTGTTTTCCCCTGTTCGCGGCGGTACGCCACTGCCGCCCATGATCCTCACAGCTCTGCAGCAACGAACTGCCAAACTCTAAAATACCTACCTACGCCTAGCAGGCAAGCCTTCCACGCAAGCATGAACCTACTGTAAGTAACTGATACTCTATGCACCTGTTCCTCGCAGTCTGATGACCGTTTGTCATATATGTGTAGGATACCTATGCACCCCATGCTTGACCTCATTATGCCTTAATTTACTCTACCAAATATGCCTGTGCTCATTCTGATTTTACCTCTTGTAGCCCACTGTGCCTATTGCATCCCACTGTGCCTATTACAGCCCACTGTGCCTATTGGAGCCCACTGTGCCTATTGCAGCCCACTGTGTCTATTGCAGCCCATTTTGTCCATTCTGATTGTACCTCTTGTAGCCCACTGTGCCTATTGCAGCCCACTGGGCCTATTGCAGCCCACTGTGCTTGCCCTACCTTCCCTGAACCAACCTGCTCTCCCCAACCTGCCCAGCCAACTGTGCCTGACTGTACTCTGGGACCTAGACAGTACACTAATACACACAAGCTACGCCCATACCACCAACTGACTATTGCAGCTAGCACATAGCCAGGTCTCAGTATGCTCACTACACCCATCAATCAGCTCACCTGTATCCCATTTCTCACACTAAACCTCACACTTTGACTCGCTATTCCCCATACACTAATAGCTGATGACTTAGCAAGTAGGACATACCCTACTCTGACTAACAGACTCAGAACTAAATGTCCCCCAGCGATGTACAACCTTCAAAATCCATTCCTCAGCAATCCTTGTACAACGGAATCCAGGAACTCTCGCCTGAGAGCCAGACTAGCTAAAATATATTAGCCTCCTATTAGGTCATTAGCCACCTTTACAGGGAAGAGATTCACTAAAATTCGACCTGACTCAACTCCTATGAACACAAAGACAGCCGTCAACTGCTGTCCAGAAACTAAAATCCCTACTATCCAACGATACAAACATAAAGACCATCCCACATCCCGTCCAGCAACTACCACTCCCACGAGCCCACCCATTAAAGGAGCCTTAGTAAATGCGAGATCTCTAGTAGCACATGCCACAGAAATTGCTGATGTGATTTTGAGTGATAATTTAGACATCCTCGCCATTACTGAGACTCGGCTGCATGTGGCAGCAGGCCCCATACTGATGCTAGCAATTCCCGATGAATACACTATACTAAGACGAGATAGAATAGGGACCAGAGGCAGAGGATTTGCTATTATCTGCAAATGTAATCTCTTCATGAGATTAGCCCCCCCGACCTTCAATCCTGTGAAGCCTTTACAGTGAAACTACCACTGATCAATTCCCAGACTCTTAACATACATTTGATTTACCGCCCTCCAGGCACAATTGCGACATTTGAGGAAGATGTCCACACCCTCCTTTTCAGTAACCTCAAAAGCTCAACGCAAATACTTCTATTTGGGGACTTCAACATGGGATTTAATTACCCGCTAGACCAATCTGCCTTGGCTACAGCAAACATTTTATCAGACCTTGGCCTGACCCAAAGAAGTAAAACCCCCACCCACAACAAAGGGCGAATACTAGATTGGGTAGCAGACTACAACTGCCATGCCAATATCCTCTCCTCCTCTCCATTAGCATGGACCTACCACGACCTGCTCCCCTTTATGCTCACCACCACCAGACCCCTTCCCATACTTGTCCCTAGGGCTCCACCCACCTCAACAAGAAATAAAAAAAACATCACAGTGGATAGGCTTATTCCTGTCATTCTCCCCACACTTAACTCACTGCCCGACAATACCGACCCTGAATGTTTAATCAACGAATACAACAAAATGATGGCCTCCTCCTTAGATCAGATTGCCCCCCTTAAATTGAGACCAAGTAAGCCAAAAAAACACCTGAACAAATGGTTCACCCCATTCCTAAAAAACTTAAGGCAAGAAAAAAGAAAATGTGAGGCGGCTTGGAAATTACTACCGTCGGAAGCCAATAAACTTAAGCTCACCAAATTGTCAACCCTCTATAAAAAAGAAATCTGCCTTGCCAAACGGGAATCTTACGACACCCGTATCTCTCAAGCTAATTCTAACATGAAAGAGCTATTTACTATTTTTAAAGAAATAGAGACCCCCATTGCTATACCTGACACCTGTACCAAAGATAAAAAATGGTGCATAGACATCCAATACGCATTAGCCAACAAAGTCTCCACCTTACAAAACAAAATATCTCTAAAAAAAGATTCTCTAAATACTCCCCCTACACCTAAATCTCATGGGCCTGCTGTTGAAACTCAGCCCACACGATTTAATTTCTCCAAAGTATCTACTATCGAAGTTGAAAGAATCATTTTATCCCTTAAATCATCCAACTTCCAGGGCGACCTCTGCCCTGCACAATTTATTAAGGACGCAGCCCGAGACCTCTCACCATTCATCAACAAGCTTATCAATAGTTCCTTCGTTCCTTCGCATCTGGTACCATCCCTAAGAACCTTAAAGAATCATGGGTACTACCACTTTTTTTAAAAAAAACACCTTAGATCCCGTAACACCTACTAACTATAGGCCACTTACAACCGTCCCCTTTCTGCTAAATATATTAGATAAGGTGGCCTAAATGCAAATTCAAAAGTATTTAGAACAACACCACCTGTTAGGAGCTAGACAGTCAGGTTTCCATCCACAACATGGCACGGAAACTGCCCTCATTGACCTTAAGTCACAAGTACATGAGATTAGAGACAGTGGTAAATCAGCTCTGCTTCTTCTATTGGAGCTCTCAGCTGCCTTCGATCTGGTGGATCATGCGATCCTCTGCAACCACCTCGACACAGCAGCACATTTCTCCATAGAGGCTATAAATTGGATTAGATCTTTCCTAAGTGAAAGTACAATGAGGGTCTTCTCGCCCTCAGCTGCGGCTGAACCCATAGCCATCACCTGTGGTATGCCACATGGGTCCTGCGTCTTGCCCGCACTGTACAACATATTTACTAAGCCCCTTTCCGATGATCTGGATCATCTTGGTATCACCTACACAAACTATGCAGATGATACTCAGATCCTCACTTTCAGGGGATTATGAAACGGATTTGGCCTTGGTGATCATCATCCAGGCATGTATGGCTTAGCATGGTCTATGCCTGAATGATGACAAAACAGAACTCATCATCTTGGGTACCTCAACCAACCTAAAAAACTAGGATCCAGTTACTCCTCCTTCATAATCGACGGAAACCTCATAAAGGTGGCCCAAGAAGTAAAAACACTAGGCTTCTACCTCCACTCTACCCTATCCTTCTCCAAACATGTTCAAATGCTGGCGTCCTCCACAGCGTACACGTGAAAACTTATCAGAACAGGTAGACCATTTCTCTCGAACAATAGTTGTATTATTCTAGCCAGAGCCCTCATCCTGTTACGGCTGGACTATTGCAATGCCTTATACATAGGAGCCAATAAATCCATCATTAGTAGAATACAAACCCTACAAAATAATGCCCTTAGAGCGGCCCTAGGTATCTCTAGAAGTGAGCACATTGCTGAGAATAGACGACTGAACAATTGGCTCCGGACAAATGACAAATCCTCCTAAAAACTGCCTCAATCACCCACAAATCTCTCAACAATGCTGCACCTCTATACCTCTCGAAGAGATTTCATAAAAGGACATCCCTACGACCAACTAGAACAGTCAACCGAGACTGCTTTTCCATCCCCAGATTCAAATTATCTACGGTCGGAGGGAACAGTTTCCCTGTCAAAGAGGCCAAATTCTAGAACTCCCTACCCCCCACATTGAGAGTTGACCAGTCGAATCAGAACTTTAGATCAAACACCATCCTCTGGTTAAAATCTACAGACCACTAACTTGCACTTTGCAGGATGCCTGCTTGTACATTCAAACCTAGTAAGAATATTTACCTGTCATACTCAGTGACAATCACACATCCGAATACACTGCCAATAACATCTGTAAATATGTAAATAATCTCACTTCCGGACTGCACAATTCCGGTTAGCACTGTATATATCTGTGTACCCCGCCGTTGTAATTAATGTACCTCGCTTTATCACTGTATGCAACTAAGCTTTGCAAATTCTTGTAACTGTTGCACCCTAATACCCTCAGGTCTGGTGCACCTTATAAATAATAAAGCAAACAAACAAACAAATGAACTATTAGGCTCCCGCCAATCTGGGTTCAGACCTCAGCACGGCACAGAGACCGCATTAATAGACCTTAAAGCCCCATTTGATGAGCTTAACGACAAAGGAAACACAGCTATGCTACTCCTCCTTGATCTGTCACCAGCATTCGACTTGGTGGACCATGCAGTATTATGCAAACACCTAGCATTGGCCGCCCACTTTTCAAGTGAAGCTATAGCCTGGGTCCAGTCCTTTCTTGACAACAGAAGCATGCAAGTCTTCTCTACCTCAGCATCTGCAGGCCCAATTCACACAACATATGGAGTCCCCCAGGGTTTGAGTGTCTCACTAACCATGTATAATATCTTTACTAAGCCTTTATTTGACAAATTGGACAGACTGGGTGTCACCTACACAAACTGTGCAGATGACACTCAGATCCTCATTCCCCTTTTGGGCAATTTCACCTCAGATACAGCCTTAGTAAACATAATTTACACCATCATTCAGGCATGGATGGCAACCCATGGCCTCTTCCTGAACAACGATAAAACAGAGATCCTGATCCTAGGCTCAGCCAACAACCTACAAACACTTGACACCAACTACAGCGCCTTCAACACTGATGGTACTATAATCACAGTTGTCAAAGAAGTGAAGACTCTTGGCTTCTATTTGGATTCCACGCTGTCCCTAAAAAAAACAGTTAAACTCCCTAGCCTCATCCACTGCCTACACTGGCAAACTTATTAAAGGATGCAGAACCTTCCTCTCACTAGCAAGTTGCATCATTTTAGCCAATGCCCTCAACCTTTCTAAATTGGACTACTGCAATGCACAGTATGTAGGAGCCAATAAATACATCATTAACAAATTACAAACACTGCAAAACAACGCGCTCAGAACAGCCCTGAACCTCCCTACTCGAGAGCACATATCTAACGCCAGGACAAACTACAATTAGCTAAAAATCAGTGATAGGATCCTCTTTAAAATTGTTACATTAACCTTCAAATGCCTAAATAATGCAGCCCCCCCGTACCTTAAGGAAAGAATAACCAGAAAGTCTTCTGCACGAACGACTAGGACAGTCAATTCCTACTGCGTCCAAATTCCTAGATTCTGACTAAAAAAAACAGGAGGCAACAGCTTCTGTTTAAAAGCAGCTCAGCAATGGAATGCACTACCAGTTGAGCTAAGAAGGGATCAGTCTTATTACAGTTTTAGACGAAACACCCGCACCTGGCTATGCCACAACGACCACTAGACCAATGACCACAGATGTCTTCTCTCATGTCTTGCCCCTCACCTGTACATGTTAACTTTCATAACTGTGCCTGTTAGTATTCTTTGTACCTGTCTATACCTGTAAGCAAGCAACCTGTAACCAAGCTCTAAGTATTCTTGTCATGTTGTGCACCCAGCAATCTAAGGATTTAGGGTGCCCTATAAATAAACAAACAAGCAAACAATATAAGGCTCAGAGGTACATACACAATTAATAACAATTAATAGCACACTTGGTACTCTGGTAATTCTAATATGAAACATATATACAGCTTCTATGTGGTAACACACTTATCTTTAGATTCCTTTAAAATGCATCAAATCATGCAGCAAGGTGTATCATCATAGATCATAAGGCAGGAAGGAAGGCTGGTTAGATTAAACAATCGTAGAATGCTTTTTGGCGCCAGGCTCATAACCATCATGAAGACCAACATTAGAATGGGACTATTTTCTTGGGACTATTTAACTTGGGGGGGGGGTCAGCCAACATGGAGGCACACACATAGCTCAGTTATAAGGAACTGAGCTATGCGGTCCAGTCTTTTGGGTATGGCAGGCCTAGGACTACTTTACCTGGACTACTTTGGGTGTGGCCGGCCTGGGACTATTTTACCTGGACTACTTTACCTGAGACTATTTAAACCACACCCAAACAGCAGAACATGCTTTGCGTTATTCTGCTGTGGGCAGCGTAACGCTCACTGTGTCCAGTTCTTTGATGCCAGTTTACGTGAAACCAAGGACCTGCAGAGAGAAAAAAGAACACTACGAAACTTACCTGGAACAGTATCCGGTCTAGAATCCATCGCTGACTTCAGTTCCACTCACCCGAAGGTACGAACTCCATCATCCGGCACTGCATGCATCCTGGAATACCATAACCTGGAAAGAGAAGAAAGAAAGACAGCATTAGTAAGCGTTTACTCAGGTTTCCTCCCGAATGAAGAAAGCCACACAATTCTTACCTGGGTAGACATCTCTTGATCAGTATCATTGCTGGAAAATTACGGTGCTCGGCAAGGAACATCACAACCTGCAAGCAGAGAAAAGACACAGGTTAGAAATATAAAAGGCGAAACAGCACCACGCATCACGCATTACTCACCGGACAGCATCGCGCACACTGCGCTTTCTCCTACCGGCCCATGCTCGTCTTCAAACTGCATGACAACACCAAAATACCTTTCCATACCTAAAAGGAAAGAAGCAAGACATTATTATTCAAACTAAGACGATCATAAGAACCGAATATAAAGACTGTAAAGCAGCAAACCTACGGAGTCGCAGCAGGCCTGGATTCCCACAGGGGGGCTTTCACCAGTGAAGTAACTTGCCCCCCACACCTACGCGCCCCTGCCACGAGGAGCAGGACGGAGAATCCACCTTTTAAAATATTAATGTGAGGAGAAGACCCAAGGGGGGGGAAGGAGTTGAGGCCAAGGGAGGTGGGAAAACATAAAGACAATCTGGTATTGAATCCAGCTCTCCTATATTGCAGACCCATCTTTAACCAGAGGCCTTACCAAGGGACCGGGAGAGGGTTCGAGAGTGCAAATCATCCAACCAGGGCTGGGTGGCGTCCCCGTGGATACCAGGTGAGCGAACAGAAAGCAAAGCCTCAATAATATCATCCACCTGGGCATCATGGAGACTTCAGAGACTGACCAGTTAGTTCAGTTGTTGGGACAGTTACACGATGAAGTACATTCAGCCAGGCAAGAAACCAACACTCTTAGGAGGGATTTGATTGTTACTAAGGATCGTACCGACAAAATAAGTAGACAATTTCTCCAATCACAGGCAGGACAGACCCCATTGCCTGGTAACATTCCGCCAGCACCGGTACCAACTTCTTCCACCAATCCAGTACAAATAACACTTCCTGGGGCAGTTCCTTTAGCTCCACCTGAATGATTTACAGGAGACCCAAGAAGTATGCAACGTTCATGAACCAGTGTCGTCTTCATTTCCTTTGCAGACCTGGGGCTTTTCCTAACGACCAAGCACGGGTTGCTTTTGTCCTGTCATATCTGAGTGGCAGTGCTGCGGATTGGTCGGTACCTTTGGTAAATCAGGATAACCCGTTGTTACATGACTTTGGGGGTTTCCAGATGGAAATTGAAAAACTCTTTGCTCGTCATACCCAAGGCCAACCATTAGACAACAAACTTTTGTCACTCTGTCTAGGAAGTCAAGACTTGCTTACATATATAACAACATTAAACAGACTAGTCATTGAAGCTGGGTGGCCTGAGGTAAAAAGGACCAGACTATTTAATCGGGGTCTACGAGGGTAACTAAAGGATGCCCTTGCTCAAGTGGTTAACCCGCCTAAAGACTGTGGAGAATTCATCAACATTGTGTTGCAATTAGATCACAGATTACAAGACCGAAAAGCAGACCAGATAAGGTTAGACACTCGAGCTGTGTATGTCCGGTCAAAGGATAATGTTCCACGTACATTGAAAAACACGGTAGAACCCATGCAAATCGGAGGTGTATGGCTCCCTTTAACTAAAACTGAAAGAGACAAGAGAAGGCAACAGCAATTATGATTATATTGCGGAAAATCAGGCCACTTCCTCAAAGAATGTCCAGTGAAACCACCAAGGAGAACTGTGGGAGCCACAGAGAAGGAAGATAATAACAAGGAGTCGGAAAACTACCAAGCCCCGGCAAGCATAGAGGTCCGCTTGTCGAGCAAGAAGGATGAGCCACAGACCTCACACTTTGCATTACCAGTAATTTTGATCAATCACCAACAACCATCTCGTATGCATGCTGTCGAAGCATACATAGACAGCAGAGCAGTTGGGAATTATGTAGACCAAGATCTGGCAGCAAAGATGGGGGCTTCCCTTATGCTTTAAGTCGACTACTGAAAATGTTACTACTGTTGATGGGACAGAAGTAGCTTCCGGACCAGTAACCCAATGTACAGCAGCACTAACCCTACTGTCCCAGGATGGACACCGAGAATCTATTGCATTTGATCTCATCAAAGCTCCTCAGTTTGACCAATCTTAGGGATGCCATGGTTGGTAGCTCACAACCCTCTAATAGATTGGCGTGGCAAGAAGTTGGCTTTTTCCGATGATTGTGCTTGCACCTGTTATTACCAAGAAAAGGGGAAAACAGACTTATGTACATCTGCTACTCCCAGTACGGCAGAGATTGTACTAGGTGTGACTAGTACTCGACCAAATGAATACCAAGATTTTCAAGACGTATTCCAGAAAGAACAAGCCAATACTCTACCACCGCACAGGCCCTACGATTGTCAGATCAACCTCATACCAGGTGCGCAAATTCCTTTTTGTCGACTCTATGCACTTACTGAACCATAAACCCTCTATTTGAAATCTTATCTTGATCAGTACCTGGCAAATGGATTTATCCGCCCATCTAAATCGCCGGCAGCCAGTCCCTTATTCTTCGTACCAAAGAAGGAAGGAGATTTGAGGACTTGCATCGACTATCGCGCATTAAACCAGATCATAGTAAAAAAAGTTATCCACTGCCCCTTATTCCCTAATTAATGGATCAAGTCAAAGACGCCCAAATCTATACCAAACTGGACCTTAGCGGGGCATAGCATCTTGTTCGAGTGAAGAAAGGAGACAAATGGAAAACCATCTTTCGTATCAAATACGGCTTGTATGAATACCAGGTAATGCCGTTTGGACTTTGCAATGCTCCTGCTGCATTCCAGTACTTTATGAATGATGTTTTGCGGGAGTTAATCAAGGTTTGGGCCCTGGTTTACATTGATGACATCTTAGTGTATTGTGCTACAAAAGAAGACCATTCAGGCATGTCCGCTCCATCCTTACTAAACTCTGCCAACATAAACTGTATCCTAAACTCGAAAAATGCTCTTTTCATGTCACCGCAGTGATGTTCCTCGGTTTTATCCTCACACCAAAAGTTATCAGAATGGATAGGCACAAGGTAGATGCCATTCTTAACTGGCCGTCACCAACTTCATTTAAAGGAATCCAGAGTACGTTGGGCTTTGCAAACTTTTACCGCCGATTCATCCCCGGTTTTTCCCAAATATTGCATCCAATTACATCACTATTGAGAAAAAACAATAAAAAGTTCCATTGGACTGAAGAAGCAGAGAAGGCCTTTCAAGGACTTAAGAAAAAATGCACTTCTGCTCCAGTTCTACGGCATCCTCGCCCAGACTTCCCTTATATATTTGAAACAGATGCCTTTAGCATGGCTATGGGAGCTGTTCTGTCACAAAGGGACCCAGGAACTGGCCAGTTAAACCCTGTGGCCTTCTGGTCACGAAAATTCTGACCTCCCGAACTCAACTGTGCTATCACAGACAAAGAACTCTTGACTATAAAATCAGCTTTCAAGGCATGGCGACACTATCTCCTTGGTGCTAGACATACTGTCACGGTCATAACTGATCATCGAAACCTGCAATACCTAAAAACAGCAAAGCCTCAATCATCCCATCAACTGCGGTGGGCTCCATTCTTTGCTGAATATGACTATGTGATCCCCTACCGGCCAGGAGTCCGAAACGGAAAGGCGGATGCCTTGTCCCGCATGGGTGTTGATGAAAAGGTATACATAACTCTGGATCCAGTAGCTATCATTCCAGAAGACAAACTCCTGGGTTTTATGACATCATTGACACAGGGTGAACTCCAAAACAAGATCCAACTCTTAATGGATCCCACTTTCTCACAAGAGTGATGTACTCAAGGAGAACATTACACCATTTAAGACCAGTTACCATATTTTAGGAACCGTCTATACTTGCCACGTACAAGAGCAGGTTATTTTGGGTTATCACGACTCCCTGATTGAAGGTCATCCTGTAGTTGCCAAAACTCTAGCTAAAGTAAATTGAAACTTTTGGTGGCCCACATGGCGTGAAGACATCATACAATTTATCCAATCTTGTGGTGTGTGTGCACAAAACAAGTTCCAAAAGCAGAAACCAGCTGGTCTTCTCCAACCAATGGAAATTCCTCCTGCACCATGGCACACAATGTCCCTTGATTTAATTACAGATCTACCTCCCAGTCAAGGATTCAACACCATCTTAGTAGTTGAAGACTTGTTCTCTAGAATGGCACACTTTATTCCTTTTAAGGGTTTTCCAAATGCATCCAATTTAGCAAAAGTATTCCTGGAGGAAATCGTACAGCTACATGGCTTTCCATCGGTCGTGATCTCAGATCGAGGTAGTCAGTTTGTATCCAACTTCTGGAGGAAATGCTGTTCAATGGCCCAAATTGACATTCGACTATGCACAAGCCAATTTCTTCAAACAGATGGCCAAACAGAAAGAACAAACCAAACCCTCTAGCAATACTTACGTTGCATGTTACATCAAGTGGAAAGAAATTGAAAGGACTTGTTATGGATAGCTGAATATGCCTATAATAATTAATTACACACCAGCACTGGACAAACCCATTTCTACACTATATATGGTAGACATCCACATACTTCAGAATTGGATCTCCCAACCCCTTTGGGAATGCCAGCGGGTAAAGCCCTACATACGACTATTTCCCAGGCCTTCAAAGAAGCAGCAGAACATTTACTCCAAGCAGAGAACAGACAAAAGAAATTTGCTGACCAACATTGTAGTAAAGCCCCAACTATCAAATTGGAGACAAGGTCTGGTTAGCATCAAAATATGTGCCCATAAAAGGCACTCAGATCTTTCGTCCCCGATATCTGGGACCTTATTCTATTGGATCCATAATAAATCCAGTGGCAGTTAAATTAGCCCTACCATCCACTATGCAGATTCATCCGTGTTTCACGTATCACTCCTGAAACCGGTACAACCCGGTACTCGGCTTACAACACCACCAAAACCAGTATTAGTTGACGGAGAACCGGAGTTTGAAGGAAATGATATCCTAGACTCAAAATACACCAGATCCAAACTATACTACTTAGTTGATTGGAAGGGATACAGCCCTCAAGACAGATCATGGGAATCTAGTGAATACATCCATGCATCTCGCTTAATTAAAAAGTTCCATCAGAATTACCCAGCCAAACCAGGAACAGGCAGGAGTGCCACCATGAGAGGGGCCTTGGGGGGGGAGTGCTGTCATGACCCTTGCCCCTGGCCCTCACTGGCAAGTCACCCTTTCTGTTAGGGCCAGGTCAAAGGCCGTAAAACCTCACCCAAGACTCTCTTGGAGTCAGTCCTGGCGTCTTTGGCGCCAGGCTCATAACCATCATATCACAGGTTTCCTTTTTTCTCACCTGTTTTTGCTGCCTTGCGGGATCCTTCGCCGGCGTTTTCTTCTGTGCTGTTCGGGTCTTGTATAAGCCGCTCGGCTGTCGTTGGATTCCAGGATTCGTTCAGCTTCTTCGTCCGGGATCAAGGAAACTCCAGGAAGACCAGGAAGGAAGGCCGCACACGGGGGCGGCCTGCGCGGAACGCAGATGGATACAGGTACAAGGGGAAGGAAAGGAGAAGGAGAAGCAATGGGTCTGGGAATTCGAGCAGTAACTCAGTTCCAGGAGCACAAACTGTGACGCACGTCTAGCCTCAGCTAACGATAGCGTTGAGACGCGCGGAGCCGCAGGGGCGTGGTTAATTTATGGAGCGTGCTGCATGGACGTAAAGGTCGATAGACCGCGTTCTGTGAATTCGGCCATGTTGGGGGTACTATAGCGAGTAACCCCCGACGTGCCAGGGACAAGGAGGACCAAAAAGGGCGTGATCGATGGATCATAACAGCATGCCCCCTTCTAAAACTCGTTACACTGGGTTTGCCTGGATGTATTAGATGGAACTTTCTGAGCAATCTGGGGGAGTTTAGGTTTGAGACTGGTTCCCAGGTACGTTCACTGGGTGGATAGCCCTTCCATTCCACCAGGTATTGAAGTTGTCCTCGCCTATATCTCGAGTCACATATTCGAGACACTTCATATTCTAGCTGGTCATTGACAATCACAGGACTGGGTCTAAGATTAGTCCGGGTGGTTTGGATGTAAGGCTTCAATAGAGATTTGTGAAAAACTGGATGTATTTTCTTTCAGAAGTCTGGTAGTTTAAGTCGAAAGTCCACAGGGTTAATGACTTCTTTTATAGGAAAAGGCCCATAATATCGAGGAGCCAACTTATTCGGTCTGAGATGTCGGGGCAGTAGCTTCGAGGATAGCCATACTTTATCCCCAATGGTGTAAGAAGGCCCTGGTCTTCTCCTCGAATCTGCATAGTGCTTAGTTTGGATCTGTGCCCGTTCTAGATGTTCCTTGGCTTCTCTCTGTATATTGATGAGTGTTTCAATCCAGGAGTCGACTGTTGGAACTGGTGTAGGGTGCGGAAAGACTGAAGGTAATACCGAAGGGTGGAATCCATGGCTGCAAAAAAAGGGGCTGGTTTTAACAGCCGAATGGTCCGAATTGTTGTAGCCGAATTCTGCCACTGGTATTAGAAGCGACCAATCGTCCTGGACCTTAGTAGAGAAACAACGAAGGTATTGTTCAAGGGTTTGATTCACTCATTCTGTGCTCCATTGGTTTGGGGATGACATCCTGAGGAGAGGGCTCGTTGGATTCCTAGTATCCTGCAGAGGTGTTTCCAAAATTGAGAGATATACTGTGGTCCTCTGTCCGATATAATCTTGGAAGGAAGTCCATGCAGTCGGAAGATGTATTCCAGGAAGATTCCAGCAAGTTCTGACGAGGATGGTAACTTATCAGAGGTGTAAAATGAGCCATATGAGTGAATAAGTCAATGGTGACCATGATAGTGGTGTACCCTCTGGATGGTGGTAATTCTACAATAAAGTCTGTAGCGATGACTTCCCAAGGTCTGGTTGGTGGTGTAGGCTGTAATAAGAGTCCTGCTGGTTTCTGGTTGTCATGTTTGTTTTGAGTACAGACGGAACAAGATTGAACGTACAGTTGAATGTCAGCCTTCATTCTGGGCCACCAGAATTGTCTTTGTATTAGACGGAGGGTGTTGGAAAAGCCACGATGACCGGAGTGAAGGGTATCATGGCAGAGGTTTATTATCTTTTGTTGTAGTTTCTGTGTGGGGATGACCAGGTATTCATAATGACCGAAGGGTGTTCTAAAGGCTGTTTTCCACTCGTCTCCTGCCCTAATACGAATCAGATGGTAGGCACCCCTCAGATCCAACTTGGTGAAAACAACTGCGCCCCTTACTGCCTCCAGAATGTCCGAAATCAAGGGTAACGGATAGCGATCCTTAAGGGTGCATTGATTTAGACCTCGATAGTCCAGACACAGTCTGAGTTCCTTGGTGTCTTTCTTCGGAACAAAAAACAGTGAGGCCCCTGCTGGGGATTTAGAGGGTCGTATGGTGCCATTTGCAAGATTAGCATCCAGGTATTCTCGAAGGGCTTTCTTTTCAGGTTCGGATAAGATGAACATCCTTTCAAAGGGAATCACAGTGGAAGGTTCCGTTTCTATAGCACAGTCTTCTGGTCTATGTGGAGGTAACGCCTGGACAATGGCAGAGGAGAAAACATCAGAATATTCCTGGTATATCTCCGGAACCTGGATAATGTTTGAGACTGAGATTGTACCTTGGTGATTCGTAGGAGGTCCATCTGATGGTGTCGGAGCAAGGTCTGACATTATGCAGTGGGACATACAAAATTCAGAGCCCAGGAACAAGGAACCCGCTGCCCAATTGATGTACGGATTGTGTTTTTGAAGCCAGGGCATTCCCAAAATCATTGGGTAATGGGCCGGGTTGATGATGTCAAATTTGATCCTTTCTCGATGGTGGTTTATTGCAAGTTTGACGTCCTTGGTCTGAAGGGTTATGGGTCCTGAAGAAAGGGGTCTTCCATCAATTGCTTCTACAGGTTGCATGATAGTCCAGGATTCGTAAGGAATATGGTGTTTAAGAACCCATTCTTGGTCTATGAAAATCCCCATAGCTCCACACTCCACCAGTGCCAGGATGGGATATGTTTCCTTCTTGGATGGCGATAAGAAGGCCTGTAAGATCACCAAAGAATTTTGTCCAGGAGTGTTCAAGGATGGAATTGATGTGGAGCAGGCATCTCTATCCCGAACCTGTGCTCCATTTAGGATTGGGAGCTGCCGTTTCCCGAGCACCGTGCGGGGGCTATTGGGCATTCTCTCACTAAATGTTTGTCTGATGCATAATACATACACAACCCGGTATGGATCCTACGCATTCTTTCTTGGGAGGATATGGGTCCATGGAATGCCCCTAGCTGCATAGGTTCAGGCTCGTTACTCGAAGTGGAAATACCTTTGGGGTTCGAGGGTATCCCAATGGGGTTCTTCTGGAGTGGTAACTTGCTTTTCTTTTTCTCTGCCTTTCTCTCCTGAATGCGAAAGTCAATCTGCAGGGCAAGATCCATCAGGGACTGATAAGAACTTGGGCGCGCCACTATGGCTAGTTCATCCTTTATGTCTTTGTTTAGCCCTCTTCGAAATAGGGTAAAACAAGCTTCAGAGGACCAATCCGCTTCTTTAGCCAGCTTTTTGAAGCGTGTGACATACGTAAGCATATCCTGGGTACCTTGTTGAAAGTCGAGTAGACGTTCCTGGACACTGTAGACCTTCTCTGGTCGGTCAGATATGGTCTTAAGGGCCTGTATGAAGCCGTCGTAATCATCCAGGAGAGAATCCCCAGAGTTAAGCAGTGGGGTGGCCCAGGTCAAGGCATTGCCGGAAAGATGCGAAATAATAAAGCCCACCTTAGCACTGGGCGTAGAAAAATAATAAGGCTTGAAAGTAAAGTGGACCAAACATGAGTCAAGGAATCCACGAAGGCTCTTTGCGGAACCATCATATTTATTAACAACGCCGCCCAGTATTAAACTCTCTTTCGTAGCGGATTCACAGGACAACACCAATTGCTTTAAGGCGGCGTTCTGTGCCTCTAAATTTTGCACTTCAGTCGTCAGCTCTTGCATGCCACGCATAAGGTCCTGGATGGCCGCTTCCATGTCTGTGTCGAATTTAATCAGGTGGCGTCTCAATATGTCACAGGTTTCCTTTTATCTCACCTGTTTTTGCTGCCTTGCGGGATCCTTCGCCGGGGTTTTCTTCCGTGCTGTTCGGGTCTTGTATAAGCCCGCTCGGCCATCGTCGGATTCCAGGATTTGTTCAGCTTCTTTGTCCGGGATCAAGGAAACTACAGGAAGACCAGGAAGGAAGGCCACACATGGGGGCGGTCTGCGCGGAACGCGGATGGATACAGGTACAAGGGAAAGGGAAGGAGAAGGAGAAGGAATGGGTCTGGGAATTCGAGCAGTAACTCAGTTCCAGGAGCACGAACTGCGACGCACGTCTAGCCTCAGCTAACAATAGCGTTGAGATGCGCGGAGCCGCAGGGGCGTGGTTAATTTATGGAACGTGCTGCATGGACGTAAAGGTCGATAGACTGCATTCTGTGAATTCGGCCATGTTGGGGGTACTATAGCGAGTAACCCCCGACGTGCCAGGGACAAGGAGGACCAAAAAGGGCGTGATCGATGGATCATAACAGCATGCCCCCTTCTAAAACTCGTTACACCGGGTTTGCCTGGATGTATTAGATGGAACTTTCTGAGCAATCTGGGGGAGTTTAGGTTTGAGACTGGTTCCCAGGTACGTTCACTGGGTGGATAGCCCTTCCATTCCACCAGGTATTGAAGTTGTCCTCGCCTATATCTGGAGTCACATATTCGAGACACTTCATATTCTAGCTGGTCATTGACAATCACAGGACTGGGTCTAAGATTAGTCCGGGTGGTTTGGATGTAAGGCTTCAATAGAGATTTGTGAAAAACTGGATGGATTTTCTTCCAGAAGTCTGGTAGTTTAAGTCAAAAGTCCACAGGGTTAATGACTTCTTTTATAGGAAAAGGCCCATAATATCGAGGAGCCAACTTATTCGGTCTGAGATGTCGGGGCAGTAGCTTCGAGGATAGCCATACTTTATCCCCAATGGTGTAAGGGATGCGTGGTTAATTTATGGAACGTGCTGCATGGACGTAAAGGTCGATAGACCGCGTTCTGTGAATTCGGCCATGTTGGGTGTACTATAGGGAGTAACCCCCGACGTGCCAGGGACCAGGAGGACCAAAACGGGCGTGATCGATGGATCATGACACATCATGAAGACCAACATTAGAATGGGACTATTTACTTGGAACTATTTAACTTGGGGGGGGGGTCAGCCTACATGGAGGCACACACATAGCTCAGTTACAAGGAACTGAGCTATGCAGTCTATTCTTTTGGGTGGGGCAGGCCTGGAACTACTTTACTTGGACTACTTTGGGTGTGACAGGCCTGGGACTATTTTACCTGGACTACTTTACCTGAGACTATTTAAACCACACCCAAACAGCAGAACATGCTTTGCGTTATTCTGCTGTGGGCAGCATAACGCTCACCGTGTCCAGTTCTTTGATGCCAGCTTACCTGAAACCAAGGACCTGCAGAGAGAGAAAGAACACTACAAAACTTACCTGGAAAAGTATCCTGTCTTCAATCCATCGCTGACTTCAGTTCCAGTCACCTGAAGGTACGAACTCCATCATCCGGACTGCATGAATCCTGGAATACCTGGAAAGAGGAGAAATAAAGACAGCATTAGTAAGCATTTACTCAGGTTTCCTCCCGAATGAAGAAAGCCACACAATTCTTACCTGGGTAGTCATCTCCTGGTCAGTATCATTGCTGGAACATTACGGCGCTCGGCGAGGAACATCGCAACCTGCAAGGAGAGAAAGGACACAGGTTAGCAATATAAAAGGCGAAACAGCGCCACGCATCGCGCATTACTCACCGGACAGCATTGCGCACACTGCGCTTTCGCCTACCGGCCCATGCTCATCTTCAAACTGCATGACAACACCAAAATACCTTTCCTTACCTAAAAGGAAAGAAGCAAGACATTATTATTCAAACTAAGAGGAACATAAGAACTGCATATAAAGACTGTAAAGCAGCAAACCTACGGAGTCGCAGCAGGCCTGGATTCACACAGGGGGGCTTGCACCAGTGAAGTAACTTGGTAGCTGCTCACCCCCACATCTGCGCGCCCCTGCCACGAGGATAGGACGGAGAATCCACCTTTCACAATATTAAGTTGAGGAGAAGGCCCGGGGTGGAGGAAGGAGTTAAGGCCAAGGGAGGTGGGAAAACATAAAGACAATCTGGTATTGAATCCAACTTTCCTATATTGCAGACCCATCTTTAACCAGAGGCCTTACCAAGGAACCGGGAGAGGGTTCGAGAGTGCAAATCATTCAACCAGGGCTGGGTGGCATCCCTGTGGATACCAGGTGAGCGTAACAGCTTTCTTTCTCTAGTAAGACACAATTCTGAGTGAGGATCCATAAATGTTTAATAAGTCTTTCTTCCTGGACAAAAGGTTCAACCACCCCAACCTACCTGAGATGGAATTATTTCTTCGATGGTTCATCGACGGATCCCTTGAGGGTGGACTCCCTTTAAAGCAGTAGTCACAGGGTGTTGTGATCCCCAACGAAAAGTGGAACACTGCCATCGAGACAGCAGCTTCGACCTTGGCGGTGCTTTTTGACAATCAATCATGGAAGTCCTGGGAAGATGAGGCATGCAGTCAAACTCGATGCAAAGTGTTTGGTGCTGAAAAGAAAACTCAGTGTTGGATGCAGGCCCGGCAGTGGGCGTCGGGTGTCGAGAGTCGCTTTGGCAGTCCTCTGGCCTGTCGGTGCTGCAGCCCCAGCACGTACCTCGGGATAGCTTCGGCCATCGGAACTAGACCATGGGCTGGACCACAGATCTTCACTCTGTCAGTGTCCTCGGGATGTCTTTGTAGGCTTCTGATGGTCTGATGGCGGGAAACCCGCCGGTGGACTTTCCTCGCTAGCCAACGACCTCGACTTTCTCCGGTGGGACAAAGTCATCGATGGTGATGGCAAGGAAGCCTTCTGTCAAAGGTTCTTAGGCAAAGTGGAGCATTCGTGGCTCTGGTTGTTCAGCAGCATGGCATTAAGATGTCCCCGCTTCCTGGTGACACGACCTGACTGGCTTCCAGTGGTCACGTAAATCTTCCAAACCCCGGTCGACAGCAATGGACTTAAATGGCCTTAATGTCCCGGTACTTCTCTACAAGATTCTCGGCAGACCTCTTCTCCAGTTGACAGCCTTTCAGTACTGGTGTCTATGGTGACTTGATAAAGAGCCATAGGTTTTGCACAATGGTCCCTCGTAGCTCGGGGAGAGGTCTCCTAGCCAGGTCCTCTCTCGGATAAGTCCTCGACAGACTCGACAACTTTTAGATTTCGTCGAAGGAAATGCAGCAGCAATTCTTCTTCTTCTTCCAGCTTGGCTTCAAAGATGAGCTTCAGGTTTCAACTTCAGCTTCTGAACAAATTGGTAAGTGAGAGGTCCACATTTATACACATCTGTCTCTCATTCACCTTGGCTGAGCTAGGCTCAGTCAGCCAATCACACAGAAGGGTATTCATGCAGGCAGGCAGCCAATAGGGCACAAAGGCATTCAGGCTATTCACTTCCACCCAGACAGCCATAACAACGAATGTCAATTGGGGCAGTACACCACACTGCATTCATGTCAGTTTCAGGCAGGGCTGTCTCATTCATTATGTCACACACACAGAAACCAGACACTCATAACATAGACTGCATGTTGGTCACACACTCTATTCACACAGGTCCCACCCCAAGACTGTACCCACAACATACAGTCCCTGGGAAGGCTCCAGCCGGTCTGGCCTGGACTTCCTACAATGCCATATATGGTTCTTCCACCCAGCAGCCAGTCAGGGGAAGGGACAGAGTCAGGGCTTGCCAGGTCTTTGAGAAAACAAGGTAACACGCAATAGAAACCAAGTGGCCCCAGGGGCCATCCTGCCTTCCGGAATCTACTGATTCCCATAGCAGGGCCTGGGTATCCCAAAATGGAGGATACTCAGAGCTCCTGTCACATTTATCATGGGGCTGCCACCAGCCCATACCCTGCTCTATGGGCAACACACAAGTACCCAAAAACAAGGGGTATAGGGTTGTACACCCACCCATGGGTGCCATCAGGGTATCCCAAGGGTTTATGTTCACCACAACCGAAAAGAGTAAAAGCTGCACTGCCAGGGGTCCCACTGGACTCCTGTGCAGAATATAACACAGAACACACATGATAAGGGAGTACAGGAAAAGGACATGGAGGCGCTGTCCCTCCAATGCATGTCCAGCATCACAATGACTGATGTGGTGACTGCCCCAGAAGGAGATATCAACATTCAAGTGGATCAACATCCTGCCAAGTGCGTCATCAACACAGGGGCCACATTGAATATCATGTGCATATCAGAATTTCACCAGTTGGTACATCCACCAGCATTGGACCCGTCAGTACTGAAGGTATTTCAGTGGGCTGCACAAGGGCCAGTTCGGAACCATGGAAGGTTCTTGATGCAACTGAATTACAAAGGGAGACTGGCCATGGCAGAGCTGCATGTTCTTCAAGGAGAAGTGCCGGGAAACAATTTGCTAGGCCGACCCACGGCTCTTGAAATGAAGATCGCTGTTGTCATGTACACAATGCAGCATGGACTTCGAGTGATGCAATGATTTCAAGAACTCTTCAAATGAATTGGGTGCTTGAAGGGAGACCCAGACACCCTTCAGATAGATAGGTCAATACCTCCAGTGCGCAACACTCCTGGCGGATACCCATCCATCTGCAACCACAAGTAGAGAAAGAGATTAAGCGCCTGTTAAAGGAGGACATCATAGAACCTGCTTGTGGTCCCACCCAGTGGGTCTCGCATGTGGTAGCAGTACCCAAGCAGGGGTCATTCAAATAGATTTGCCTGTGCATGGACATGCGCCAGGCCATCAAAGAAATTCAACGAGAGAGACACCCTGGCATGCATCTGGATGACATGATTAGCATGCTAAATTGAGCCAAGGTATTCACAAAGCTTGATCTATACAAAGGGTACCATCAGATACAGCTAGATGAACAATCATGCTATATAATCATTTTTGCAACCCACAAAGGGTAGTTTCGGTATAAGCGGCTAAGTTTTTGGATATCGTCGGCTGCTGAAATTTTCGAGGAGAGCATTGGGAAGGTAATTTGGCACATAAAGAATTGTTTCAACTACAGTGACGATATTTTGTTTTTCAGAGTCAATCTTGAATGACATGATCGGGTGCTTCCTCAGGTGTGCCTAGCCCTCTCTCAAGCAGGGCTAACATTAAATGCCGACAGTTGTGCATTTCACAAAGAAATTCTCAAGTTTTTTGGTCATGTGTTTTCGCAATAGGGGATGAGTCCCAATCTGGGAAAAGTAACCACAATTGAAAACCTTTTGTCCCTGGTCGATGGGAGTGATGTATGGTCATTTCTGGGGATGGCTAGCTATTGCAGCAAATACCTGAAAGACTTTGCGACCATTAGTGCACCGTTGAGAGAACTCAACAATCAAGGGAACGAGTTTCAGTGGGACGAAGCATGCAAAAAAGTGTTTGCCTAGATCAAGAGAGACATTGAATCTGCCGAGTGCATGGCTTATTTCGACCTGGCTAAATGTATTGAACTGACAGTGGACGCAAGCCTGCTAGGTCTGAGAGCCATCCTGGCACAGCAGAAGCCCAGCAGGAACAGTCCCAGGGCTATTGTCGCTTATGCGTCCAAATGTCTGACAGATTTTCAAAGAAAGTACTCACAGCTGGAAAAAGAGGGGCCGGCAGTCATTTGGGCGTGTGAACACTTTCAGAATTTCTTATTGGTAAAACCATTGACAGTAGTGACTGATCACCAGGCATTAGTCTCGATTTACATAAACCCTCAGTGCAAGATGCCACCTAGTAATGAAACCGGGAATGGAATAGAATCCAGCAGACTTCAGGTCCTGGCACCCGCTTGTGAAACAAGACAGTGACCTATCCATGGCAGAGGAATACATCAACTTCATTGTCAGCAAGGACCTCCAAAGTCGCTAATGGCATGAATGGTGAGCGACCACACCATGGGTGACAGGATACTGCATAAAGTGAAGGAGCTTATCAAATCACAAAGGTGGAGAGACAGTGAGCTAAAATACACACAACAAAACCAATAAACCTGAAAGCAAGAATTGCAATCCTTCAGACAGGTGAAAAATGAGCTGTGAGTCACGTTTGAAGGCCTTGTGATGCGAAGGTGGCGGATCATTATACCAACAGACCTACGACAGCAAGTAGCAGACCTGGCACACAAAGGCCATCGAGACATGGTAGCCACTAAACGTCAGATAAGAGACACCTTGTGTTTCCCAAGGATCGACTCAGTGGTAGAAAACACTGTAAAGAAATGCCACTTATGTCAGTGCACATTGAAGCCCAGTAATGCAGAACCACTCAGAATGTCAGAACTTCCAGAAACTTTGTGGACCTATGTCATGGTTGACTTTCGTGGCCGTTGGGCGGGGGAAAATACTGGATGGTGCTAACGGACTATTTCTCCAAATGCACCCTTGTACAGATGATCTTATACACGTCAGCCAGCAGTGTAATCCCAGAGCTAGACATTATAGTCTCTGGGTGGGGCATTCCGGAGACGCTGAAGTCAGACAATGGGCCTCCATTTAGCAGTCTGGAGTTTGCTTAATTCATGGGCCACATGGGCATAAGCCACCAGAAAATCACAACACTCTGTCCGTAAACTAATGGAATGTTTGAGAAAATGATGGGGAGTTTAAAGAAATTATTGCAGCAAAATGAGCTGAGTCCAATGTCGCTACACCAAGCACGGTGCAGCATGCTCCAAGGTTACCAAAACTCACCACATGGAACAACAGGAAGATACCCCTCAGAGATGGTGTTCCAAGGAAAGGTGAAAACGAGACTGCCCCACAGAGGAGAACTCAGAGAGACCGACCTCACAAGGCTACAGGCTGAGGATGCAACTGGGAAACTCAAGATGAAAAGATATGCTGATGAGCAGCGGGGAGCACAGTCATCAACACTGCAATCTGGGACAAAGTTCTTGTGTGTCGAAAGCAAGAATGGAAGTCAGAGTTAATATGTGATCCTGGTCATCTTGTCATCACACAAATCAAGGATCTATGGTGACAGCCCAATTCCCAGGCAGGTTAATCACATAAAATGGGTCACAGTTCAGGCTCTACCGAGAGGGAGAGAAGGAGCCTGAGGATGAGGAGACGGTCGAGGAAGATCGTTGAGAATGATGAGGTGGAGGCGACAGAGAATGCGCAGCCCATGGAGATGTCGACGAGACTGTGGCCATGAATTACATGACCTGTGGGACTGACTGAGGAAATATGAAGCCAACTGTGAGTAATGGGATTTTGTTTTGACCGAGAGAGGGAGATGTTGTGCCCGGCATGGACACAGTTAACCTGGCCTGACGAGAAGACCTTGTCATGCAGAACACAGCCAATGAGGCTTGCGCATGCTCGCACATGCACAAAGGAAATTTGCCACATTCACAGCAGAAAGAGAACGTGAAATAAAGATAAAGCATCCTGTTTTCCAGGCTCTCTGTCCATCAGTTTGTCACTGCAGCGCATTGGGGGCATAAGAAGGGGCATACATATATTCTATACATAGGGATGCGTAACAGATGTATGCATAGGAGTTGTAGGACTACTGGAAATTGGTATAGGCAGAAGCATATTTGCAATTATGACACTAACACGCCATTTCAGCTACATTTGGTACTCTTCCAAAGCACTTCTCAAACAGCTCCTACATGGTCCGCATTAACGCTTCTGCAGCAAATTAATCAATTATTCTGCAGACCCCTGGGTATTACTGGGCGTTTGGTGCCTGGAAGACCTGCTTAAAGTAAGTCTAAGCGTGCACAGCAAACAGGAGTACCTAGGAGTCTGATTCATAATAAGATTATCACACAGCCGAAAGGCCAGCTGCTAGACATATGGAGTGGATGGAACAGACAGAGTGGATGGAACAGACGAAGTGGATGGAATGGATGGAGTAGATTGAACGGATGAAACGGATGAAAAGAATGGAATGGACGAAACAGAAGGAGTGGATGGAACGGATAGAACAGATGGAAAGAATGGGTGGAGTAGAACAAATGGAGTGGATGGAATGGATGCAGTGGATTGAATGAATGGAGTGGATGGAATGGATAGAGTGGATGGAATGATGGAGTAGATGGAATGGATGGAGTGGAAGGAACGGATGGAGTGGATGGAACAGAGGGAGTGGATGGAACATATGTCTTGCATGAAACAGATGGAGTGCATGGAACAGATGAAGTAGATAGAATGGACGGAATAGATGGATGGATAAAACAGATAGAGCAGAAGGAATGGATGGAGTGGATAGAACGGACCGAATAGATGGAGTAGACAGAACGGATGGAACCGGATGAAGTAGACGGAACGGATGGAGTAGATGGAATGGATGGAGTGAATGGAATGGATAGAACGGATGGAGCGGATGGAATTGGACGAAACGGACCTAGTGATTAGAATTGGACAGAACGGACGAAAGCGATCGAACGGATGAAGTAAATAGACCAGATGAAGTGGTTAGAACGGATGAAGTGGATAGAATGGATGAACTGTATGGAATGGATGAAGTAGATGGAACAAATGAAATGGATAGAACGGACAAAGTGGATGGACCGGACGAAGCGGATGGATCGGAAAGTGGATGGATTGGATGTAGCAGATGGAATGGATGAAGCAGATGGAGCAGATGAAGCAGATGGAAGGGATGAAATGGATGGAACGGATGAGAAGGATGGAATGGGTCGATGGAATGGATGAGTGGAGTAGATGGTATAGACTTGTGGATAGAATAGATGTAACGGATGAAATGGATGAACTAATGAAGTGGATGGAACAAATAGAATTGATGGAAAGGATGGAGTAAATAAGACGGATAGAGTAGACTGTACGCATGGAGTGCTCGGTCTCAAACGCTTTATTGATAACCACCATATCACACTATTATGCTTACACTCTCCTATACACCATCACTCAACTAGAACACAGCTATACTATGACACATTCGGTAGAGCTGATATACTAACACAACCCCACAAACTCATCATCATCCTAATTAAACACAGCTAGCCGAGCACATACTGCTAGCTTAGGCGTCTCCTCAGGTCTAATGCAGCCAGAACTCTGTCTGGGTGTCCACCCTCCAGGCAGAACACATCCAACTGACTTCCTCACCACCACACCTACCGCTAAGAAGCAGCTATCATGCAACTGCCCCACCAGCTGCACTCATATCCGGTGTGCCCACGCACCTTATGACTTTCTCTCTCTCTCTCTCTCTCTCTCTCTCTCTACTGACTTGAACTGCGGTTCCCGAGTGCGTTCAACCTACCAGCGCTTTGAGATCATACCAATGATACATAAGGCGCTATATAAATGCCAAGTAACATACCATTCAATTGTTAAGCCAGTGAAACGTGAACAAGCAAACTCTCTGACATGCCCACTACGCGCCTGTGGCTAGGTGGCATAAAGTTTGCAATGCGTCCATTGTAGGGGTGGAGCGGTTGGCGTTTGGCTCGGTAAAGTTGAGAGGTCAGCAGGGGTGTGAGGCTGTAGCTCTGGGCTGCTCTTGCAGTGGCAGAGGGCAGTGGGCAGAGATAAGCAGCGGACGGGATGAAGAAGAGAGAGATTGCAGACAGCCTTGGAAGCGTGCCGGAAGTTGTTGGGCACACAGAGTTGCTGACAGAATTCTGTGAGCCAGCAGGATTCATCTCTACTCAGGAGATTATAGCCTGGAAGCACTGGATCCTGATTGGCTCCCAGAATTCAAACATCCCATTCCAGCTGTTAATTAAGCTTCATAGACATGGTCCAAGTGTCTGTATCAGATTCTAAGCGCCCAGAAGACGGAGTAAAGGGGTTATAGTCTGGTCAGTAGCAACACAGATAGCCTTTTGATTTCCCATTAACAGAAACAAGACCCTGATTGTATGCTCATGCATACGAATCAAAATGCAAATATAGCATTGACTTTCTTGTACCAATCCATTTCTGAGCAGCAGTAGTAGTTATGCATTTTAAGCTATTGAGTGATGACATCTTTGGGGGCCGAGAGTGCTTGGGCAAGAGCAATGCTTTGTCTGGGCATGCCAGGGTCTTGGGGGCTGAGGGGCGGATGTGGGGGGGGGGGCAGGGCTTACTTCCTCCCTTCCCTTAAATGACATGATATTAACGCCTTATGGAAAAGCGGGAACTGTCTGCCACTGTGAGAAAGCAAATGGTCAAGACCCCGGAAAACCATAGTCACCCCGTTGATCACGCAAACCACAAGCCAATCATAACAACACATGTTAGACCACTTTTGATTTGATAGTGCCCATTAAAATAAAAAAAATATGACTCCTTTCTCAGTATGTTTTCATGTACAATTTAATCTTATTGTCCAAACTCAGTCCATTGAAACACTAAGCAAAACTGTGGAGATGCAGTGCATTTCCCAGTGACTCACTCACCCAACAGTCAAGTCACAGCACTTAGACACCTGCCTTGAGGTGCCATTGTGCGAGGCATTCATCATCTTCCTGGGCTTTTAAGAATTACTTTAGATGAAAGCTTCAGGAACGCCCATACATTAAAAAACTATAAAACTGCCTTTCTATTCCTCTCCCAATTATCCTCCCCATTTCATTC
The DNA here is from genome assembly GCF_040938575.1 of Ambystoma mexicanum. Classification (NCBI taxonomy): domain Eukaryota; kingdom Metazoa; phylum Chordata; class Amphibia; order Caudata; family Ambystomatidae; genus Ambystoma; species Ambystoma mexicanum. The sequence continues at coordinate 497,785,753 of NC_090940.1, read as the reverse complement.
CGGGTATCTTCGCATCTGTTCAAATCCTAATCGCATTTTTCACAGATATGTCTTTTTGAGGGGTGCATGGTGAGCAGCCATTGCTTCTCAGAGAGGCAACGCATTTGCCATTTACTATTCAGACTATCAACTTCAATCTATGGCACTTTCTTTTACTGGAAAAGTGAAGGCTGTTGTCAGGATTGTATTTCCCCAAAAGGAAAACATTCATATGTATCTACAAGCTACTTTGATTGGAGGCAGGGTGCAACCAAGGCAAAACTATGGAGCTCATTATGAATTCCCCGGGCCAGAAAATATGCCAGAAAAAATGCTGGTCATTCCGACACCAGCCTTTTTTCCAGCCCGAGGAAACACAAGTTTGCTGGTGGGGGCAGCGCAGGCCGACCTGCTGTGAGTTCAGGCCCCCACTGGCAAATAAATGCCAGAATCACCAGCAATACCGGTGACAGTAATTCTGGCATTTCATGGAATGAGAACTTGCCAGCGTCTCCTCCGCCTGTCGGGTGGCAAAAACGGTAAGGCAGTTTTGCTCGTTTCCCACCAGAATTATTGGCAAAACTGTAATCAGGGCCCAGATCTCTCCTCTGTGAGCTGCTCATAAGAAAGAAGGAAGGAAGGAAGGAAGGAAGGAAGGAAGGAAGGAAGGAAGGAAGGAAGGAAGGAAGGAAGGAAGGAAGGAAGGAAGGAAGGAAGGAAGGAAGGAAGGAAGGAAGGAAGGAAGGAAGGAAGGAAGGAAGGAAGGAAGGAAGGAAGGAAGGAAGGAAGGAAGGAAGGAAGGAAGGAAGGAAGGAAGGAAGGAAGGAAGGAAGACTTGCCAGCGTCTCCTCCGCCTGTTGGGTGGCAAAAACGGTAAGGCAGTTTTGCTCGTTTCCCACCAGAATTATTGGCAAAACTGTAATCAGGGCCCAGATCTCTCCTCTGTGAGCTGCTCATAAGAAAGAAAGAAAGAAAGAAGGAAGGAAGGAAGGAAGGAAGGAAGGAAGGAAGGAAGGAAGGAAGGAAGGAAGGAAGGAAGGAAGGAAGGAAGGAAGGAAGGAAGGAAGGAAGGAAGGAAGGAAGGAGGGAGGGAGGGAGGGAGGGAGGGAGGGAGGGAGGGAAGGAAGGAAGGAAGGAAGGAAGGAAGGAAGGAAGGAAGGAAGGAAGGAAGGAAGGAAGGAAGGAAGGAAGGAAGGAAGGAAGGAAGGAAGGAAGGAAGGAAGGAAGGAAGGAAGGAAGGAAGGAAGGAAGGAAGGAAGGAAGGAAGGAAGGAAGGAAGGAAGGAAGGAAGGAAGGATAAGTTAGTTATTCCTCGATGTAATCATGTAAGGTATAAGGAAAACACAATTCAGTTAGAGGGATATTCAAACTGTAGTCTGAGTTAGTTGTCTGGCCTTAGTTCAGGTTCCGTAGCCTACAAATGTTTGACAGGGTTGTATAGCTCCGAATGCGTGCTACAAAGTAATTCACGTTGCAATCTAGTTCAATCAAATGTATAACAAAAATGTCAGTGTTTCATGCAAAGTCACTCAAGGTTCATGGTTAGGGACCCTTGTGTAGAGCTTGCCGGAGAATGTTGGCCCTCACGGTGGAGCTCGCTTGCCTTTCAGATGACGGCTGATTTCATCCTCATCTGTCCTGGTTGGGCTTCCAGGCTGCAGTCATGTTTGTCACAGGCCCCAACCAAGAGAGGTCTGTGGCGTTCTGAAATAGTCACTAGCTTTACAAATCAATAAAAAAAAGCAAAAAAGCCACCACATTCCCTGCATACTTAATGAGCCCTCCTATCTCAGGTTCTCAGCCTCAGGTCCTCAGGCTCAGATTCTAAATGAGCCTTCTTAAGTTGGATCCTCAATTTCCCCAACTGAACCATATTTCCATATTAGCTCTGTGCTAACATTGGTCATTATGTGAATCCTGCATCCTTTTTTTTATTATTTATTTATTTTTTTTATTTTTTTCTTATCCCGAATCCTGCATCCTTATGTGGTCTTGGGCAGTCCTTGCAAGAATATCCTAACTCCAGACCCCCAGTTGGGCTGTACCACACCACCTGGACAAATAAAAGAGAAGATCAAGGTGTGGGAGGAGTGTTGGTATTCACGGTTTTTGCGCCCCCAGGGGCTGCATTGCATAGTGGGTCACGTCCACTTGCCTGCAGAATCTTCTGTGACTTCTTCTAGTCCATCCAATGTGACTTTGCAAAAACATCTATTGCTTAAGTGCATGTTTGGGTTGTGCTCCCTGAGCAAATGCAAAGAATGGTTTAAGTTACTTACCTGCAATTATTGTTCTCCAACATGGGTCTGGCATGGATGCACATGCTCATGAATATTCCCTGTCGTCAGTCCGGGAATCCTCAGTAAAAGCAAAAACGTTTTCACGTTCACTTTAAAACTGTATTTCTCCTCTAAATCACTCACTGTACTCTGGGTCATACTGCCCCCATCCAATGACAGTCCTCTCCCTAAGCCCTGCCTCTTGCAGCTATCTTCAGATGTGGTAAGCACGTAAAGTGACAGAATGACCAAGATGAGCCACACAGGGGCTGGAGGGGGGGGGTTTGCATGTGAATACATGCCAGACTCATGCTGGAGAACAATCGTTACAGGTAAGTAACTTAAAACTTCTCCAGCATGTGGTCTGGCATGGATTCACATGCTCATGAATAATGAATACACAGCAGTACCACAGTACACAACCACAGGAGGTGTCAAGGCGCAACAGAAGCAATTAACACTTTTCCCTGGAACAGACTCACATCAAGCAAACAGGTTGCGTAGCACTGCCTGGCCGACTCTGGACTCCTCCCTGGAATCCCTGTAGACGCAGTTGAACTTTGTGAATTTGTGGACACATTGCAGCCCTGCAGATGTCAAGCAGGTGCACCCCATAAAAGAATGCTGTTAGTGCGTCAATCACTCTTCTGGAATGGGGTCTCAGACTGCCTGGCAGAGGTCGGTCCGCCAGCCGATGCCAGTGCATGATGCAGCCGGAGAGCCATCTGAAATGGAAGCCCTGAACAAGGCTTTCTCATGGTTCACAGGACCAAAGTTCACAAACAATTGAGAAGTCTTCCGAAAACTCCTTGCACGTAGAACTTCAAGCCATGAGCAATGTCCAGCGAATTCAAAGGCCCTCTCCACCAGCAGGTTTCGGGAAGAAAACAGGAAATGCCAAGGGCTCATTGAGGTGGAATTTCAATGGAACCTTCGGGCTGAAAGAGGGGTGCGTACGCAATACCACTCTCGATTCGTGCAAAGTCAGATACGGTTGCTTGCAGGATAGGGCTTGGATCTCACCCACATGTTTGATAGAGGTGATGGCCACAAGGAAAGCCATTTTCCATGAGAAAAACTTGAGTGGGGCTTCATGCATAGTTTCGAAAAGGCACCCCCATGAACCTCGTCAAGACCACGTTGAGTTACCATGCTGGGCAGGATAAGCCCCTTAAGGAACTCCTTGATGAGTCTGTGGGACCACAGTGAGGATCTACCCGGGGATCTGGTGTAGTGTGAGATGGCCGCCAGGTGACCCTGGATGGATGCGTGAGCCAGTCCAGCTTTTGCCAAGGACAGCAAGCATGGAAGATTCTGTGGTCCCGTGACCCTCAGAGGGGCTATCTTCTGCTTCCGGCACCACGTAGCAAAACGCTTCAATTTATGGCCATAGCACTTTAGAGTCAACGACACCCTGGCTCTGGTGAGCACTTCCCTGCAGTCTGCTGGCATCTCATAACCTCCAAACTCTAAGGCTGCAGGAGCCATGCCCTCAGGCTCAGCGATCCTGGGTCATGATGAAGGATTGCACCTCGCTCTCTGCTGAGCAGATCCAGAAGTACTGAAAACTTGACTGAAGGTGATGCTGACAGACTGGGCAGGTCCAGATACCAGATCTGCCTTGGCCATGCCAGGGCACTGAGTATTATCTTAATCGATACTGTCTGATTGTGTTGATGACATGTAGCAGGAGAGGAAGTGGGGGGAAAGCATACAGAAACAGGCCTTCCCACAGGAAGGAGAATGCATCCCCCAGGCTCCTCGGTTGGTGGAATCTGCTTGCAAACATCTGGTCTTTGGAGTTCACCACATGGCAAAAAGTTTGATCGGGGGTCTGCCCCATTGGACGAACAGGCAGTCCACCTTAACCTGACAAAATTCCCAATCATGGAAGGGGCGCAGTTCCCTGCTGATGGAGTCTGCAATGCTGTTCTTGATGCCTGCCAGGTGGAGAGGGGTGAGGAACATCCCCTGCCTGATGGACCAGTGCCACAAGTCTTGATCTTCCTTGGAGAGCACTGGGGATTGAGTGCCCCACTTGCTTACTGATGTAGAACATGGTGGTGGAGTTGTCTGTGAAGATCCTCACCACCTTGCCCTTCAGAGAGCAGGAAAGACCTGAGGGCCCAGAACACTGCTAGTAGCTGCAGGATGTTGATGTGCAGATCCTTCTCCTCTGGAAACCACAGACCTCTGGCATGCAGACGTCCGGTGTGAGCCCCCCAACCTTCCAGTGAGGTGTCTGTGGTGACTGTCTCCTGGTATGTCAGGGTTTGAAATCCCCTTTCCTGGGCGAAGTGGGAGTACGCCCTCCCCCACTCTATCGCCCACCAGAACTCCTCATTGAAAGGGATCTTGTCAGCAAAACTCCCGGAGACTTGAATCCAATGTATATCCACAAATTCCTGTAGGGGTTGCATCTGTCAACCTGCAGAGATGGACAAGGTAGATGCAGGATGACATCATGCCCAGCAGCGTATTGATGGCCCTCAACATGGCTGTCTTCGCTGATGACAGTCGCTGTACCTTCCCTTGAATGGCTGCTAGACTCTCCTCCAAGGTTGACACGAGGCAAGCCACTGTGTTGAATTTGGCACTGAGGAGCAGAGCGTTCTGCAATGGCATTAAGCAGGACTTAATATAGTTTACGGAGAATCCCAGCTCTGTGAGTAATTGGACGGTCTCCTTCATGTGCTTGTCGACCAGTTCCCGAGAGCATCCAGGTACAGGTATACGTGTTTGCCCTGCAGACGGAGTTGGGCTGCCACCAGGGCCAGGCATTTTGTAAACACTCTTGGGGCCGATTTCAAGCCGAATGGTAAGGCCTTGAACTGATAGTGTCGGCCTTGCACCACAAACCGTAGGAACCTTCAATGTTTCCTGTGAATGGGGATATGGAAGTACACGTCCTCTAGTTCCAACAACATCAAGAAATCCCCTTCCTCCAGTTGGGCGAGCACGAGCTGCAACGTGACCATCCTGAATTTTTGGGACTTCAGGTACTTGTTCAGATGGCGCAGGTCCAGGATGGGTCTCCAACCCCCTGTCTTCTTTCTTACCAGAAGGTATCTGGAATAGACTCCGGAGCCCCGGAGCCATTGTACAAACGTTATTGCCCCTTTCTGTAACATGGCTCACACTTCTTTCAGGAGCTGAGGCATGTGAACCTCCTGACGGGGAACCAGTGGAATAGGTGGGCACCTGCGTTGGAACTCTAAGGTGTGTCCCTGGATGAGAGCATCCAGCACCTATCTGTCAGTTGTGATCTTCTTCCACTCGCTGATGAACCATGCCAGCTGGCCTCCCACCAGGTTGCATGAGTGGGGTCCTGATGTTCTGGCCAGTTCAGGCTTGCTTGGGCATTGGCACCCTGCCCTGCGGACGATGGTGACGCTGACCTCCACTACTGTAGGTCCGGAAGCAACCCCGTAGGCTTCCTGCATGGAGGATCGGAGAGGTTGTCTGTATAATGTGGAGAATCCCTTGAATGATCTGCTTCATTTTCCCCTGGAGGAGTGAAAAGGAGATGGGCAATGCTGCTGAAGAGTGCTAAGGGAACGTGCCATCTTCGTATCTGTCTTTATGGCTTGAAGGGACTCGTCGACCACCTTCCCAAACAGATTTTCTCCATCAAAGGGCATGTCCAGCATCTTCGCATGAACGTCCTGACAAAAGTCTGTGGCCTTCAACCATCCCTGCCAACGAAGGCATAGTCTGTTTCCCATCTGCCGGAAACCCATGTCAGCGATGCCCACCACAACCATAACGGCATGGTCCGATGCCACCTCCCCTTCCTGAAAGAGGGTGAGAGCTTCCATTTTCGTATTGTCATCGAAAAATTCCAGGATCGGGCCAGCTTGTACCAAAGCTCCCAGTTGTAGCAGGACAAGGTAGGCAGAGCATTAGCCGTCTTCATCGTGGATGCCCCCGTGTAAATGACTCTCTTCCCCATGGCATCCATCTTCTTCCCCTCATTGTCCAGGGAACTGATGATGATGAAGCTCGGTTAGCCAAATGTTTCCTTGTGGCTGCCAACACTACCGAGTCTGGTGACGGTTGTGACCTCAACCACTTGGGCACAGAGTCTGGCACCCTATATTTCTTCTCCAACCTGTCACGCTTGGTTGGAGCCGTACATGGGTTCTTCATGAGGGCTATGCCTTCCTCCCAAATGTCATCCAGAAAGGTAACCGCCATGATTATCTTCCTTTTGGACTCTACTCTCATCCTCATCTTTGTCGGTTTCCGTGGCCGTCTCTGTACCAGTGTCTGTATGCGTATCCGGGTCCGCTGGTGCAGTCAGGGCCTGACGTGGTGGGGGAGGCTGATGTGGAGGCATCGGGTGATGCTTTCTCTTCATATGCAGAGGCTGATCAGGGGCCTGTGGCACTACAGGTGTCGGTGCGGGGGGCACCCTCTGCTGGATCTCTGTCACTAGGGTGTGGCGAGTCGACTGGATGTTCATGGATATGTCCCTCGACTGCAAAGGAAAGGATGGGGCACTAGCGCCTATGCCTCCATCGTCATCCTCGTGGACCATATGGATGGACTCTTTGTTGTGATTGTCAGTGGATGAGATGTCCATCGGTTGAACGCAAACCTTGGAGGGCTGTTTTGGGTCATCCTTGTTCCCCTCCTTTTTCCTTTTGAACTGGGATGTGGACTGGTGTCTTTCCCCCAGTAGTGCTTGAAGCCTTCGCTACTGCCTCAGCAACCATATCGCGCCGTGGTGGGGATACCCTTTGCGCCATAGGCGTCATCCATGTCATGTCGGCACCTACCACTGCCATGGTCACCACATCAGGTGTCGACAAAGTGGTTGATGAGGACGTGCTGCGTTCATCTCTTCCTCTGGACTAAGCTTTTCTGATTTCTCTTGTAACTTGGCTAGGGTGGAAGACTTCCTCTTTGAGGAGGAGCTCGATGGCAGGCTGGCTATGGAGGTGGATGGCGATGGTGACCGCTGCCTATCCAACCTGGGACACGCATCAGCAGCGAACCCGGTGGAGTCAGACTTGCAGTTCTTGGCCTTATCTTGGACCCCCACAGATGGGGCAATCTCAAAGGACTTTGATTTCTTCCCAGAGGGAGACTGCTTTTCTGACCGGCCAGTCCTGGGCGAGGCATAACCCTGCTCGGAGCACGGGGCAGAGGCCTTGATCGAATTGCGCCACGCCACCAGCCTGCTATGCCTGTCTTTCTTTGTCTTCTTTGATAAGCCCAGGCATATCTTGCACACATCCTCGTCGTGGTCCGGGTGCAGGCAGTAAAGACATTGTAGATGTTTGTCCTCCACGAAGACGTTCCGTAGCCCGTATTTGGTGCAGTGACGGAAGAGGGTTCTTCACTTCTTTTTCTCCTCTATCATGATCGGAGGCCCAAAGGGGGCCCAAGATGGCCTTCCAAAGATGTTGACAAATCTTTGCCCTTGAGGGTTATAACACTTCACTGACAACCGATCCCCACTGCCGGCCAATGAGGAAAGAGCGCATGGTCTCTGGTTTAAACAAAAATCAAATGTTTCCGTGAAAAATCTGGGAAAAAACATACCAATAGCTTGCAGAGCAACTCAAGGACTTCCAACACTGAAGCGGGCTGTAAAAATCTGAAGATGGCTGCCAGAGGTAGGGCTTAGGGAGAGGAATGTCATTGGATGAGTGCAGTATGACCCAGAGGACAGTGATTGGTTTAGAGGAGAAATACAGTTTTAAAGTGAACGTTAAACTTTTTTCATTTTTCCCGAGTTTTTGTGGCCTGACAACGGAGAATATTCATGAGCATGTGAATCCATGCCAGACCCCGTGCTGGAGAAGCTGGAATTCATGAAATGCACATGTGGATCTGCCACTGGAGCTACTCATAAAAACTTTATTTTGCAAAGTAAAATGGGGAGACATGGATCGGGCCTTCCCTAATTGTTGTTTGTCCTTCCATGCTCTCCTGGTGGATAGCGAGTTAAGAACTTGCCTCTGACAACGGGCCAGCCTGAACTTCCCAAGTTTTAATCCTGGCTGGACCACTCTGAGAAAAATGAAGTGAGTACTATTAAATTGAGTAACAATAAAAGCTATCATTAGAGCATGAAGAAGCAAGTGGTATCAGACACGAAGTACCATATCAAAACTTTATATTGTTATTTTTATTATTAGCATAAACGAACTAAAAGTTGTACATCTCTTCACCCCCCAATTAATTTACACATTTTCTAGATTAGTGAAAGTGGAAAGAAAACGCATTGTGGTCAATTCTTCTGTTAATGTATCACCACAATGTGCATTATTATTCTCCATCTGAGATGCAGGGAAATAAAGTGTCATTTCCAGACACTTTCAAACTGAACACAATTTATACCAGATTCTGGCCTCTCTGACTGCGAAAGAGAGGACTACTGATTCCAGTAAACTAAAGGGCATCCGCCAGGTACAGTCAAGAAATGTAAGAGTGAAGTGTGCGCCCTAAAATAGAATATTCATTACAGGGGCCCAGTACAAGGCATGGTTTATGAGATCAAATGCCTTACAACGTGCAAGTTACGTTTGTGAATTTGGCGATCCAAAATTGTCCTTTTTTTACAAGTTTCAAATGCTAATTTTAGTGACAATTGACAAAAATGTCCCAATTGAAATTATATGTACAGCTCTGTGCTGCTATTCCATTGGGGCTAAATTCTCTCAGGCTCATTTTCATTGAGCCATAAAGTTAATGCCATGCGTACAAGTCTAGCGCATGCCTTTTATCCATGGAATTTAAACTCCGGCCCATTTTCAGTTATTTGCATGATATGATAAGTCATTTATACCACGCCTGTGCACAAGCATGCTGTGGCTTGGAAGTTATGATTCTGCATCTCCCTTTCTCTTTGCCATGCAAATACTCCAGCGTTTGCGCCAGCGTGCACTTTCATGCTGGTGCAAATGCTGTCTGTGACTACGGAATCCATCTGCTTTTTACACCAGGAAAAATCGGGCAGAATCCTTAGGAGTCCATTGTAAATGCTGCCTGCCATTCATATATTAGGCAGCGTTTACTCATTTTGCACAGCGGAGTGCAAAAGGGTGTCGCACAAGCATTTCCGCCAGTTTTTACACTCCATTATGAATGGCGCAAATTACAGGGAGGGGCCCTGTTTATGCAAACGTGTAAATGTAATAGGTGCTCGTAGCGTAATTTAGTGGGACATCAAAAATGAGCTCCTTTGCGTGTAAACATCTGCTAATTCAGGCCGTATGTCCATGCCTCTGCCACAGATGTATGCAACATATAGGCAACTGGCTCTTACCACTGTGGTGAGGAGCTGGACTTCCATTCTTCCAATGTGAGTAAAATGAGTACAACTTATTTGAGTAATAGTCAAGCTAGTTTCATAAAGAATTACAGGAATATGCGAGGAAGCACTGGATTAAAAGAACATTGGCCCTCATTACACGTAGTGCGGTAAGGGTTTACACCGGTACCGGTAAACCCTTACCGCCTTACTACGAGGTCCCTTTGCGGGTTGGTACTTTAACGCCTGCTGTTTAGCAGGGTGTTAATTACGGTACCGCAATTTGCGGCACCGTAATTAACGACTTCCCCGTTCCCATAGAGCCCTATGGGGCAAAAATGGGAATGGGGAAGGGCAATGAGGGGAAGGGGGAATTACCGCCCGCCAACCTTGGAATAGGGCGGTAATTCCCCTTTCCTCCAAGGCGGTGCTGGTATTTTACCGGCATGGACCAAGGTGCTAATAGCACTTTGGTCCACCGCCTACCGTGTAATGAGGCCAATTGTCATCAAATTAACTATGCTGAGGGTCGTAAACTATTCTTTCTCACACCGACTGTTAGTGCCCCCTTCCTGACATCCCGCATATAAATGCACACTGTTGCCATCATCCAACTACATCTTCAACTGGAATTAGTCTGCATTAATTTGCTGATCACCTTTATGTGTTTCTATTTTATTTTTTATTTTGCCCAGTTATAAAGTAGTTACAAACCAGGCAGTTCAATGTAACACGAGTTAGAGCCCCCTACCCTACATATGCACCCTCAGCGTTACATCAGCTCAATGGGCTTGCAATCCCTCACGTTAAAATTGGACAGGTGGCAGGCCATTGTAACTCGTGGGTCAGAGGAGGGGCTCAACCATGGTTGCACATACTCCTTATCTTGCCTTCTGGCATTCGGCATGAAGGCTAAGTGCCTCCCTTACTCTACATTCCTCCTCGGGAATGCTCACTCCAAGATTCCAAGCACATTTTCCGCTTCTACGTTAAAACCCTGCGGTCACTAAATCACGACGCACGGAAAGCCGAAGACTGAAAAAAAAACATGAAAAATGATTTACATACACAGTGATCCCTTCTGTCACACGGACCCCCTTTACACCTACCCGCTACCCCTTGCACCCTACTCAACGGTTCCTCTGCTTCCTTACTTTCTCTCCAAAATCTAGTTTCCTCCATCTCCCTCCGGCGGATGTTTCCTGACCCTAAAGTAGGTTGAGACATCCGCAGCAGGGTCCCTTATTTTTCGTAACTTTGTTTTAACTGACGCATTCTTCCATCTGGAAGCGGGAAACACACTTGCAAACCCTGAACCCATTATAGTGAACAAGGACAGCGGGGGACACCCCCTCAAGCCCTGCTCCCCTTGTTCGATATAATGGAATTCATTATTTTTGTTAATGACAAATGTGCCGTAAATGCGCTTTTGGGGTTTTCTTTTGGTCTTTTGGGGCAATAACCATTTTCCAACTGTCTTTTCTCAGCTGATGCTGGTCGCCCCAGACACACTAGGCCTCATTATAAGTTTGCCGGTCCTTGAACAATGGTACCGGTAAGTTTGCCATACCGTTGTTACTGGACCGGCAAACTACGAGTTCTGGTCGCAGGTGCCTTCCCGCCCACCAGCACTGTCCTGGCGGGCATACCGCACCCACGAGCAGAGCATGTTGGATGCACCGGCACCATTCCAAATAGTGCCAGTGCACCCGACCTCCCCATTCCCATTGAGCCCTAGAGGGCTCAAAGGGAAATGGGGAGCATTTTTTTCCGCCGCCCGCGAATGGGCAATTACCGGGTCCAGCCGGGTCGTCATGACCCGGTAATTGCCCATTCGTGGGTGCCGGAAAAACTCGTACGTTTGGCGGCAGCCTGACGGTTTTACCGGCAAGGCTACCGCCAAATTTGTAATGAGGCCCACTGTGACATATCTACCCTATCCTGTGAAAACTGAGATCTTCATCGCTGGATGATATTGGTGCCAGGAGAGCTGGCGCTGATCCTGTCATCCTTTACCCTGGTTATGCCCCCTCATCTTCACCTCACAAACTATTGGCCCATAATCATAGTCATTCTTTGCAGTGCCCAAGCAAAGCAACTCCCAGTTTCTAATCTACAGTTGCCACATCCCTTGTAATAAGAGGCAAAAGACGATAAATGCGTTCTGATGCCCTTTGCCATTGAAGAGTTTGCACTGAAACACGCTGATAATGGGAGCACTTCTTGCATCAAATATTAAGTTACTGTAATTGAATAATTTGCCTCTTAGCCTTGGTTCGCAGGAACTACGGCGAGGTTCTCTCCAGAGATCTCTCCATTCTGTTTCAATATGACATCTCAAACAAGAGACGTACAATAATACCACTTGAGATTCAGTCATTTTTAGAGCTGAAGGACACTAAAAGATATTAATGATCGTCTTAAAAGTATGAGCAAATTTGACCATTTTACATTCTAATTAGAGCATCAATTTCACAGTCTGCGTTGGAATGCACAATAGCCAGGGAAATCCCTGTTCCTCCGGCACGGCAGAGAACTAGTAAATTATGAACCCCTTTGAACCTGAATGGGTGGTTCTGAACGAGTCTGCTTTGACTCACAGGAATGTTGGTATTTTGTGTGTGCTATTGTATGTCACCTTCTTTAGTGCCATTGAGAAGTCAAAATAAAATGGAATTAAGTGTAATTGGTTAAGACGTATTGGATCGGGCATTTCCATTCATATCCTTTTGGTTTTCTTGGTGAGTCTCCCTAAGTAGGAGATATCATGTCATTCTCATGTATTAAGCACACATGAGCTATCAAGCTGTGCCAAGGTGCACCAAAAGTAGCAAACCAGTGATAAGAGTATAAAGCACAACACATACAATACTTAAGAACATAATCTGACATACAAATAAATCATCCTAGCTATGACCACGGAAATGACACTTTTCATGATGAGAAAACAATTGCTTGGAGGAGAGGGGTACCGTTGGTAACAGTAAGAATTGTGACAAATCCAAGGAGATTGTTACCTCTCCCTAAGAGGGACCCACTTCTTTTGGGGCTTCCGCTATGTTTTACACCCCATAGGGGACAGAGTTAGTGAGTTATTTCTGGAGGTCAATCACAGGAAACCCCCAGAGAGGGATATAAATGACCATCTCTCCGCCCAGATACTAACACCTTTGTGGGGTATATAAGAGTAAAAGGGTATGATACACCTATGGCCCCTTTAATGGCAAGCACGGCTTCTGACCTCAACTTTATTCAAGCTTTCTGTTAGAACAGGAACCAATCGGAAAGAAGTATCTGCGCAGTCCGTGGAGTTAAATAGCACCGTAGGACACAGTGGGAATGGGAAAGCTTGGAGAGGGAGACCCCCAGACATGGTATCATGGCCAGAGATCCACATTGGGCGATTGCAACGAGGACCGGCAGGCGAACCACCGCAGCCATGCGGTCTGGCAGCCAGATCGAGCATGGAGTACCTCAGAGCAGTGAGGTAAAGCCAGGAAGAGCCACCCACAAATCTCCACATCTGATAAGTGGGAATTGCCAGAAGATGCTGGCTGATGCAGAGTCCAGTGTATGGCACGCATAAGTGGCTCTGCGCCAAGAGGAAGCACAGGCAGACTACAAAGCCCTGCCATGGAGCAGCACTGGTCACACAAAAGTGTGCAATGGGATGGCTCCAGATAAATGGGAGGTAGGCGGCAAGACGAGAAAGTGCCAAGAAGCCCCAGAGTGGGGAGAGAGACAGAGAAAACACTTGAAAGGGGAGAATACTGTTAAGTGGGGAGAAAGAGTAAGAAAAACCCCAGAGAGGCAAGCATGCCCAAGAAGCCCTAGATTGGAAAGAAGGACTGAGAAAGACCCCAGAGAGGGGAGAATACCTAGAAGCCCCAGAGTGGGGGAAAAAGAGTGAAAAAGCCAGAGACAGGGGAGAATAAGGGGGAGCCCCAGAGTGAGAAGAAAGAGTGAGAAAAGCACCAGAGATGGAGAAATACTGGGAACAACAGATTTCAAAGAGTGAGAAAAGACCCAGGAGAGGGAGGAATACAGAGAAACCCTAGAATGAGGAGTAAAAGTGAGAAAATCCCCATAGAGGGGAGGATACAGGGAAGCCCCAGAGTGGGGAGAGGAAGTGAGAAAATCCCTGAAGTCCGGAGCGACCCGACATGCCCTAGACTGGGGAGAGAGAGTGAGAGAAGCACTGGGGAGAAAGAAAAAGCAGTGACCCAGAGTGGGGGAAGAAGGGAGAACCTCCCACCCCTCTCCCCCTTTTAGGGAGCACTGCAGGTCACACACATGTATGCAGTGGTTCGAGCGGAACGGGAGGAGGGTGGCAATATGTGAAAGTGACAGTCAAGCCCTGAGCTGGGGAAAGAGCCAAGAAGCCAAGAGTGGGGAGAGAGACAGAGAGATGCCTGGAGAGGGGAGAATACTGAGAAGCCCCGGAGTGGGAGAGGAAGACCGAGAGACCCTCCCCCCAGAGAGGGATGCATACGGAAAAGTTCTAGAGTGAGGATCAACAGTGAGAAAACCACGGAAAGGGAAGCATACAGCGAAGCCCCGTAGTGGGAGAAGGAGTCAGACAATCCCCGGAGAAGGGAGAATACAGAGAAGCCCCGGAGCAGGTAGAAAGGGTGAAAAAAGCCCCAGAGAGGGGAGAATAATGGGGCGCCCCAGAGTGGAAAGAAAGAGCGAGGAAAGCCCCCGAGAAGGAGGAATACAGACAAGCCCCACAGTGACGAATACAAGTGAGAAAAGCCCAGGAGAGGGAAGGACACTGAGAAGTCCCAGAGTGGGGAGAGGAAGTGAGAAAAGCCTCGAAGTGGGGAGTGACCGGAGATGCACCAGAGTGGGTAGAGAGAGTGAGACAAGCCCCACAGTGGAGAAACCACCAAGAAATTGTAGAGTGGGGAGAAAGAAAGAGCAGAAGCCCAGAGTGGAGAAAGAAGGAAGAAATGCCAGGGTGGGTATTGAAAAGAAGAGGAGCCCCAGAGCAGGGAGAAAGAGACTGATTTGAGAGACAGACAAAAAGACCTGGCTGAAGCTCCGAGGTGACCATACAGCAGTACAAAAACTGGACAGTTGGAACTGCTCAAAGAGTTAATGGACTATGTTAAAGAGACACAAGGGTGGGGGTCAGAAGCCAAAAGATTGTTTTTGTTAGTTTATGTTTTCTTAAGAAATAGAAAAACAAACTAGGTTATAAAAGGTTTCCGGCTTCAGTACTCGATTTCTGTTTAGACATCTTGACATTGTGATGAGCACCTCTGACTTTCTTTTGTATAGAGTATGTATTAGTAGCACTGACTAGTTCTGCATTTCTCTGAAAGGGACAAATAAAAACTTTTGAGAATCATGCCTCCTTGACCATCTCCTTATTCTGACTTACGAGAGAATGCTATATAGACATAGCCCATGCTTGGAGACATTTTTCACCAGACCTTTGTTGGATCTAAATGCAAAGAATGACTGAGACACTAATGTTCAGCTACATCCAAACGGTATGAAGTTTCTGCAAGCTGGACCATCTTTACGGTTTTTGGTACTCCTACCACACAGAAATGTGCCCATCACATTTTTAATTACAGTTTATCTCCCTAAGTGAGAGATGTTAGGCCCAGACCTTGCGTTCCTGCATGCTTCACCAACAAAAGCAACGCTGCACCTCACTGATGTGGCCCAACTAGGCAGGAAGGCTGGGGCTGCTTGTATTTCCATGCAAGAAGGATGTGGCCTAGCAGTTTTTGCTAGACTGCTCCTATTGGTGGCAGGAAGACTCATTAGCATATGGCTGCTACCCTTCTGCAATAGCGCAGACAGGCTAAAGAAACAGTGTTGCAGAAGGTTGCTCAGAGTAATGCCAGTGGTTCAAATGAACTCATAAACTTCAACCCATCACATTTCTGGTCATAGTTTGTCCCCATCCCTCAACCAAACAAATGATGGGATCCAAAAATCTTGCTTCACCACCCTCTTTATCCTGATGATAACCCATACTTGATATGCTGCCCAAGCACCTTTCAAAATAAAAAAAGGAACAACCGTGTGCCCCATGAGCCTCATCTTCCATGCTGGAATCTGTATAATAAACAAGTGCATGTCAAGAGATCTTTGCCAGTCCATGATGAGGATACTTGTGTTCTATCATAGTAACAGGCACATTTTAACAGTAGTAGCCACACGGAAGGTATACAAGCTATACACAAAGTTAATAGAGACACTGATCAGTACCCATATGAGAAAGGTACATATGCTGTGCCACATATACAGAGCTCAGGTTAATCAAACACATTGGGCCTCATTCCGAGTCTGGTGCTAACCAATGGCGCTATTAGCGCCTTGGTCGGCGCCGGACCCGTACGGGCACCGCCCTGGTGGAATGGGAAATTACCGCCCTATTCCGAGTTGACCAGGGCGGTAATTTCCCATTCCCCAGGGCTCTTCCCCATTCCCAAATGAGCCCCCATAGGGCTCAATGGGAATGGGGAAATTGCAAATAATGGTGACCGTACTTTACGGTCACCGTTATTGGCTTAAAAGCCCCTTTGCGCCCTCGTTCCTAACGCCTGCTAAAAGCAGGCGTTAAGGACGAGGGCGCAAAGGGAACTCGGAATGTGGCGGTAAGGGATTACCGGCACCGGTCTCGTTAACGGTAACCGGTATCCCTTACCGCCATACTCGGAATGAGGCCCATTGTTGTTAAACTGTACCACATTGATGATCCTTAAAGAGGGTAGCTGTCTGTCTTGGGTTGATAACGATATAGATCAAATAGCACTGTGTGAAGGCATCGTGTAGCAAACAACAGATTCAGAATTCAGAATAAAACACTTTATTAACTTAAATGTCAGGATGGAAAAACGGCCTAACTTGCCCTATGCTAAGGTGTGGGATTTCCCTACCTAAATGAAACTAAGGAAAGTCTGAGTCAAAGAGTTCAACTGAAGAATCTGTCTGTGTCCAAAACCTAAACTTTCCCTCACAACTAATCTTTACAATGTGTAGGGATGTCAGCAACCAATAGAAATAGTGTCCAATATAACGTTCTGAGCTTCTTCCAGCCACACAGCTTCCTTTCTGCAACCTTCACCAAGTATAAAGCAGTTCTGACAAACAGTCTAAAAATGAACTTTCTTAAGTTCAGGATGATACTATGTTTACCAATATTCAGGGTCCCTTCCACAAGTTCCAAGTTGCACAGTTCCAAACACAAAAGCACCTTGAGACTCCATCCTCAAGTCAGTAACTGTCTAAGGGTTCTATTCCCCAAGATTTAGGGCCTCATTACGAGTGTGCCGGTCCAGTAACAACGGTGCCGGTAGACTTACCGGCACCGTTGTTGCCGGACACGCACACTCTGAGTTCTGTGGATGGGTGGGACTCAATGGGAATGGGGAGTTTTTTTCGGCGCCTGGCTTCTAGGTCCACCAGGGCTGTAATGCCCTGGTTATTCCCCAAAGCCAGGTGCCAGAAAAAAACACAACTCCCGGGTGGTGATGAGGCCCTTAGTTTCAGTGTCACAAAAATATATGCTTTGTCTTCTTAGGGTTCTTGGCCACAGTTGCCCCCTCTTTTTATTGTTGATTTTCCTGTAAATATCTTGGCTGTGTCGGAATAAACTTCAGGGTTACAGTTAATTCTACTTTCAGTGTGCATTTCTGTAATATGTAACTTTCACACAATTTA
The DNA here is from genome assembly GCF_040938575.1 of Ambystoma mexicanum. Classification (NCBI taxonomy): domain Eukaryota; kingdom Metazoa; phylum Chordata; class Amphibia; order Caudata; family Ambystomatidae; genus Ambystoma; species Ambystoma mexicanum. Next base: position 497,768,548 of record NC_090940.1, on the reverse strand, counting down.
GTATTCAATATGCTTTTCTTTGGTTCATTGTTAAAGTTCCATTCACTTTATAGTTCAGCATACAATCGTTTTACTTGGATTTAAAGTTTCAATTTGGTTCAATGTTAAAGTTCCTTTTACTTTAGGATTCAGCATACTTTGGGTTTTACAGTTTCATACAATTTAGAATTCTGCATACAGTGGTTTTACTTACATTTGAAGTTCCCTTCACTTCTGAACTCAGGATGTAACAGTTCTGCATATTCGTACGTTTTACACAGTTCGGTATTCAATAATGATGAGTTGTAGTTATAACACACTATCAGTTTAACACACTGCGTAATAATACTTTTAGTTTGCTTGAAATGTAATGCATGGCACTCAGAGACTTTCAAAGACGTGTCTCCTTAAACACGCAACCACTCCGATACAAAGGGTTCCTGCTAATTCATTAGACAACAATAGTTTGAACCAGAGACCTTCGAAAATGTTTTTTCCTTAAATACACGATCACTCAGATACAAAGTATTCCTCTTAGAATGGGAAAAGTATAAACGCTTGTGCACCAGGTGGGAAACTCACTGGTCACGTTCACAGCTTTCCCCGCAGCAAATAGTCTTCTGATTTTGAGGTCAGGGTTCCAACTCCTGCCCCTCAGGCACTCCTTTGATGACCTCCTAACACTGGGGAACGAGCATCTTCACCACAAGGGAAAAAGACAGCATTTCCATACAGATTCCTTCACAATGTTCAGTCTGCTCCCCAGCTCCCACGCCAAGCTTCCATGGACGATCTCTCTCTGCAGACCTCAGTGTCTCACTGTCTGACTCGAATAAAGTCCCCTGCTGATTGCACCGGCATCCCTGCTACTTCTCCTGTTGTTCTCTTTGCTGCTGGGCTGGTCTCCTTTTATACAACTGCAGCCCCTTGGCAGGCTGTAGGTGTGGATGTCCAATCAGCCCTGCCTAACCACAATTAAAGGGACATGCCTGACGTTCACTGCTCTTAGCAAGCATCTTTCCTTGTTGGGGTATCAGAGTGGTAAAAGAGTGTAGTCGTCATTGCTCTTAGTTGCCTCTTCCGTATCCCAGCACTGTCAGCTGTTACATCTGGTGAAACAAGGGGAGCTTACTTACAGTAACCCAAAAAGGTTGGGGAAGGGTTGAGTTGGTCCTCAATAGGGAAAGGGGGATACCAGGTCTCGCCCAAAGACACCCCACTCTCAGTCCCCAAGATCCCCTCCAACCAAGTGATCCTCCCTCGCTTCTTCACCCCCAGGGTCGGGATTCAAAACTGATTGCCTTTCCCAGGCCACCTGCACAGAGGATCCAAGGGGTCTAGGAGTGCGAATACCCTCAGATTTCCCACAACTGGCATACAAGACAATGACATTTTCCAGTAGCAGATATACATACTTGTCTGCTAATTTGTATGGACACAGTACATTGCTCAGTGGCTCTGAAGGGGACCTGAACATCCAGGGATGGCTTCTAGGTGATACTAAAGCTTTGTAGCTAAAATGTCCTGTTATCCTGCATTTAGGCAGAGCCCGTTTGTCTGCTGGTACTGGAGCAGCCAATCCCCACTCTCTCCTCATCTCCTGAGACTGAATCAAGTTTGAGGAGCAACTGGTTGTTGTTGTGATATATTTGGAAACCCAGACCCAAGCCCTTGATCAAATATGCCACAGGCTGAATGCATTGAAGAGCAAGCAGGGAGAAATCTGCACCCTCTGTAACCTCATATAGAACAGAAGTCACTTCCCACAAGTGCTCTCCAAGCTGCATCCTGTCTGCCATCATTAAAGATTCACTCCAGTCTGCGTTAACTAGGTCTGTCCGAACAGATTTGCAGGGGTATTGAGGAGAAAGGAGGAGACTCTGATGGTATATAGTGTAAACTGCAGCTGACAATTCGGGCAGGACCATTGAGGGCTGTTTTCCTTCTGTCCCGCTAATTAAGAGGTTGTTCTTTAAAGCCCAGCAGGACTGATTCAATGTCCCTCCTATTCAGCAATCCTCAGTTTAGATTCTGAAAAGTATAGTGAGTGTCAATGTAATCCTGGAATTGAAAGGTGATAATATTTCAGCATGTGCACCACCATTTGTTGCTGGGAGTTGGGACAATAGTTTTCCGTCTGAGAAGGATCAGTGGAGGCTTTTATTAATATAAGTTTCATTGCTCTCTGTCCACAAGAGGTGGGATAAATGGCAGCATCTGGCGATCAGTAGCTCTGGTAGAATAGATGGCATAGTCGTCTTACACATTTTCGTGGGGCAAAGATCTAGGAGTGATGAGAGGTACCTCAGTCAAGTAGAACTTTATATAGGGAGATAAAGGTGAGAACAAACAGGTCTTCGAATGAAGCTACAACTGCCTTAGAGGGCTATAGTGTGCTTGCTAGAGATCTAGGTGAGGGAGAATCAACAGAGCCAATCTGGTTTCTGATATTAGAAGCTTCAGGAAATTAGAAATGAGGAAATTAGTGAACATGACAATGCAGTATGTTGGTGCCCAGAAGTGTGGAGCTGGTTATACACTTTGTTGTGGACTATACACTCTGAATGTTAATAGAATAAAGAGATTATCACCAACAGCATTTCACCAACAGCATTCCAGTCTCCCCCTTTCTGTTTCAGGGAGCTGAAAGATTCCAGTGGTTCTTATATTTTAAATGTACAGAAATATGTTTGTTCTGGTTATGCTCGTGGCTAAGTATTTCAGTTTCACATCACTGATAAGGCCCAGTATGGCCAAATCAGGGCTGGAGTTGCTTGTGTTCCAGTGCAATGTGAACAAGGCCAGAGTGTCAGTGCCTGCTCCTGCTGGAGGTGGCGATCAGCATGTATTGGCACATGGTTGGTGAACTTCTGTATAGCACAGGCAAGCTAAAGAAGTGAATGTGATCTTTCCCAGTAGAACTGGTTAGGAAATGTTATACCAGGCGCATTCATTCATCACCTTTTAGTTTCCTCAGTGATTCAGAACTATACAGGCGGAACGTGGGTCTACCTTGTGCTCACGCTACCTCTCACCCATGCAGTACAACATGGCCCAAATGCACCTTCTTATGCAGAGGCAATGTGACCTAGCTGTTAGGGCTGTGCAGAGCCAACATGCATTTTGTTATAGATATTCTCCTTCTTTGGGGGCAGATTGGTAACATATAATAGAATGGAATCCAAACGGGACAAAGGGCAGAAGTAGACTTTCCCCTGGCATCAGGATTAATAGACTGCTCCTAAACCTACCTGGAAAAGCTACCAAACCATTTTTACTTACCAATTCTTGTATTGTTCAAATAATGAACAGCAGCTTCTAATTGTCCTTTCCTTGTGCAATTAAGTAGTTGAAATATCCAAGCTGTCTAACTTTCTTCCTAAGCCCATGAAGCAATAGGTGCTTGTCATTTTGTATACTTGGACTTTGCACATCTGTGAGTATTGTGAGCTGCACTATGGGGAGAGTGTGGAGATCATGATAGAGTGTAAATACTGTGGTGGGGGTGCAGGGGTTCCAAGAGAGCCGCCTATACTTGAGGCCAAATGGAGAAGGAGCATAAGATCCGTCATGACAGTTTTTTTGTGAAAAAAGTATAGTCAATGCATGGAGCAGGGTCGCTGCTGAAAAAGTCCAAAAAAGGAGTGCATTCGCTATCAAGGATATTGATCCCACACTGCTACTGCTGCCATCAAAGATTCTGCCCCAGGATTCATATAAGCAGCACCTAGGTGTACTTTAAAGTGGAAGTGCTTAAATTAGTTTAATCAACATACATTAAACAATTCATCATCGATTGATCAAAGTCAATCATTCCCTGTAATAATTCCAACAATAAAATACAGTTATAATGCAATGCTAAATTGTAAAATGTAGAGTCAATTGATGTTCAAAATATAAAAAAGAAGGAAAGGGGATTAAAGAATGGAACACTATGTTTTCGGTCTAAGAATGCTGGTATGCCCCCCCCCCCGCCCCAATCGTAACATTTCAGTCAAGAACAGTTGCAAAGCCTATGCTGCAGTCACTTCCGAAATATGGGTCAGTGTTACTTGTCTAAACACATGTGATCTTAAGACGGGAACCAACATAGTGGCATGAAATAATGTGTATTACAGTGAGAAGGACATGAGGGGCAATACAAATTCTTCCAAATCAGGGCAGAATTGACAGAAGTGAGTGACTTCAACATTCACTCTTTCTTTTTCTGATGACAGATGGGGTAAGCCATTAACAGCTTTCCTGTACTCTCCATTTCAGTGGGTGAGGAAAACTAGTGACCACAGTTTATTGTTGCAGAAGCTTGTTCGATATAATCCAGCCATGGAATTCTTCATGCACAGTCTCTGATGAAACTCAATCAGAATTCTCCTAGACCAGGGGTGCACAACTGATTTTGACAGAGGGCCGAAAGTACCTTACATGAGGGCTATAGTGGGCCGAAAAGTAAAAGTGGGCGGGGCGGTAGGCGGGACATGTCAGGAGGCTTTTTCAACCCCCAATTTGTATTAAACACATGGAAAAAGATGTTTTTGAGGGGTAACGATTTTTATTGCATTTCAAACTTAGATTTTGTACTACACATTTTCCATTGCTATCATTTATTTCGATTTAGTTATTGTATATCGTCTTATATCGTCTGTTTAATTAAATTATATATATTTTATTGACCCTTGATTGGACATTCCGTTATTTTGGACTGCTATAGTTTGCTGTTTGGGTTACACAAGAGGAGTATGGCCTTCGTTGAGTCAGGTTTCCTCAAAAAAGCAAAGGATGTACATCTCCTAACTGTGCCTGTTTTAGCTTTATTATTGAGTTCACTCTTGGAGTGCAACACTATGCCCCATGGCTCCCATCCCCAACCAAACACTATGCCCCATGGTCCCCTCACCCCCAACCAAACACTATGCCCCATGGCTCCCATCCCCAACCAAACACTATGCCCCATGGCCCCCTCATCCCCAACCAAACACTATGCCCCATGGTCCCCTCACCCCCAACCAAACACTATGCCCCATGGGCCCCCTCACCCCCAACCAAACACTATGCCCCATGGGCCCCCTCACCCCCAACCAAACACTATGCCCCATGGACCCCTCACCCCCAACCAATCACTATGCCCCATGGCCCCCACCCCCAACCAAACACTATGCCCCCTGCCCCTCACCCCCCAAGCAAACACTATGCCCCCTGTCCCTCACCCCCAACCAAACACTATGCCCCATGGCCCCCTCACCCCCAACCAAACACTATGCCCCATGGCTCCCACCCCCAACTTAACACTATGCCCCCTGTCCCTCACCCACCAAGCAAACACTATGCCCCCTGTCCCTCACCCCCAACCAAACACTATGCCCCATGGCCCCCTCACCCCCCTAACCCCCAACCAAACACTATGCCCCATGGGCCCCTCACCCCCAACCAAACACTATGCCCCATGGCCCCCACCCCCAACCAAACACTATGCCCCCTGTCCCTCACCCCCAACCAAACACTATGCCCCATGGCCCCCTCACCCCCAACCAAACACTATGCCCCATGGCCCCCTCACCCCCAACCAAACACTATGCCCCATGGCTCCCACCCCCAATTTAACACTATGCCCCCTGTCCCTCACCCACCAAGCAAACACTATGCCCCCTGTCCCTCACCCACCAAGCAAACACTATGCCCCCTGTCCCTCACCCACCAAGCAAACACTATGCCCCCTGTCCCTCACCCCCAACCAAACACTATGCCCCATGGCCCCCTCACCCCCAACCAAACACTATGCCCCATGGCTCCCACCCCCAACTTAACACTATGCCCCCTGTCCCTCACCCACCAAGCAAACACTGTCCCCTGTCCCTCACCCACCAAGCAAACACTATGTCCCCTGTCCCTCACCCCCAACCAAACACTATGCCCCAGGGCCCCCTCACCCCCCTAACCCCCAACCAAACACTATGCCCCATGGGCCCCTCACCCCCAACCAAACACTATGCCCCATGGCCCCCACCCCCAACCAAACACTATGCCCCCTGTCCCTCACCCCCAACCAAACACTATGCCCCATTGCCCCCTCACCCCCAACCAAACACTATGCCCCATGGCCCCCTCACCCCCAACCAAACACTATGCCCCATGGCTCCCACCCCCAACTTAACACTATGCCCCCTGTCCCTCACCCACCAAGCAAACACTATGCCCCCTGTCCCTCACCCACCAAGCAAACACTATGCCCCCTGTCCCTCACCCACCAAGCAAACACTATGCCCCCTGTCCCTCACCCACCAAGCAAACACTATGCCCCCTGTCCCTCACCCACCAAGCAAACACTATGCCCCCTGTCCCTCACCCCCAACCAAACACTATGCCCCATGGCCCCTCGCCCCCAACCAAACACTATACCCCAAACACACTCTCAAGCATGCACCCATACAGACCCGAACCCCCGCCCACAACGCAGCACACACATTCTCAAGCATGAACCCATACAGACCCGAACCCCCCGCCCCCAACGCAGCACACACATTCTCAAGCATGCACCCATACAGACCCGAACCCCCCACCCCCCAACTCAGCACACACACATGCACCCTTACAGACACGAACCCCCCACCCCCCAACTCAGCACACACACATGCACCCTTACAGACCCGAACCCCCCACCCCCCAACTCAGCACACACACATGCACCCATACAGACCCGAACCCCCCACCCCCCAACTCAGCACACACACATGCACCCATACAGACCTGAACCCCCCACCCCCCAACTCAGCACACACACATGCACCCTTACAGACCCGAACCCCCCACCCCCCAACTCAGCACACGCACATGCACCCTTACAGACCCGAACCCCCCACCCCCCAACTCAGCACACACACATGCACCCTTACAGACCCGAACCCCCCACCCCCCAACTCAGCACACACATGCACCCATACAGACCCGAACCCCCCACCCCCCAACTCAGCACACACACATGCACCCATACAGACCTGAACCCCCCACCCCCCAACTCAGCACACACACATGCACCCTTACAGACCCAAACCCCCCACCCCCCAACACAGCGCACACACATGTACCCTTACAGACCCGAACCCCCACCCCCCAACTCAGCACACACACATGTACCCTTACAGACCCGAACCCCCCACCCCCCAACTCAGCACACACACATGCACCCTTACAGACCCGAACCCCCCACCCCCAACTCAGCACACACACATGCACCCATACAGACCCGAACCCCCCACCCCCCAACTCAGCACACACACATGCACCCATACAGACCCGAACCCCCCATCCCCCAACTCAGCACACACATGCACCCATACAGACCTGAACCCCCACCCCCCAAATCAGCACACACACAGACCCGAACCCCCCCAACCCCAACTCAGCACACACACATGTACCCTTACAGACCCAAACCCCCCACCCCCCAACACAGCGCACACACATGTACCCTTACAGACCCGAACCCCCACCCCCCAACTCAGCACACACACATGCACCCATACAGACCCGAACCCCCCACCCCCAACTCAGCACACACACATGCACCCATACAGACCTGAACCCCCCACCCCCCAACTCAGCACACACACATGCACCCTTACAGACCCGAACCCCCACCCCCCAACACAGCGCACACACATGTACCCTTACAGACCCGAACCCCCACCCCCCAACTCAGCACACACACATGCACACATACAGACCCGAACCCCCCACCCCCCAACTCAGCACACACATGCACCCATACAGACCTGAACCCCCACCCCCCAAATCAGCACACACACAGACCCGAACCCCCCCAACCCCAACTCAGCACACACACAAACATGCACCCATACAGACCCGAACCCCCACCCCCCCAACTCAGCACACAAAAAACATTCAAATCAAAACATTCATACACATCCGACACCCACCCCCACCCCCGCATCTCAACATACACACAAAATACATTCAAATACAAACATTCACACACATCAGACACACCCCCCACCCCGCATCTCAACATACACATAAAATGCATTCAAATTCCAACATTCATACACATCCGACACCCACCCCCGCATCTCAACACACACACAAAATACATTCAAATTCCAACATTCATACACATCCGACACCCCCCCACCCCCGCATCTCAACATACACATAAAATGCATTCAAATTCCAACATTCATACACATCCGACACCCCCCACCCCCGCATCTCAACATACACATAAAATGCATTCAAATTCCAACATTCATACACATCCGACACCCACCCCCGCATCTCAACATACACATAAAATGCATTCAAATTCCAACATTCATACACAATTGACACCCACCCCCGCATCTCAACACACACACAAAATGCATTCAAATTCCAACATTCATACACATCCGACACCCCCCCACCCCCGCATCTCAACATACACATAAAATGCATTCAAATTCCAACATTCATACACATCCGACACCCCCCACCCCCGCATCTCAACATACACATAAAATGCATTCAAATTCCAACATTCATACACATCCGACACCCACCCCCGCATCTCAGCATACACATAAAATGCATTCAAATTCCAACATTCATACACATCCGACACCCCCCCACCCCCGCATCTCAGCATACACATAAAATGCATTCAAATTCCAACATTCATACACATCCGACACCCCCCCACCCCCGCATCTCAACACACACATAAAATGCATTCAAATTCCAACATTCATACACATCCGACACCCACCCCCGCATCTCAACACACACACAAATTACATTCAAATTCCAACATTCATACACATCCGACACCCCCCCACCTCCGCATCTCAACATACACATAAAATGCATTCAAATTCAAACATTCATACACATCCGACACCCACCCCCGCATCTCAGCATACACATAAAATGCATTCAAATTCCAACATTCATACACATCCGACACCCCCCCACCCCCGCATCTCAGCACACACATAAAATGCATTCAAATTCCAACATTCATACACATCCGACACCCACCCCCGCATCTCAACACACACACAAAATACATTCAAATTCCAACATTCATACACATCCGACACCCCCCCACCCCCGCATCTCAACATACACATAAAATGCATTCAAATTCAAACATTCATACACATCCGACACCCACCCCCGCATCTCAACACACACATAAAATGCATTCAAATTCCAACATTCATACACATCCGACACCCCCCCCACCCCCGCATCTCAACATACACATAAAATGCATTCAAATTCCAACATTCATACACATCCGACACCCACCCCCGCATCTCAACACACACACAAAATACATTCAAATTCCAACATTCATACACATCCGACACCCCCCCCACCCCCGCATCTCAACATACACATAAAATGCATTCAAATTCCAACATTCATACACATCCGACACCCACCCCCGCATCTCAACACACACACAAAATACATTCAAATTCCAACATTCATACACATCCGACACCCCCTCACCTACGCATCTCAACATACACATAAAATGCATTCAAATTCCAACATTCATACACATCCGACACCCCCCATCCCCTCCCATCGCAACATACACACACAAACATAAAGTAAAACAGACCCGACACACAAACGCAAACAGACCACTTACCGGAGACGTGCTGGAAGGCAGGTAAGCGGCAGGTAAGCAGGAACGCTGGAATCGTACTACAGCTGGCGTGTTCCAAGGCTGAAATGCCTTCCGGCATCAAGCCTTATGGACCACGCCAGCCGTAGTGCTGGCCCTCCATTGGGTCAGCACACACACACTACGTGGCTCGTAGGAGCAACGTGGTGCATGTGTGCTGAGCCAATGACGGCCACTGTTTTGTCTGGCCTGGAAGACAACAAAGACTTTCCTAATGGAGGGCGGCCGCGGGCCGCCCTCCATTAGGAAAGTCTTTGTGCCTCGCGGGCCGGACAAAAGAGCATGGCGGGCCGCAACTGGCCCGCGGGCCGTATGTTGTGCACCCATGTCCTAGACAAACTGGCGGACGAATTATTCCAGACCGACATCCAGACTGACATTGGCCTCAGCCTAACATCATCTGAAAAAGAAGCCCTGCTTTAATTTGATGGATATGGGGATGTATTAAATACATTCAGTGCTCTTTTGAAGAACTGCTCTATAATCTTCCGGTGCAGGGCAGGATTGTCAAAATACAGTAGTTCTGATCTGTTGAGAATAATTTCCTGTGATTCGGTCTAATAAACACGCTGTAGGGGCTTAGGGGACTGTTTGCTCAAGTATCTGGGAAACTGCACCAGGGCCCCATTTACATGAGTGCTAGCTTTTGATTATTTTTGCATTTGAACAGTTCCTCTAGGATTTTCTGTAAAAGAGACACCTAAATCAGAAAACATGCTTACTCTCTCTAGTTTGAGCCCACTTGTATAAACATTGTGAGAGCAGTTTTGTGTTGAGCCCACTGTTAAACGTTTGGATTTGATGGCAATAATAGTGAGAGCCCAGTGGGGGTGTCAGCATAGCTCAAGTGTAGTGCTCAGATCTCTCCAACCAATTCCCGCTGTAAGGAGTTGGTGTAAATGACAACCCTGGTGGATACCCCTTCTTACTGGAAAAGTGTCAGTGCATTCTCCATCAGAGCCAGAGCAAAATTTAGATTTGGTTTCCGGGTGGCGCAATTGTTGAACATTCAGAAGGGGCAAGAGGAGATTTTGGTAATATAAGGACCTCCACGCCTCAGCCTTTTGATTATATCAAAGGAAGAGGTTAGGTCTATAAATCAGAGAAACAGGACTTGATTTTAAATAGAAGTACTCATGTAAAAGAAATATAGGTTTATTGTCTGCTACTCATAGTCCCTCCGTGAAGCCCTGTTATCCCTACCCGTATATTGTTAATAAAAGCACTTTCAGGTAATGTAGGGTAAATCGAATTTCCAAATATTTTTGAAAAATTGTATTTATTAGATACATCAGGTGATAAGACCTTGGAGAATTCCTGTTTCCCTTCTAAACAATGGGGACAAGCAAAGCTTGATTCCTTCTAAGTAGATAAATACTCTAGTTAGAATGGGAGACACAGATCTGTGTTATATTTCAGCGGATACAAAAGAGTGGCTTCTGGGTCTGGACTCTTATTGGGGGTTTAAAGATAAAGGGTTTTTGAAACTTCTAAAAAGGAACATTCCTCCATTTCCAGAATGACAAACACAATCAACTTGAGATTAATTTAGCAGGCCTATCGATTAGTCTCAGTATATATACAAAATATGGTTCACTCATATAGACGGGGCAACATGAGATTCCTGTCTCATTCTCATTGTGGAGTTTTTAGGTCCAAGATAGACTGACCTCGAAAATGTGCTATTATTATTGGATTTTGTGGCTTCCTCCAGAGCGAAAGAGACATAAAGAAGCCAGCCCTGATTGGTCATACCACCCGTCGCTTTATTTGTATGCATAATTTCCACAATTTTCCTATGGTATTTGTTGTTGGCTTTGTGGCTTCCAAATATGTCTTCTTTATCTGTTGTGCATTCTTGCCCAGACAATTCTTTCCTGTCATCAAATAAATCCGTTTGGTGGCACCAGGGGAGGCTATAAATAAGTGCTTTATTCTGGTTAACGTGTCCCGAAATGGCTATTATCACATTCTCAAGTGAACATGCCATGCTCGAACATATATGCAGCTGATGGTCCCTCTCAAATATTGACTTTCTATTTGAACGGTAACCTCATAAAATTGTTTTAGAAAACAATGTGCGCATATTACAGTTTTGCTTTCATTAAAATTAGGTGAATGGAACAATAAATAAAGTTGGCATAGGAAGTCCAGTGAAGCACAGAAGGAAATAGTGGGCAAGAAGTGGATTGAGCGGCGCGCAATCAATAAATTGGCCATAGAGTCAAATTGACTCACCCCCACAGTCAAAATGTATTCAGGAAGTGACTGAGGCTTAGGAGCAAAGTGAGTTGAAGAGAGAGGTGCATTATGTGGGGAAATGGACATCTACTGCATAGCTCATGCAAGTGACACTGAAGAAGAAATGAAAGTCTTGCTAATCCTCTACAAGTGGTGACGTTACTTGTGTGTTGGTCAATTTTTCACAAATCATTATGCCAGCTAGAGTGACCTGTTGTATGAAAGAAGGGCTTTATCGACTTCATGACAATGATAACTTTTGAAAGCAGTGAAGCAGATCAGACCTTTCGAGTTCCCATTATGTAACCTGTTTTGTTTTGGTGCTGGAGTTATTCCAAGATGTGCTGTCTATTGGGCTAGGAAGTAGAATTGTTTGGTGGAGTTATTGTTCTCATGTCATCACAGTTGGTCACATTTGTTTGTCTAGACCCTTGTAAAATATTCTTTCTCCAGCTTCCATGTCTTACTATGCCATTTGTATGATGATGAGCTAAGCAATATTACGTCAGTTAACAACTATGTCATGGCACAAATTAAGGGCCACCGTTTCTATAGAGTTGCCCGGTGGCCTGACTGCCCATTGACACCTCAAAAGACACTCCAACAGTATTGTCACTCAGTATATAGAATTAGGATAAAATGCAGATGGGCATGCACCATGAACTAGCAACTGACGAAGCCACTATGTAAAGTGAGGACGGAACAAATTGGCAGAACAAGTCACGATCCACAGCGCTTGTAAGTATGAATTAGACAAAGAGCGTCAAGGCTGCAGGTATCTGGGTAGTGTGGAGATACTGCCAGTATGATTCCGCCGAGGTAAGTACAGATGCAACACAAACAAGTCCCAGCTTCACTGCGCCAAGTATAGCAAAATAAAAATCGGGAGTCCAAGTAATTTGTGTGAAAGAACACCCTTTAAAGTCCAAGGTTTAGTACAAGCAACAGACTATCACGTGTTTCGAGCCTTCCACGGCAATTCATCTAAGGCGTCATAGGGATAGAGCCTGAAATTTAAGCTGAAGGGACAATGCCCAAAAAGTACTCTGAAGGCTTCACAATTGCGGTTAAAGCTGGTCGGCTTTTTAGACAGACTGAAAAAAATCAATGCGTTGAGCAAGGCTTGCTGCTTTTTCTATGGGGACAGTCAGCATCAACACCTGTTACAGAATCTTCTTGTGTTCTTTTGGTGACCTGACATCTATTGGATTGTTTCATGTGTAGCCCTTCCGAACGGTGTGTTACATCTGCACATTTGTGTAAACATTTGTCCAGGGTAAGCATTGGTAAAAACGTACTGGAATAGTTTAGGTTTACTTCCACGGTCAAATCAAGGACACCTTTACACCCCTCAACATAACAAATTCCACCAGCTTACTCTTGACTAGCTTCTCGAGCCCTTTACAGTTTCTCCCAAGTTGGCCTGGGTGAACTAGCTTGGGGATAACTCAAATCACTCGAATTTCAGCTGGGTCGTGGTGGTCACGAAAATTGCAGAACCTTTTGGAAAAGCTCTTATTCTAAAAATAAATAGGAAATCGACAGAGAATTAAACACGTTTGGCTTACTGCAAAACATCAGACTTACATACGTATGGACGGTCGCAAAGAAAAGTCCGCTGAAAAGCAAAATGCAAAAGCTCATTACACTGAATTTCTGGCCGTTTTTTTTAATGGCACGGAAGGATGATTTGTATTGAGCCGTAAGGGTCCGACGTGCTTAGAAAACACACACACACACCATTGCACTGTAAATACTCTTTGAACAGAATCGCCATTTTTTTCTGAACCTGCGCATTATATAACCTGTCACATGGCAACAATCAAAAATCAGCCGTTGGGAACGGCGCTTCCGCGTGACATTACATGCCTCAAATGGCGTCTTAATCATCTGGCATTTGAAAATACACGGCGTTCATTTGCAGAATGGTGCTCGCGCTGCTAGTCGTATTTAGTGCCTAGTTAATGTCAGGCACTATTGAAGAACCCAAGGCACCAGCTTCCATTTGACGATTCTTCCAAAGATGTTTGACTGTGGGCTGCGCGGCGGCGTCTACAGGTAAAGCCCCCGCGCCCCTCTTTAAAGAGGGCTCATCATTAAAATGGTCTCCTTAAGTGAACATATAATACCCGTGTCCATTCTTCGAACCATAAAGGGCGCCCACAAAGGCTCGCCATTGTGCGGCATTCAAATTCCTGTGACGAAACGGGTTAATTGCCTACTGCAAAAAAAAAAAGTTCCAGCGAATAGCATTATTCTGTGTCAAATCTTATTTTCGCTCCACTCAGCCTTTATTTTAATGACACAGAAGCCGGACAAATGGGGAAAAAAACCCATGGCACAATTTCTGCCGATGAATATTTTAGCAGGTGCCTCGTGGCTAAAAGGCGAGATGAAAGCCTTGCCCCAGGCAAATTAAGAGTGGGAGAAAAAGGCTTCTAAGTACTGCGGGCTTATGAGAAAAGACCCCTGGACATGATCCCTTCATTTGAAAAAGGGAGAGATCAGAGCAAAAGGCAGCGGCTGCTCCTCCCTCTCGCGCGCAGTCGGCGTTTTACTGCGAGGCGCCGCTGGACGCAAAACACAGGCCTCTCTTCATCTCGATGTCTAGTTCATGCGCCCCCTGTAAACGCTGTGTGTTTCCAGGGGACTATATCACCTGTTCAGTGCAGGAAAGTTTAATGGGGGTCAATACGCGCATCTGCTCCCCACACTAACATTTGGCATGACACAGGGTAGATTGACATGGACGATGAAAAGCAAATTCGTAAAACGTTTCATTATGACAAGTGTCATTAAGCGTCGTACGTTTCCTGATTTAATCAGTGCCTTGAAGCCTGAGTGATTGCAGGCAGTTGAGCATGCTGGCCAGACACTGTAGTTCAGTAGGAGTTTGGCGCTTGCTTCAGAGATCTGTGTGCAAATCTGCAGTCACATGTTTGAAACCCATCACAGCACTTCTGCTTTCAGAAGCAGATACATTGAGCACCAGTGAATGGGGTGATACTTTTGACCACAGAGTTCAAAGAAGGGTACGTATTTGGTGTGAACCGCACAGATATATGAGTATTATCATTATTATTGCTGTTGGCAGAGGTGGACTGGCCTATATGGAACTCTGGATATTATTTCCCTGTCGGTCTCTGCACCAGGGGTGGACTGGCCTGTAGGGAACTCTGGAGATTTCCCAGTGGGCCTCTGCACCCTGGGCCTAATTTCTGTGGTATTTTCAAATTTTCTCAAAGGAAAAGCATTGGGCTTGCTGAAAATGTGTCATATGGGGCCACTTTGAACTTTATTTTGGTCCCCAGTAATTATTTACAGGGCCTTTTTTTAGTTCCCAGTCCAGCCCTGCTCTGCACCCTGGACCTCCTTCGTGTGGTAACACATTTTATTTTCAAATGTTCTCACCCCATAACTGTTATGTCCTGGCCTGTGTCCCGCAGGCCAGGCAGACCAAAGCTGGGGGCACTCAAACGACATGCTGGGGGCAGCCAGCAGACACCTAGGATCACACAACCGGATTACCGGGATCACCCGATATTGCTTCAAGTCTGAGTGTACCCAGCAGACATCTCGGGACCGGGGGCACCCAGTCAGCCCTTGAGCACACGGGTTCCTCCATGGCCTGGGGTCACCCAGGCCTGCATCAGCAGCCAACGCCGGATTTGCCCAGCAGGGGCACCGGCTTCCAGAGATAGAGTTGCCCAGCAGGGGCTCTACCAGCATGGCAGGCAACCATGAGTGACAGCGTTGCCTGGCACGGGCACTGTCATGGTGGAGGGCCCTGCAGGGCAGGCCCTCAGCCAGATGCGCAGCACCAGCATGGTGCTGCACAATAATGACACAGGACACTCTGCTCTGTTACTCGCAAGACAAAATGAGCGAGAGGCCGCTCATTCTTTTTATTCATTGCAGTCACGTGGTCGCAGCCACGAGACGGGGAGATACCATGCTCCCAGGAGGGGTAATCCATTACACTCCTCCTTTTCCATAGGGAACAACCAAATGACAACCATCACTGGACATCAAGGCCACTTACATTTATGCTCTGACGATTACACACTTACTGGGGGAGACAGGGTTGGTGGTATGTTTGGGGTTTCATAACGTTTTAAAAGACCCTTTATTAACCTGGGTGTTCAAGATCTAAAGCCACTGAAAACACCAATGAGAGCCCTGGCACCACGTAAAGCATGTCCACACATCCTGATGTTCACAACTTCACATTGCCCATTGACTGGGCCATTTTAAGCACGTCCCGGTTTGCAGGCTCCCAGCCTTCATGGGGATGTCTATGGTGTCCAACTTACACACTCGTGGAGTTGCGGGAAGCCAGTTCATGCCTTTGCCAGCATCCATTCAGGTCAAGCTCCCTAGTTCAGGGGCCGGCAAAGCCGTACTTGGGGGGACCCAGGGGCCACATCAGCCTAGTTCATGTACATTGGAGGCAAACCAATGGCAGGGTACCGTTGACAGATGACAGGCCACCCTTCACACGTCCTCTTTTACATTGGGGCTGTTGGCAGGGAGACACAGATGGCAGGGTGTCTGAGCTACAGGCCTAGGAGGGCGTGCAAGCACTCATAAGAGCTGCAACCTTCCTGTGTTATTTCCCTTTCCTTTTCCTTCTGCTTTTCTTTTTTTTGTTTTTAGTCACCACCAGTGGGCCCGGGAATTGCACTAGGCCACAAGGCTATTTGCCCACCCAGATTGCTTCCATGTGCACGGCCAATTCAGCAGTGGCGTTGTAGTACCTTTTTGCCATGTTCACCCTCACTGCAGATGACCTGGTCCTTATCTTTTGCTCTGACGTGGAGCACTTTGCTTTCCATGCCGGTAGGGTCCATTTTGCATTATTTTTTTTCAATCCCTTCCAACACCACCACCGTTTGGCCCGGGTACGCTGTGTCAACCCAATGCCCCTGACCTTTGCTCCGACACTGAGCACACATACCCCTACCCCTGGGCGACACGGGATCGTTGCCCGAAAGGTGCGGCCACCGCCAGGACTTCTTCGCTCCAGATCGGAGCACATCCCGGCAGCCACGGATCACATTGGAGGCTGCTGGCGCACTGCAGGCACGCTTCTGTGGTGTCAGCGGTCACCGCAGGGGCAGCACACTTCTCTATCCCCGGATGAAGCAGCCCCATTTCTCAGGGGTGGGGTTGGCCAAACTCCTCTCCATGCGGCTGATGCCGCGGGGTGCATATGCTTCATATTCGGCAGGCCGACGCTGCCTCGTTACATGCACTGGTGCCGCATTTCATATTCATATTCACCGTCACAAGGGAAGCGAAACAGCCCCTCAGTAGCCCGGGGCCCTGGACCATCCTCGTTGCCAATGTTATGTCCTAGCCTGCGCTCACACAGGCCAGGCAGACCAAAGCTGGGGGCACCCAGCCGACATGCTGGGTGCACCCAGCAGACACCTAGGATGCAATTACGCAACCAGATTATAGGCAGGAATCACCCTGCTTATGTCGGGATCACCTGACATTACTTCAAGGCTGGGGGCACCCATCAGACATCTCAGGACCGGGGGCACCCAGTCAGCCTGTGAGCACACAGTCTCTTCCATGGCCTGGGGGCACCCAGGCCTGCATCAGCAGCCAACGCCGGAGTTGCCCAGCAGGGTCACCGGCTTACAAATATAGAGTTGCCCACCAGGCGCTTTACCAGCATGGCAGGCAACCATGAGTGACAGCGTTGCCCGGCATGGGCACTCCCATGGTGGAGGGCCCTGCAGAGCAGGCCCTCAGCCAGCTGTGCAGCACAAGCATGGTGCTGCACAATAAAGACACAGGACACTCTACTCCGTTACTCGCAAGACTAAATGAGCGGGAGGCCGCTCATTCTTTTTATTCATTGCAGTCACGTGGTCGCAGCCACGAGACAGGGAGATACCATGCTCCCAGGAGGAGTAACCCATTACAATAACAGGAGAGGAGGGGGGTAACTTGTGAAAATGTGTAATACGAGCCTCTTTGAAAAGGATTTCCAGGGTCCCTTTTGGTTCCCAGTCCAACCCTGGCCGTTGCCTTGCTTTTCCTGCAGCAATATGTTCAGCAAAGCCTGAGTGAATTTGGAAAATGATATCATCAAAGGCAGGTCGCTGCAATATATTATGGAGCTATAGCTGTATATCAGACGGGGAAATATAGCATTCCAAACTACAATGAGTGCTGCACTCTAGTTTGCATGCAGAGTATAATCAGGGTACTCATTTTGCCTGAGTTCAAAACGAGGGGAGTGCAATAGGGCCATGGCAGAATCAAGCACCCTAAACAGTGGGACACATCTGACCTATGGATTCAGGAAAAATTGGGGGCTCTTCAACATTCTTTTTAGGCTCTTGTTGTTGCTCAACACAAGTCCCTATCTCCTACTGCTTCTGGTGTAGTGTATGTTGAATATAAACTATTACTGGCACTAAGTTGGTTCAGTAGACATTTCTACTCATTCAGAATGTATTTAGGGCTGTGCATGGTCACGATCACACGAGAAACAGACAGTCCAGTTTATCACTGAATAATATACTGCTTTTAAAATGATCATTCACAATTCAAATATATATATGTAATTCATGCTTCTATAGAACACATCACCTAATACTGTGGGCCTGATTTACACAGCGTTTTTCGATAGGATTGCACCATTGTAAAACACTTCAATTCACTCCTCTATGCATTGCGTTAATTTAGATGACCTTGGAACAAATCATATCTTAAGATCATAAAACATAAATGTTCAATGTCATTTCTAGTGTGCAACTACGCATAAAACATCTGTCTCTGGTCAAAACGTGTTTCAATGGATGAAGGTGATCAAACTTCTAAATTCCACCCCTTCTTCTTCCAGAGCAAATTATTTCAAAATACCCTCACTTGGAAGTTTTTCAAAAAAACAACATGGGCCTAATCTACAAAAATGTTTTAACATGGGAAAGTCCCATTGAAAACATGTTTGCAAATCAGGCCCTATCTGTCACTAACCGTAATGTTCTTCTTTGTTCAAGGCAAATCTTTTGAAAAAGACAAAAAAAACTATGTATATTATATATATTTGGATGTGTTCCCGTGATTAATTAAAGGTATTTCTCACTAGCAATCTACCTCAACCACAGACAGCACCCGCCCACGTGCTTGACTTGAGTCTTGAGTCGCTACTTGAGTTGCTTACTGGAGCCTCGCCACCCGTCCTAAATCCTAGTCCAGGCAGAATGCACACACGCATCATAAACTAAACTCTCAGAACTTCCCAAACCTGGACTTCAGTATTTTTATTTATTTATTGGACATTTGTATGGCGCCTATACACTGGTGTTTCCAGGTGCCAAAAGACAAGATGGGGGAGAGGGGACAAGGGAATAACAATAAAAAAACAAAAAAATACAAAAAAACAATTATATTGGCCATGTGACAATCCTACCATGCACGTGCTTCAGAAGGTGGTAAGTGCAGGGGGTGACATTTGTATGGCGCCTATACACTGGTGTTTCCAGGTGCCAAAAGACAAGATGGGGGAGAGGGGACAAGGGAATAACAATAAAAAAACAAAAAAATACAAAAAAACAATTATATTGGCCATGTGACAATCCTACCATGCACGTGCTTCAGAAGGTGGTAAGTGCAGGGGGTGATGGGGTAGAGGGAGAAGTCCATGAGTGGGATGCCCCCATGGAAGGGGGCAGGGGAGTGCTGGTTGGGCCAAGAAGGCAAGTGCCAGGGAAAAAGGGGGATGGGAGGATGAGTGCGGAGGGCAGACCAAGTTGGGCTAGTCCGGGAAAGGGAGCCAGAGGGCAAGTGCTGACAAAGGATGAAGGGCGGACTGGTGGGGGTTGGTCTTGCCCCTGTATGACTGTGAAGGGACCAGTCCCCGGTCATAGCGACTGAGGCAGAGTTAGTAAGGGAGGGGGAGAGGGAAGCACGAGAGAAAAGGAAAGTCTTGAAAAGTTTCCGGAACTTTAGAAGTTCCGGCTCAAGTCAGAGGGTGGAAGGAGGCCCATTCCAGAGGGAGGAGCCAGCAGCAGAAAGGGATCTACCTCCATTTCCTGCTTGGAGAAACGTTTGACCTTCAGAGAATTTGAGCCAGAGGACTGAAGGACTCTGGTCGGGAGGTATTTAGGATGGGAAAGCTGGATGTAAAGAGATCCCAGGCCCCAGACAGCGCTGTGGATGATGCAGCGGGTCTTGAATTTGATGCTTGCGGTAACCCTGGAGCCAGTGCAGACATTTTAGGGCAGGAGAGATGCGATCCCTTGGCTTGAGGCGAATGATAAGTCTTGCAGTACTATTCTGGATTAGTTGGAGGGGGCAAAGGGAGGAAAGAGGCAGATTGAGGAAGAGGTTGTTGCAGTAGTCAAGCCTAGAGTGAACAAGGGCCCTGGAGACATTGAGCATCTGGGGGAAGTTGAGGAAAGGTAGAACGTCCCTGAGAAGGCGGAGCTGAAAGTTGGACTTCTCGCCTTGATGCCTTTGGACTGCTAGTTCGCTATATAAACTCAAATGAATAAAAAATAAGGTCCAGGATGTGTGGAGAGAAAGAGAGAGAGGAGTCAAGGTTGTTCGCCTCACAGGTGGGTTAGAAGATGGGACCCAAGGAGTGAGGCCAGAGAGAGGGGAAAAACATACAGCAGACATTCCAATGAGTAGGATCTCTGTTTTATTGGCATTAAGACATGGGTCATTGGCAGAGCACCATGCCTGAATAGCAGTCAGGCAGTCTGGTATGAGATAGGAGGAGGAGGTAGAGGATAGCAGCTTGGCAGAGAGTTGTGTGTCTGTATAACACTGGAAATGAGGTGTGAAAGTGGAGATCAGGTAGGCCAGAGGGGCCAGGTAGATGTTGAAGAGCCATATCAATAGAGTGGAGCCTTGGGGGACGCCACAGGTAGAGAGTGTGGTGGAAGAGAGAAAAGGACCCATTTGCACCTGGGAAGGTATGTTTGAAAGGAAGGAGGTAAGCCACGCCAGTGCCCTATCTGTAATGCCTAGGAAATCACAGAGAGAGTTTATGAGGATGGAGTGGTTGACAGTGTCAAAGGCAGAAGAGAGATGGAGGAGGATCAGAACAGAGGGGGAGTTGGAATCGAGGCTGGAGAGTAGGTCATCATGGGTATTCTGGAGAGCAATTTTCATACCTCTGGCAGCCCTAAAACCGGATTGGTGATCGTGGAGGCAGCCGGCCATTTTGGTGTGAAGGGTCATTTGGGGGATAACCAGTTTCTCCATACGTTTGCCCAAGAAAGGGGTGATGGAGATAGGGTGATAGTTAGCCACGAAGGGTCAGCAGATGGCTGTTTTAGGAGAGGGTACACAAGAGAGTGCTTGGGGGTTTGGGGGAAGGAGCCAGTGGCAAATGAGTGGTTGCTGCGGTCAGCCAAGGCTGAAACGAGAGAGGCAATGTTATCCTTGATGCTCTGGAGCAGGGGAGCACATGTTTAGACGAGATTTTAATAGATTGGATGACTCTTGAAATCTCATTTGGCACAATGGGAGAGAAAGAGGAGAGGGGGGGTCAAGTGAAGCGAGAGAGTGGGTGAGGTGCTGTAGAGGGGGAGCAGAAGACAGAGAAGACAGGAGGTCCAAAGTTTTGGAGGAGAAGTGGGCAGCCAATGTAGAGCAGAAGGCCTTGGAGGGGGAGAGGAAGAGGAGACTGCAGTAGGATTTGCAAGTTCCTTGCAGACTTTAAAGAGTTCAGCCGTGTTTTTGGTAGTTCCAAAGATACATGCTTGTAATGAGTCCTCTTCTTGGAGCAGATGGGGAGGCGGTATTGCCTTTGAAGTAGGCGGCAGCCAAGTTTGTCATAGGATGAGGTAGATGCCAGCCACTTCCGCTCTGCAGCTTTGCACTTTCATTTCAAAGCAGCCAAGTCAGAGTCATACCAAGAGTTGCATTTGGAGGTAGGCATCATTTTATTCTTAATTTGTTTTTTTTATTGTGCATTTGTTAAGTAATCATACAACAAGTAAATTGTATTTCAAAGCATCAGGAAGGGAACATGGGATTGAAAATGTAATACACTGGAGGATAAAGACCGACCTACTAGACCATGTGAGCATTCAGAGTGTGAAAGTGCAGAGAAAGTAGAGGGGAAGAGGGAGTGGGGGGGGTAAGTGCTGGAGTTCCTGTGCTCGTGGGTGAGCAGCAGATGTAAGTGCCCAGCGTAGGAAGTGCAGCAGACAAATACAAGATATTTTGGTTCCCTTAATAGCCAATCATCCAGCAGTACAGTGGTTTGTGATTCTAAGGTGGTGGAAAAGTCCTCCACACTAGGAAGAGTGAAGTCTGGATCCTCGATCAATCCTGAAGATGCTTCAGTGATTTCAGTCTGTGATATTTCTGGATTTTCAGAATGTATTGGGGAAACAGGGAACCTTATGTCTTTCATAAATGTATCTTTTTTAGAGGGTGTGGATTGTTTAAGCAGGCCTGCAAGTGATTCTGAAACCTCTTCTGTGTTGTCTGTCACTTCTAGGGATGTTGTGTGCTGTAGAAATGATCCATCATTACTATCCAGGGTTCACTGGTGTCATTCTGTTCAAAGTATGGCCACGGCATCTGTATCTGACTCTGATGCTTGAGACAAGCATGCTGAGCCTCAAACATTGGTTCCTGCTAAGTGACATCTGTTTTGCAAGCAACCTCATTTGTTAGTGGTGTGGTCTGAGTCTTTCTGTTCTTCTTCTTCCTAGTCTTCTAATTGATTTAAAAAAACAAACATGCATCATTTATTGCACACTTACTCAACACATGAATTTCAAACTCAAAATCTAATATCCATTAAATCCATTCTAAATAACCCCATTTAAAAGAACGAAAGCCTGGATGTTGTTTACCCTTGTTTTCCTAGTATATCTTGAAGCATTTTACTCTTCCATTTCAAGATACACATGTACAATTACAAACAGAACCTAATTTCCATATGAAAAATCCTTCTCACATAATCAAAATTACATGAAAATAAAAATAGATGATAACTGATCTTTTTCAATATCATATGTATACCTGCAGTCCATGTGTCTCTTCAATCTCAACCTCTTCAGTAGTACACTCCTTGTACATAACAAACTCAACAAAAATAGGTTAATAGTTAAACAATGTAATGTTGAAATTCTTTGATCACAAAATG
Source organism: Ambystoma mexicanum (assembly GCF_040938575.1). Lineage (NCBI taxonomy): Eukaryota > Metazoa > Chordata > Amphibia > Caudata > Ambystomatidae > Ambystoma > Ambystoma mexicanum. The sequence goes on along the minus strand of NC_090940.1, from coordinate 497,745,506 downwards.
AACATCTTCAGAATTTCGTTTTTTAGGATTGTCGACTTTACAACATCAGTTATACATAAAACACAGACGGTTAAGCACTTGGACATTTTTTAGTCAAACATTTATAAAAAAAATAATTTGTTTAAGAAGAGAAAGTGAAACACTGTGTAGATCTAACATTAAAAAAAAAACTATTAGACATTGCACCCGGGGAACTTCAAGGATGTCACAGGGAATTGGTGTGCTAGTTAGCACTACACTGTCATGCAGCAAAACAAAATGATTAAATTGTTGCCATCAAAAGTATGCTGTACTATAATGCTGATTTGCATCTATTGAGCTTTAGGTAGGCACTAACAGTTTATTAACACGTACATAGAACGTTCAGAAAATCAAAGTTTTTGTTATGGATTACGGTCCGTGTTGCATGTTTTTTGGTGAATGACACAACAAGGTTGCTGATTGAATGCATTCCAATTTGTCAAAATTATTATTAATTGTAAAATAAATTATCACTTTTCTTATTACTTTTAAACAAAATGTTTATTAATCAACAATCATTAATATCATTCAATAAATTCACATGTCTCATACCTCATCCTCCTGACCTGTTGCAATAGAAGAATAGTATGTTGCTGAATTCCCCCCTTCATCGAAATAATTGTTGTTATAATATTGATATAAGAGAAATATAGCAAGAACATTTAATGAAAAAGATAATCAATTTTGTGATACAATCCTACATGCCAATTTATATCAATATCAAATATAATTAATAACAATGATCAATTTGTTTAAAGTTGAATGTGACTGTATAAATGTATTGTATAGTCGCATCTAAATGAATAGCATGAAAAAATATGACTTGAAAGGGGAGTGATGGTGATGCCGATTCCTGAATAGTTGTCGAAGTTGAATATTGTTCCTTTTTGCACAGTGGGGGTCATTACAAGTAGGGCGGAAAGGGATACCGGGCACCGGTAATTACACCGGTGCTGGTAATCCCTTTGTGCCCTACTACGAGTTCCCTTTGCGGGTCCTTCCTTAACGCCTGCTTCTAGCAGGCGTTTAGGAGGGGACCCGCAAAAGGGACACCAGGGTCAATAACGGTACCGTAATTTACGTTATTGCCACCTTCCCCCTTCCCATTGAGCCCTTTGGGGGCTCGAATGGGAATGGGGAATGGCCCTGGTGAATGGCGAATTACCAGTCCCGCCGACCTCGGAATGGACTGGTAATTACTTCATTCACCAGGCTGGAGTCGGAACAATTTTGGAGGCAACCATGCCGCAAATAGCAGCGTGGTTACCTCCAAACTCGGAATGAGGGCCAGTATATTCATAAGAGTGTTCAATGAAAAAAATACATTAGTATTAAAAATTAGACAATTGCATGGACTGTAAATAAGCTTATGTGCATGCCGGTTGGGCTCACCATTGAGATATTTGAAGTTACTATAATTTCCTCTGTAGTAACGGTCTGGAGTTCCATCAGTGTGGTCTACATAAAGAGAGACATGGTAATCAACACCTTACAAAAAAAAAAAATCAGATGACGCTATTAAGGTTTTTAGAAAGGCTCACATTGCACTGAGCTATTTGTGTATCCTTATTGTAGGGATTTATTCAAGAAGAAAATGTAACATTTAAAAACTACTGAATATTGCATAGCAATGAAACATTGGGCAATTAAATATCAGAACCAATATTACAAAAAACTCCAAAACTTTCATCATGTTACCTTTTGACACACTATTTCAATAGATAGTGTGATCATTTTGACGACATATGTCTACAGACAAATTGTGTACATATGAACATACATAAATCTTTCAACGTTCACTAGTCACCTGAATCAGTGGGTGCTGAAATTCGGTGTGAACTGCATTGCGAAGTAATTTGCAAAGGAGTCTGGGGCAATCCTTTTTATTGTACTTTGATGGTTCATACATATCTTCCAAGAAGTGCACGCTACAGACGTGGAATCTATTGTCCCTCACACCCTCCTAGACATCCTTGGCTCTGCTTTCAATCTCGGACAATGGAAATCCACAGTTCAACAACCATGTTCTTATTAACATCATATTCTTTGGAAAAATATGCATAACTGTGCCAGGAGTATTGACATGGCTGATATTAAGGTAACCCAAAAAGATACATGAAGGTACTTTTTAATTGTCCAGATGATCCAGAAAATATTATAAATAAAGATCACAATGAATAAAGTATTACAGTGAGTAATTCAACCATTACATAGCTTTGAAACTATTTTTGTTTTAGTTTGAAAAATGCCCTTTATTTATTTATTTATTTATTTACATTTGTAAAGCGCTCACACAGCCCGCAGGCATCGAGGCGCTGTTACAGGAATTGTTAGTTTTTCTTAGTTGTGCAATTGTGTTTTTTTTTTTTCTTTGTCTTAGTTACGTATTTATAACGCGCTTAAACACTCAGAGGTTTCTAAGCGCGGACCCGGGGATCGAACCTGTTGTAGCTTTGTGTCGTCTTGCTTCCAAGACGCGCACGCTGCCGCTGTGCTATCCTCCCGCCCTGTAACCTGGTCCAACCATCACAGCAATCAAATTAGTAAAAAATCATTGGTCTACCACAAGCAGAAATGTATTACTCGTACATCCTATCAGCCACCTAAAGAAAACATGCATTGAAAACATGGATTAAGAAACATTACATTTCCAACAATACACTGTCATGTGATGTGGTAATTCTAGAGATAAAAATACATAGAAAGGTTGATGAGGGTGAGGTAATTGAGATACATGAAAATAAAAACAAGATGTACATTAAGTAAAAAGCACTCGAAAAGTACAGAACTGATAACAATGACACTTGAAAAACCAATAGTTGACTAACCGTTACTTGGAGTAATAGAAGAGCCGATTCAGCAACCATGGTAACAAGCAGCTCAATGACGATATCCGTTGTAGATGGCATAGAGGTTTCCTTGCTTACTTTCAAGGTGTTTATAAACACTTAGAAAGGTGGGTGTATATGTGAATGTGGACGTCTTCATGAGCCACCCACCCAGCCCCTTGCGAGTGCATGGTTACAGGTGCGAACTGCCATTGATACCGGATGGGCATGTATGTGGATGAGGTGCGTGCAAAAGGCTCAGAACCTAGTCAAAGGACACAGTGATATCTTGATTGCAGAGATAGGGTCTTCAAAGGGGAGTCTGGAGACACCATGTCTCGGGTGGCCATGTGGACAATGGTCCCCATGCGAAAGACCCCTTTGAGATGTACATGGTATTCTGCACCTTATTGTGCAGAGCCTGCTCAGTGGGAAGTGAATGCAGCGAGTGAAGTTCCCCTCTCTTTCTCCTGCGTGCACCCAAGACTTTCAGGAGCAGAGGAAGCTCCATAAATGAGTGGCGTGGGCGGAGCTGGACCCTGAGAAAACTTCTCGCCGGGTTGTGAGGAGCACTGCAGCAGAAGACCTGTGAACGCCCAGGGGATCATAAGCTTGCGACTTACCTGGTGAGTTCAAAAGTTGAATGTGAACCCAGAGCACTCCGAGACTGCTCGCCTGTCAGGGCAGGTATTTTCACTCACGTATCAGTGGAAGAAGTGTCAGCAGTAATTTTGCATACCGAACTATCTGATAGAAGCAACACTCATATTTGTTAAACCTAAATGACAGTAAAGTTAAGCATGTGAGTATATGGAGAATTCAACAATATAATGGGACACATTTGTTAAAAGCTAATGCATACAACCATTACCCAAACCAAGAGAAACCAAAAACTAAGCGATTCAAGTCCAACAGATATTGCCAAAGGCGAAAGGTGAGTAATGGAATGCCCATGGGTTGTGAAACTTGTTATTAATATTTTGTGAAACATATAACACCAGCTGATAGAAACACACATTTGCCAAAGCCAAGAAAGGACCAGAATAAGACTCTATCCTTATCAGTATTTGGTTACCTGTGCAGTGGGGAAAAGAGAGTGACAAAAAAGCTGCCCTTCTGGATGAGGTTCTTCAGAAGTAATGGAGCATAATTTGCAGAAGAGTATTTAAGAGCACCAATGTGAATTCTGTTGTCCCTGAAAAGTTGCAAAAAAATGTAATGCTGCAAAAAAATCAACATGTGAAGCTGTTGTAAAGTTGTTTAAATTGGAGGTTACCAGTGAAGCAGGGTTCATTTTCTGAAATGCTGTTCGGACAGGGGAGTATACCTGGATGGCAAACCTTTGAAGTAGTAGTCCTGGCATGGGAGTAAACCAGGTAGCAGTTGATGAAGTGCTGTAAAGTGGTCCTAATAAAGACAATTTATGTTGTTGTGGTGCTTAAGGAAGAACCATATAAACCTGCTGTAGAGGAATTATATTTCTTCAGAAGCATTCATTTGTGACAAATTGCCCTGCCAAAGACAATTACAGTTGTGCATGTGAAGAAGAGAATTCTGAGGCTGATTCTTGCTCAAAGAATCCAGAGAACACTCTATTTTCTTTGATATATCATTGAGGTGTTTAAACCAGGATTTCCTTATTTCTTTTTGAACTGTGGAGCAGAATTCTACTTGAATATGGGGTTGGGGAATTCTCCCAGATCATAAGAAAGAGGCTATTGTCATATTATGAATTACATTTTTATAGTACCTTGTGTTGTTTTGAAATGCCATGCAATTCCATATTGATATATTGAATGTATAAGTGTGAGAGACTGATATCCTTTGTTAGAATGTTTCCATTAGTTTATTTTAGGCAGGCAAATCCATGCCAGGGTAGGGACAGTGAGGCATTTATCCAAATGTTTTATTTAATAAAATGATGAATTCTTAAAACTCTTTACAAAGTTGTGCACCTCACATTTCAGACCCCTCTCTGACTTTAGTTGATTGCAGGGACAGGGTCTTCAAAGGGGAGCCTGGAGACACTGTGTCTCGGGCGGCCTTATGGCCAATGGTCCACATGCGATTGACCCCTTTGAGATGTACATGGTATTCAGCACCTTGTTCGTTCCCATCCACCCAACCCCCTTGTGAGCACTCAGTCACAGGTGCAAACTGTCATTGAAGCCAGAGGGAGATGGATGTGAATGAGGCGAGCGCATAGGCCCTGAACCTAGTCAAAACACACAGAGATATGTTGATTGCAGGGACAGGGTCTTCAAAGGGGAGTCTGCAGAGACTGTGTATACGGTGGTCATGTGGCCAATGGTCCCCATGCGAAAGACCCCTTTGAGGTGTACATGGTATTTGGCAACTTGAACTGTCCCATCCACACCCCCCCATTGTTAGTTCATGGGCCCAGGTTACAACTGCCTTTGGTAAAGGAGAGGGGATGGATACCTCTTAAACTAGTACAATATGCCAGAAACTTTGTTAAAGGACACCGATTTTTCATGATCTTCTTGGTACAACATGCATTTGTTAATATTATTTGTTTGGACGTGCTGGTGACTTACAATATAGTTTTAATTACTTTTCATATTATGTCATTTATTTTATTTAGTATGTCACTGTAAGTTTGACGATTGTTAATTTTTATTGAAAGTGTAGTTCATAATATAGACTACATGAAGTCAAACGGAAACAAGTCGGTAAATGTTAAAATATGATTTGCAATTGCCCTTTAAATGCAGGTACTTTTTTATTTTATTTTGACTGTTACGTTTGTGCCTTGTTGTGTGTTGACGGTCACGGTCTTAGATCAGAAAGACATATTTTAAACTTTAAATGAAACACATACTCAATATAAATATTTTTCCCAAAATACACTGTATAAATATTATATACATACATGTTTTATATAAAACATATTTTTCTTTTGTTAAAAGCCACTTTTCAGGATAAGGTTGATGGCATTGACAAAGTACAAATTGTACTGCTGTGGTATAAATCCCTTTTATTGTCTGGAGTAACTGAGGAATTTCTCACACCTGGTTTGAACCACACAGGCAGGTATTACTCGTCGAACGCAGAATCCCAGTCTTCCAGGAATCCACCATGTAAATGTTCAGTTGGCCACAAGCCTGTATCATCTGTGTCCGAGATACGTATATAGTTTACTTGAATGCATCCAATAATTGCATTTACCTTGTTTGGACTGTCTTCTTAAATATAGGGCATTGGTATGCTTGCAAAAAGTACCTTTGCAAGCAAAATACTGACACTACTATTGTTTTCAAGTAGGGATGAATTAGAAATTTATACGCCCATTTTAGCACTAAAAGTTTGAAACATACAAAAATATTGTTTTAAACTTTAAAGTAAAAGAAATGTGATTGATGGGTCATTAAATATAATGTTGAATACTTTGTCTTGAGGTTAGAACGAGACTGTTATTCAAAGTAAAGAAAAATTCTATTGTCCGGGATCCATCAAAGTTATAATGTAGTAAAACAACAACATAAAAGTTAGCAGCCTAGATTGTCAAAAATGCAAATATATGAAAAGGAAACTTACTCATTACTTGGATTGCAAAGGTGAACTGTTGCTCTAAGTTCATGCATAAGGACCATAGATTTGCAACACAGATCTTGTAAGACAGGCTTGTCCTGAAGTCATGCAACTGGTTAACACATAGTGGTGGTGTGTCTTCTCCGGCTATGTAGGCCAAGCAGCCAGAGATTTCTCAGCAACAGCAGTTCTCCACCAAAGGTACACCATGTGGAAACATCTTACATGTGACTTGGATCAGGTTCAGCTAATTGATTGTCCTGACCTTCTTATGATTACCTACCTTTTCGGCTTCTTTCTCTCTCAACCATTTCCTCTTCTATATAGTTGGGCTCGTAAGGTTAGGGCTGCATTGTTGCCTTAATTCCTGAGTATTGAAGAAGTATAAAATAAACAGTGAGACAAATAAAAAGGTTTTTGTTTGAATAAAGTAACGAAATTAGGTTTTACTTCAAATGAAATGTAAAAAAAAAATAAGAGAAGAAACCGACATGTTACAAAAACCCATAGTGCAAAGGCAAGAGGAATAGGCACAAACTTTGAAATTTTGCATTGACATATGTAAAAAAAAAGTGATGTAAATATATAAACTTTTAATATTGTTTTTTAAAGTCATTTGTAAAGTAGAGAACATTTTGTATATGCAAAGAGCTTAATCAGTTAATTTGTTAGAGGTAGTTTAGTGTAAGTACCTCTTCTCAATACGTAGTTCTTGGTAGATAGCTAAAAAGAGCAAAAAGAACTTGTGGAGACCCAGAATTAAATACACTGACACTAAGGAACAAGAAACTCCAATGTTGTCTGATCAGAAAGGGTTTGTTGATTGTTATCAAGGTTACAGGCATCTTGACATTTCCAAGGAGACACATCAATACATTGAGAACAGAGGACGTTGACATGAGATGTGTATTGGCGTTGTCAAAAGGGGTGTAAGCATCTAATGATGGTAATTTGAATTATTGCCCCAATGGCACTTTAACTCAGGGTGATCTATCAATGGATATGATGATAAGATTAGCACAAGATGGCGGTTCCTGACCCGTGAGTTCTGCATGCATGATTGTGAGAAATAAAAAAGGTAAGATGCATTGGAATTTATTTTAGGATCGATAAATGTATGCTCAAAAATACATGACAATTGATTGGACCAATAACAATCCTGAGAGAACTTCCCCTTTAAGAAGATAATGAACTATATAAACACGTTGTAAAGGTACATGACATTTGTTCAACAATTAGCAACACTGCCAGCATGTATTTTGAGCATTTATTACATTGGATTGCATGTTCACTTGATCTACGGCTCATTTCCTGTGTGGATAAATGATTAAAAAAATGCTCTTTTTGTTATTGTCATCAACTTTTCATAAAAGAAACATAAGCAAAGCATGTATATCAATAGACAAGGCAATGTTTGTGACTACTATTAGAAGAACTACAAAGGAAACAACCTAAAATATGCCACTTATGCCCCATTCACATTGACTGATCACATAGTCACAGTGCATGCAGAGTTGCCACAACAGGCAGTGACACTACTCCATGGGTATAGGCAATGGCAGGAAGTCTAGTATGGTCACTATGCCAGACATGCCCATTCTTAGTGACTGCTAGGCAAGGCCACAAGTTGATGCAACAATAGAAAAGAGTATAATGCACAAGTTATTCCATGCAGGTAGTTCAGTTAGAGCAATTGATTTTGGGGCATGGTCAAATGCAGAAATTGCAGGAAGGGTCTTAATGAAATGGGAAATTGTCAAAGGCCATTGTGCACTTTGTACAATGATTGTTGTGCAAGGTTGTTGCATCTTGCACAACATCACAGTGCACAGGTGTTTACACATATGCACAATTCCTGATTTGAGATGACAGCCTCCAGTACAACCACAAACAAAATATTCAAAAGGGGACAGTGACAAGAGAGTGTGGGATCAGGTGGTGAACAGCTATTTCACCCGGAGTACAGGAGGGTTTCCCCTACAATGGTACGAACTGGGGAAGATATCCTACCAGTGGTTAATTCTACATTTATTTTGTAATTTTTTTTATAAATTCAATTTGTTAATATTATTATCTTGTTCAAAGAATTTGAGATTATTAGGTGAAATGTTATTTGTCTTGATTCAATCAAGTATTTTAATTAGCTATCAAATATAGTCCATAGACGCCCCTCTGCGAGGACGAACACAGTTCATTGACCTGTTCTTTCAGAAGGTACCCACTTGAGAGTCCACAGCCACACTTCAGCTCACTGTACCTTTCACAGAAGGGAAATATCATTTGCATATCAGTCTTTGTCCCGCCCACATGGACAGTCCAGCATCGAAATGCTATGGCAATTCCCCTCTGAACAAGAGTACCAACAGCAACCCCGTACACGTGTTTCAGCCTTGTTGGGCCTCATCAGTGAGGTGGAGATATGCCTCTCTGAGAACAGTGAGCAAGGGTTCCACGTCTGGGTGTCCCTAGGAAACTTAGGGTGACTAAACCTAAGTCCCTTAAACAATCAAAAATAGTCCATAGGCGCCCCTCTGCGAGAACAAACGGGGCCCATTGACCTGTTCTTTGGGAAGGTACCCACTCGAGAGTTCGCAGCCACACGTTAGCTCACTGTACCTTTCACAGATGGGAAATATACATTTGCATATCAGTCTTTGTCCCACCCACATGGGCAGTCCAGCACCGAACTGCTATGGCAATTCCCCCCTGAACAAGAGTACCAATTGCAACCCCATACACATGTTTCAGCCTTGTTTGGCCTCATCAGTGAGGTGAAGCTCTTCCTCTCTGAGCACAGTGATCAAGGGTTCCACATCTGGGTGACCCTAGGAAACTTAGGGTGACTAAACCTAAGTCCCTTAAACAATCAAAAAATAATCATGGGCGCCCCTCTATGAGAACAAACACGGTCCATTGACCTGTTCTTTGTGAAGGTACCCACTCAAGAGTCCGCAACCACACTTTAACACACTGCACCTTTCACTGATGGGAAATAACCATTTGCATATCAGTCTTTGTCCCGCCCACATGGGCAGTCCAGCACTGAAATGCTATAGCAATTCCACTCCGAACAAGGGGACCAACAGCAACCCCATACATGTGTTTCAGTCTTGTTGGGCCTCATCAGTGAGGTGGAGCTGTGTGTTTGATATTTTAATTAGCTATTTAACCTGAGCATGCCAGGTTTATATTTGCTGCAGTGACATTTGACAAGTGATGGTCAATGGTGACAGGTCACATAACCCATTCTACGACCCAATGATGGATGAGCCCACCGCTTTCAACCACGTGCAAAGTATGTCACAATTCATTTTATCAGTTACATCCATACAACTAGTGACTGGCACTACTTCATACACCATGGCATATGTACATAGATATGCCAGTCACCTGCTTTTAGAATCCACGGGTGGGATTCCCTTTAATTTGTAACCCTAGGCCTGTTGGTCCATGCTTGATGCAGTGTGTCTGTGTACCTTTGTATGTGCATACAGATGCGACACGTCACTGCACATTATGATGGCATTGATGTGGACAGGTACGTCAATTGCGTGTGGCTTTGCCAGGACTACAGTCCTGAGCATTCAGCGGTTCAAATTCTCCTATTGATAGTGCTGTTCAAATGGCATTAGCACACCATGTATGATTGATTATGGTCACTGACTAAGGGGAACCAAAGTTGTGTACCCTGATTTCAATTGGGGTTACACATCTCTGAGTCAAATTCATCATGGCCACTGGGCGAACCATCAAACGTTTAATGATGACCTGTTGTCTAGTGTGTATGACAATGGCCAAAACAGACCACGAAGCGTATAGATAGAAAGTCATAGCTGATTTGATGTTTCTTGCATCTTTTGGATTCACTTAGAGGACTGAAATACAGTACTTCAAGTAACCCACTCCATTGTGTGAATCGTCTAATTTCTTTGCTTAGTGAGCATGAGTTTTAAACAACCCCACTGAAAAATGCACTAATGGCTTTTGAGTACTTTTATTGGTGGCTGGTGATGGGTCCTGTGGACACATGACCTGGTAAGCCAATTTGTCATGGGGGCTGGTGAGGGAAACGAGATAGCAATCTAAATCAGAGACGGGAGGCAGACGGGTTAAGTATCATGCAAAATATATATTTTTCTTTGTTTACAACTCCCCTTTTCAACTACCTGGAAAATAATATGTGCATTATATAACATACAAACATAATATTTATAAGCCTGTACATTTTTTTATTTTTGAATATATACACCATTCATTTATGCTTTCATGAACAACATTCCCAAAACAATTTACCTGCTCCAAATAATCCTTTTCATCCTGTTTGTAAACTACTTACCTCACTGCTATTCACTGACCTACTCATCTTGTTTCTGGTGGAACCTACACCCCTCACTCTCTACTGGTTTCTCCACTCTGTTACAGCCTCCTGATTTCAGGTTTCAGGTGGAACAGTTTCATCTGGTTCACATGCACAAATTGTTCCCACAGCCAGATCTCCTTCCTTCATTATTAGCCTTTAGACAACAGGTGAAACCGTGTCCACAATTTTGAAAGGGCCACGCCAGGATGCCATCAATTTGGCATTTTTGCTTTTCCCGTTCATAAAATTGAATTTGTAAACCTGATTACCTACTTCATACTTCCTAACAGGTGATTTCTTGTCATAGTATGATTTCACCCCCTCAGCAAATGTGTGCTGAAAATGCTTTTTCAACTCTTTACCATATTCAGGAATTGTTGGTTCATTTACTAGGACTTGTTCATTGGTCCTGTACAATAAATGTGACAGAACGATGTCCCTGCCTGTCATAATTTCATGTGGGCTGAGGCTTGTAGACTTTGATGGTGTTGACCAAATGTCCATTATTACCAAAGGGAGTCGCAAATCTCAACTGGACCCTACTTCAGCCACACATTCTTTCAGAATCTCAATTATTGATTTAGTTCAACGTTCCACACCACCAGAAGAAGATGGGCGATAGGAAATATGTAGCTTCATTTTTACTCCCAGAATCTGTCACATCTTAGTCATCACTACACTAGTAAAAGGACTTCCACGTTCTGACTCTATCCTTTGAGGCAAACCAAACTTAGAATATATGTGTTTCAGTAGCAAAGTAGCTGCTGTTTGTGCACTTGCAGCCAGGTGCTGTTATGCACTACAACCATTTAGACATTAACAGGTAACTGTTAAGATGTACCTGTTTCCCTGTCCTGATCTTTGCACTGGGACAATTAAATCTATCTGCAAATCTGACCATGGTGGTATTAGACCTCGTCTCATCAATGTTGACCTATGTGTTGCAGAGGCAGGCTGAAACTGTGCAAACACCAAACACCCCGGATATACAATTCTACATATTGGGATATATGTGACCAATAAGCATATTATTTTAATATTTCCAATGTTTTCTGTGAACCTCTGGGTCCCACTATTATTTCATTGTGGGCATGATGTAGCATCAACCCCCGAAATGACAAGGAAACCACCCATTGGATCTGACCTGAGGCGGATTCTCGAACCAAAAGTCCATCTTGCAATTGAAATCTCTTTTTATTCTTTAACAACACCCTCAATTCATCTCTCCCTTTGCAGTCCTCTGTTGAAGGATTTTGCTCTGCATCTGACAAATGATTGTGTGAAAGGTCTAAGATGGCATCTTCTTTTAGTGCCTTGATCAAGTCCTGGTCAGGCATTTCAAAACTCCATTGCACTTCAGACTGATCACCTGCTCCCTGAGATTTGGAACTTGTTACCACATCCACTTATATTTCCCCAAGCAGGTGCTCAATGGGAAATAACTCCCCCAGCACTGCCCCAATTTTGGCCAATTGGTCTACTTTGTCATTTCCCTCTTTGTCTTCCATTGGTGTCTTCAGATGAAATGGTATATTTCTTCAGTGAATGATCATGTCATTCTCTGAAACAAGATTATCAATGGCCTATATCAGTTTTCCATGTTTGAGTGGCTTTTTGTTACATGTGATCATTCCTCTCAACTTCCACCCCGGTAAGTACTCTACAAAACTGTTCCAGACATAATCAGAATCGATAACCAAAACTATTTCTCTTAATCTTTTCTCCACAGCTGTGAATATTGCCTTGTAAATTGCAGCCAGTTCTGCCACTTGACTACGTTTGAAACCTAACTTCATGCTTACTCTTGGGATACCACCACATTTGACGCATACATTCCCTATTCCTACCACCAATTCTTTTTCAGAATCACCCCCCATTTGGTGTGCACATCCATCCACATATATGTTCGGGAGATTCCTCCATGCTTCTTCATCAAAGACCTTGTGTGGATATTGTTCAAATTCAGCCAAATTTGTTTCTAACTCTGTATCCTCTGTGGTGCCCGGGCTGCACAGTCGTGTAAGTCTGACAGCTCTTTGGCAACTGGACTCTTTTTATTCTCCCCATATCTCTCTTCCACTGGGAATCCCTGCAATGCCAAGGTCTATGATGTTATTCTTGACTGAGCTAAGTTCCCTGACCTGATTCATTTACTCTGAAAGAATTGCACGGGCAGATGATTAGTTTCATCAATTACCCATTCTCCCTGAATAATGGGGCAGAAGTGCTGTAATGCCCAGACTGTGGCCAACTGTGCCTTTTCGCATACACTACATTTTGTTTTTACCTGTGACATTGCTTTGCCGGCAAATGCAATGGTTCTGTTATTTGAATCAAGTTTTTGATATAAGACTGCTGACATACACTTCTGACATACACCGAACCATATCTCTACAAATAAATCTTGGTTCTTCTTTGAATATGCTAAACATGGGGCTTTTATCAGACCATTTTATTTTTATTTGGCTACCAACTCACATTGTTCCTTTCCCCATTTCCATGACACTCCAAGCTTCATTAGTTTGGTCAGTAATAGAGTGATTTCTGCATATTCTTCAATGAACTTCCTGCTGTAACCTGTCATCCCTAACACACTCTTCAAGCCCAACCGATTTGTGGGATCTTTTACATTTTGGATGACTTCCACCTATTCTTTTCTGAGTTCAACCCTTGCCCTGTCACTTCATGTCCCAATAAATTTACCCTTTACCTACACCACTGCACCTTTGCCCCAGCCTTTTATAACTGGCTGAGCACATGTCTAATTACATTGAAATGGCTTTTAATATCTTCATTGACCAGGGCATCATCCACATAGATCACAGTTCCACACTCAGCTACACCCGGAGTGCTTTGTTCATTGAAGATCCCAAATTCACTTCCATTATTGACATACCCGAAGGGAGTACGATTCCACGCATATTGTAGTCGATTAAATGAAAAGGCAAATAGATTGTGTGTGTCTTTGGCTAGGGGCACACACCAATACCCTGCTATTAGATCCAAGGTAGTAAACACCTTTGACCCATGGATCTGTGCAAGGCCTTGATCAATTAATGGAAGCAGCCACCTTGACAAAGGCAACCTCTTATTTACTTCTCTTAAGTCTTCACACAAATGCCATTGATCATTGGGGTTCAGAACACCTAATATGGGCACATTTGAAGTACTGTGGATGGGTCTAATGATTCCTCTGGACTTAAAGTTTTTTATTTTTTCTACCAAGAACTCTTAACAGGCCAAAGGTAGCCTATATTGTCACACAACTGCTAGTTGCCTAGCAGAGCCCTCTGGCAGTGTAGCAATATGCATATCAGTACACCCACAAACATAGGTGTCTTTTTTTACGAATACCTCCTTGAATTCAATAAATATTCTTCTCAATTGGTCTTTTACTTATTCATTGGTGCATGCATCTGCCACCTGAATTTGCTCCTCAACTTTTTTAGAAAATTCTGGGAAATCTTCTTAAGGAGGAATTTTTGTGCTTTCTTCTAACTGTGTGGCAGTATCTCCTTGGAGAGACACCACCCTCGAATATCATTGCACATCAGCCTCCCTATCAATTTGCCGTTTTTCTTCTTCATGTTCAGCCGATGAAACAGGATGCTATCGTCCTGATGACAACAAATCATATACTTTGAATCGTGAACATTCCCTTTGGTTTAGAATCTAAAGATTCAGGCATTTCACCCTGTGAAGTGACATCGTTTTCAGCGATATTTCCGATAACTGGGTTGTTTAAATATGCAGTGTAGTGTGATTCTTGCTTTGACATCCCTAATGTTCTAACTTTTGGCACCCCTTGTTATTCACAAGTATTTGAATGGGACCATCCCCAACTTCCACTAAAGGTGTTCATTCACATTTTAGCCCTTGCTGCCTCATGGATTCATTGAGATATACAAATGCATCGGGCCCTTCATTTTCTGTCCCTTTCTGTACTTTAATGCTATTGCAAATTGCCTTGTGAAAGCAGGAATGGTAACATCCTTCTTCACTTGAAGCTCAATTGCATTTGGCATTATTTGCGCACAATCTTAAGCTTGCCTTCATTTAATTATGTGTTTATTGGGTAATTTATGTTGCGCCTATACAGCAAAGGGTGTTTTACGGCACAACAAGACATATTGGGGGCTGGGAGGGACAGATGATGACAAACAAACACGGTCCTACTAGGCCTTGTGGTCTTTGGATTCTGCAAGTGCTGCAGGGAGGGAAGGAGGAGGCAAGTGCCGGTCAGAGCTGAAAGCACTAGTGCTGAGGAGGGAAAGGAAGTGCAGGTCAGTGTGTGTAAGTGCTGGGAGGGGAGAGGAGGAGGAGGGGAAGAGGGCCCCTGGGCCAGGCAAATGCATCTTGAAACACTTGTATGTAGGAGGTTATTAATGTCATATCATATCATATCATAAGGGGAGGCCAGGTGGACAAGTGCCAGGGGAATGCAGAAGTACAGGGGAGTGAAGGTCCACAGGCAAGTGCTAGGATGGGGCTGAAAGGGCTCAAAGTGGTGCATGACAGCCAGGCTAGTGCAGGGGAGAGAGTTTGGGAGGGCAAGTGCAGGTTATCGGTGGGTGTGAGGGGAGAACGAAGTGCTGGGGTAGACTGGGCAAGGAGGCCCTGGTGCCCTGTATGAATCAGAAGGAAGCTGGCAGCCAGTCACAATGCGGCCAAGGGGGGACATTAGCAGGGGAGGAGGAGAGGGAAGGAAGAAGAGAAAAGGAGGGTCTTGAGATGCTTTTGGAACCTAAGGAGATCTGGCTCAAGCCTGAGAGGGGTAGAGAGGCCATTCCAGAGGGAGGCTCCTGCAGAAGAAAGAAATCTACCCCACACTCTCTGCTTTGTAAAGCATATGATCTGTATAGAATTGGGGATAGAAAACCAAAGTGCTCTAGCAGGGAGGTATTTAGGTAGAGAGAGTTGTATGTAGTGGGGTCCCTGGTCCCAACACAGCAAGCCTTGTGGATGATGCAGAGGGTCTTGAACTTGATCCTCGCAACAAGAGGGAGCCATTGGAAAGATTTTAGGGCTGGAGAGGTGCAGTCCCTGGGCTTGAGGCCAAGGATAAATCTTGCAGTCCTATTCTGGATTAGTTGAAGAGGGTGAAGGGACGAATTAGGCAGATTGAGGAAGAGGTTGTTACAGTAGTCAAGCCTGGAGAGGACCAGAGCTCTGAAGACATCGAGTTTCTGGTGGCAGGTGAGGAAAGAAAGAACGCCTCTGAGGAGGTGCAGCTAAAAGTGGGCCTTTTTGGCAAGGTCTGTGGTGTGAGGAGAGAAGGAAAGAGAGGAGTCGAAGATGACACCAATGTTTTTTGCCTCACAGGAGGGTGCGTGGAGAGTCATAGAGGGAGGCCAGAGATTAAAAGGCAAGGAGGGAGCTGGGGTCTCAATGAGAAGGATCTCAGTTATACTGGCATTAAGGTTGAGATTGTTCGTAGTGCACCATGCCTGAATAGCAGACAGACAGTCAGAAATGAGAGAAGAAGAAGAGGAGGTAGTGGAGCGAACCTTGAAGGAAAGCTGGAAGAAGTTAGGAAAGAAGGCGGAGATCAAATGGGATAGAGGAGAAAGGTAGATGTTGAAGAGCTATGGCGAGAGGATAGAGCTTTGAGGAACACCACAGGTGGAGAGTGTGATGAAGGAGAGAAACAGGCCCAGTTGAATCTGGGATGGTTGGTCAGAGAGTAAGCAGGTCAACCAGTCCAGAGCCAGGTCCATGATGCCAAGGGTATCACAGAGCCAATTTATAAGGTATCATCAAAGGCAGAGGAAAGGTCAAGAAGGATGAGACTGGAAGGAGAGTTGGAATCGAGATTAGAGAGAAAGTCTTCACAAGTGTTCAGGGGTGCAGTTTCCGTGCATTTGGCTGCTCTAAAGCCAGACTGGTGGTCGTGGCAACAACCGACAGATTCTGTGTGGTGGATAAGCTGAGAGATGGTCAGCTTCTTCAAGAGTTTGCCCAGGGAGGGGGTAATGGAGATAGAGCAGTAATTAGCCAGACAGGAAGTGTCAGCAGAAGGCTTTTTGAGGAGAGGTTGTACAAGGGATTGCTTGAGGAGTAGTGGGAAGTGACAGTGGCAAAATAATGATTTCAGAAAACAACCAAGGTGGAGCAAGGGAGGCAATGTTGTTCGTTCTTGATAGATCTGGTGGAGCAGGGGAGCACCTGTTTGGATGGGACTTTCATAGAGTGGACTTGTCTAGAAACCTCATCAGGTGATATGGGAGAGAAAGAGGAGAGTAGGAGGAAGTGGGGCCAAGGGAGGCCTGACAGCGGGTGAGGGAGAAGAGTGTGGTGCAGAAGAGAGTGAGGACAGGATGTTCTGAGTTTTAGTAAGGAAGTGAGACATTGGTGCAGTGCAGAGGGTCAGGGACAGCAGAGGAGAAATGGAGACTGCAATAGGATTGGCGAGTTACTTGCAGATTTTGATCAGTTCAGCAGTGATGTTTGAGGCCCCAGAGATGCAGGCTTGGATATAGGCCCTCTTGTTCTAGTGGATGGATAGTCTGTATTGCCTTTGGAGCAGCTGGCAGGCCAGTCTGTCAAAGGATGTGCTCGAAGCCTGCCTCTTATTCTCAAATTAAGGTGCTGCTCCACACAGTGTAGACCAATCTTTTTGGTTCAGGAAATATAAAACCATACTCATTCTGTGCATGATGTAATTTCCCCAAATAGAATTTGGCTTTGGTTCCAATCACAATCCATAAGTTGTGATGAATTCTCTTGGACCCTATTGTGATTTTCAACATACATCTTCCAATAATTCTTTGTCCAAAATCACGGTCCTATGAAAGTTGGCATTTCTTGACTGTCAAGCATTTTCTTGAAAACTTTCTCATTAATAAAACTCCTTTCCTGTTCCAAGGCCAAAACCGCCTCAATCATTTCTGGATGCCCATTCACTGGACCCCCCTCCCAATACACTCCTTACCTACGTGAGGCGTATGAGTCGCCTGCAGCCATCTATGCGCCTGGGCCTGGGATGCGGGATGGCTGCAGGCCGACGCATGAGACTGCACGGCTCACCTTGTAGCATGGTACAGAATCCATTTTGTGATACACTTAGGCTGCATTTTGAGTATACCAACTCAGGCCTCTGTGGAACAAGCAGCCTGCAGAGCTGCAGCTCTCCCCCACTTGACCGCGCATAGCGAGCCCACACTTCGCCCAGCCTCCTCCCCATGGCCACTCCGCTGAAGGCCTGTTCTCAAGAGCAATTAGGCGTGAACAAGTAACAGAACAAACACTGTATCAGTTACTTTCCGCAGTACATCATTGACCTGGCGGTGACCGGACCTTAAGCTGAGGCCTGAGAAAAACAAAGCTATCTCTCTCAAACATGCCTTGACTCCCGGCAGACCCCTACATCCATAATATATGTTGTGCATAACCCCCAACCCTGTTCCCAGTTTGAAGTATCAGACAAGAATGTTAAGCCCATGTGCCACCCAGTTTTATCCATGCTGCTAAGCCATTTGCGAGTGGATGAAATAGTCTCAAAATCCACAATGTTGATTGTCTATAAATTAACGGGACGATCCTTGCCCATCATAGAACATATACATGTAAAGTTAACAAACCTGTGTATATTTGAATCTGTTATTACTGATCAACGGTCATTGTTACTGTGCAATGTTTTAAAAATCAATGTACAAAATTCCCTTGTACGATATGATTTTCCATGATACACGCAAGTGTATACGTAGGTAATGAAGTGTTGCAGCATACACAAGACTTTTAAAGTACTAAGAACCACCTTTTGTCAATGAAATGTCGTTTGAAGCAATTGTTTAACCCTTGGGGATGTACACCAGTCTGATCAAAAGTACAACGTTGTAACCTATCATAGATGTATACACCAACCTGGTTCTACCTCACGTTCTATGCTAGCTTTCCCCATGTGCCCCGGCAATAAAATGCAGAACTGTGAATGATTTGATGTTAACAAAACCCATTTATTGATTCTGTGAACGCAGTACTCATGAACCACGAACAAGTGTAAAACAAATAGTGCCCATAAGCTCACACGATATATCTATAGATGAATGCATATACATGCAATTGTGCTGACATACCTCAGTTTTCCATCTCTATAATGATGTGCATGCTACTTGATAATGTAGACCCATGAAAACTTACAAGGCCATCTCCCCCTTCTCCTAGAGAGCCGCGTATCCAACTCCCACCCTCCTCCCTCCAAGGCCCGGCTGGGGCTTGAAGGTCCCTGGTTTACTGATGTTAGAATAATACAGCTACACCTCCCTGCATTCCTGTTGGGCCCGCACCTAGTATTTTCCTTCCCCCATGCCCCCTCACACCCGATGCCACCATAAAATCACTGTATACAGCCATGCCCTAGTTAAGAAGAATTATGAGCAACACGGCCCCACATCCCGCAGCCTTTTTGAGGTGCCAGCTATTTGCCCCTCTGACCCAATGGTATTTCAGTTCACCCAAACCTCGACTGGCCATGGAGACAATTATTCACTCTTGTACTAACATACCATAAAACTGTCTCTTACTACATCTAACAGAGTAGAATGATAAAGGTACCCTAACCCATGCCCCCTGATAAGACACCTGGATTTATGATACTGGGCCCTCTGTTAACAGTGATTTTATGATGATGTATTAAGGAAGCCCAGAGTTGAAAACTGTTTCTCTCTGTCTCTTTTATGGGGTTGGATTAATGAGTTGTAGGATTTATATGATAGATTGAAATAGAAGTTAGTAATGGATGTGTATGCGTGGCCATAATGGCAAAATGTTAGTGCAGTTGCAATGTATCCACACGGACAGCTTGTGACCCGATACTCCACCCTGATGAGCTCAGCTGACCCAAGCACTCTGCGATGCCACCACGTGGATCTCCGCCAATCATGGAGCACTGCACCTACAGTAAACATAGTAGCTAGTCTTCACCACACAATCCCCATGACTATGTGTACCCTATAGCTTACATCATCAATGACGTATTTTTGTAATAAATATGAATGTCTTTCAATTGTCTGGCAGGGCACTCTCGGAGTTTGCAGAGTCCTCAGCATGCCCTATATTGATTTAGATAAAGCCTTTTATATCTCACCCGCACTTGATCTTGGTCTCATTCCCTGCTGGGTTGTGTCCATTATTGGCTCCCATTGTAGAGTTTAACTGCCTTTTAGGGGGAATCTCACTTTCAAGTGGTGACCCCGACAGAATAGCGTCCTTTAAGTCCGTTTTGGACCAAGACGTCCCCGGCCACAGCGGAGATGTACGGCGCGCCCGCTCAAGAGAGCTCCCCGCCTACGGCAACTGGTACGCTTAGACGTGTGCACGCAGTAGGGCGAGAGGGTACAGGTCCCACTTCAAAAAACCCATAGTACCGCTCACCAGAACCGGGGCGGCCATTGAGCATGGGCAGCGCCGCCTGAACGGACTGGGTCCGGAGGGTCTCGGATGAAGACGGGTACAAGAGTATTAAGTGCGAGTGACATTAGAAGCAGTCGGATATGGGGGGGCGCTGTTGAGTGCCGAACAAGATGGCCACCTGAGGCTCGAGCTCCGGAGCCGGCAGATCACAAGATCCTAAATTGGCACTCTTAACACCTGATAGCCGATCCTGGCTTATACGTTTCTGGAGCAGCTACCCCAGGGACCCAGCGGATCGAATCCCGACAAAAATCGGAGCTGTGAAGCGCGATTCCTGGGCGCCGCTGTACCATCCCCCCACCTGACCGCAGCGCTCCCGTGCCAAAACTCGGCCCCCGGCGGAGCGGACAGACTTGCCGGGGGGCCTGCGACGTGCCCCCGCCTTGGTTGATGTACGCTGCCGGGCGGTGGTCCACCTCTCCCCTGACTGGTGGTGCGATCTGGAGGCAGCCGAGGTGCATCCTGAGACCGTGCACCGCCGGCTCGAGCGGCCGCGACCCGGGGCACACTCGGAGGGACGTCCGCCCTGCATCGGAGCTGCCCGGGCCCCTCTCTCTGTCTGCTGGACCTCGCCGGAGCTCTCCCCCCCGCCGACAGCGGGACTCCAGCACCGGGGGGACGCATGCGGTGCACCGATCCTTGCGGCCACCAGGTACGTGGGTAGGGGAGGCCCCCGCGGACTTTCCTGGGCGGCGACATTGCCTCACCCCCTCCCTACACGGGGTTGCGGATTACCCGCCGGCGCCTCCGGCCTCTGGGCCCATTAGCAGTTGGTGTCGCCCCGGGCCGGGCGCCTCCCCGGCCTGCGTTTGTCTTGGAGCCCCCCCGGAATTTCTCTCATCCCCTCGCTCCACTGGTCATCACAGGCTGTGTGTGTCTCCATCCTTGGGGGTCTCCTGTGTTCTGAGGGGGCCACGGTGATCTTGGTGTCGCTACTTCGCCCAGGACCTTCTGTTCACCGGCTGCCTGCCCTATCCTCCATCACTGTGCTCGAGGCTGCGGCCTGTCTACCCTGCGGGGCACTGCGCTGGGAGGCGCCCCCCTTCACTCATCGCATCCAGGCTCTCATATTGTCCGCAGGGCGTCATCGCCCCCAACCCTGGGGTCTTCCACCCATGAGGTCTCCTCGCGTTTCTCCCCACGCCTCTCTGGGCAGGCTGAGACCTCGTGGCCTGCGCTGGTGGCCGCAATATCACATCTATATGGATTCACAGCCACGGCTTCCCCTGCATTACTCCCTGTCTTATACCATACTTCGCACTCTGCTTCAAGTGATACAGGGCCTGAGCTCCCCCCTTCATTTCTCCCGGGGCGGCCAGGGACCCCCCTTCACCCCCACTCGACCTCCAACATCGCCAGGATGACCAAGGGAGGGGCGAGGAAACAGAGCTCCATCAACATGTTCACTAAGGCTGCGACGAGATAATCAGAGGAGACCACTGAGCAGGCCCCTACTGCACCTCCACCCGACACAGCACCGGAATCCCAAACTATGATGCTCTTTATTCGCGAGGGCTTCACCGCACTCCACTCAAAACTGGATGACATGAACGGTACTATATCCTCCATTAAGGCCCACATCGAGCGGACTGACAGCCGGGTGTCAGAAGTCGAGACACGGGTCGGTTCCGCAGAGGACGCACTGGGAGCCCTGCGCTCCGAGGTCACCGCTCTCTCCAACTGAGTCCTTGAGGTAGAGAAGAAGACGAGGACTTGGAATCTCGATCGAGGAGTAACAACCTCCGCATCATCGGGGTTCCCGAGAACGAAGTTCATGAACCAATGGAGGACTTTGTCGAGCGCACATTGGTCTCGCTCCTGGATTCTCCCAAGCTCTCCTCGCACTTCGCCATTGAGCGAGCACATCGAGCCCTGACGGCTAAGCCCAGAGCTGGTGCTCCACCTCGGCCCATCATAGCCCGGGTGCTGAACTTCCGTGACCGAGATGCCCTCCTCAGGGCCGCTAGACTAAAAGGGGAGCTACTATTGGACGGTGCAAGGATTCATCTTTATCCGGACTTCTCTACGGCCGTCCAACGTGAACGCAAGACTTTCCAGGCCGTGAAGCGCAGGCTTCGGGACCACTCAGTCAAATACGCTATGCTCTACCCTGCCAAACTCCGCATAGAACACTCCAACCAGGTGTTTTTTTTCACGATCCCGGAGGAGGCCTCCAGGTTCATCGACGAACATTTCCCTGGTTGACCCCTCCCCTCTGTTCACGGTTTTGCAGTTATCCTTCTCTCCCGACATTGAGGGGCCAGGCAAGGCCACCTTCCTGCATCGGGGTTACTTGATCCTCTATCTCGGAATCTGCTTGTTTTGTTCATTTTACAAATATGTGCCACATTAACATGTGCCAGAACCCTGTTCAAGTTATTTGCAAAGGTCTACTGTGGGGATCCCTTGTCTTATTTGGATCTGCCACAGCCCGGACTACGGCGGCTATTCCGGCCCTCAGGCCCCCAGGCGCTGATGCCTTTGGTTTGGTTTTGGTTGAGGGGGGTTGGGATTGTCATCCCTCTGTTTGGGGGGGGGGTGTGGGTGGGGGTGGGTCATGTCAGGGTTTTTGTTGTTAAAAAGTTGGCGTTGGCAGCGAAGGCGAGCCGCGAGGTGGTGCTCAGGACTTTGTGCTGCAGGGCCGTGAAATTGGCCCGCTGGGTACTGACATTTTTCCCTTTTCAACCACCACTGCATCTGTGTCCGAGAGTGACCTGACCTTCATGAGCTGAAACGTACGTGGGTTGGGAAATTATAAAAAGATGAGACAGCTCCAGTTGCAGGCCGAGCGTCATGGGTCCAAGATTCTGTTTTTACAAGAGACACATGCCCGCGCGGAACAGTGTATGCGTTTTGCCAAAACCTGGGGTCCCCATAGATTCTTTACCGATTTCTCTACCCAAAGCCGCGGGGTCATGACCCTCATCCACAAGAGCCTCAAGTTTACTCTCACCTCCTCACAAATAGACCCTCAAGGCAGATATGTGCTGCTTCATGCTACGCTACAACACAGGGAGGTGGTCATGATGAACATTTACGGCCCTAACCTAGATGACCCGGATTTTTATGTACAGGTCACGTCCCTCCTTAAAGGCTTCCCCCTTGTTCCCATCCTTTGGGGGGGCGACTTCAACACGATTTTCGATGTGACCCTTGACAGATCTGGATCCAGGCCCCGTCTACTCTCTAGGGCAGCCTACGCTGCACTATCATCCCTGCCCCGTCTCGCCATGGTAGATGCGTGGAGGTTCTTCTACCCGGACTCCCGTGTGTTCTCTTTTTACTCCTCAGTCCACGATTCCTATTCCCGCATTGACAGATGGGTGATCTCCAACGAACTGGTTAAGAGCGTTATACAGCTAATGATCCTCCCCAGAACCCTGTCCGACCACTCTCCAGTTACTGTGACCATCGGTTGGGGTCCTGATCCCGGCCGGACACGCAACTGGAGGCTGAAACCCCTGTCCTTACTGGACCCGGAGTTCTGTTCCGAGCTCGAGCGGTCGATTGAGGAATTCTTTGAGACTAATACGGGTTCGGTAGCGTCCCAGGCCACTCTATGGGAGTCATTTAAGGCTTATATCAGAGGGATTGCATTGTCCAAAGAGAATGGGGTCCTTAAGTCAATACGGAGGGATCTTGCTGCTAGTGAATCCAGACTCTCTACCCTGGAAGCAACATGCTCACTTCACTCCACCCCGGGCAACCTGGCTGACATAGGGTCGGAATTGGACACGTTCCGATCCCTCACAGATCGCGAACAAAGGTTTTTGGATAGTCCTGGCATGGCGAGGAGATATGGGGAGGGCGAGCGCCCCAGTCGATTTCTGGCACGACTGATCCGTCATGAGACGGGGTCCCCGCACATAATCGGAGTCGAGAGACCTGACGGCTCCATGGCTGTCTCCTCGCAAGACATCAACAGGGAATTTTTCACATTTTACGAAACCCTATACTCTAACTCAGATGAGGTGTCGGTGGCGGAGATCGACTCCTTTCTCGATGCCCCCCCTCTCTCAGCCCTGTCCCCAGAAGCCGCAGCTTCCCTCGATTCCCCTCTCACACTGGAGGAGCTGTCGGACGCTATTGACTCCTTATCCTCGGGGCGTGCCCCCGGTTCGGACGGTATCCCGGTCGAATTTTACAAGCATTTTAAGTCGCAGCTGCTCCCTCACTTGCTAGCTCTCTGGGAGGAGTCTGTGGAGTCCGGTGTATTCCCCCCTTCACTCCGGGAGGCCACAATCACAGTACTACTTAAATCAGGTAAATCCCCCTTGCAATGTGGTTCATACCGGCCGCTTTCACTCATAAATTGTGATGTCAAAGTATATGCCAAGGCTCTGGCGCTCCGGTTGGCTCCCCTCCTGCCATCTATCATCCATCCAGATCAGGCGGGTTTCATCCCGGGTCGCTCCACCTCTCTGAGCCTGAGGCGCCTATTTAATATAATCAACAGAATCAGTCCCGATACGCAGGCAGTGGCTGTCACCCTCGACATGCAAAAGGCGTTTGACTTGGTCTCTTGGAGGTACCTATGGCGGGTTCTCGATAGTTGCAAATTCGGCCCCTCCTTTCTCTCCTGGGTCAGATTACTTTACACTTCCCCGGTGGCCAGGGTCCGCACCGACGACCACTGCTCCCCCCTCTTTGAGATCGCCAGGGGGACGAGACAGGGGTGCCCCTTCTCTCCCTTGATCTTCGCAATAGCAATAGAGCCCTTCGCTGATATGCTCCGCCAACTTCATGCTCACAGAGGCCTCCGCACTGCGGGCCAGTCGGACATAGTGTCCCTATATGCGGATGATGCATTGTTGTTTGTGCGCTCTCCCTCCATCAATTTACCCCCAATATTGGATGACATCATTTGGTTCGGTCGAATCTCTGGTCTTAAAGTGAATTGTTCGAAATCCAATCTTTTTCCACTCACAGAATACACTCTCCCTCCTCCTGATACCTTTGGCTTCACATGGGCTCAATCCACATTTACCTACTTGGGAATAGTGGTGACGCGCCAACAGGCGTTGACCTTCCAGGAAAACTATCAGAAGTATCTCACACACCTGACGGCTAAGGTCCGGGCCTGGGACAAGCTCCCGATTTCCCTGGCAGGCAGGATAGGGCTGTTGAAGATGGTGGTGTTACCCCAGTTGCTTTACAGGTTCACTAACATACCCTTGTGGCCGGGGGGGGGCTTCTTTCGGGACTTGACTCGCACTGTGAATTCCTTTCTCTGGCACTCGGGTGCGGTCCGCCTTAAAATTGATACCCTGTCTACTCCCATCTCTAACGGGGGCTTCGGTGCCCCTAACTTCCTCAAATACTGGCTGGTATCCCAAATACAATATACTTCTCACTGGTTTAATACAATTGACCCTCCCCCGCATTCCGACTCGAGAAGCTTGCGGTTTGTGACCGGGATATCCGCTCCTTGGTGATACAACCCGCCCCCTTAGCACTGGACTCACAGAGCCCGGTCACCCGCACTTCCATCGCATTGGCGAAGATGTGGAGACTAGTCAAAACTACTTACGCCTTTCACGGCAACCTCCCTCTCTGGAATTTCCTCCCGCGGGTCCCACCGGACGCAGGCTACGAGCTGCTGCGTGATGTGTTTGACCGGGGTATATTTGTTGAATGGCCCGATCTCCCGTTGCCCCTAAGGAGTGACCAGGGTGCATGGCTTCAATACGCATCCCTCCGCAGGACCCTCAAACGTAATTATCAAACGTTCCCTGCGCTGCCTCCGGACGACCCGGCTATTGAGGAGCTCACCTCCCCTGAGCCTACAAGAGGTAAAATCTCCAGGTTATACACGATGTTGCAATCCAGATCTGTCCCAGATTTCACTAAACAGAAGTGTGTGTGGGGGGTAGACCTGGGTGTTGAAATGTCGGATGAGCGCTGGGCACATCTATGCGAGCGTACACATCGAGTGTCCTTCAACTCCCGGCTTAAACTCATTCAGTTCAAAGTACTACACAGGTTTCACTACACCCCGATCAGACTACATCGCATGTCCAGGGATCACCCTTCCAGCTGCCCTAGATGCTATCGGGACGATGCTGATTACATTAACATGATTTGGTCCTGCCCTCGCCTCTCACAGTTTTGGGAGGCAGTTTGCTCGACAATGTCTGCGGTTCTCGACCATCCCATTGTTCCTTCCCCGTTGGTATGCCTCTTTCATGATCTCCCAGGCCTCTCCCGTGATTCCAAAAAATTAGCCGGCCTCTGCCTGCTGCTGGCGGTGCGCTCCATCCTGCTTTGTTGGCTTCGCCCCTCGCCTCCCACACACGCCCAATGGCTGAGAGCGGTCACGTTGGCCTCGGACTCTGAGGAAGCCTGGTCCCATATGCAACCTGCCCACTCCAGACCTAGAAATGTCTGGCTTAAGTTCCGCTCTTGCATGTCCGATCTAATCCCGACACCGGATACCTCCCCCCCGCTCTCTTCCTCCCGCCTGCTCGGGTCCTCACCCCTATCACGGTCTTCTGTTGCCCTATCCATGCTGTGATTGTACCCATTGATTGTGATATTATGTGAAGTAACCTCTGTGCACCTACATTATGTATACGGTATTCATATTGTAAAGCCTCGCGCTGTTCGCTTGTGTTTCGCTGCCACGCTGAATAATAAAAAGAAGTTTAAAAAAAAGAAAGAGTCGGATATAGATAAGATTATAGGAGGTCAACCTAAGTTAAAAAGGGGCACGTTTGAGGGAAAACTAATTGGTGCTTCCATACTTTCTCTTTCTGTTGCATATGGCCATTAGGATAAGTTAAGGAGATTACAAGGTGAAAAAGGAAGACGGAAACCTAGCTCTGCAAGGGGTTAGAAGGCGGTGCTGCATAGTGCTATCTTGACTAGTACTGGGAATAAGTGAAACATAGAAAAATATAAGTAAGAGTCTCAGATGAGTAGAAGACTCAGAGTAAAAGTTAGAAAACGCTTTTTTCTTTTTCGTCTTTTCTAAAAATCTATGAGGGGATATTCCGACAACTTAAGGGTTAAAGGGTGTGATGGGTTACGGTAAATGGGACCCTTTGAATAAAGAACAGTGAAGGGAGGAAAGGGAGGCATATGTTATATGTTGTATGTAAAACGTTCGGCAAAAAGAATGTCATGTATTGAATGTGTTATGTTCCTTTTGTTGTGGCAAAGTGATAACATTGGTTTTGTAAGGCTTTGACGAAAAGTGGTCATTGTAAGTGTGACCTTTTGAGATTTAGTACACAGGTTATAAAAGAGATACATTAGTGTTAGAGAATTGGCATCACTAGTAGTGTGCACATAAAGTACACCAATTAAAACAGGGTGACACAGGAGGGTGAGAGACGGGGGAGCAGCATGGGGGTGGAAAGACCCCTGGCCCATATTTGCCAGAATTGACCAGGTTATACGGAATGCATAACAAAATATCATGACCAATGGGTCACAGAATTAAAAGGGGAAGGGCTACCCCAGGTATGGCCTGCAGGAGGATCGTTTGACAAAAGCATGCTGGACATGGTGGCACTATTTATGACCCGCAATCTAATGGCGTGGTTGAGAAGATGATCGGCCTCCTTAAGGGGAGGTTGTCAAAGTTTTGTTTCACACTCAAGAAAAATTGGGTGTACTATTTGCCTCTGGCCTTGTTTGAGTTGAGAAATCAACCCAGCGAGGACCACCACTTGTCCCCCCATGAAATTGTAACAGGGGGATGCATGCATACTGCAAATTCTCCACTCCTCAGGCATTCAGACGACCACAGAAGTGCTACAGTGCTAGGGGAAGAATTAAATGAATACTTGACAAAGCTCACAAAAGCAGCCTGTATGATAGCAAGGCAGCTAGCACCCCCATTTACACACAAAGAATCAAGTGAGACAATAATGCATGCAGTAGACAGCCCAACAGGTCAGCTGATGCCAGGGGAGACGGTGTACATGAGGAGTTTCGTTTGTAGGTGGAATGCTCCAAGATTTCATGGCCCGTACGAGGTAGTGTATTGCACACCAACTGCAGTCAAAGTGAAGGGCCTGAGATACTGTATACATTTGACAGACGTACGAAAAGCTTACGATAGTGTAACACAAGGACAAGAAGGGAGAGTGGATGAGGAGGAAACACAGACGTGATAATGAAGGGGAACACATTTACCAGTACCCATGTGGCAAATGCGAGAAGATTTAAATGATTTACTGCTGTGATGGACATAATGTTGATAATAAAAAGAAGAAATGCTACTCTCTCCCTCTTTCTTTCTCTCACTCTCTCTTTCTATCTCTCTCTCCCCCTCCCTTGTCATGATTTTCTTGTCACTTCTTTCTCTCAGATTGACAAATGAACGTGTTAAAGTAAATGTATTTGGATGTTTTGTGATGCTTAATGCACTTTTATGTTTCACCATGTAGGAGAAACCATGGCAACAGACGGGGCCCCCGCCACGTACATTGTTAGAACAGATAGAAATGGGAACAGTCATTTTGACTTGCGTAGATATTTTTATGAGTGTGGCCTGTTTGTATGTGCTGTAATATTTTCACACTGATGTTTGGCCTAGTTTTATATTGGGCAGTTACATTTATATCTATTGATATAAATGATGGGGGAGAGAACGGAACAAGTATGATCAAACAAGGGACCTATCTTATATCGGACGGCTTCCAGCTCATATGGGGGCATGACACCCACCATGGTGGTACACAACACTTAAATGATACAGACAATAAGTGAGTAACCCCACATCCTATTTCCCTGTACAATGCCTCTCAATATAGTGTTTATGAGTTGAATGATCGATATCCTTCTGTTTTATCCTGGTTATATGATGTCACCACCACCGCCATTACACCAACATTTGAAACATCTATGGGGTATGAATCCCCCACAAGTATAAAGGAAGGTCATTCGGAAATGACCGAGAGATTTCTTGCCCTGTATGACGATTGGGAAAAGGGGGATGCGGGGAGACACCTCCAATACAACATGCATTAGAACATGAGAGAGTACACCCCAGAAGCAATCGGAGAAGGAGGGAGGTTGGGAGGAGAAAATACGATGAATATTCCGGGCTGGGGCTAGACACTATAGAGGATCCCAAGTACCCGCACCAGTCAAACAAATGGTATGCAGACATGAGCTCTACTGCCAAACAAACCGCCAACTAGAGCTGCTATGTATGCTCTCTAATACCCCACGCCTCAGGTACCCGTGAAAAGTTACAAGGCCATCTCCCCCTTCTCCTAGAGAGCTGCGTATTCAACTCCCACTCTCCTCGCTCCAAGGCCCTGGCTGGGGCTTGAAGGTCCCTGGTTTACTGATGTTAGAATAATACAGCTACACCTCCCTGTATTCCTGTTGGATCTGCAACCGAGTATTTACCTTCCCCCATGCCCCCTGACACCCGATGCCACCATAAAATCATTGTGTACTGCCATGCCCTGGTTAAGAAGAATTATGAGCAACACGGCCCCACATCCTGCTGCCTTATTGAGGTGCCAGCTATGTGCCCCTCTAACCCAATGGTATTTCAGTTCACCCAAACCTCGACTGGCCATGGAGACAGTTATTCACTCTTGTACTAACATACCGTAAAACTGTTTCTTACTACAGCTAACAGAGTGGAATGATAAAGGTACCCTAACCAGTGCGCCCTGATAAGACACACAGACTTATGATACTGGACCCTCTGTTAACAGTGATTTTTTGATGATGTATTAAGGAAGCCCAGAGTTGTATACCATTTCTCTCTGTCTCTTTTATGGTGTTGGATTAATGAGTTGTAGGATTTATATTATAGATTAAAATAGAAGTTATTAATGGATGTGTATGCGTAGCCACAAGGGCAAAATGTTAGTGCAGCCGCAATGTATCCACACGGACAGCTCGTGACCTGATACGCCACCCTGATGAGCCAAGCTGACCCAAGCACTCTGCAATGCCACCACGTGGATCTCCCCCAATCATGGAGCACCGCACCTACAGTATACATAGTAGCTAGTCTTCACCACCCAATCCCCATGACTATGTGCCCCCTATAACTTACATCATCAATGACGTATTTTTGTAATAAATATGAATGTCTTTCAATTGTCTGGCAGAGCGCTCTCAGAGTTTGCAGAGTCCTCTGCATGCCCTATATTGATTTAGATAAAGCCTTTTATATCTCACCACACTTGGTCTTGGTCTCATTCCCTGCTGGGTGTGTGAATTATTGGCTCCCATTGTAGAGTTTAACTACCTTTTTGGGGGACTCTCACTTTCAGCATCCAGTCCTGACTTTCCTTTGTGTGTATTTCTGTAATTGTTGAAATATACTTTTCATGATATGGCTCCGGAACAAGATTATGTTCACAGTCTCCGTCACTTAGTTAAAACCGTAATGTGTTTTTATCTATGTGTGTCTGCCAATTTTTCTTGAGGTCCAAGTGAATCTTTAATGACTGCTTTTCTTTTTCTACACGCATTTCATCCCAGCACATGGAAATGACAGAAACCCTAGGTCCACAGCCATTCTGAAGATACACTTCCACCACTCTCTCTCAGCTAGCAATGGTGTGATATTCTTTTTCATTTCTAACTTAGGTTTCAATGACTTTTTGGACAAAGAACACAGCACCCCAATTACCCCAACAATGAAGAGTGACAGCCTCTTGAGACCATTTGTTCGTTAATAGGAATGGGGTCTCCTCAGTGGATGTGACCACCACCTCTTGCCTCAGTCTGTGCTTCCCTACTTTGATGTCAACTTCGGTGGCACCTTACACTGGTATTTCTTCCCCATTGAAATTGTGCACTGACCCTTAATCTGTCTTAATGTCAGCATGTCTTGTCTCCATTCATTTATGATGTCCAATAGTTTCCCTAACATCATGGTTGCCTACACGCCTGTAACCATCATTGCAAAAACATTGAATTACTCTTCAATGGTGAGAGGGGTGTAGTATCTGTCTTCACATTCTTCAACTATGCAAAGGAAATATGAGTTGTTGCTAATTTCAGGGCTTATTTTCTTCAGGTCTGTCTGGCTTTTCGATAAGCAAAGGGGAATATGAATGACATTTTACCCACCTTTTTGCCCATCTCTTTTTCAATTTCTCTGTTTTTTTTTTCGTGTCCTGAGAACTCATTTGGAGCTTTGCCACTAATTGGCCCCCTTGTATATCAGGGCCACCCTATTACTTCTCTGTCTTTCCCCATTATTTTGATTTCGTTCACTTACCTCCACTCTGGAGCATAATTATTTTGTGTTTTCATTTGTATTTTGTGGCAGACCATCAGCATTTTGTGTTTGAAACATACCTGTCTATTGTACCATACCTGTCAGCTCTGACTCTTGGAACATCTATGGCTCGAAGTACTCCTTCGGGAAGTCATGTATGCATGTCCTTTGTAACATTTTAATTTCTGCGTAGATATGATCACTATTAGAATTATCAAGCAATGAAACCCTATGATTTGTTTTTTTATATTTTCACCTATATTTCATTCATTTTTAGTTGCATGTTCTTTTTAAATCAACTTTTAATTCTTTGTTCTTTTGGTACCTCCTGTGTATTTCTCTTTTCTTCTTTCTCATCTTCATATACCTGAATTGTTTAGTTCAATTCTAAATTAAACCACACTTCCTTCTTGTGTGTGTTTTAACTTCCTATGCCATTAATATTCGCTTGTTTTCTTAGTTTTAAATCGCTAGGCAATTTGGTTTGTTTATTTGATGGTGAGATATTGTCGTTTGTGCTTTTATTGTGGGAATGGCTGGCTTAGTAGTCATGTGTTGCTGCACTGTGCAATGCCACTCTTGTGACATTCTGCACTCTAACTCAGCTGCTGTTTTTGCCATGCACACAGTTTTCCTATCTGCTTAGCCAACATTTGCACTTGTGCCTCTAAGGACTGGAATGTGTCCAGATCCCTAAACTCATCCCTCTGTGCTCTAGGTCGGTACCGGTTGAATTAAAATTGATCAGACTTGTTTTGGCACCTTTCAGTACACTGATTCCTGTTAGTGTTTCCTCTGAACTCCCGGGAGTGGGGTGGAGCGTGTGGGCTGATCCTCCTCTGTCCATGGTTCACCTGTGGGGAGAACTGAACATAAGGGTAAGGTCTATAGGTTAAATTTTGTCTCTGGTTTGATTGATATTGCTCTCTTTGCTGATTTCCGTTTTCAAGAAACCTATCTACATACCTTGGCCCCTTCTGATTGCCATATACTAGTGTAGCAGGGTTAAACCTACTCTGGGCCCCAAATGGGCCCCCAATGCCTGTTAAGGCCCATTATGCATTTGACTTCGGGTGTAATTAGGCCCTACCATATCATAGTGAAACCCCACCTTAGGCAAATTACCAAGCAACCTAGGCCTAATGTAAGTGTCTCTCTGTCTGGAATCTGTAGATTGAAACACAATAGCCTGGGATGGTGCTGCTTTTCCCTGTATTGCCACACCCTTCTGGTTATGTGGTGTGTCCTTCTTTATTTGGGGAGTTTCTAATGATTTGTTTTCCCCAGATTTGATTTCTAACTCCGTTAGGGCAGATTTGTTCACTTTTTGCTGCTTTGACTCCTTATGTCTACCCTCATGTGGTATTACCTCATAGATTTTGTTTGCCTGATTGCGAATCCACTGCAAGCTCCGGTCTCTAGTGAATTCACAAGCTAATTGGGAGACTACGTCTTGTTGTAAGCCATAGAAAAATGTGGTCTTGAATTCTACTGAGTCTGTGTCACAGCTAGCGTCAAGATGTGAAATGGCTCTTTTTAGGTTTTGCAAGAAAGGGCATGGTGTTTGATCTAATTGTGCTGTTATGGTATACACTGCTTTTTTGCCATTGTGTATGGAGAAATATGGAGAGAATTGTTTTCTACACTCTTTGAAATTCATCCCATGGTAAATTCTCTTGTTCATTCAAACTCTGTATAAAGCTAACAGAACTTGGTTCCATCGTGAGATGAAAAAACCTACCATACTCAGCCTTACTAATGTGTAGAGTCTGAAATAATTTGACAATGGATTCCAAATGTTCCTAAATAGAAACATCTGAAAATGTATGGAAAGGTTTAATCAGACTCTTAATATTCTTCATGATTTTTAATGGTCTAAAATGTGCTTCATTTTGACCCTCTGTGCCCCGTGCAAGTAGGCCCAGTCCCTATTACTGGAGTGTAGCCAGCTCTCTTTGAGTGCACATCAGCCAGCACATTTCCAAGACTGTGGCTGAATCCAGCGTCAGTAAGAGTAATGTCCTGCTGCCCTCTGGATTTTGAAAACAGTTCTGTGTTTCTAAAATCCACATTTTGTGTCCTAATCTCTCCAAACTGTCCATGGAGCTCCTGTGTTTCCGTGTAGAATGCAGAGTTTTCTTTTCTCATTTTGACTATTAACTCTTTCATTTCAGTAATTTGGATCTTATAATTATAGATCAATTCCAGATTTCTATCATTCTCAGACATAAATCTGAACACCTCATCCTCCAATTCTAGCAAATCCCTAAAAGACTGACTACCACATTTTAGTAGTGACTGCACCTCTGATGAAACAAGGTCTCTGTCCTATCGTACATCTTCTAAAACCATTTTAAATTGTCAAATCTGACCTATAATTGTACACTAAGTTAACCAAGTTTCAAATTTTCCTCTAACTGTAACATTCTTTCCACTGATAGTTGCCAAGTCACATTGCAAGCCTGCAATGATCTAGCTATCCTTTGTTCTCAGTTGAATTAGCCTTTTGCACCAAGGCGATTTAAACAATCATTTTGTGTCTTCCAGTCTTCGGAATTAAAAAGTCTAAATAAACATGACTTCAACACGGTCATGTCTGCAAATAGCTGCTCAGGGAATTACTTATCTAATTCAGTGACTATCCGGTCTCGCTAACCCGAGATCGTCTCTGATGTCCAAGTTGCTAAGGTATAGAACTTGGTTTCTGTGTTTGTGCCCCTGCAATTTCAATTTCTGCCATGTCTGCAGTGTACAAATGTTATTATCACATAATGCCACTAAAGCAATTCAAAGGAATAAATAAAACATTCAAAGTGCACCCAGAACAACACAGTATGCCCATGCTACAAAGGAGCCATGCCTAGCAAAGGCACCTAGCCAACAACGGACCACATTCTCTACCAAATATGTAGGGAAATATATCTAAGCCACTTTCACCATGTGCAGGAATATATGCTTCTCTGCAAACACTTTTGTAAGCTTGTTACTAATATGTAGGGAATTAGTTCATTGCCCACCTATTTACTACTATGCTTTTATTCGGGGATCCCTGGCTAGTGACTTGCAAGACTTAGTGCTGAGCTAAGCACACTAGATTTTCCCACAGATAGTTCCAGATGCACCAGACTTCGACATGGCATATGAAAGATTGAAATAGGTCACACTAAAAGCAGGCTACCACACAGGCATTCATATATATGCACCTTTATAAGTACACTTGCCAACTATAGCAAAACAATGAGACATTTACATGTACAGTGGATGTGAAAAACATTAGAAGTCCATCAACCTTGATGTGCCTTTTGTAATAGGAAGAAAAACATGATATGCAATTTCACATTTTACCATCCACTTTGCATTTGGAAAGAAAGCAACCTGACACTTTTCAGCTCAGTGCAACCTCATTTGCCTTTTACCATACCTCCCTTGTATACATTTAGTGGACTCATGTTAACATTGAAATCCAACTTCACAAACAATTGATTGAGGCAAGAACACTTTATGAATAGCCCCACTTGCTATTAGCCCTTCTGCCCTCAGCTAAGCTGACAATAAATCAACCAATCCAACCACGCATGTCATCAACAGGAGTCAGACTATGCAACTCATAAACGCACAGCTTTTGTAATTCATCAGACCATTTTATATTTCTGCTTGTATTAGCTCAAGTTTAAGCTCCCTTGATAAACCCCCACCCACGACAAAGATCTCTCCTTTCTTCACGCAAAACTATTTACCCATTAGCAAACTTGGGTGAAGAAATGCATTCTTCATCTGTATCCTTGGGAGTAAAACGAATAAACGTTTTGCACTCCCACAGAACACCCCCTTTCCAGCAAGTTATTTGCGCACAGGAGACTGAGTGATACGTGGTTCTTACCCTTTTGTGACATAAACAGACATGCATTGCCCTAATTGATATTTTCTTTCTTTTTTTCATTTTTAAACTTGTACTCACCAGTGGTGCAATGCCGATACTGCCTGCACGGCTGTATGCCCTTAGTCTCACAGGGACTCATTCCCTCTTTCACCCACATTCAGCTGCATGCAGGAGTACATCAAGGTTTCCTGGCACCCTTCTCCCTCCTCTTTGCAGCCTGGTTCAGCTCCCAGCTCACCAGTCAGCACCTGATCCGATTTCTTTTCATTTCATTTGTTCTCCTTCATTTCTTCTGTCTGACCTCGCTCCTTCTCTGCCATCCCCTTTTTCCCCTCTTCCTCTAGCTTTTAAACTCTCTTTGCTTCACCTCCCTTCTGCCTACATATTTGTTTGGATTCTTTACCTCTTTCTCCTCCTATTCTCAGATAACACTGTGATGTCATCAGTCAATCATCACTGATTTTTTGTACAGAGACATCAAGCAGCCCATGTTACCGAAGTGCTGCACTGTTACCCGGGCTGCTTGCAGGTGTTAACACTTCAGTTTAGAAAAAAGAAAAGACAATGGGCCTCATTACACGGTAAGCGGTAACCATGGCTAATAGCGCCATGGTTGCCGCTGGTATTTTACTGTGTCCGCCTTGGTGGATGGCGGAATTACCGCCCTACTCCAAGGTGAGCGGGGGCAGTAATTTCCCATTCACCAAGGCTCTTCCCCATTCCCATTTCTGCCCCCATAGGGCATAATGGGAATTGGGAAGGTGCTAATTACGGTACTGCAAATTGCGGTACCGTAATTAGCTCCGAGGTCCCTTTGCGGTAAACAACTTTAACGGCTGGTGAAACCAGCCGTTAAAGTCGGGTCCCGCAAAGGGAACTCGTAGTAAGGCGGTAGGGGTTTACTGGTACCGGTGCCCTTACCGGTAAACCCCTACCGCCTACTGTGTAATGAGGCCCAATGCCTTTTCTATTTTCTAATCCGAAGTACTGACATCTGCAGGCAGCTAGTCTAACTACAGCACTTCATTTGTACAGACTGCCTCAGGTCTGGGTGGAACTAGTGGTTGTGATCTTCTGGACTACAACTCCCTTTGATGCATTTTGAAAGTTGAGGTCATCTCATAATATACGCAGAACTTTGGTCTCCACTGTATTGGCTTGTCTATTGATGGCTAGAAATTGCGGCCATTGCCTTATGGTGCCTTCTTCACCGTCTCAGTGTATGCCTTTTGAGGAGACTGGCATTAATGAATTTTAAGACTGTCCCCAACCTGCTTGATAGTGATGTGATTTTTACTTGCTTTATTCGGCGCTGCACATTGTGCAGGTGGATTCCTATTAGCTACACAATGTCGTATTTGTGGTGCTGTGCCCTCACCCATTTCATCTCATGCTCCCCTCCTCATCAGCTGTGTGTGGGGCCAGCATGCTGGGGTATACAAAATAATGTCTCAGTATTGGTGTGACCAGGTCACATTGTAGTGAATTATTCTATCACTTTCTTTCTACAGACAATTTCAAATTGCTAAACATATTTAACGTTGTCATTAAGCTTTCTATATACTAGCTATGGCACACACTAATACAATGTTCTGTTGTATGGGTTTGTTTTGTTTCCTTTGTACCTAACCAGTCATGGCCCTTTCAATAGGGTGCCCTGGAGTCTCTCCTGGTGTTATGCAGGGAGTGGGCACCACCTTAAATATCAATTTGTATAAACTCAATTAAGACACTTATTTGGTGCTAGCCAGTAAACCATCAGTGCACACATATGGTTAGAAGAACCTAAGACAAAAAGTCAGATTAAGTTATGCTCAGTGCTGCCTGCAACCGCAATAGTAATCTCTGTACAGATTTCAATCCTGAAAATGCAATACAATACAACTATAAATAATTTCTAAATCAAATGGAATGTTATGATTTCATCACGTTCTCAAGTCATGACATCTTCAATTCATCAGCAAGCAACCTGGTCAATGCATTTCAGATCCATGCAGTACCTCATCAGAGCAATGTCTGATTGGAAGATGTACAAGGAGGATTAGTTGTGGTTATTAAAAAAGACTCCTATCAAATCATCTGTGTCACTGACATAGGATCTATCTTCCATCCTTCTGTAGCCTCCCTTGATGGCTTGATTCAGTAAACAAGTACTACCAGTACTACACTTGTTTGTCAAAAAAGCCCTTGTGTATTGGCTGTCTGACTCATTATCGAGTCAGATTATTTGATATGAAGCTTTTGTAATAACCACAACTAAATACACTTGGTATATCTTCCAACTACATATTTTTATGATGAAGTACTAAATAGGTCCGAAATGCATTGGCCAGCCATTTAGTGTCTTGTTCCTGATGAATTAAAGGCGATGTTCTCACTTGAGAACGAGATGAAATCATAAAATTGCATTTCAATTGCAGGCAGCACTGAACAGAACTTTTAGACATCCTTCATGTGCTTTTAGATTAGACTTTTTTAAGGCTGAGATTTAACTTAGTCATGGCTAGAGCTAGAGTTCAAATCCCGAGAGCCGGACGACTTTACAGCCTTTGCAGTAGGAGTTTTGAAAATGTAAAACATTTCATTTTAGAATGTCCTTTTTCAATACCTCTTAAAAGGAAATAATGTTTTATGATTAATTATGATCAAATGAATGTCAATTTGGACTACATGTGGATTTTTATTTAAAATTCTCAAACATTATCGTGTTTTGCAGCGATACATTAGTTACAAATTGTTTAAAATTGGCATTGTATGAAATAAGAAAGTAATTGGATGTATGTGATATGTAATTTGATATTGTATGTGTTACTATTGCTTGTGCTCGAGGTTCATTGAGCCAATATGGCACTAAATAAATACATAAATAAATAAACACTGCTACTGTGTGTCACTGCCAATTAATGAAGCAACCAAAGTACCCTAACCTGTTTCCAATTGCAACTTTAACTTGCAAATTTGCAATTCCTGCAGACATAATGAAGAGTCGATGGAGCAAGACTTTCTGCCCTTGGCTAGTCTCAAAGTAAAGTCAATAGGCATTGCAGTCACATTTTGCATGCCCCTGAGCTACTCGATAGCCAGTCCTCTCCTGTACACCCAGGGCTTCTCTCCAAATGCCCCTATGTCACAGTGTCCATTCTGAGAGTTCATTACATTCCCGCACTCCCCAAAGGTCATTATTGTCCATATATTGAACATTTTTGCTTCTGTTGTGTTCATATCACTGATCTTTGACAAAACACGATGTT
This sequence comes from Ambystoma mexicanum, assembly GCF_040938575.1. Classification (NCBI taxonomy): domain Eukaryota; kingdom Metazoa; phylum Chordata; class Amphibia; order Caudata; family Ambystomatidae; genus Ambystoma; species Ambystoma mexicanum. The sequence continues at coordinate 497,706,997 of NC_090940.1, read as the reverse complement.
GAACAATGCAAAAAGGTTACATGTCTCCAGGGAATATATCTAGGGAACCCAGATTAATGATACATGTAAGTAAGAGTGACGACTACTGGAGTGTATTCCAAGGGGACACAATCACCTGGTTGTGTGATGTGTGTCTTTGATGACCTTGGATGCCTTCTTTGTTGCTTATGTTTATCTGAATGATCACTTGCTTGTGCTTGTCTTTGAAGAATTTCTGTCAGGATCAAGTCCGACTCTGAAAACCCCAGTCTCATATGACAACCGGGGTCTCCTTTCACAGGAAGACTTTCCCCCGAGAGCACGGCCTGCAGAGAACAAATAGAACCTGTCAGGATAGGGGCTCGGGTGAAAAGGCAGGAGCAACCAGCAGAGCTAAAGAAGAGAAAGAAAACAAATACATTACATCAGTATTCCTTCTAATCCTTAAATGATATAGGCCACACCTCCCTAAGGCAGTACCCAACTCCTACCTGCTGTGATGTAGATGGAGGTGATGAACTTACTTGCAAGCTCCTACCAAGGTAGTCCAGAGAGTCCAGATCAGAATAGCCAGAAGGGGAAGGGTGTCACAGAGAATTCCAAAAAAGTCTTCTTTGCAAAGGAAACTTGGCCTAAACGGCTTGATGGTGCGATCTAAGGGCAGGACAGGTCATCCAGTTCCAGTATGCAGGAAGTTCCCAACAAGAGTCTCTGAGCAGATGACCAGAAGAACAAGGAAAAGTACCAAAAACCAAGAAATCCAAGTAGAGCCAAGTTCAGTTCCGACAAATAAAATACATAAAGAAAAAACAAAAAATCTATCCAGGGTGTAGAAACAAGAATCCACAGGGAAACCAGGAGGTGAATCTGATGAATGAACCAGAAAAGTCATAACCAACAGGGATGAAGAAGGAGCAGTCTGGGAAACCGAAACCGAGTTCAGGGGGAGCCAGGAGATCAGTCCAAAGGAATCGAGTGCTGGAACAGATAAGGATAAGGCAAGATCAGGGTCCAAAAAGCGAGAGCCAGAGAGGCCTGGAAGCCGGGAGGAAAGCAAGAAGACCAGAGTACAAGGTCTTATTGGTTAAATACAGCATCTTCCGGGTAGCTCTGAGAGCAAAAAACGTGACACGTCACATGCGCAGAGTCCCGGGTTTGCTGGGAAATGTAGTCCGTAGTGAACACAGATGCGTGTGCTGCCCCAAATGCCACAGGATCCACCACAGTTGATGTTGTCTGGTCTGAAAGGACTGGGAGACTGTTGGGAGCCCTTGGCCCGTGACAATTTCATGGTGGATTGAGTGATCTGTGTCATGAAATACTATTTCACATGGTCCTTGTGGCAGAAATGGAAGCGCAAGGAAATAATATCTCTTGTTTCCCATTCCAACATGGCACCCAAATGCTCCTCAGAAAGAAACCTAGTGCAACGGTCTAGTGGTTTTCAAGATGGCCGATGAAAACGTTTGGCATCGGATCAGAGTGACCACCCTTGCTTACAAGCAAACCCTTATTTTTCTTTCTTCTCCCCTTCCCATCTCTCTTGTCTCTACTCTCTCTCCTTCCTGCTCTTTGAACTCTCATAAGCTCCAACGCATCAGTCCTGCCTTCTACCTTTCCACTCCCTGCACAATTCGTTCACCACCGGACTACGCCAGGAACTAAACTTCTTCTGTTGCTGTATTGCTGCATTCACTAATTTTCCTCTAACGTGCCTTTCCTTCATCAATACAGCCGCACTGCCGCTCTCCCTGTGTCACTGTATCAGCGTTACATAGCCTTCCCACTCCCAGTCCCACCAGAGTGGAGCTTTGATCTCTTAGTTCACAGACGCCTTATTGCGGGCATCCGCGCACTGCGCTGCAGTTGCCGTTCTTTGTTTTTGCGCACAGGTGTTTTCAGCACCGCGCAGTTTCAACTTCACAGTCATTTCTGTATTACCCATTTCTGCTCTAAAATCATTCTTGATTCAGTGCATCTTGAGCATTACAATTCACACCGTTTCTACCTCATAAGTTTACCAATGGGTGAGCGTGTTAGTTCCCCCCACGCTGGCTACTACATTTTAGCCACTTCTGTCACTCTTTGCACTCAAGCTTCCACTATTCAAACTCACTTGGGATATTACAATTGTATTTTTCTGTGTTATTTGCTCACTCCTTGTCTGCTTACACTCACAGAAGTATATTTATCCATATTTGATGACATCAGGAGCTGGAGGATATCTGGCATCAGAAAGTCTTGGCAGTTAGACAGCTTACTCTACACTGCTAAGCTGTCCTTTCACCTAGAGTGGGTTTTCTTCCCCAGGAGAGTTTCCCACGACTTCCAGTGGACTTTGGTGAGTTCTGATTTGAGGATTAATGTGATGAGTGTGAAGCGTTCCACATACTACAGTTCACAGGCTGAAGAAGACAGGCAAGAGTGCATTGTGTGTTTTCGGTGTGTTCAAAGTATGTGTGGTTATAACAATAGGATTTTTATACAACTGGGGGTTCCTTTAATATACGTGACGATGTTGACTCCATTTTCCATCAATCATCGCCTGATGGTATGCCCTCACCATGTGTTCCTCTGTAGTGTGCAGGTTTCAGAAGGTTTTAATATTAGCAGACTTGGCATTGGTGCTCCATTGAATTTAACTTTTATGGGGCGAACCATGGTTTAATTTTTACCTTGGCTTCAATATGTTTCAGGGGCCTTTTTTTAATAATTGTTTTTCTTCTAATGTGAAGTGGGCATTTGTATGATTACTAGTCCAGGAATGCATAAGGTGGTGAACATGAAAGAAAGACTTCCTCATTCTTGTCCTGTGGAGCCACGAATGGTATGGCGAGTGCTGCCTTGTGATGGCTTTTCCTATGTGTCTTGGTGCCAAGAAATGGTGTCATTAAGTAATTTTCTGTGGCCTCTTGACCTCTGCTGTGACTTAGGCATGATTCAATTCAGGCACCTGCAGCCTTTTTATTTTACATAATAATAGCTGTGTTTATTCTATGCCCAATGGGGATTCTATCCTGCAGGGCTTACATTTACATGCTACTGTTTTCAGGACCAATTTACTCACCTTTTCGACACAAAGACTAAACAGGTTATCTGGTTAGTTTTCCACAGTCAGGTGCTTTGATACCTTCGTTACTGTGTATGTTTTATGTGTTTTGTAAGGCACACTGGGATTGTTTTGCTTGTACTTACGTGGCTCCCATAGTTTTCGCTTACATGATGGTGCAGAAGTGCACGCATATTCTAGTAGTCCTGGGAGGTGTGAATGTATGATGTCATAGTAGAACGTTTGAACTGTTTGGGTACTCTTCTAAAGAAACTACCATAAGCAGACACGCAAATTCTGTTAGTGCGAGATCCAGTACCTTAACTGGTGTTCGGCAACACAAGGCAGTGTCTGGTCCTACTAATACTGGACTGCCATCTTTTAAAAATAACAGCGAAATCCACAATAGCCCTCCTAGAAAGTAAAAGTGATAACATCACTGCCGACTTTAATATTGACCAAACGATGATGCGTTGTTAGCAAATATTGATGGATTGTGCATTGTAGCGCTACAAAAACTTGGCTCACTACTGCCTGTGATATTGATGGCCGAAAGGAAGACCGGTGGGAGACTAATAGTCTCCATTAAACATCTTTGGACGGGTAGTAATACCCGTTGGTCAACCCTGATGGTTCTGGCAATAATAATAGATTGCAAGCTATTGTTGATACCTACATTTATGATTGTAAATATATACAACCCCGTGGAAAAGGATTTGCAATCTTGCCAACATTGCTACAGTAAACAAAATCCTCAAAGAAAATGATCAAAGTCTTCCTATTTTTATAGTTGGTGATCTTAATGCGAACATTATACATTATAAAGAACCAATGCCAAGTCTGGACTAAGCACCTTTAACAACAGGGTATTCCAATAGAATCAGGAAACTGTGGGTTCTTCTCTTTAATAAGTATGATTTAATGGTTCTTAATGGTAATACCACTGGTGATTGCAATAGAAGTGCAACTAGAATAAGTGGAGTTAGCATGAGCACACTTGACTACATGATAGTCAATAGAGGTGCACATCCTTGGTGCGCGATATGGCAGTGGGTAGCCGGTAAGAGAGTGATCATCTTCCTTTATGTCTTTTATTGACTATTCACACACAGAAAAACACTAACGCGTACCACACGAATGGGACTATTGGTTTGAACCCAGCAGGCAATCGAATCTCTTGGAACCCGAATAATCTGGAAAAAGGAAAGCTCTTAGCTGATATTGAATTAGTAACATTTTCAGAAAACCAAGAGTTAGGCATGGAAGATCAGGCCAATGTACTATTTAAATTTGTACATATGGTTGAGACGATTCAATCTGTCACAGCCTGCAGATGTAAATACATATGCAATGGTGAGGGATGGAATATGTCCCATGATAAAAAACACATGTTTGATCTAGCTATCCATACCACAATAAAAACCTCAGAAAAACTATTAGCGAATTACAATTACAATATACAAAGAGCTTGGAAAAAACAACAAAAATCAGACTGGCTAAACAGCAATATAAAGCTTGGCTCTGTTATCATCGCAAATCTATAGCAGCAGATTTATGGCGGTTGTTAGCATTTCACGCTAAAACCGAAATAGTGAAGCTTTATCATCCACCATTAATGGCAGTAAAATGAAAACACTTCCAATTAACAGTGCATCAGAGCAAGCTTGGACAGCACATGTAATTAAGACAATTGGCACAACTGCATCTTTAGTTAAGGAATAACCTACCAAGTCCTGCATATGGCAGAGTACCGTAAATCTGGAAGCCTTAACTAAAATTATAGAGAGGTTGCCTAAATCCAGAGCAGTGGGACCGGATGATACATGCCATGCTCTGTTGCGTCTATCACGAGCCAAATGGGCTCACGCGCGAAGTATTTTATTTGATTGGATTGGAAAGCATGGTCAAATTCCTGAGTCTTGGTGTAAGAGTATAATTTTGCCTATCTATAAGAAAGGCGAATGGAAAGACCCAGCCGATTATAGAATGTTGGCCATGCTAGATATCCCGGTGAAAGTGTTTGCTAAGGTTTTACTGATTGAATAAAATGTGTGGATTGCACCCCAGCATATTTTACCCATATATCAATCTGGTTTTAGATCAGGATCTTCTACCATTCACAATATAGCTAATTCAGTATCTGCAATAGAACATTTCTGGACTTCCCATTATTTACCAGTGTTTGTTGCTTTTATAGATTTTACAACCGCCTTTGACACTATAGTATGTGGCCAATTGTGGGCAAAGTTGAAGTCATGGGGAATCCCTCCTGGTCTTTTATTTATGATTCAACTTTTATATAGTAATACTTCAGTAAGAGTACGCCTGGATGCCACAGGAAGTCTGACCAATACCATCCCTACGAGACGTGGAGTCAAACAAGGTTGCATATTAGCGGCTACCCTCCTCAACCTATTCCTTGCCGATTTTATGAAAAACCACATGGATTCTGGTATGAACCATATTAAAATCAGGACGTTGACGCTGGGTTGGCTAGGGTATGCCGATGATCTGCTATTGCTGGACTGCATGCCAAAAGGCTTTGTGGGATATTTTTACCCATGCATCCAAGCCCTACCATAAAACTGTGCAGTACTGGCATGGAAAACATCATGATGGCCAGAACTCCCCATAGAGTGCACAGGGAAAACATGAAGAATAGGCTGCCACCCATTTTTGCCTATGTTGTAAGCACAGGAGGGCACTGCCTAAAACCACCATTGGGCTACACACACAGTAGCCTGAAACCATTGGGAATGGCAATGCTGATTGCCAAAAAGCAACTCAGAACTGTGGGGAATTCATTTTCTTAATCCCAAAAATGGTTGCAATACCGGTACTCACCACTATCAGAAAGCCGGCGTTTTAAAACCATCAGACTTTTGTGTAAAACTGAACAAATTAACCGAAACCAGGCCAAGGAAAGACTTGCTAAGAGGTGGATACAATGTAAAACTATATTCTGAAATGACTTGAAGGAAGTAATTATTTAATGTATATGTAAAAAGTGTAAGTTTGATTTCAACTGGGAACTAAAATGACATTTAGCTGAATTCTGCCTGACAACTACCCCCGACAGGAGAAACCTGCTCAGCCACTCTTCCCAGGCCTAGATGCATCCTGCTTCCCCACCAAAAGGAGTTGACAACTCTCTGATTAGATTAGGGGAAGAGCAACTGCAGGAAACTGAACAATGGACTCAGCCAAATGTTATATTGGGGGGGCCGTAAAGTGGCTTCCTCTTGGGGGAAACTGGGAGGGGCAGTGCCTCTGCTAGCAGCTGAGCTTGGGGGAAGTGGATAAACCAGTTATTCCACCCTGTGATGTGGGAAGCCACCCCCTTTTTGACCAGGGCATAAGTTAAAAAGATAGATAACTCATAGTGCGGACTGGTCAAAATTATATAAGTAATATCATTATTCTTGTGATTTTTCTGTGCACGTTTTAAGAGGCGTTAGGACCCTGTGGTGTATTCTGGGGGGTTTCTAGCGGAAAATAAGGTTGTTACTCCAAATGTATGCATGTTAAAAATCTGACACTTTATCATCTGTAACCCATATCCCTGGTGCACATTTGTGTAAAATCTGGAAAGGTTTAGAGGTCGTTATCTGGATGAAAAGGGGAGAATTCTGTCATCAGTGGACACGACATCGTACAAAGACAGGGTTCAGATGTTTTGGTGCTACAGAAAATATGTTAACTGGACCTATAATATTAGAATAAATGGTACATAGATAAATATGTATTTGGGTCAGAAATAGATTTGTGTGCAAATTGACCAGGGGAGGATCCTCTGACCCATAAACAGACCTCATCATGATGACAATCCATTTCCTTCCCCCAATCATGGGAGAGAGGAGAATTGGGCCAATGACAAGTAGAGAGGGGCAGGCTTAGCTAGGCCCAGGCACACACCCATTTTCAAAACACATAAAAAGAGACTGCTGGGACAGGTAGAGACATTCAATTCCATTTGCTGCGGAGCATGCTGACCGACGACTTTACATCCAGAGATCCAGACTTCAAATCCATCAATCTCCAGAACCTGTAGCAGAAATTAACTCCAGAATTTGTAGCAGAGAGGCCTGAATCCACCAGCTGAATCCTCTTCAGCAGGCCTCAAACCAACCAAACTATTCAACAGCTGGGCGAGCTGTTTGAATGTTTGCCAAGAATTTTTGCAAGAACCTGTAGCAGTATCCAGAAAGCAGTGCTGTATCCGTAACCCGAGAGAACCACAAACCAGACCGTTGTGAGCAGATCCGGTGCTTGACAGACCCAGAGAGCAGAGCTGGCCCAGATAGCCGGGCCTTCAGAACCACCCGCCGGAAGTCCCGTCCAACCTGACCAGACCGTGACGAGGCCTATTTCAAATTGATATTGTGAGTACCTAGCAGAACTGTGCAGAACCAATCTCTTAGTTAAAATAATCTAATCCAAACTATTTTAACCTAAGTAGAACAGCCTCCTAGAAATCGTGTCATCTGTCATTTTTAAAGCTGCACAACTGTCACCTGTCAATTCTGCAGCTGCAAGCTGTCACCTGTCATTTTGAGTTTACTTTAAATCCGAAAAACTACCTTTATTAAATCGTCCGTATCTCTGGAACCGTTTGGGCTAGGAACGTGGTTTAACTTTCATTTTAAAGCTGTAATTCCAGGCTTTCCAACTTAGAACCGACTTCCTCCTTATACTTTTTCCGCAATCACGATTTACGCACTCGCGAAGTTTACCGCGATTTGCGATTTTGGCTCAATTTCTCCACTTGTCAAAATAGCAGCTCCATTCTTTCTTTTGTTAAAATCCGTTTGCAACTTGGTAATAACTCATAGAGCATTGCTAAAGTGAGCCTGAACTAATACCAACACGCATCTCCCACTCACCCTGAATCTCTACAGGGAATTAAAATCAGTTGGCACATTTTCCCATCCATTGCCATCACATTTAAAAAGCATTTTGGGCCTGTGTTTCAAACTCCTACCTGTTTCCTCTAAGCTTGCTGGGGGGGAACTGAATTTCGTATTGTATTTGATTGCATTCCTGAGAACTGTGTGCTCCTCTTTCCATCTCCTTCCATTTCTTACATTGCATAGGGGAGGGGGGTGAATTGCCAGAGAAAAAGTGATTATCTTATCTTTTGCTAAAATCATATCAAGTATTTCTGTACTGCATTTTATTCCTCATTGCATTTCCTTGAAACCATAAAGCATTTTCAGCTACCTCATCCTCTATACTAATCCTAAGTAATCAAGTGTACCACTGTAACATTACCCATTGTGGATCCACATCATATGTCTCAGTGTACTATCAGATATTAATATATTATAAAAGTGTGATAGATATATATTGTTGAATTGTCCAAATAAACCTTTTAATTTGCAAAACAAACCTACTTCTTGGCTCAGTGGGGTCAGGGGGATTCTAAGAGAGGGGTGTTATACAAGGGTTGTCATCCAGAGTACTGAACTGGACATAAAAATACATCAATAAGGGTTTTCCTCAGCATCCCAGACTAGGCATTGACTTAGCTGTAGTGTTGATTGAATATCGCTTACAGCTTGCAACATAAATTGGATGTCCTTGTGATTTTGCTACCGAGAATCATTTGACTATAAATATAGCCAAAACCAACATTATGAGATTTTTGGGTAAACGTCAAAATCGTAGCTATGCAACACATAAATGGTCAATTATCAGTCAGTTGATAGAAAACGTAGAACATTACAAATACCCTGGCGTAATAATTGATCACAGTTTAAGTTGGAAATCCCATTGGCTAGAAACAAAAAGAAAGTGTAGGATAACCACTATGGCCGTAAGCATCTTTATAGGTAGACAAGGTGGCATTTTGGTTGAGACTATATTGACCCTATATGTTGCGAAGATTGCCTCTTGTCTCCTATATGGGGCAGACATGTGGGGGACATTGTGTAGAAAAGAACTAGTGACTTTTGAAGCAAAAATATTGTGGGTATTATTGAGAATGCCAAAAAGTCTCACTTGTGAATATTTATTACTTGAATGCAATATGATTAATGTGAGCGATAGGCTTGAGTTTAAGATGGCGTCAGTATACGTGAGACTAATTAATTTAGACAATAATACTTATATTGTTGGATTGATGAAGTATTTCAAGACATTAGACAAGCAAAGTGATTTAAAAGTACTGGACAGTTTATGCAGCACCTATCATAAATGAGCTAAAAACGAAGCAAGCAAATGGTTATTTCTGTCTCACAGAATGTGCAGGTTACATGGCAACTGAAATGTGCAATTTTCGAGCAAAGTAGAGAGCAAAGCATAGTCAATCTGGAAACAAAGAGTCACAGAGGTATGTTTCTTGAGACACTGTCCATGATAGTGTGTTAACCTAACTATCAGTTAGCCTTTCTGAGAGTGAAAACTATAAGACGTAATTTATTATTTAAAAAGGGAATGATATAAATTTGATTTATTATATGATGAAATTTTATGAAAAGGTTTTACTGATTTTAAAAGAATTATCTAGAGGTATATATATTTTATTCTGATTATGAATATAAGTTGATTTTATAATAATTAATTTAATCTAGTAACTTGCACCCTGTTTTTTAAAACATTGTAAATCATTGTCTCATATTGTCATATATGTATGTTGTTGTTGTCATATGTAAAACCTTTCATTAGTTATGTGCATTTTAAAGAGTTGAAATTGAATGTCTGTTGTTGGTGAGCCATATATCTTCTTGCTGTTATATATTGTTTGTTTGTTTGTTTAGTTTATTTGTAGAGCGCTCTGGACCCGTGGGTAGGAGGGCGCTTAAGGACACGGTTACAGGCAAAAGATATGCATTTACATTTACAAGTACATCAATTTACAAAAAATGTACATGGTACAACAATTTATATATAGTGCAGGTATGGTTGCGGCTATTAGATATTCAGGATGATGGTGGATGCTACGCTTTGTTCAGTAACCAGCCAATAACAAGTTTCCTAAAGATCGGGAAGGACTCAGTGGTTTTAATTTTGAGTGGTATGGTGTTCCAAAGTTGGGAGGCTAGTACAGTGAAGCTCACACCTCCTGCTCTTTTTAAGGCATATCTGGGCACTAGCAGGCATAAGGAGTGTCTCATCCATGAATTAGTTAAAAAGCAAAAAAGAAAATATGTCCTGGGCCTGTACAACATGGCTGCTGTGACAGTCATGAATTGCATAAGGTAAAGTGATTCGGGGGGGATGACATGAGGCACCTTGTAGTTGTCAACATCTGTGTGAGCATGCGAGGGAGTGGATGCCTCATGCCTTTGTTCCACATGACCACCCCCCCTGTTTGGTCGTAAACCTATGGCAGCTATGATTAGTAGCTCACTGTTGTTTCTACTTGGCCAACAGGAACACTGTGCCACCCGTGGTGATTTTCTTTACTATGACAGCAAAGCTCCTTTTTCTACATAGAGGCTGCCTAATGCAAGGACGCAGAGGCACATTGATGTATGCATTTGTAGGTAACGAAACTAGTTCCTCAAATAAGTGCCTACCCAAAATTCACTGATGAATTAGGTGCATTAGTTGGTGAAAGTGGTTTACTGTGGGGGGCAGCTGAAGTTGTGAGCGTGGATGTTGAAGAGTGCCTTGCACCTACTCTAGGTGTGTTTTGATGGAAGCCCTTGGTAAGGAAGCATTGGACACTCTCACTTTTCTGCTGTACTATCAAAGTGTTTTTGTTTGTAGTCATATGATTTTTCTTTGCGTTTTCCACATTTTTTATCAATTGTTTAGATTTTCTGATGAGTAACCTATCATTGGCATAAAGTTGACAGATGTATTTATGCCTTTTGGTGAATAGGGTTTTCCACTGTTGATGAATTAGAGAAACGTACTCATAATAAGTGTCTTGTTCTATTTTCTATTGAGTAAGTCAGAATGTATACTACTTAGAAAAACAGTTAACAGTTAAAAGGAAAGTCAACATATTTTAAGAAAAAAAAAAGTACAAATAATTTTTGAAATTGTACAAATAATCTTGGTTTCCAAGATCTGATAAATGACCACATTCTCGCCTAACTGTGTTTATATCACTTTTGCATATGCCATGACTTCCAATGGCAAGACATATGCCATTAGCATGTAGGAAAGCAGACACCCACTTGATGACAGTCCTATGTACCTCATCAATGTTGTGGCTCATTAAGGAGCTCCTCGCTGAACACCTCCTATGTGTAATTGTCGAAAAGAACAGCATGACATGAACACAACAATGTAATAGAGGGCTGCCCTCATTTGTCAAATCAAATAATCAACTTTCCTATGACTAAGGTTGTTCCTTCACACGTGTAAGACAAATACATTTGGTACCTGTATTATGTTCCGCCCGCAAGTCAACACATCCTACCTTTTTGCACTGCTGCATCTGTGCCAAAATATGGCCACCACGTTGAAGTCAACATTTTGTACTGCATTCAATGTGATGTAGTCTTCCAACAATTCATCCCAGAAATCCCTACAATCAACACTTTACAAGTGTCAGTCATGTCCATCAACATCAATCATGAAAAAAGGAGAAGTGTCGCTGTGCCAGGGGTTAAGAGCTGAAACGGGGGTCATTTGATTCCTGGGGCTCCCCTAAGTAGCTCAATGTTTAAGCAGTGAATGCTATAGTCAATTATTTTGAGAAAATAAATCCTCTTGACACAATGGGCCTCATTCCGAGTATGGTGGTAAGGGATAGCGGCCACCGCTAACGAGAGCGGTGGCGGTAATCCCTTACCGCCATACTCCGAGTTCCCTTTGCGCCATGGTGGTTTTAACACCTGCTTTTAGCAGGTGTTAAAAACCATGGCGCTAAGGGACCTTGATGTTAATTACGCCACCGTAATTTACGGTGGCGTAATTGACGCCTTCCCCACTCCCATTATGCCCTATGGGGCAAGAATGGGAATGGGGAAGGGTAAATGGGGATTGGGGAATTACCGCCCCGCCAACCTTGGAATGGGGCGGTAATTCCGCCATCCACCAAGGCGCTGCCGGTCCGGGTACGGCGTCAACCAAGGCGTTAATAGCGCCATTGGTTAGCGCCGTACTTGGAATGAGGCCCAATATGTGAGATGCAAACGTGAGGCAATTTTCACATAACAAACGTTTTTTTAATATATATAATATAATATATGTAAAGCATTCAGCAAGTGATAAATCAACAAGGAAATAACAGTGAAAAAACAACAATACAAACATATGAGTCTCCAAACTTATAAAACAAATTGGTGCGGTGTGACACACACCTAAATTAGGTCTATTATTTCATCACAAAAAAAGATGCATTAAAGTCAAAACGGTGGTGTCCAAAGAGCAACAGATATGCAGAAAAGTAAAAGAGTGATAGACTGAAAAAGTATAACCGGAAATGCGGTTGATGCTGGCAGCAAAGTGGTAGGACCTGGGTATGTCTGTCTGTCCTGCCAGGGTCTCGGTGGAGAATTCCAAGACAAACAACCTTTCGTTATGCTGCTCTAGTCAAGGAGAGTATCCTTAATGATCCCAGTATAAAGGTCTGGAAGGGTAAAATGAAGACAGAAAGATCCTGATATTATTGTTCAGGTATATCGTCTGTTTCCAAAGTTTTGCCATCAACATTTGCATGGAAACAAATAATTACACATTTAAATTGACAGACCGCAGAAATAATCCAGTAAACTCAAACACAACCCGCGTAACACATACAAACAAATATTCAAATACTCACTCACTTTGACAAATAGGAAAGAAGCACTTAACACGTATGGGGAAGCTCTCACCCTTAGATGCAAGGAGAAAACCAATGGACAAAGGATCCCACTTTCACAAATGCAAATATGCAGACCACCATGGGATTACAGCATGTGAACGACAGTAAAAAGGGAGTAGAAGCGTGTGTGTGTGCGTGTCTGCGTAAAATGTCACAAATGGACGTTCTTATACTCTGTACTGTTATGAACATACAAACTAATAAACATATACATATATTAAAAAAGAGCATGTGCACATACTCCCATACACCGCTAACTATATTACACATCAACAATTGTTTTTATTTTGAAAAGTTAGTCATTTTTAAGCTTACCTAAATTCACATTTATAATATGATAGGTGAATTATAATGCGCTTAATACCCAGAGGTTTCTAAGCGCGGACAAGGGGATCGAACCTGTGTTGCTCCATGTCATCTTGCTTCCAAGGTGAGCACATTGCCCCTGGGCTATTCTACCAATTTAAACATAAAGTGACTAGCATGCATTCTAATTTATCTTTCACAGCCCGCAAGAACTTCCAATGATACCCCGTCCAGCCACAGCTCCACTTGCCCTTGCATGCAAAGTTGACACCTGTAACCAACTCCGCTACTGGGTCCAAAAACTCTCCCTCGCGAGAACTATAATGCTTGTGCAAAACAAATGATGGGCCTCATTATGACCCAGGCGCTAAGTGTTTAACGGTGCCGTAAAAGGCTGCGGCGCCGGTAAACACCTAGCGCCTAATTACGAGGTCCCTTTGCGGGACCCGACCTAAAGGGACCTTGTTGCTAATTACAGTACCGCAATTTGCGGTACCGTAATTAGCGCCTTCCCCATTCCCATTGAGCCCTATGGGGCAAAAATGGGAATGGGGAAGGGCCATGGTGGCATGGGGAATTACCGCCCCACCAACCTCAGAATGGGGTGGTAATTCCCCATTCCGCCATGGCGGACTCCGGCATGGACCATGGTGCTAAAAGCACCATGGTTTTCCGCCAGAGTCCTAATGAGGGCCGATGTGTGTAACAGCATACCATCCCCCGAGTCAAACCACAGCCAGTGCAAGACAACAGTTCCCACCTGTTATCACACCCCAACTCCTCCATATTTTACCTTGACTCTTACCATGTGTCATCCACAAATGCAGACACAATGTGCATCCTCAAACACAGTCCTTTTTATTTGTGGATATAGTAATACCAGTGCTTGCTACCCTGAGAAACCATTCTCGAGTTGTGTGTTGATCACTGTGTTCACTTTTGTAAGAAATGAAATTACATTTTAGATTGTCTCATACAAGGGATTGCATTTACATGTACCCTTTAATGAATCTTTGCTTGAGAGCCAGATCCGTCCTTAGTGTCTTAAAATGAGTCAAGGGTAAAACTATGTTCCAATGATGCCCTTTCTGTGATCATTCTAGTTGCAGTTTCCCTGACAGAACGTGATTCAGTACGTCGTCCGGGCAGTGAGTGATACTTCAATTTCAACCGCGAGATTGTGCCATTAGGCAAATTTGGGATTTAATTTGGCCATTAAAGAATTAACAGCATCTGTCTAGCTTTAAAATAATTATACTGCAGGTCACTTGGTTCTTGAGAACAGTGAGGGTCTTTTACAGTCGATACTAAGGAGTTCAATTCATGTTCAACTTATATACATATTATGAGGTAACCCATCTAATACGCTTTTACCAAGACAAAAATCCCTCTGGTCTTATGGATGCATAACTGCAGCCAGCATGTTACATTTTCTTATATAGTGCTGCTTACAGAAAGAATACTATTTCTAAGAGCTGTGTTCGGAATGAGATGTTGTTTGCAAATCACTACCCTGTGGTGGAAAGTTCAAATCAGTTGGAAGAAAAGGGTCTTAAAGAGCTTCCAAATCTATTCATCACAATCCACAGCAACACCCGGATTTCAGGATAACAACTGAATGTGTAGTAACTCCCATTTAGATTCGCTACATTGAAACATTTTTTGTGGATATCCTAAAAATCCCGGGTTTTATAGTGTCTCTCTCAATTCGGACTTGGGGAGTTCAGAATTAATTAATAGGCAAAGGGCCCGATTCATGGAATATTTGCCCGGTTCAAAGTGAATTTGCACTGCTGAAAAGTGTATTTATGCAGTGGAAGGTGCGGGCAAAGTCAGCGCATAGTCATCTTTGCAGTTCAAAATGACTTTGCCCAGACTTTGCACAGCAAACATACACTTTGCACGGTTACAGGAATCAGGGTTTGTGTCGGCAGTCCAAAGTCACTTTTCAGCAGTGCAAATTCACTTTGAAACGGGCAAATATTCTATGAATAGGGCCCAAAGAGTCTGGAAAGATATGCTTGACTTACATGATGACAGAACACATGGGGCCTGATTATGAGATAGGTGGTAAGGGAATACCGGCACCGGCAAGGACACCGGTGCCAGTAATCCCTTACCACCCTATTCCGAGGTCCCTTAGCGGGAGCCGCTAAGGGACTAGGGAGCTAATAACAGGCCCGCTATTAGCGGGCCTGTTATTAGCTCCATCCCCATTCCCATTGAGCCCTATGGGGGCTCGAATGGGAATGGGGAATGGTTCCCAGAATGGGGACTTACCGGGTCCTCCAAGGTTGGAATGACCCGGTAAGTCCCTATTTTGGGAACCTGGACCCGGAATGCGGTAAGGGGGTAGCTATGCTGCTAATAGCACCATGGCTACCTCCTACCTTGTAATGAGGCATGGGGCCTCATTAAGACCCAGGCAGTAAGGGGTTAACGGTGCCGTAAAAGGTGGCGGCGCCGTTAACCCCTTACCGCCTAATTACGAGGTCCCTTTGCAGGTCCTTACCTTAAAGGCTGGTTTTACCAGCCGTTAAGGATTGGACCCACAAAGGGACCTTGGAGGTAATTACAGTACTGCAAATCACCCTATTGGGTGATTCTCTAGCCAAAATTATAGTGTGTCTGGCTTTCTGAATTTTGGAAGCAAAAGCCCTTTGCACTAATTCACAATCGTTATGTGTAGAGGCAAGAGGGGGGGATAAAACCTTGGGTTTCTCTGTGGACTTAAGAATGTTAAATAGTTTGCAAGTGGAGTTGGGTGTAGCGGCTATCAAATAATTATAATAGTTTGTTTTGGCTTCTCTAATGCCCTTTCTATATCTTGAATTGATGTGTTTCCATTGTTCTTTGGTGGCTGGTGACAGGTATTTAAACCACTTCCTTTCCAAACTTATTTTTTTCAATTTTGAGATTGGTTAGCTCACTGTGAAACCAATTCTGATGGTTACTATTTTTCCTGACCAGTTTTGACTTAAGTGGTGCAAGCTATTCTGCAAGTTCTGAGATGGAGTCTAAGTATTGCCGAAGCATATCCTCACATGAATCCCCATCCTGAATATTGTCCTGAATCTTTTTTAGTCATTGTTCCAGTTGGGCAGGCCCTAAGTTCTTGAAATGTCTACGTTCAGCCTTTTCATTTAGATTAGTGGCTTTTTTCGGAGGATGGTTTATTTGTACCTCAAACGTGACCGAAAAGTGGTCAGACCAGACACAGGGTGATGTTACAATCATCTGTTACAACCATCTGTGTGTTAAGATTTTGCGTTACAATCCAATCTAGCTGGTTTCCCTTAGCTGTCGTTGGTTTGTTGTTTATAATCCTAAAATCTATATTGTTCCTGTTTTTTTCAAGGAGAGCTTCTTTATCCAATGGATTCCCTCGACACCTGTTAAAATCACCTACCAGCAGCGTAGCTGTGTTGGTAGACTTCAAGTTATTTAACTGCTGCGTTAATTTATTGCAGAAGTCTGAGATAAGGGATGGCGCTCTATATATAACAATGAAATTAATACAGTCATTCAGTGTGGGGGTGAATTTAAGATGTAACGTTTCACATCCACTACAAGAGAAGGAAGCCTTAAACAGGTTAATAGAGTCTCTAGCCATTACATGCACTCCTCCCCTGACCCCTCTGTCTCTATTCTTGTTATATATAATGTACCCTTCTGGAACTGCTTTATCGCATACCGGGCCAATAGGGTCTTGGCCCGGTATGCGATAAAGCTTTATTTCTCACAGGGCCAGGTCCCTGTGAGAAATAAAATATCTAGCTCCTCCTCCGTAATGAGGTGGTGTATGTTTAGAGCATGTTTACTTAATGAGCGGTTATTCAGAAGACATATTTTAGGGCCTTCATATCTTTGTACTTAAGTATAACATTAACTGGAGTTTTAATATTCACCATAATTGGGTCTTTTCTGATTTTCCTGTTATTCTTTTGCAGTGTGCAAGTCTTATGTTCCAACTGTTGCTTTGAAAATAGTTGTATGGATCAATTATGACATCTTTTACTTGGAAAGGCTGCAGTGCTGTGTTTACCTGGGCTGGGGGAGTGTTTCGGGCAGTGTCAAGTGATACATTTGGCTTTATTGCAGGGTTGGTTTTTTCGCCTCCATTTCTTTATGAATCGCCTAGAAGTGCATTACGATGGAGCAGCACACTCTTTGGGTTGACACAGATACTTTTTGCCATTTCTGTGCATTCTTTTGTGAATCACGCTTAGTGAATATAAATAGAAGTCACTTACATAATCACTTGTTATCTGGACACCCTGGAGCCAGATTAGAGAAACTTTGCACCAGTGAAAGTGCATGTGTGCAAGGTATTAGCACTAGAGTAAAGTTTGCCCTAGTGAAAATGAAATTGGGGTCATAAAAGAAAACATTTGCACCATGGCAAGTGCAATTTTACATGGCATTAACAATAGAGAAACCATTGCCCTAGTGCAAGAACTTTTTGAAAACCAACCCTTAAATCAGGCTTTACTTGTGATCCATTTACGCACCAGTGCATAGTTTGCACTTGTGCTACCATTGTGTATTAGCACTAGAGCAAACTTTGCCCTGGTGCTGATACAATGCAAAATTGCACTTGTCATGGTGCAAAGTTTCTCTAATATGACCTCAATGTTTTTTGCACTAGGGAAAACTTTGCCCAAATGCTAATACTGTGCAACATTGCACTTGCACCGGTGCAGAGTTTATGTAATCTGGCCCCAGCGGCCTATCCGGTTCAGGTCGAGACTTCAACACTCCTGGTTTACATACAACAGAAAATGGGTTTGAGAGCGCCCGCCACATCGAGTGAGTGCACGCTGTACATAAACATGTGTCACTGCTCTTGCACTTTGCCTTGAACAAGTACGTTAACATGTAGGAAAACATTGCTTCTCCTGGGACTGTAAGTTCTTTTGTGGCATCTCTTTCTGTCGTATTGCATTTTTAAGATGAAAATGTGGCACAAATGCATTCTATCTGACGAGTCTACCCCAGAGGACGTTTACCTACAGCGCTTTGAGACCATACAAATAGGCAAAGGTGCTATACAAATGCCATATTACATTACAGTTACAAAATAATCTTATATTTGAACTTAGATTGGAAGAGCCACAACAAGGATCAGACTTACCAATACTATCAGAGTGCAAGGGCCCATCTTCCTGTGTCTATTGTTGTAACCATCCACAGCCATTTGAATCAATCAGGAATAATTAGCAACGTTAAATATAAACTATTTCAGGCTCCTGGGTGTCACTACGTTTTTACAGAATGCTGCAGCAATAAGCATCAAAGTAAAGAACGGACAGAAGTAGAGACCATAGGAATTCACTTAGGAACACTTTATAAACCTGCATGTTATTTCAGTTGGAGTGTATTAATTCATCACAGATCCACTGAAAGGCTTTTACCATACTGGCAATGGATGGAGGGTCATGCCGTTAATTAAAGTGTCTGGCTGTCAGAGAATAATGTTGATTCCTATCTCCTTACCTGTGACAGAAGGAAGCAGTATGAAGGCCCTGCTGTTATTCATTTTGTTTTCTTTTACTTTTTTCAGACTTGGAAGGCGGCCCAGTGTGCAGTGCGTTCTTGGAAGCGGCAGTCTGTTCAGCCTGGAGCCTGTCCCATCTTAAAGACATCATGTGTGGGAGGCGGGTTCTGCGGTGCTGCGTGATAGCGCGCCGAGGTTACTAGGAAAAAAAGAGAAGAAACTACTGCTTCCATTTTCTTCTGTTAGGTTTTATAATTCGATGAATAGATTTAGGAGAGTTAACAGAGCATTACATGGGTGCATTTGACTCAATGCTTGTCATTGTGTTACGCTGTTATTTTGGCTTCAGTATCCAGGTGCATGTTGAGGATTTCGGTTTTGGGGGGGGGGGGGGCTGAGTAAAGGCTTTAGCACATAAATCCTAGTTTTGATAACTTGTATTAACTGCATTTAAATATGTTAGGAATCAACTTAAAATTCCATATATTTCTTCTTTACATGGTACCGTAGAGTCGTAGAGTGACATTTTGGGTGACTATTTATCCCAAATGTGGTCATAATTAGCAGAAGAATATAACGATTGTGAATAGAATATGTTGCTTGTTTACACCTGTGTACAGACACACTGCACGCACACACATTACACACCTTTCGATGGCACTGTGTGCATGTAATGTAATGTAAGTGGTCTTGCTTCGCGGCCGTCTGCCACTATTGGCGGCCGCACTGCGCTTGGCTCTGTAAGAGAAAAGGCGGATGGCGTTAATTAGTGGGAGAGTGGGAAAGGCAGACATGAAACCTGTGGTGCTGACGGGTTCTGGTCAGAAGTACCCAGTTCCTCAGTGCCAATCTGCTTTCTATGGGTTTGGCAGAAGAAACGCGAATGAGTATGTTATCCATAGGGAAGAGCCCAAGATCTGATAGCCTACTGCCCTTTGGGTTTGGTTAGCCACCGATGTGGGAGAGTGTGGCAGGGCTAACGAGCAGAGCTTAGTCGTAGCTATAGAACAACACCCATAAATGACTGTGGCACACAGTTTAAGCCTTTGGTTGTAGTATGGTAAAAAATGAGTAATGCTTTTGCTCTCAAGCCTGAGCAGACTGCATAAACCCATGCTTGGACTGAGCAAAGAGAACACATTGCAATAGTATCCAGTATGGCCATGTGGTTCCTGCTATCTGTGGTGCTGTGTTTGGTGTTGTGTCACAGTATTGGTCTAAAATATTAATATTAAATAATTGCTCACATCCTGTTTTAGGTGTTGAAAAACATGAACACTGGCATAGTTTCACTGCAGTCATTGGGGCAGCACACGCAGGGGGTCTGAGAGAAGGGACTGCACACGCAAAGGGAAGACTGATAACACGGAGCTGGGAAGAAACGCCGCGAGGAAAGGGATTCATGGAGACCTATACTGGGCCCTCTGTGTGTACACGGGCGAGAGGGATGTCATTCTACGTACAGAGATGGATCCACACGCTGCGTGGGCCCAAGGTTACGATTTCAGGGGTAGTGTTAACTCATGAGAAGAAAGCAATATCAGTACAGGTCTGGCCTGATCATGCACTGACCAGGTACATGTACTACTAGCCATTAGCGGAACACACTGTCCCCAATATGTACGAGTATCGCACAGAGACCCGCATTCTCCAAAATGACTGCAAAAGCGCCTTGATGCTCTTGGGCCTAGTGCGCTTTATAAATTTGAAAATAATAAATAAATAAATAAGCCACTGAGCCATTGACACATTCATGACATCACACAAAGTGTGACACCACTTGAGCGTGGTCTCATGCATGAACAACAAAGAAATGACAGAACGTGAGTAAATCAAGATTAACTTTAAAATCTTACAGACGCACACAAGGATGCATTACGTTTATTGGAAGGAGCGGTTACCCCCATTTAACACACCTCCCATCAGCTATTGTAGCACAAAATGACTGTCCATTAATTTAATGATGGGTCTTGCAGAATGATGGTTGCTCTGTTAAAGATTGGTGCTGCTGCTCCAGTACATGCTAAGCCTCTTCCTGACTGTCAACCCTGTTGATGCTCTCAAGGAAGCAGCCTCATGCACAACTACACAATCACAATAAGCCACAGCGCTAAAGCCGTGTATTTATTGTGAAATTGTGAAATGCAATTGTTGGTTCTTTCAGTAACGAAGACAATCATAGAACGAGATGGCCCAGAAATGAAATAAAGGGCACTGCGTGCAGGAGACTTCTGTAGCATTAGATCTGTTATGTAGCTACAAAGTAACACCATCGTTTTGAAGAAGCAATTGTCCTGATTCATGGATTATTTGCGCCAAAAAAAACGGGATTTGTGCGCCATTCTGCCCGCAAATCCCTGTTTAACAAATGGGGATTTGCGGGTAGAATGGCGCACAAATCCTGTTTTTTTTGGCGCAAATAATCCATGAATTATATTATGAACAGCTGTTACAGGATCTGGGGAGAAACACATTGATATACAGCTCGTTGAACAGCATATTCGATAGGTTTTAATGATGAACCAACCAAGGTTCATCCCTTGACGTGAGACCGTGATTATAACCTGATTATCTTCATATTCCAAACTCTGTCAAGTGATTTTGTTGAACATAATAACTTTAAATAGTAGCCAGTAAATAGAACCTTTATTCATTTTCAAAGAATGTGCCACAAGGTAAGGTATCCTTCAAACCATTACTTGGGGCGAAGATGACAGGGTGAATTATTATTTTTTTAATATTGAAGACTCATTCCTGTAGTGATTTTCATACATTATTTTAAATAAATGACAAAATCATAGTCAAATGCAAGATCGCAAAATGGCAAACTGTAAAACGAAATGAAGAAAATGTTTGTAATGAGAAATAGTCAAGGGTGAAACTAATGATTCAAATGTGACCTTTTCTTTGTTGCATTTACAGTACACAAAGTGCTTTACACAATTTGATATTACACTCACATGTTAAGAGACAGAAATAGAAAAGGAAATAAAATTGAAATTACATTACAATCTCAACACAGTAAAAATCAAGAGAGTAAACATTAATTCATATACTTCTCTAAAATCATTCTTATATATTAAAAAGGAAAAACAACACAATGGGCCTCATTACACGGTAGGCTGTAAGGGTTTACCGGTACCGGTATTTTACCGGTACCGGTAAATCCTTACCGCCTTACTACGAGGTCCCTTTGCGGTTTGGAGAATTTAACGCCTGCTTTTTGCACGCGTTAAAAACCAACCCGCAAAGGGACCCAGGGAGCTAATTACGGTACAGCAATTTGCGGTACCGTAATTAGCGCCTTCCCCATTCCCATTATGCCCCATGGGGCAAAAATGGGAAGGGCAATGGTTGAAGGGGGAATTATCGCCCCTCCAACCTTGGAATGGGGCGGTAATTCACCTTTCCACCAAGGCGGTGCCGGTATTTTACCGGCTTGAACCATGGCGCTAATTGCGCCATGGTTCACCGCCTACTGTGTAATGAGGCCCAATGTCTTACAAATCGCTTACTAAAGACAGGTCGATATCGGCCTGTTCCAACATCTTATTTAAGTCATAGAAGATTTTCATCAGAAATGTAACCAATGCTAATATAGAGCCAGTTGAGAACTTGTCATTAACATATTGCATAGATGGGACGTAAGCTCAGAATCCTATAATTGATGAGTATCGGGCAATCCATCACAAGATGATATAGGGTCTCCAAGGGTTCTGGACCACATAATTATCACCCCCAAAGTTCCCTATATATACCTAATTTGGGTCTGATGACTTCCAGTGTTGGCAAACAATTTATCTGAATGTTAGATACCAATCACGGTAAACTTGTGATGTAAATATTCTGAGATACATGTTTAGTTCTTTCATTGGGAGAAAACAATTGTCCTCTTTGTATAGGCTTAATCTCCCAAAATCTTGAATATCCATCATCCTGTACCAAAGTATTATTTAGTTTTAATGTGACCTTTATTAAATTAGTGTCAAATATCGTGTTACATGTATTACACAACTAACACTATACTGCAAGCAAGATGATGGAAGGTGGGCTTACCAGTTAACCACACTTGGGTCAATGTGTAGACTTAATTTACTTTAAGTCAAGTACCTTTTTGGCCAGATTCTTTTTGTGCAGAGGCTTAATGCAGAGCTATGCACTTAATTGAAACAAACACACAAGTCTGCACAGGCATCAAGCCAGCCTGAAATGTTGATCAATATTTATATGAAACAAACCTGAAGGAAAACACCTTGATCTGAAACCCCATGATATATTTACATGTGCATCATATGCTAGTTAGATGGTTTATCACAGTAACATGAACACGAGCACCCTTGCTAATATATTGGTAACATGTGGGTACTGTGAGAAGAGTTTGTGACTTTTGGGAGAGAGCAGAGTAGACCTCTGGGATAAAGTAGCAGGGATTGATGCCCCGACCAATGCCTGATGACCATCTGACAAAGAACAGTTTAATGATGTCCCTCCCACCTTTCATAGGATGGTCAATCATGCATTGTTAGGACTATAGGACTTTGCAGAATTCAGGCATACCTGGGAAGACCATCAATCCCTTCTGAAACATTTGCTTGAAGCAATGCATAAGGCTGGCTTGACTATCAATGCCTCTAAGGTGCAAAACTTGCAGGGAATTCTAACTTAACTAGGACATCAAGTAGGTGGTAGTAAGAAACAGCCTTGCCAGGCCAAAGTCCAGGTAGTGGTGAATTAGCACATCCCCATTAACCAGACTCAAGTGAGAGCCTTCCTGAGCCTTATGGGCTGCTACAGGCCTTATATCAAGGGGTATGGGACACTTCCCCTTAATTAACTCACCTCCAAAATGTTGCCAAAGTAAACCACCTTGACCTCTCACTGTCAGAAATCATTCCAGAGCATCAAGGATGGACTGTGCCTGGCCCCAGTTCTCAGGATTTCGGACTACAGGCAATAATTCACAATACAGATAGTTGCCTGCAAATTTGAAATTGGTTCAGTGCCAGCACAGCTGAAATCCGAGAGGGTAGACCATCCTTGTGCATACCTAAGTAGGAGCCTGACCAAGCTTGAATGTAACTGAGCCAGAATTAAGAATTGAGGGTTCAGCAGTATACAAGCTGACATGCTACATTTATGGGACTCATTTATCTGTCCAGACAGGCCATAGACCTGTTAGGTGCTTTATGGCCACACAGGGAGAGAATTCCAAGTAATTGCATTGGGCCATATCCATACAGAAATTGAAAATGGGTATCCAACAAAAGCATGGGTCACAGCACTCCAATACAGATGAGCCAGACCCTTGGTTGGAAGGTAGAACCTTTGTGGCTGAAGGGGTGGGGGGGGGGTTAAAGGATTGACATCTGGAAAGAGTGTAGAAGCCCTGGCTTATTTTCATTTTCATTAAAATATAAAATGATGAGGGTAATTCTCTCTCAGAGTGGGTGGTCTGCTGACCAGACCACCCTTCCACAAACTCCATGCCAAAAGCATAATATACACCTGTACCCTGCTGAATCAGTAGTCTGATCTTCAGGCACTGTTCTCCCGTGTCACAGAGAGTGCCCCTTGACAGCTGCAGTGACAGCCAAGTCACTTCAGCACAGGGGCTGCATTTAAGATATTCATCTATGTCCAGAAACACCATAATTATGGGTCTACTGTTCTCATGTTATGTTAAAGGAATAATCCATAACTGAGTTAGGGTAAGGTGTATGACATTTCTAATAAATATTACAACCACAACAAATTGGTATCACACATTTGCGAGCCCTTAGAGCCCAGTTTAGCTGTGGAAGGGGTATGTGTATCCCCTCACCCCCTGTTGTTCCCAGCAAGACTGTAGCCTTGGGGATTGCCTCTCCTATATCCTTTGTGATGGAGGTAACACCCTCTCCAGAAACACAGCTACTTCACAGGAAGCGGTTTTTGGAACAGGTATCAAAGGGCATACCCTTCCCAAAAGGACTAGGATCAAATCAGTGTGCCGCATACCAAAAGGGCCTTTGATGCTATTGACATGGGGAGGGGCATGGTTAGTGTAGGCAGAGGGAGCTAAGCCAGCTGCAAGCAGGATCTGCCATTTTGTTGTTCTCTTTATATCTTCCTGTCCCCTCCATTTGCTTAGAAACAGGGCAGTTTGGGTATGATGTCAGAAGGCAAAGTCCACTTGTTCCAAGGACAGGGAAAGGACCCTTAAATCAAACTTGATTTTGTCCTATCACCTATAGACTTTTGACTTTAAAAAGAATTGGTCTCCTTCTCGTTGGACCTCATTTAAGGGAATTAACTTTCCAAAGCCCGTCTTCAGTGAAGTGAACACGGAGAATCCAAGGCAAGCTCTGTTTCCTACCCATCCTCAGGGCACATTAGGGGTGAACTGCTGCTGGAATAAGACCTGCATCTCTCCCAGTCACATTGCTGCCTAAGATCTCATTGTGGTGATGGAACCCTGAAAGTGTGTGCCAGCCTACCTTGAGTTGGGATTCCAAGAACAAAGACTACACTTCTTCCTGCCACCCCTAAGAAGGACTCACAGCACCTGACAGTCAAGACAGACATGAATCTTGCATCTCCCACTGTTAAACCACTAAGAGCCATAAATCAAGCCCACCTGACTGTATTGAACCAGCAGGACCCTATAGAGCTGCCCGATCTTGCTGTACTGCTCATTCATAACTGTTGCCTACCACACCGCACTAGCTGAGCCAGTAATTGCCTCAGCATGAACTTCAAAGCTCCTCATTGCATCTACCACCTTAAAACCATTGTTCGACCAATCAACATTTCGCTAGGCATCTTCATATACAGTTGAACCTCGACCATTGGTAGCTGCATCAAACCTCCTGATTCAAACTGCTCAACCAGTCACCAGCCTCTTCTGCAATCAAACTGATCATCAAACCAACACTTTATCCACACTTTCTAGACCAACTCATAGAAGCAACTGCATAGAACAGTGTATGCAGTTGCCAACATCTTCGAAGTCTCACCAACTCTTGTGTCCCTCATGATCTGCCCTTCTTCAAACATAGCTTCAAACCACAACAAACTTTTCAGTTCGACCCCTGCTCGACATTGCTCCATGTCTGGAAGAACATGACTGCCACACTCAAGCCACTTCTAACTGCACAAACAGCACCTAGAAGCCTAGTTCACCGTTCTCGAACTGCCAATACCAGTGAAAGGCACTATTGACTGATAACTGCCGTTTGGGCCAACCTGTGACCTCTAGAGATGGGCCAGTTCAACATTCATTTATTTTATTTTTTATTTACTTGTGTATAATCTTATAAAAGAAAAACGATTTTTACAAGGGTTTCCCGTTATTGCAAAACCAGAAGTGGAAAAAAGAAAAATTACTGTTAAGTGTTTTTTAAAAGTTCAATTTAAATTTCCGTTTCAGTTTTAGATGTATTGAGTGATTTGTTCACATGAAGTTCCTATTAAAAGGGATTATTTTCAGCCGGTTAGACTTCAGCCCTTACGTCCATCACTGGTATGGCTGTTATAATTTTCATTGCCGCTTACAGAATCTTAGCCGTTGCACATGACCATCTGTTTTTTTCACCTGCTATTAGGCGGCACCACCATATCTCCTCTTCCCTGAGAGTTGTTTCTCCAAAGAGCGGCGATAGAAACGCTTCCCAGAGATAAGATGTTTTTTGACAGTTCAGCAGCAGATGTCTTACTGATTCTTGTGCTGACTCATCGGCATCCAGTCTACATATGTTCGAAATTGCAAGGGCTCGGATTGCCCGGATTTCTTGTGTCGGTATCATGTTTAGCCGACTTCTCATGAAGATTTTCTGCAAAAGCTTGTCTGGGAATTTTAAGCAGTATAACAATGGTTGTTTTAGTTTGTTTGTAGTGGGAGGGCGGTGGGCCAGTAATCTGTTTGCTGTCACCTTTTCACAGGTTCCGATCCAATCTTGAAGCCCTATTTTTGTTTTGACTCTTTCGGGGTCGCAAATTAGATCCTCATGGGTGCAGGCCAGATCTTTTAGCTTGTTATTCAGGTTCCGTGCCCAGAGATTTAGTGCATTACATCGGCCTTGCTGGAGTTCAAGATAAATAGTCTTGAAAATTGGGAGGGTTACTGGCTTTATGATTTTCCTGAAGAGCTGCATTTGGCTTTCCTCAACTGATGCAGCCAGTGATAGCAGGCCGAGTTCACGCCTGATGGCAGCCATGGAAGTCGATTTAGGGAGTCCCAAGACTGCTTTCCACAAGTATCCCTCGAGCTTCAGCCAGAGAGTTACTTCAATGTTCAGGGCTGCGTCCATTCCATAAGTCAGGGTAGGTACGACCTTCGTTTTATAAAATTGGATCACAGGCATCATAGAGAATTTCCCATATTTCTTGTCTACTAGTCTGGTTTGAGTAGTTAGAGTTTTTATTTTTGTCCACAGCACCTGTTGCGTCACCTTCTTATTTCCAGTAGCGTCGACCATGATTCCCAAGTATTTAATACGGGGCACAACTTCAATTTTTGTCTTGTTAAGAGACCAGCGTCATTTTGCCATAGCCTTATTTGTTTTTTTTTTCCCATGATCACAATTTTTGTCTTGGATTTGTTAATCTCCAGTTCATTTTCTTTTGTGTAGGCTGACAAGTTGGAAAGTTCGCATTGAAGACCAATTTGCGTTTGATCCAGTAGGATCAGGTCGTCTGCACAAAGAATTATTGATATTGGTTGGCTGCCAAGTTTCGGGGGGAAAGATCTTACAGCAGCTTCAGTGTCTTTGAAATCCCCCAAGAAGGCGATAAAAAGAGCCGGGCCAAAGGACAGGCTTGTTTCACACCCCATTCTGATTTAATCTCGTCTGATAACCGGCCCTGCTGGCTAAGTCGAACCCGGAGTTTGGTATCGGTATGGAGAGCGATAACTGGTTTGAGAATTTCAAGCGGGTACTTCCAGGCGATTAGCTTATTCCATAGTTTTTGATAGCTGATTTTGTCAAACGCTTGTGACAAATCTACAAAAGCTAGAAAAACTCTTGGCGCCCCAGTCATGATGTTATCTTTTATTATATTCAGTATAATTATGTTTACGCTGGTGCTGGCGTTTTTCAAAAAGCCTGTTTGAAGAGGATCCGAGCAAGGTGAAGCAATCACCCATTTTCGAAATCTTGCCAGAAGTAAAGTGGCATAGATTTTACCCATGATGTCCAGTAGGGCAATTGGGCGGTAGTTAGCCGGGTCATCTCTTTTGCCTTTTTTAAAAATTGGGACCACCACACCTTCGGTCCATGATGTCAGGATTTGCTTTGTGATTCGGCATTGCTCAAAGATTGAACTTATAAGGATGGACCATTCAATTAGATACTGCTTCAGATCTATGTTTGTTAAGCCGTCCAGGCCAGGGGCTCTTGATGATTTGTGTTTGGAGATCATTGTTAAAATATCCTCTGGGTCAGTTAGATCAACCCACTCTAGTTCTTCCGGGAATATTACCCTCTCGATTTTAGGAGACAAAAGAGCAAAGTGGTTTGTGAAATAGTTTATCAACTCAGTTTCTGGAACAGCATTTATCAATTGATTGTCCGTTTCTAAGTCTTTTCTCTTTATCAAGGCCAAAAAGTCTTTAGATTTTTTTGTAGTTAGGACCTCCAATATTTGGTACATTGAATGTTTGTGCTACCTTAGCCATGATCTATAGCTCCTCGTGGCTTGGTTCCAGACTTTTTTTGTTTTATCTGGCTCATCAAAACTGCTGTTTCTTATGAGTTTTCTTAGCTCTCTTCTTTTTTTAACTAGTATTTTATCGTACTCATGTATCCCTTGGTTCTTCAGATTGTTTGTGTTTCCTTTTTTTGTTTTGTAGATTCGAAGCAGCGGTACATAGCTTGGTCTGGCTATAGTGTTGGTATTAATCAATGGGTTGGCATTATATTTATTTGTTATTTCTCTTATGTCTGCTGCTGTTAATCTAAGACGAGACTGATGTGTAGTTGACTCTATATTTACTTTACATAGTTGTTTTTGGAAACCAAGAGTTTTCCAGAACATGCATAAGAGATTATGGTCACTTTCTTTTGTTCTGTGGACTCAAAAGAGTCGAGATATGTTAACAGAGCGTGGGTCGCAAAAATGTAGTCTAGGGTTGCTGCTGAATTTGCCCGTTCCCATGTTGGTAAAGATGGAGGTGTCCTCGAAATGTTGCCGCGTTATGGAGGTTTCTTGCCTCCAGAAGGTTCATCCAGATCGCACCTCTTTCCACTGCCGCTGCAGCAAAGTGAGTGCTAGTAGTGTTTCCGACCACTGATCGACACTTTGCGTTTAGGTCACTGCAGCTGATGACATAGGTTGTTTCTAGTTTTATTAAAAACGTATCTATTGTATCTCTTACTGCCACACAGAAGTCGGAATTCTTTACTCTTTGGGGGTTCCAATAGAGATTTATTATCAATAAGTTTGTCTTGGTCCAGATCTTGGTTCCTGATTTTTCTTGCCACCAAGTTGTCAGGAGTGCCAAAATTCCGTAAGCCTCTACCACCTTTTTTATGATGGTAATTCCGGATCCAGAATGGACTGCAGTCCTAGGAGGCCTTTCACCGCCGGCGATATTTGTATTTCATACCAATCCAGAGCTGGCTTTTCCAGCAGCCACGTCCCTTGAAGACAGATTATATCGAACATTCCTAGGTCTTGTGTCTCAGGATGTGTTAAATGGTCATGGCCCTGTGTGTTCCACGAGGCCATAGTTATCACGTTTGCTGCATTCCGGTCGGCATAGTGGTGGGCATGATTGTTAGGTTGATCCCCCTGATGCTGTTGTTGCCAATTTCTTGAGTTTGGTTTTAGAACGTCTTTCAGCCATTTCCATGGTCCACCCGGCCCACGTTCGTTACTTTGGTTTTGCTCTGGTTGATCATGTTGAGATAGCTTGTTTTGTCTTGTGATTGAAAACTTTGCAGGGCCGTAGTTCTTATCTGATCATAATCTTCTTCTTTTTGTGTTTTACCACTTTTCATTTCTGATGTCGCTTGGTCTCTCGTGCCAGAATCTATCTGGGCCTTGCTGTTTCAATCATGTTGTTTCACCCACTTCTTGGACATTTGCCAATCTTTTTTTTTATATAGGTCTTCTGTTTGGGACCTAAAACGAGTTCTTGGTGATTCTTTGAAGTTTGTCGAAGAGTGTATTCGGGAAGTTGGAAAATGTTTAGGTAGTTCTGATAAACGGAAACCCAGTTGTTCAAAGTCTGTGAAAACGTCTTCCTGGATTTCATACAGAGCTGACAATTTTATATGGAGATAAGCTTTGGCTTTTTTTGTCCTATGATTCGGCTTGATCAAGGGGAAATGTTCCGTCTTCAATGCATGCAATTTCTGGACTTTACTTAAAATTCTGAGTACTGATTTTCTGTTCAAGACCAGGTAGTGCCTCCCCGGTAATAGTTGTTCCATCTTAAAGATACAAGTATGGTTTCTTTGAATCTGCTGTGTTGGCACAATAACGTGCGTTTGTTGTTTTTCTAACTGACATCTTGAGGATTTCACCACCGTCGCGTACTGGCCACGGATCTTCTTGGCGTCGTTCTTCCCACTTTTCTTATTCGGTGGGACCAGATTGGATCTTTCTATTTGAACCGCCATTCTTGAGTCCATACTTATTTGCTTCATTTGGGGTTTCCTCGGTTGGGTAGAGCTCAAGAGAAGAGTTTGCTTTGAGCCAACAGATGGCTCCTCTATATTTGGTGTTGAACCCAAAGTGTGAGTTGAATTGGGGGAGGCTTCTAATTCTTCATCCTGGTCCAAATGGAGCGTTAGATTCATCAGGGAGGAATTGACCATGAATTCCTTGGGTGTGGTCATTGATTTGTCCAACTCAATGACCTTTAAGTCCCTCTGATGGATGTCTTCTAAAGTACTTGTTAGATTTCATAGCTTGGTGG
Source organism: Ambystoma mexicanum (assembly GCF_040938575.1). Classification (NCBI taxonomy): domain Eukaryota; kingdom Metazoa; phylum Chordata; class Amphibia; order Caudata; family Ambystomatidae; genus Ambystoma; species Ambystoma mexicanum. The sequence goes on along the minus strand of NC_090940.1, from coordinate 497,676,501 downwards.
TGGGGGGTTTGGTTTGGATTTTGATTGTTGGTCTTGAAGGTTTAAATATTGCTGGAATTTTAGTAGATTGCTTCTTTTGAGGACCTTGATTGATGCTTTCAGCATCACAGTGGACCACAGTTCCTAGTGCCGTTAAAGATGGAGTATGAACCATCACGGTGGTCCTTAAAGGCAATCCTATACTGTTTCTAATGGGCTCTGTGTGTTGGAACAGATTTCCATCAGCCGTCATTTGTGTTTCTTTATCTATTTTTCATTTTTGAGTTGGTAAAGTCTTTACTGTACTTTGTAGTTTAATTTGGTCTTCAAGTGTCGCCAATCTTGAATTCCGGTATCGTTCCGGGTCCACGCTTTTTTGTTCCAGTGCCGTTATAAAACCTTCCACAAAAAATCATTTTGAATTCATCATGGCAGTTATTGTTAGTGAATCTTTCATGGTGTCATTTATTGATTCATACAGCTTTGTAAAAGGAGCGAGTCCAATAGTAATTGCTGACATAATTGTCATTAGGTCCGTTTTTTTGCTGGTGAGTCTTTATGTGCATTTGTATAGATCTCACTTGATCTTCTATTTTTAAGCAGTGTGGAGTCGTCCTTTTGCTGTTCACCATGTGGTGGTATTTACACATGAGGGGATTCCGTCTCCTTTGTTTTTTCAGCAGCTGTTGAGGGGAAAAACAGTCCAGACAATGGTAGCTGTTTGTCATGTTCTTCCTTTTCATGTGGTAATGTTTTATTTGCTGTGGGTGTAGTACCTTTTCCCACAGTGTGTTTTTCTGGAAGTTGAAAACGGTCTGAGTTTTCAGATGGTTGTAGTAGTACCGCCCGTAATTTCGAAGGGCATGGCTCAATTGTTGAGTCTCCCGTTTCGACCATAGAAGTGTTTTCAGGCGCCACGCTCGTCTGATTTTCTTTGAATTTGCCCTCCATAGCATCAGTTTGTCCAATTGATGGTTGCAACATGGTGTCAGTTGATGGACATTCCTGTGGGTGATGTCTAGTACTCGGCTCCTCCGGTGAAATGGGTTCTAATCATACTGACCCATCTGGTTGTAGGTTTGTGGAGCTTTTTTCTGCCATTTTCCTTTGCTTTGACGCTGGTGGTATTTACAGAACAGAGTCCAAAATTTCGGCGTCCGATAATTCAGCCTCAGCTTCTAGCTTTCTTTTAAACTGTTTGGTAAAGAAATCTTTTAAGGTGTTTGACATTAGGGGTATAGGGAAAGAAGTTTTTCCTGAGTCTCGTTTTTTGGCTAAGCCAAAATGTTTTCTTTGCTGGACCTTGGAAACTATTGTTTCTGTTGTCTCTTTCCCTTTTTTGGTGAAGAGATTTTTTTTTGTAAATTGCGATTGCTTTTTCTCTCCTGTGGGTATATGTATCTTCAGTTGGTGGCTTTGCTTGGAGAGAAGACGCTGTGATCTCTGGGCCCTCACCAACTAAGTCTCTCTCCTCTCCAAGGCAGCCTGCACGAGGAGAGAGCACAGTGGAATCGCTCTCTGATCGAGGCCTCGGAGTGGGCGCACTGTCCCCGACCCACAACTCCTCGGGAAAAAAAGAAGACACAGGCGCTGGGCTATCATGTGCCTGATGACGAGGTCTATGGCAGGTATAGGTTTCCACCTTGTATCATTCTAGACCTGGTCACTGAGTGGGAGGATGACCTCACAAAGGTGCTCAATGCCCTGCATTTTTTGGCAACTGGGTCATTTTAGCGGACAACTGCCATAGTTGGGGGTGTCTCACAGCCCACGCAGTCCCGCTGCCTACACCAGGTGTTGGCAATCATGACTGCGGGCCCCTCAGCCCGCAGGAACATATACATGCCCAGAACACATCTGCAGAAAGGCAGGCCGTGGTGCAGGACTTTTACACGGTGGCACATTTCCCCAAAGTGCTCAGTGCCATAGATTGCACCCATGTGACCCTACGTCCACCTATGGCCACTGAGCACATCTACCGCAACCGCAAGCACTGGCATTCCATCAACGTACAAGTTGTATGTGATGCCCATGGAATCATCACCTGTCTATGTAAACTATCCTGGGTCTACCCATGACAGTTTCATATACAGAATGTCCGCCCTGAGCGGGGACATGGAATCTGGGAAGCATGGCGACAAATGGCTCATTGGTGAGTACAAATGTCTGTGCACATGCATGCATATCACACATAGACAAATACACAAACCCAACTAATGACAACCATCCTCACCTCCAAAGGGGACAGTGCCTACCCTCTGAGCAACCACATGATGACACCAATACGGAACCCCACCACACCACCCCAGGTAAGAAACAACGCTGCCCATATTGCAACCAGGGGCATAGTGGAGCGCACATTCGGAGTGCTCAAGTCACGCTTGCCCTCCCTTGACCGCTCTGGCGGACAGCTACTATATGCACCCCAGTAGTGTGCAGGATCATTGTGGCAGCATGTGTCTTGCACAATGTTGCAACACAGTGGGGCGTACCAGTGGACATGGTGGTGCCCCCACATCCCCATCCACAGGCACAGGTGCTGCTCATGGGAGGGGAAAGGGCACATGGCGAGGCAGCCCTGACCCAGCTTGTGGCCACATTTTTCACCTAAGCCCCCACCCCTGCGGAGTGCACAAAGGCCTGGCACATATGAGGTGACAATCGATGATGATAAAGAGACAGTCAACTGTCACAACTTTACCACCCTGAGAATGTTGCCACAGAAGTGCTACATTGTGTGCATCCATGGCTACTTAAACATAACCAATCGTCTGTGACCAAAAGGAACACTTGCAAGGTGCATATCACACCATCCCCCTGCAAAATAGGCCATGAAAATCGCTGGTATGTCACCCAAACCCTCCCAACCCACATCACCCTTGTTGGCCACATGGCATGCAATAGCAGAAGAGCAAACCAAAAGCACAACACATGAGCAATTAGATACAAAGTGACACATGATAAATGGAAAGAGACCTGAGACAATAACACCTGATATGGAATCAGATGAAATGACTGACCAACAACCTCCCACACATACAAAGTCATGCACAAATGTATGCCACCAGCGGTACCATCAACAAAAGACAGAATGCCAGTTGGCATGCACATTGGCCAATCCAATTACGATAATCCCAAACCCATGTGCTGTGTGTGTCTCCTGCAACACACAGCTCAGCACACAGCACAGTGAGCAGCCATTGTGTTGGGGATACACCTTGAGCATCATATAAAAAGGACAAGCAACAAAGATAACCCAGTGATGCAAGTACATGATCCCCAAATGGTAAGTGATCATGCGCTGCAGGGACACACCATGCCAGAGAAGGCAATATGTGTGCATGTGTGGGCATGGAAGGGTGGTTGTATGTGTGGTGGAGCATTGTGTAAGTGTGTGTGTCAGTAGGGACATGCACTCAATACATGCATGTGAAATGAAGTGACCCTCAGTGTCCGGTACACATCACATGTGAACATTGCCCATGTGGACACCCCAGTATGTCAAACCACAACAATCCCCTGACACCTGAAATGTAAACCCAACACAGGAACAGCCATTGACCAGCAGAACCCATCATGTACATAGTACCCCATAATGAAAATGTCATAGAGTGCCCAATCACTGTAGCCCAAACGTACTGTCCGACAACAAAAAGCCCTCCCTCATTTACTCATCACCATAACCTTCAGAAGAACTGTGTCTGGGGTCCGTCGGCTTCTTCCTTATAGTCTACCTGGCTTCAGGATCCCCCTTCCCCTTGGTTTCCTTGTTCTTCCTTTTCGGTAAATAGGGTCCAGCCCCCTCAGAGGCCACCTTGTCTGTCAAAATACCAAATTGCAGAGAACTCCAAGGAGACAAACCCCCAAACCAGGGCTAAAGCCTCTAGGCACCAAAAAACCCTGGAAGAGTCTCCAGTAGATGACTTGAAGTCACAGAATATGGCCAAGCACATGTCCAAGCAGAATGATAGAATAACTCCCAAGGTAGCACAGTAGAACAATGGTTCAACAGGATGGGTAGAAATGTTAGTACACAATAATCAATGAGGATGCCACAACTGATGGGTAGTGTCACAGCTCCGGACTCCAGGTGCAGGAGTGGCACGAACCAACCACCCCCTCCGTGGTCTGGGTGCCTGTAAGGTAAAACTTACACAGGCCTCCAAGATCCCAGTGGGGAAAGAGGGTTAGGGATCCATTGGTTGGGTAGGTATCAGTATTCAGGATAACCGGAATGAGGGTCAGGAGAGGGGAGGTGTATGGGCAAGGGAATGTAGGGAAAACACAAAATACAACAACTGACAATTACACATACTAAATTAGATAAACCATGTTCCTCAAGCACAGTGTACAAACCGGCTCAAAGGCGAGACAAAGAGAGACTTATCTCTCGGGTGAGTGCTGGCCTCCTACCTGCGCACTCTCCGGTCCGGTAACAGGAGCAGTTCAATGCTGCAAAGAGAGCAAAGAGAGCGTGAGTTACTATTCTGTGGGTGTTGCCTCACACACACATAACACCATTCATACCTCGAACTTAGTGAATCCTCCCCAAACAAGCACTCTTGTCTGCTGCTTAGTTCATATTGTTTTGCTTGCCCCCATGATGGTTCATACACTGGTAGGTAGCCGCACATGGCTTTGCGGTAAACGGAAGACCACGTGTTAAGAATCACACATGATAGTATGGGCCTTGGATGTGCTGCTAGCCACGTGTGGCGAGGTGCGACTTCAAGGTGGGCAGGGTTTTGTAGTTTTTGGCCCGGTGTCTGCTGGGAAAGGTAGTCTTGGGCTCCTTTTCCTGCAGAAAGGGCATAAAAGCCTTTTATAAGGCTGGAATCTTTTCTCTGTGTGTTTCTTTATGCTGCCTGTTACTGTGCCATGTCTGAGACCCACATCTGACCTCCTCCCACACAACCCCAGGGTCTGTACCCTGACAAGTAGAGCTAGAACTTGAGTAGACAAAAACCAAGGAGGCTGGCACAACTGGATGGTTGTGCTGAAACACAATCAATCCTTGATAGTGTGAACGAAGAAAGGCAGAGACAGCACAAGTCTGGAAAGGTACAGTGAAAGAGAGATAGTCAGAAACAGCTGACAGCAAGTTAAGAGCCACAACATTTGAATAGCATTGGTAAAAGCAAAAAGTCACCATAAAGGCATGGATGAAGAAAAACAGGGACTAGAGGCACGAGAGTGTGAAAAAAAGTAAAAGAGCTCTAGTCCAGTAGGAAAACTGCGCGGTCAGGCAGCAGCGAAGTCCAAGAGGGAAGACAGATATAGCGTGCTGTCCAAATGGAACGGAGAAGAGTAGTAGCATATGACATCTCAGGTGAGGACTGGACAGTGAGTTGTGCCTCTTGGTTCACATTCCTCCTCCTTTGCCACAATCCCCATGGGCTGAACACAACACGTAACAACTTGACAATGTCACCACCCGGCCCCATCGCACCATCAGTTTCACTTTCACAGCTAAAGGGTCCAGGCTACCGTCTGCAACATGAAGTGCATCAAGCACGAATACAGGCAAGAAATGAAAATACATCACAATCAACATCAATAAATGGACAGTTCAAAAATGTACTCACCAAAATTGATTGCAGACATGCCGTGGAGAAAACACCCATAATCCCGACCAGCGGTCTAAACACAAGTAGTACAGCAGCAGACAGGCCACAGATATGACGACCGTCCAATGCCCTTGTGTAAATTGTTGTCACACTGAACCATTGTTGCAAGCCCATGGAAAGGGGAAGCAGGAGTGGCATATGTGTCAGGACCCCAAGCCACAAACACATACACGAGACAAGCTTGAATGGGCCCAGCTGGAACAGACAGTGGATGCTTTCAAAAGCCACAAAGCACCCCACGGTCACATGAATGCACAATAGACAAACAATATTAAACTAATTTAACTAATTAAAAAAATAAAATAAAGAATTGCCACATACGGCCTGGGGGGGGAAGGATCACAGGAGGGGGGAGGTACAGGGTGCACCTCAACACCCACATGCGATGATGTTGAGATAACAAAAAACTCTGGGGATTCCAAGATGGCTGCCGGAGCAGGGAGACGTGAGTGAGACATGCTCCCGCCGGGCCTTTCAGCAGCACCGTAATTAGCAACAATCCGGAGGGTGGCAGTTCCTACATCCGGCACCGAACATCGTCCAAAGACACAGGATGCACACTGGAGAAGTTTCCCCGAGCCCCGACATCCAGAGACGCTGCAGAGAGGAATCCCCCTCACCTACCGCGCCGACGAACCATCCAACGCGGCCGAGGGAGCGGAGCAGCGCGGGGTGAGGCGGTCCACTGCGTGATACACAGGAGGTAGACGGTAAGGACTGTCCGGGAAGGAGTGAGGCCCAGCACCGCAGCGCCCGCTGAGGCGATCAGAGAGTCGGCGGCCTGGCGAGGTGGAATCGGCGCATTCCGACACTAGCTGAACTCGTGGAGGGAGAGGGGGAGAAGCAGGAGGCACACCAAATGCAACCCGATGCCCAAAGTCGAGGGGCACTAGCAGTAGTCCCCGGCCCGGTGGACTGGAAGGTGAGGCCCCCCCCCCATCTGCCAGATCTCACCCCCGGCCCTAGCGAAGCGACGAACGGATCCCGAGAGCGCTAGGGGGAATCCCACATCCCCTCTCACGGCCATAACAGGCGGCGGGAACCACAGGAAGCCCTGACAAGATAGCCACAACAAGGGAAGACCATCCCACCCCCTCCCATGCACGACGGAACTGGACTGGGGACAGAGAAGCGCAAAGGGGAGAGTTATTCCCCCCTCTAGGACCCACCCAAAAAACCACCATCAACCCAAACAGAAGCACGCAGCAGGCCCCTCCTAGGGCCACCGCTCAAGCTAACACAGCGCAACCATCGAACAGAGAGGGGAAGACACGGACGAGATTCGCGGCGGTGATCATCTGTGGGAATTATGTCTAGAGCGAAAGTGAGGGGAGGGGGAACCCAACAGAACCAGCAATCCGCTAAGCAGGACTCCAGCCTTATACAGATGTGGGCAGCGGAGACCCCAGTAGCGACGAGATGTAGGCCCCTGGAAGCCATGCCGACAACGTCGGAAGCGAGACCACATTGCCTCCAGCGACCTACCCCCAACAAAAGAAGATATGCACTCCTGGTTTAAAGAGCTACAAGATAAGCTCATGTCGACAGTTCAGGACCAATTCGCCGCAATCAAACACGACATGCAGCAGGCAATCCATGATGTTAAACACGACATCGCGAACCTGGAAGAAAGGACTGATACCCTAGAAAAAATAGTGCAAAATGCAGAAGAAGAGGCTCAACAAAACAGAGAAACTCAAGAGCACCTCGTTCGTTTGACCCACAATCTGGAAATGCAGTGCGAGGACCTAGAAAACAGGTCCCGCAGATCGAACATACGCATTAAAAATATGCCAGAATCGGTCACGGACAGGGACCTAAGGAAAGCGGTGCAGGAGGTCTTCAGGGATATCATAGAAGCACAAGACTCGGAGGCAGTGGGGATAGACCGTATCCATAGAGTGGGCCCAAAACGCACAGGGGCACCAGTGGAGAGACCCAGAGACGTGTTAGCTGCTCTATCCTCCTACCCGCAAAAAGAACTTATACTACGGAGAGCGAGGCAGCTTGAACAAATCAGGATGAACGGGGTGGACATTCAGCTGTTTCAAGACCTATCTGCCAGAACACTCCAAAAAAGAAGAGAAATGGCCCCACTCACTAGAGAACTGGTCAAGAGAGAGATAAAATATAAATGGACATTCCCTTTCGGTCTACTGTTTGACTGGGAGGGTCAGCAAAGGAGGGTGACCACCATGGAAGAGGGGCTGGGCATCATTGATATCCAGACAGATGAGCCGTCAACCAAAAACGGAAAAAAGAAGGGGGAGCAGCAGAGCAGACCAGGGGGATGGGAACGGGTCTGCTAGAAAAGGAAATGACAAGGAAGGGGAAATGAAGAGTCAAATAAAACAAGCTAAAGGACGTGAATCTACAGCTCAAGAGAATCGGTGCCCAGAGGCTGAACATGCTTTGTGGAACAGTACCCAATGATGGAATTCGTACTGAACAGACTCAATAGGCCCGGTGTGGAACTGGAACGACTCACATCGAGGCCAAGGGATGATGCAGGGTTTAGCACTCCCCGCAAAGTTAGCCTCGAGTCCACAGAGGACAGGGAGCGATAGGCGGAACGCCAGAGCTACCTTAGGTACCCGGGCCCTCCTCGGGAGCACAAGTTGGAATAAAGTTAAAGGTTGGGCGACAATCTTACAGTTTGGGGTGGAGGGGGGGTGGGGGCCGTTCCGGAAGAGAGTGGGGAATATCTAACTCGGGCAAAAGGAGCACCCAGAAAGGACAACTGAAATGGGGAAGGTAAGATTCGTAACCTTAAATGTAAGGGGCCTGAACTCCCCCGTGAAACTGAAAAAAGTAGAGTACATGTTAAGGAAGGAAAAGGCTGAAGTGCTACTTCTCCAGGAGACACACATCAAAGCACAGGATAGGGGGAAATTTCGCCTCAGAGGCTATGATATAATGGCACAATCCAACGCAGTGGAGAAGAGGGCGGGGGTGATGATCGCAGTTAAGGTTGGTCTGGAAGCAAGCCTGATCGACAAACACTCCGACAAAGAAGGAAGATTCGCTTTCGCCAATATCAAACTGCACAACACCACACTGACACTGGCTTCCATATATGCCCCAAACATGGGCCAAGATGGCTTCCTGAGAGACACGATGGGGAGGCTTGAGGAGTATGCGAAAGGTGAAATAATCATTGGAGGGGACTTTAATATGTCCTGGCACCCTCAGAATGACCGGAGTGCGGGTGGGCCCCACCACCAAGGCGCCCCGTCGGAACGACTTAAACGGCGGATGGAGGGTATGGCATTGTGCGATGCATGGAGAGAATACAAAGGACAAACCAAGGGATACACATATTACTCACACGTCCACAATACGATGTCAAGAATTGACTGCTTCTGGGTGTCAGTGGGGAACTTGGGTAAAATACAAGACATGGAGCTGGGACCCATCTCTCTGTCAGACTACGCACCCCTCTGGATGGATCTGTCGATCCCAAGGAAAGAGAAAGGAATTTGGAGATGGCAACTCCCACAGGAGATACTGTCAGACCCAGTGATGGGAGAATCCATTAGGGGCAAGATCACCAAATTCTTCAAACACAACGATACAGGGGAGATTGCCCTGAGTACGGTGTGGGAGGCGTTCAAGGCAGTAATCAGGGGCCACTTAATAGCCCTCAAAGCAACAAGGGATAAACAAACACAGCAGTGGGAAACTGAACTGGAAAGGAAGCTGTCCAAAATCTGGGAAGAACTATTGGTAAACCCCACCAGGAACTTAAAAAGGATGCTTAAACACACAGAGGGGCAACTTGAACTCCTCTGTAGCAAGAAAGCCCAGAGATCTCTCCTATACCTCAAACAAAGATACTACATAAAAGCTAATAAGGCAGACCGATATCTAGCCCGATTACTCTCGTCAAAGCGAAAAACAATGACCATCCGGAACATTAAAAACGCACAAGGAGATTCCCTGACGCGCACCGAAGATATTGGGGACACGTTCAGGGAATTCTATCAGAATCTCTATGCTACTGAACACCCTGAAGAGGCAGGCCAAAATAGATTTCTGACATCGATCCCCTTTCAAAAAATACCTGAAAAGACCAGAACGGAACTTGAGGCCCAGATAACGGAAAGTGAAGTGAAGAAGGCAATAAAAGATCTTCCACTCAACAAAGCACCGGGCTCGGATGGCTTCACAGCCCCATTCTACAAAAAATATGAAGACCTCCTCACCCCCTTCCTCACTAGACTGCTAAACACCTTTAGAGATAGTGGGAATGTTACCCCATCCATGAATGAGGCTAAAAATATTGGTGTTCCACAAACAAGGGAAAGATCCCACCCTCCCAGGCGCATACAGACCGATTGCCCTGATCAATCTAGACTCAAAAATATACACACAAATCCTAGCAGTCAGGCTTTCCCCGCTGCTTCCCTCCTTAATTAAACCGGATCAATTGGGATTCATACCAGGGAGGCAGACACACAACAACACAACGTTAGTTCATCTAACAGAAAAAATGTGCATATCCCTCACCCCCGCAGTACTACTATCTTTAGACACAGAAAAGGCCTTTGACCGGGTAGACTGGTCAATGCTTTTCAAAATCATGGCACATATGGGATTCGGGAACCAATATATTAATATGATCAAGGCCAACTACTCCTCCCCATCGGCAAGAATAGCGGTAAACGGGGTGGTCACGGAGAGGGTAGAAATCTCTAGGGGAACGAAACAAGGCTGCCCGCTATCACCGCTAATATATGCGCTGTTCCTAGAACCACTACTAATTAAAATCAGGGAATCGGACCAAATCAGGGGGATCGAGATGGCGGGTAAACAACATAAGGTAATTGCCTATGCAGATGACATGTTATTGGCACTCGAACACCCATCCCAGTCCATCCCCGCGGCAATCCACCTACTTGAGTCATTCGGGAACATATCGGGCCTAAAAATAAACAAAAAAAGTCAGAAATTGTAATCCTATCCGGGAACAGAGAAACACTGAACAGAGAAGCAGGGCAATTTGGCTTAAAAGTCGCAGAGGAAGGCATAAAATATCTGGGTATAACTCTCACACAGAAGGTAGAGGCACTATATAAAAGAAATTACCCCCAACTCCTGGCAAGAATACAAAAAGATCTAGAGCGGTGGTGTCCCCTAAATATCTCTTGGTGGGGAAGAATCCAATCAATAAAAATGAACATCCTCCCTAAACTACTGTACCACTTCCAATCCCTCCCTATCGTGATCCCAGATTCCTTTTTCAGAGCATTGGCAAAGTCGGTCTCGTCATTCATATGGAACAGGAAACCCCCCCAGAGTAGCCAGATCAGTTCTCACGTCACACATCAAGGAGGGGGGCCTAGCGCTCCCTCACTTTAAGAACTACTACCAAGTGGCGCAACTATGGATCCTAAAAGAATGGCTGGGAGACAATCAGCGCACGATCTGGGTGACCCAGGACAGGGCGGTCGCAAGAACACCACTGGAGGACCTATTATGGAAATCAAAGCAACATAGGCACCCAAACATGCGCATCAGCGAGATCATGAAGGCCACTTTGAATGCCTGGGATGAGCAGACACGGAAAGGGAACATTACCACTGCAACGGCCCTGTTCACTCGAATTTGCAGGAATCTGCAATTCCCACCAGGGACAGAGCACGACGCATACGAGAACTGGGAGGAAGCTGGTTGTAGGAAAATTGGGGAGATGTTCGTGGACAAGGAGATGAGATCCTTTCGCGACTGCAAAACATTATGGAACCTCACAAATGCGGACAGATATAAATATGAACAGCTCAAACACTGGCTGTCCTCACCCGAGATTACACACGCAGCGACGAGGGAATTTACCGCCTTTGAAAAGTTTCTCCTTACCAACTCAGGAGACAGAAAACTAGTCTCCACTCTCTACAAATTCATAAATACACAGGAGGAAGACATAAAGTGGGCATATATGAAAAAATGGGAAAAGACACTGGGAGAAGACATCACATTACAACAGTGGCAGTCGCTATGGGCTGATATCCCCAAATTAATCCGAGCTGCCCAAACCAGAGAAATGTGGATTAAAATTATTACACAATGGCACTACACCCAAGAAAGGCAAACTAGCATGTTCCCACACACATCAAACCGCTGCTGGAGGGGCTGCACTGACGCAGCCACGTGGAGACACATCTGGTGGGACTGCCCAAAGGACAAAGGCATCTGGACAGAAGTAATATCCGAACTAAAAAATATATATCCAGAAGCGGAACGATTTACAGAGAAAATCTGGCTTTGCAGACTCAAAGGGCATCATGCCAAAACACTCACTAAGGCGCAATGGAGGAGTCTCATGGGCCTATTCATAGTGGCCTGGGCCACGATCGCACAGGGATGGAAGAAGAAAGATCCACCATTGCTATACACATGGTTATATAAGGTCTGGTCCCAAATGGCCATGGAAAAGATAACACACAATCTCCAAGGAACACAAGGCTCCTTCACAAAAGAATGGGGAGGAGTACTAGAATATCTCCAATGAGACTATATAGCACAGTGGTGCCCGTACTCCATAAAAATTACGGACTTTTTCACTTCTTAGTCGATCCCGAGGACATTTGAACATGAACTTCACTTCCGAACGGGGTGGGTTGGGGGGTGGGATGAGAAGGTTGGGGATTGTTTACTTCTGTACTATCTATGAAAATAATAAAAATATGTTTAAAAAAAAAAACTCCATGGGCTCAACACCTGCACGGCCCGACCTATGCGGGAGATAAGTTGTCGTCCTGCTCACCCTCTGGATGGACAGCAGCAGGTGGACGTGGCACAGCACCCTGACCACGCCTATGCACAGCTTGCCCCTCATCGGCAGCAAGTCTACTGGACTGGTAAGTCTGGTCCTGTGTGGCGATGACACGTAGGTCAGCCTGCAGCACCTCACGTGATACGCATGCTTCCTCTTGCAAGGTAGCACATGTAACACAGAGTTCTGCCTGCATGGCCTCGCATGACATCTGGAGCACATCCCGGCATGCACGTAGTTCAGCAGAGATGGTATTCTCAAGCGGCTCCAACCTCTCCTCTGACCGCTTCCTCTGGGACATGTTGAGCATACCCAGAGTAGATCTGAGGGATTGATGGTCATCCCTGAGGGCCTTCCTGTGTGCCTCTGCGTGAGCAGCAAGTGCTTGATGCAGAGACACCATTTCAGTCCGGCATGCCCTGTCTGAGGCCGCCATGCCCAGTCTGAGTGAGCGGGCCATGAACTGTGCTGCCCGCTGCTGGACATCCACCTGACTAGCAGGGGGAGCACTGATTGCGCCACACGTTCCATGCTCTGAGTGATCTTATCAATAGCTGCCCCCTGTTGTTCTGTATTGGCATATATGGATTTCTCCCACTCAGTATACCCCGGTGGCGCATGGCCACCGCGTTGCCAGACTTGACACCCACGGGGCCCAAGGAGTTGTGGTCCTCGCTTGCTTGGCACTGCACGCGACTGCAGGACTACATCCCTCCGTTGACATGATGGCCCAGGCACACCAGCAACTGGTGTGGAGTGTGACTGTGAGTCCCGATCCACCACAGGAGGAGGTTCCAACACCGTCTGGCCCCTCAGTGCAGGTGTTGCGGACAGAAGATCGTCCACATCAGGATCACTCACCATCGACGAATGGACATGACACGCATCCAACTCAACATTGATGTCAGAGTCATCCTCAGAGCTAGACTGATTGCTAGCCCTCGACACGATGGTCTGGAGCACAAGTGGGTTCTCGTGGCCTACCACCCAACGACCCCCACTTGTGCCGGGTTGCTGATGCAATAGCAACCCCGTGTCAGGAATAACATCATCATCCTCTGGCTCCATTGTGTCATCATCTGTAATGTGGAAAAAACAAACATGAGTACACATGTCAGAAGCACATAACCCACACACACATAGACATCACATCGACAGCCAACACTTGAAGCAGACATGTCACACACAAATAAAATTCCGGCATGCATCCGGTGGCATTGATATGCCAACACATCCCAAAAGCAGAAATGGGTGTGTGTAAATAGCAAAGCCTACACATGTACAGAATGTAGTATATCACCTCCATCACACACCACCTCTGTCAGGCACATGTCACTGGCAGAAATGACAGCTGGCAACAAAGAGATGGCACATACCATAAGCATGTCTGAACTGCCAAATGGCCGCAGCTGCAAGTGAATCCAAACACACCATGACACACGTAATATGCATGTACACATGCATCACTAAATCATCATCACCAATATAGCGTCATCCATCTGCAGCTTGGCCCATACCGGGCGTTATGGGCAATGTAGACATAGTGAATGTCCCGAGCAAAGCAAGGGCCTGCAACCAGGCATGAGGGACCATAACACCCAGTACGGTCTGAGCTGCTGGCCATGAAGCCTCCAGAACACCGCTCAGGGTCTGATTGAGCACATTGTGCATTGATTGTGCCATAAACCATTATTCAGTGTGTTAAATCATCACGGCCAGGCCCGACCAGATTAGCTAAGTGGGCCTGGGCGTACACATACTGCACGACAGTGCACCTTCAGGATTGTGCCAGTTGAACATAATGGGCGCAATGCTGAAATCTCAGCAGCATTTACGTTAATCAACTACATATTAGTCATGCAACAAAAAAGCTGCAGAGGACACGTGTAAATGAACACTTTCACACACACATAAGTGAGTAGCCGCAATGTTGCACTAAACAATGTTGAAGCTGCTTGCATATGTACACGTGAAAGTGTTAAAAAACACCTGTGTCCATATACACCCTTATGGTGTTTATGAACAACATCCTATACAGCAAAGCAAGCAGCTACAATGCTGCTTGCTTTGATGTATGTGAAATTGTACACATACACACGTGCAGGCAGTTCCACAGTCATTACAACCCTAATTGGCAGGCTATAGTCAATCTGCGGCCCATACCAGCTAGTATAGGCCACAGATTGACCAATCACCTTTGCTAAACACCCGCTAGGGTGTTCCAATACTGAGTACATGTGTCACAGGATGCCTGTGCCCGTGCCTTTCAAGACAGTGAAGAGATGACAATCTCACCATACATGCCAGGTCACTTTGACATTGCAGCAGTGAGTAGGCATGTAGAACAGTGTAACATGGCTCAGAAGTGAGTTAGTGCAGTGCGGAACATGTGTACGTTACCGACTATCTACATCAACTAGTACATTATGATGTCAATCAATAAACACAAAGGCTGTGTAAGAGCAAGGTCAGGCATCACGTGCAATGTGCATGCAATGGGTTGCATTGCAACAGTCAACCCCTCCCACCCCCCTTAGTGAAAATGCAGGGAGACATTGCATGGCAGTGAAAGGTTGAACAGAGAACTGTGTATTGCCAGACAGTGTTGAGTAGTGTCAATTGCATCACCTGAGTCAACTGACAACACAGCAGATGAGCAAGGGACAGTAAGCAGGACACATGGTGAACCCTCTGTAGTACACCCATTTGTGCAGAAGGCACTACACCAGTTGAACAGAGTCAGGGGGCCTGAAACAGGGGGAGGCCTGTGCCCCACACAGACTATGACCCCCTAAACATGTGCGTGATGCAGGACTGAGCCAGGGTGAGCATGGAATGGATGTTCAAATGCCAATAAATGTATGTTATCATGGACACGTACTACAATGCTCATCCTGCCAAGGACACATAGGGGCATGCATGGAATGAACATGGAGCATGAATGGGCACCTATATGCCTGTGGAGCATCTGCCATCTGCACAGTAGGAGTGAGACACCCTGCATCAAGGACACAGGATGTACCCCACAGTATGTCTCTGGCAGGTTGGCAGGGGGAAGTGTGCATGTACACACGAGCATTGAACAGGCCATTGCAGTAGTTTAACATATTACCCACCAGTGCCATGGTGTACTTGTGGTGCTCGGGGGTGGATGGGCAAGGGAGCCAGCCTACGTGGAGTACCGACATGCAGGCAGAACACACATACACGTCAGTCATGCGATGACATAGTCCGAGTGCTGAGTAGAAGGACACCCCAGGCTACATGCAGAAGGGCCAGTGAGCTGGGACATGGACCGGAGGGGCATCTGGGTGTATAGCATATGAGTAGGGTGCAAATGCGGTGATGAGGACAGTGCCTGTCTGCTCTACATGTCCAGCATGCTGCACAGCAGGCACACATTAGTGAAGCACTGCATGACTCGCACATGAGAACCATGTACAGATAGCATGTAGTGGCAGTCAAGCAGAACATGTCACACAGGCAAACCACACATGGGCTGGACAAACACGCAACAACACTCATTGGACGGGGAATCAAAATCCAGCATCTCTCCCACTCCTTCGTACAATTCTGCTGGGATGAACTCCTCAGAGATCAATTTGTGCGGAGTGAGTACTTCCTCCTCATGTGGTGGCCCACTGCCAGTCACCCGAGTCATGGCATAATTGGAGGCACACTTTAGCTTAGCACAGCATCGGAGGTCATCCTAACGCTTTTTGCACTCCTGAGCTGTGCGCACCTCATGTCCGAATGCACTGACACCCTCCGCAACATGCTTCCAGTGCACCCCACGCTGGGCAGGCGTACTGTGAGAATTAGGGACCACTAGCATCTCACGTTCGTGTCCCGACATGTAGTTCATAAGGAAGTCCAGTTACTGCGTGCCGAAAGGCTTCTTCCTTGACGTGCCTGAGGCCGGACTCGTGTCTGGGGTCTCAGCCTCTTGTGCAGGAGCAACCTTCCTCCTCTTGGACAGTGGTCCTGACCCGGACAGGCAAATGCCGCCCTGATAAGTAGGGGCAGTGGTGCTGGTGGACTGGACCAAGGGAGTGGCAGGTGGAACTAGGACAGAAGCCCTGACTTGCGTCAGTGGCTGCTGGGTGCTCTTGACTGGACCTAGCGCAGCAACAGTCGCTGTGCCAAGGTCTGTGACTGAGACTGTTCTGGCTGGCAGACTCACAGCCGGGGTGGTGTTGGCTGCACCTGCCCATGCAGTTGCCAACACCCAGGTGGTCGGGGCAGCAGATGACCACACTGCCCCAGGGACATGTGCCTCGGTCAGAGCAGCCCTGCGTGCACTTACCACGTGCCTCCTGACCACCTGGAAATCATTCTGCTACTCTTCAGGTGCCAAGGAAGCATGCGCTGGCCGACCCTGAGCTTGGGTGGTGGTGGCCAAAGCTGCACATGCAGCTACCACTACCCTTGGGTCTGTGGCAGTCGATGAAACTTTCTGCCGGGTCACATGGGCACCAGTGTCAGATGCAAGAGCTGCATCTCCCAGAACCACAGGGGGTGGTGGCATGACTGCACCAACACGTGGCAGAACATCCTGCCGAAGTGGCACACCCCTGCCTCTTCCCGCTCTGCAGCCACCCTGGACTCCCTGGAGTCCCCCTACTCCTCCGTGGTCACCCTGGCCACGTCCCTGACCATGCCCACCATGTGTAGGACACCCAGCTGAGGCGCCCCTCACCTTTCGTGGTCTCCCAACCATGACACAGATGTAGTAGTGCCAATCGGAGGTGTACACGACAACTGTCCTGGGCATTTGGGGTGAAGGGGGTGGGGTACTAGATGTAAACAGCACTCCTATGCACCTGCAAGGCTATATGAGACCCCGGTGATAAAGTGGCGGGTCACGCAATGCTCAGTCATCCCAAAACTGCAGTAAAACTGTGTATGCAACCCTCGGTAGCCCATGTGTGTGGAATTAACCTCCCTCAGTATGCGGTGGCACCCAGGGACACAAAAAACATATATGCGTGGGGGACACAGGCTACTATGACCTCAAAAATGGGTAAGTGACACACAGTGGGAAAAATAGCATGCGCAACTCACCGTCTGACTAGTGTGGTAATGAAAAACACGTGTAGCCAATACCCCCGCCAATAGAAGAGATATGTCCTTGATCCGCTGTGAAGTAGTGATGGCGCATGAAACAACTAGAAGTAACAAACACGCGTCTGTCTCTACGAAAAGCACATACAGCGAACTGCTGGCCCCGCTCACCTTTAACCTGTGCCGAGGGAAACGCCCGTGTGCCTCACGTCACTTACGCGCTTAGGCCATTTCCTTGAATTACACACATTAACAAGAGGATGTGCTGTTTTTGCACATGCAGAGTCACTTTGCACCCGTGCTGAGGGAAACCGCCAGGGGCGTCACGTCACTTACGTGTTTACGCGCTAAGGGCCTTTCCTCGAATTAAACGCTGACGTGCTGTTTTTTTACGTGCCAAATCACTCCGTATCAAGCTGGCCACACGACAACACACGGACGACCAAGCTCCTGCCCAGAAGGCCATTTTCCTGCCCCCCAGAGCCCGGAGCCGACTCCCACCAGCCATCTGCTGCTGCCTGCCTGCCTACTGGCCACGTGCCCTGCTATTTGGTGCCTGCACGTCAGCCATCTGCAGGGGTCCTGTTGCTGTGACCACTCCTGCTGGAACATAAGATTCCGACTGCAGTTCCATCGCTCCACAGCCCAGCACCGGGATCCAGTTGCCCATCCACACCTGCCTCTGGGGTTGCCATGTCGGGGGAAACACCATCCGAGACCACTGGCAACCCCCAGCCAGAGAGGCAGAGCGCTGCCAGCTTCACAGCAGGGGAGGTTGACATCCTGGTGGAGCAAGTCCTGGTGCATTATGATGCCCTCTTCGGAAGAACATGCGCCAACAAGGATGGACGGAGGAGGATCTGGATGGACATTGTGGTTGCCATCAACACGGGGTGGTGGCAACACGCGACCTACCACACGTCCATAAGCTCTGGGAGGACTTCAGGTCCAGGACCCTCAGGAAGGCCTGGCGCCTCTTGGACGCAGCGGATGCAGTGGGGTGCCGGGTCCGCCTTACCAACGATCAGATGAGGGCCCTGGAACGCATACGCCCAGTGCTTCACCTCCAGGTCCTCGAGAGGCAGATCCGTCTGGTGTCGAGCGGTAAGTGTCCATGCGTACTGATTGGACGCAGTGCATGTTGAGGTGTGCCAGGAGTGGTGTGCAGCTTGGACATATGTCTGGAAAGGCCCATGTATGGATGTATATGTGCAGGGGCATGACCCTGCAGCATGTGAGTCCAGTCATGTGTGATGCACATCAATGGTGTATGTGTTCCAAAGCATGATGCACAACTGCATGTGGAGACGCACACATGTTAGCATTTCTGTGTATGTACTATACCATGGTTGACATGTGTACGACTGTGATACGCCATGGATGCATGTGACACAGATATGTAGGTACCCGATTGGCAGATGTGACATAGTTGCCGATGATTGCGCTTTGACAGGTGGTGGAGATGTACAGATCCATGTCTGTCTGGTGGCGTGTGTGCATGTGTTCGGCACTCCCCATGTTGCTTGTGACGTCAGGCCAACCTTCAGATGTTCATGCTGTTGTGTGAGCATGGATGTTGCTGCCTGCTGCATGATTCCTGTTGATTTGTGCATGTTTGTGGGTTCAAATGATATGTGTGTTGGGCATTGTGATGCCATCTGTGAAGTTTGACACTGCCACTCATGTGCAACTGTGATGTGTGTATCAGACCATTGTACAGTGCCTTGATGCCTGTGTTCTGTCTCTCCCTGTCTGCAGCGTCGACTGATGAAGAGGTCAGAGACGGTGCTTTTGAGCACAGCGGCAGGGATCCCACCGCCAGCCGGAGACGCAAGGCCCAGCTCCCCTCCGGGTAGTCATCTCTTCGGGGAGTGAGGAGTCTGGTGCTGCATCCATGGCCGCTGCTGCTGAGGGAAGGTCCAAGAGGCGGAGTTTGGAGGTGGACTCCTCGGCAGCAGTAGGGGCAGCTGAGCCCCCACAGGGGCCTATGGAGGAAGATGGCACAGAGTCATCCAGGTTGGTGGGGGGTTTGGTTGAGGAGAAGGCCGTGGAAGGCCAAAGCACAGGGCCTGGAGGGGAGGGATTCCACTGGTGATAGTGGTGCAGTCCAGGGGCAGGGACAGGAGGCAGCGCAGGCTGCCACGGAGGTGCCTGTGTGTAATCCTGTTCCCGATCCTGTGACTGCATCATCCGGCACCAGCAGGGATGCCTCCTTCCAGACCCGTTTTCAGGGAGGGGATGTGCATGCAACAACTGGCCTTCCTCTCCCTGCGGAAGTTGCAATCCGTGACTGGATTGAGCCTGCCCTAGCTGGGGTGGCGTTGCACCAATGTGGTATTCAGGATGACGTGCATGGTTCTCGTCTGGACAATGCACGTCATTTTGAAAACCTCTTTGGCCGTGTCGACCTACTAGGACAGGTCGTCTGCACTGGATTCATCTGTGAACTGGATCTTCTTGTGACCCCCTGCTCAACTGAGCCCCCATTGCACCAGTCGTCCTCTGTGTCATCTTCCAGCCCAAGTATCACCTGGGCCCCCTGTGGAGCTGCCCGTGAGCCAGCGGCCAGGCTGGTAGAGGACACATCCCTGCCACAGTTGGGAGTCGGAGGTCCAGCAGTGTTGGCCACCCCAACAACTGGACCCCAGCAAGAGGAGGACATGCAGGCAGAGTTTGGTGGTGGACTCCTTGGCAGCAGTAGGGGCAGCTGAGCCCCCACTGGGTCCTACGGAGGAAGATGGCACAGAGTCATCCAGGTTGGTTGGGGGTTTGGTTGAGGAGGAGGCCATGGGAGGCCCACGCATAGGGCCTGGAGGGGGGATTCCACTTGTGCTAGTGGTGCAGTCCAGGGGCAGGGACAGGAGGCAGCACAGGCCGCCACGGAGGTGCATGTGTGTAATCCTGTTCCCGATCCTGTGACTGCATCATCTGGCACTAGCAGGGATGCCTCCTTCCAGACCCGTTTTCAGGGAGGGGATGCTCATACAACAACTGGCCTTACTCTCTCTGCGGAAGTTGCAATCTGTGACTGGATTGAGCCTGTCCTAGCTGGGGTGGTGTTGCGCCAACGTGGTATTCAGGATGACATGCAGGGTTTTTGTCTGGACAATGAACATCATTTTGAATACCTCTTTGGCCGCGTCGACCTACTAAGACAGGTCGTCGGCACTGCGTTCATCCGTGTGCTGGATCTTCTTGCGACCCCCTGCTCAACTGAGCCCCCTATGCGCCAGTCATCCTCCGTGCCATCTTCCAGCCCAAGTATCACCTGGGCCCCCTGTGGAGCTGCCCCTGAGCCAGCGGCCAGGCTGGTGGAAGACACATCCCTGCCACAGTCGGGAGTCGGAGATCCAGCAGGGGTGGCCACCCCACCAACTGGACCCCAGCAAGAGGAGGACGTGCAGGCATCAACAGGCAGGGCACGTGCACGGCAGCAGCAGGCTCAGGGTGGGAGCGATCATGGCTCAGGGCCATCAACATCCCAGGGACAGGCATCGGCTGTCGGGCAAGAGGACCCAGGATTGGGAGTGTCTTCTGTGTGGCAGAGGTTGGGCTGGAAAATAGATGCAGAGCGGCGGCGGGTGGAGAGGGCACGGGTCAGGGTAGAGAACTCCATGTGCTGGGCGTTGAGGCGGGCTGCATGTCTCGAGGCAACGCGATTTGGCAGTGTGGCCCCCCCCCCCATGCCCTGCAGACAGACCACACCACAGGGAAGCACCCTACACCCCTGGGCATGCCCCACAGGCAGCCCATCACCCCAGACCATGCCCCGCAGGCCGCCCATCACCCCTGGGCATGCCCCATAGGCAGCCCACCTACCCAGGCCATGCCCCACAGGCAGCCCAGCACCCCAGTCCATGCCCTGCATACAGCCCATCACCGCTGGGCATACCCCGCAGGCAGCCCATCACCCTAGACCATGCCCTGTAGGCAGCCCTTCACCCCTGGGCATACCCGCAGGCAGCCCATCACTCCAGTCCATGCCCCACAGGCAGCCCATCACCCTGGGCATTCCCTGCAGGCAGCCCATCACCCCAGACCATGCCCCGCAGGCAGCCCATCACCCCTGGACATGCCCCGCTGCCAGCCCATCACCCCTAGGCATGCCCCGCAGGCAGCCCATCCACCCTCCTCATGCCCCGCAGGCAGCCCATCCGCCCTCCCCATGCCCCAGAGGCAGCCCACACCACAGGGAGGACTTTTTCCATGCAATGTCACTGGCGAAAGCGGAGTACGCGTATACTGAGGGGTGCGCAGGGAGTTTTCCACACGATTTCACTGGCGCGAGCGGGGTACGCGTATTCCGAGGGGTGTGCGGGGAGTTTTCCACACGATTTCGCTGGTGCAAGCGGAGTACGTGTATAGGGAGGGGTGCGCAGGATGTTTTCCACGCGATATCGCTGGTGCAAGCGGGGTACGCGTATTCCAAGGGCTTTGCGGGGAGTTTTCCACAAGATTTCGCTGGCGCGAGTGGGGTACGCATATACCGAGGGGTGCGCAGGGAGGTTTCCATGCAATTTTTTTAATGCGTGAGTGGGGTACGCGTATTCTGAGGGGTGCATGGGGAGTTTTCCATGCGATTCTGCTGGCGCGTGAGTGCTGTGTGGCGTTTTTAGCGTGTTTTTGTGGTTGGGGCGCTGTATGCTGGTCCACTGGCCTTTGCGCCATGTAGGGGATTTGTGTAATGTTTTTGGTGCACGGGGCAGGTTTGGGGATGTAACTGGCGCTGCTGCAGGGTCGCCGAGTCATCCTGCGCCACAGCTGGTTATGGATGTAAGAATCCATGAATATGTTGTGCGTGAAAATGGGTCTTGGCCCACGCAACTAGCGCACCCTGGTGCACGCTCTCTCTCGCTCTCCACTGCCTGCGTTGGCTGCTTCTGCGCTAAAATCGATAAATTACCCCCGAAATGTCATGAATGCTGTCCGCAATAACAAAATTCCTCTCTCCCTACCTTCGCTAAGCTAATGTGGAATCTATCCTGGCAGAATGTAATAATATGGTGTGAAAGTCCCTCACAGATGTTAGCCCTAATGTCCCCCATCAAAATGCTGTGGCGTTCCAAGTCATGGCAAAAAAGAGAAAATGGAATTCCCTTGTCTTAGTAGTTCAGTCCTAGGTAATGTTGACTGTGCGGCCAGGGTTAGGAATTTGAGGGTACATAAAAGGTGGCATGCCTCAATCTGATCATCCTACATAACTCAAAAAGTACAAGGCATCCAGATTAGGTTAACAGCATGTCAGGAGCTCGGAAAACGTCAATCATATCTAAGCAAGGGCAAATATTTTGGGATGCTCGCCACTAAACCCTCTTACATACTCGTTCAAGGCCCAACATCATCAGCCTTCAAAGAGGGAGCAAGACTGTTACAGAGTTTTTTGATAGTTTCACCAAACTCTGAATTAGTAGGGACGGACCTGTTGGCTATCGTTGGAGGACGTAGCAGGAATTTTCTAAATGCCCCTCCTCCCCCATGAGGTCCCTCCTCCAACCAAAAGAAGAAGGCTTTCCCCATTGTGGATAATGAGGAGGCCAACCCCTTTTTAATCCAGCCTGTCATTTTGAAATGGTTCTACTCATGACAGCAGTGCACTATAGACAGTGTATCACATTTTTCATCTCCTCCTTTCTCCACCTGCTTCCCCTCTTTGTTCCCATGCATTAAGCATTACAGTCGGAGGTGCAACCATTGTTGAGATGAATGATGATCTGGGTATCAACTGTATACATCTTAAATCATTTCATTGTAAACATCTTATCATTGAGTTGGCGAAGCCACCTTTATATAGACAAGTGGCTGGATATTTGCATTGAAAAGCAACAGGGTGGAACATGCACCACTGCACTTCATGTTGAAATTCCTGTTACAGTGATGGAGGAACATCACAAGGTACTATTTTATTAACTATATATTTTGAAGCATGCAAAGTAAACAAATATATAAAATATGATCAGTGGGGTAAGGCAAAAGTAGTAACCAAACAGTACAGCACTGTTGCCGTTCAATGTCCTAACGTGTTCACACCAAAATGCAAAGCGTGAATGTAATCTGATGCCAGACAGTGGTGGGAGAGAGTGTGGGGGGTAATGTGGCAAGTATTTATTTATTTATCAAAACTCAGCTGCCCAATGACAGAGATCACAGCATCTACGGCACCAAGAGTGGATGTTCTTGTAAATAGTCAAATATTGGGTAGAGCAGCACATCCTATGTTACATTACTTGGCTCTTATATGGCCTTTTGTACTGCCTGGTCCTTGTCCATGGTGTAGTGCGTCCTCGCACGGGGTGCTCCGGGCTTTAGTCTGCTTCGGATCTGGACTAGCTCAAAGCATTCTTCATGGCCATGATAAGTTCCGTAGGATTCTTACCCCACATTGCAGAGAGCAGATGTTAGGTTATGCTATGTTACTCTGTTTTTATACTGTGCCAAATCACCACTGCCGTGGTTTCAGAGCACCTAATCTTTGTCCATGGAGTATAGTGCCCTCACACGGTACTCCGGGCCTTAGTCTGCTTCAGACTTGGGCTACCTCAAAGCATTCTTCATGGCTAGGATAGGTTCTGTAGGATTCTTACACCACTTTGCAGAGAGCAGATGTTAGGTTATGTTATGCTACTCTGCTTTTATACTGTGCCAAATCACCACTGCAGTAGTTTCAGAGCACCTGATCCTTGTCCATGGAGTATAGTGCCCCCACATGGTGCTCCGGACCCTTATTCTGCTTGGGACATGGGATACCTCCAGGCATTCTTCATGGCCAGGATAAGTTCTGTAGGAATCTACTGCTGCTTTGCAGCGAGCAGATGTTAGGTCATGTTATGGTGCTCTGCTTTTATACTGTGCCAAATCACTGATGTCATAGTTTCAGAGCACCTGATCCTTGTCCATGGAGTATAGTGCCCCCACACTGTGCTTTGGGTCCCTTAGTCTGCTTGTGACATGGGCTACCTCCAGGCATTCTTCATGGCCATGATAAGTTCCGTAGGATTCTTACCCCACATTGCAGAGAGCAGATGTTAGGTTATGCTATGTTACTCTGTTTTTATACTGTGCCAAATCACCACTGCCGTGGTTTCAGAGCACCTGATCTTTGTCCATGGAGTATAGTGCCCTCACACGGTACTCCGGGCCTTAGTCTGCTTCAGACATGGGCTACCTCAAAGCATTCTTCATGGCTAGGATAGGTTCTGTAGGATTCTTACGCCACTTTGCAGAGAGTAGATGTTAGGTTACGTTATGCTACGCCTCTTTTATACTGTGCCAAATCACCACTGCCATAGTTTCAGAGTACCTGATCCTTGACCATGGAGTATAGTGCCCCCACACTGTGCTTTGGGTCCCTTAGTCTGCTTGTGACATGGGCTACCTCCAGGCATTCTTCATGGCCATGATATGTTCTGTAGGATTCTTACGCCACTTTGCAGAGAGCAGATGTTAGGTTATGTTATGCTACTCTGCTTTTATACTGTGCCAAATCACCACTGCAGTAGTTTCAGAGCACCTGATCCTTGTCCATGGAGTACAGTGCCCCCAAACGGTGCTCCGGACCCTTATTCTGCTTGGGACATGGGATACCTCCAGGCATTCTTCATGGCCAGGATAAGTTCTGTAGGAATCTACTGCTGCTTTGCAGAGAGCAGATGTTAGGTCATGTTATGGTACCCTGCTTTTATACTGTGCCAAATCACTGATGCCATAGTTTCAGAGCACCTGATCCTTGTCCATGGAGTATAGTGCCCCCACACTGTGCTTTGGGTCCCTTAGTCTGCTTGTGACATGGGCTACCTCCAGGCATTCTTCATGGCCATGATATGTTCTGTAGGATTCTTACGCCACTTTACAGAGAGCAGATGTTAGGTTATGTTATGCTACTCTGCTTTTATACTGTGCCAAATCACCACTGCACTAGTTTCAGAGCACCTGATCCTTGTCCATGGAGTATAGTGCCCCCACACGGTGCTCCGGACCCTTATTCTGCTTGTGACATGGTATACCTCCAGGCATTCTTCATGGCCAGGATAAGTTCTGTAGGAATCTACTGCTGCTTTGCAGAGAGCAGATGTTAGGTCATGTTATGGTACTCTGCTTTTATACTGTGCCAAATCACTGATGCCTTAGTTTCAGAGCACCTGACTGAGCACCATTATACTCCATGGACTAAGGGTCCATGGAGTATAATGCCCCCAAGCGGTGCTATGGACCCTTAGTCTCCTTGGGACATGGGCTACCTCCAGGCATTCTTCGTGGCCAGAATAAGTTCTGTAGGAATCTAACGACACTTTGCTCATCACATTTCACGAAGAGATACTCAGTGATCCAGGCTGACAGTTTCAGTTTGACTTGTTTCTTTGGCAGTGACTGCGCGCTGCCTACTCTATGCGGGCTGCGCTGCAGTCAAGTGGTATTAAGCAACCTCTGCCCCTGGCAGACGGGGGTGGGTTACTAATAGCTTGGGCTGCAGTGGGAACACAACTTATTAGTGGCTTTGGGCATGGCAGTGCAAGCTATTAAAGTCAGACATTCAAGTAACATTGCCCGCCGTTTATCGTTCTTGGTTTACTTGTTTATTTTAAGTGGCAGGCAAACAAAGTACTAACAAATACGGATGGGGCATTCCTCAAAGCAGTTTATTAGAAAACAGTGCCAGTGGAAATGTTATTTAAGCCGCAATGCTGAACTGATTAGCTGAGAATGTATGTAAGCTAAACCAATGTGGCGGCCTAATTGAATCAGTGCACTTACTCATTAACCCTCCGCCTGGAGGGTTCATAGGCCTAGATCCGGCCTTGCTAATGACGAAAGGTAGCAATATTCTGCGCCTTGCGCGTGCCCAGAAGGCTGGTGGCTAGGGAGGGGGCGGGCATCCCTTGGAGATGACCATAGAGTCGCGCGGGAATCTTTCTTTACGCATCGCACTGCAAACAGCATATCCTCGTTTTGCTCCCATAAACACCACCCCGACGATGCGGATTGCCATTTTTTATGGTTATGTCTGAGAGTTCCGTGGGTATACGCTGTCGCTGACCGTGAGAGAGAAGCAGTTTGTGAAGATAAACTGCGTCAGCTCTCATAATTGAATATAGAGAACAAACAGAGACCCTTTGGTTCTGGCAGGGTAACGGTGGCATGTGTTCTGTCTTTTTCAAAGCAACCATTTGTTGCCAATGTGCTTCGAACGATGTCTCCGATTTTATTATATAAATGTAAAGTTCGGTGTGGAATGGACCCTTGTACAGAACTGCTCAGGTCAGACACAAAGATAATGAATTTGGCGCATGTAGCACTGCGCATTCCCTGTGTTTCTCAGTGGCATTTGTACATGTTACATATATATGGACACAGGCATTTACTGAAAGCCCTTCTATTTTCCCTCAGCTGGGACTTGAAACTGTTTTGGAGAGGAGAGGTATGTTCTACAACCTGAGCATAGAAATATAAGGAAATTGAAGCAATAATGTTCCTGTGCTCTAGCATTTGTTTCACAGAGAGCCCGGGGGTGAGGGCCGAGACACCTTTCTGTGAGCTATGCTGCCTCGTGCCACTATGGTTAGGGCCTAGCCAGCCCTTTGACAGGTCCCCGGGACCAGGACACTTTCCACTAGAGAGGGGTATGAGGGACGCCCAAAGTCATTTGCCAGCAGCCCAGCAAGTGTGGAGCAGAGGAGAGGAAAAGCTCAGGGAGACATCAGCATACCTCTCGACTCAGACGCTTTGGGCAGTGTCACATGCCATGTAATCAGTTTACTGACCTGCCAAGCCCCTTACACGGCCTTCCACGTTAGTGGGCTCTCACTCGCCAAAAACAAGATCAGATGTTTTCACCCATCCTGGGGATAGAAAAGGTTGAGTGCTATGTGTCAACCAGTAGAGGGCCTGTTGCCGTTGTGGGAGAGCATGAACCTGCATATGGAGTGGTGCTGCGGAGAAGAAGGAGCCACCATGGATTCTCGCTGTCCCGGTAGTACTGTCTCATGGGCACCACACATTGCAATTGAAGAAGACTAATGCACTGTGGATCCTGGTTGAGCGGCACACCAAACTGATGTGCATAATGGGGAAGCATTGAGGAAGATGAGATACGTAAAGAGTGATCACCCCTACTTATCAGAGAGTAAAAGCTACCAAGGTACATCACACAAAACCACATTTATGGCTGTAGAACGGATATAAGTTGGTGTAGGAAGAGCAGAACAGACACCAGCGGCTTTTATAGGGCCCACCACCTGTGATTCAAAGTTGATCTGCATTCCAATCACATCAAAGAAGGCAGACCAGTCTTATGGAGTCTCCTTCTGAGATCACATTTAAGAGTGTTGTGAAGGCATCAAGAAGTAGACACAAACAAATGACTCAGGATGGCTCACTTTATCAAAAAAAGGGATTCCGGGGGGGGGGCGCTGTTGCGTTAGATTAAGATGGCTGCCTCTGTGTGAAGCTCCACAGCTCAGCATCATGGTGCTCTAAATATCATTCGCTTCAAGGTGCAGATGACTATGCAAGGTTGCTGCCTGGCCGGGGGTGCTTCTGAGGGGCCGGTCTGTCATGTTTGGCCCCCCCTCAGCTGTTCATTGACACCATGACAGCCTTCGGTTCTCTGTGACGTGTGGCGGCCTGGTGTATGGCCAGCCCCCATCTGAGGCTCCCCGGCTCTGGCTGCACCGCAGCACTGACTGAGTGGCCTGGGAAACACGACGGTCTCAACTGTTGGCTGCTGGAGCCAAAACCAGAACTAGAAGCCCAGGGCGGACAACCCAGATGAGGAGGCTATCCCTTGGCTGCTCCCTGCCTGCGCCTCTCACACTGCCCGGTGCATCTTCAAGACTTGCTGGCACACCAGGGCCCACAGGCATCATCAGCTACCGGCCGCACCAGCGGTGAGTGCGCTGCTCCCTGCACTGCGGGCCTGTCGGGTTGCGCCCACGCCTATTAGACCTTGCTTCCCTTGACAATATCAGGTGGAGGACTCATCCTGCATACTGCTGGGGCTTGTGCCCACGCCTTCCACCGGCCCAGTCCCTGGCGGCCATAACCTGCAGTGGGTTTCCCGCAGGGGCGTTGCTAGGGGGGGGCTAAAGGGGCTATAGCCCCTGATCTTTTGGTTGTAGCCCCGGATGGAATCTCAGGAGCTACAGCCAAAAGACTAGCTAGCCCCTAGTCCCAACAGTTCCGACATCAGCTTAGCCCCGGGTCTTTTCCAGACCTAGCAACTCCCCTGGTTCCCCGGCTCCCCCCATCTGCAGGCTGTGGCGTGCCCTTAGCCAGCCATCACGAGTAGCTACGTGAGAGGCCTGACCATGGAAATTGAACCTTATTGTCATCCCCTCTACTCTATGGCAACCGGCTGTCAGGACCTACAGGGCACGCTGCATTCCGGTGCCACCATACGTAAGCCAAAAAAGGTTTTGGTGTGTGGGAAGTGGCATTATGATGCTCAGTCAATGGGGCACCTCTCCAAATACACTATAATCCTGACCCGGAGCTGCGGCGAGGAGGCCGCCATCCAGACATACCACCTTATGCATTCGGCTGCAGCTGTGGGGCTGCAGTGACCTCCTCCCCTGGGACTGGGTTGCCAGTCACTGCTTCAGACCTGCCGCTCCGCGAGATATGTGTTGGGGACAGTGGAGATAATCATACAGAGGTATCCCAAACTACATTCCTGACAGATACACCAGAGGATGCAAGGTATTGCCCCCTGCGGCAGAGATTGACCACACACAACTGCACTTTATCCAGGGGCAGCATATACAATATTGAAGCAGGATACTGAGCACTCTACCCAAGACCAACCTCCGTCCAAGGGTAACCCACGCTCTGACACCGCCAAACACCACGGTGCACCATAATATCAGAAAGGATGCTGAGCAAAATATCACAGCAACTCCTCCTGTTACATGCACTGTGGGCCTGCCAGACAGATGCATGTAGGTGCACCTGTGTCCCAAGTTACTGCTTAGGAGCCACAAGTAGTACACCCTCCGGGCATTCCAAGAAACACTAATTCATTGAAATAGGGACCCCCTTGTGTGCCCATGTGAAACAACAATACAATGCCAAAAGGTGCTGGGAAAAAAGTTGAATAAACATGTTTGCGAAACCGGCGCCCAGGGCTGGAGGGGTGGGTCAGCTGATGAGGGGACATCCCGTGGCACGGATGTAGCGCCCAAACTAGCGAGCTGCAACAGATGATGGAATAAATGCACAAGAGTTTCCCTACCTTACACACCAAAATGGACGATACTAGCAATACTATCAGTTCAATAAAATCTTGCATGAACAAAACTTATTCCCGAATGACGGAGGTGGAGTCCAGGGTGGGCACGACTGAGAATGACGTCCAGGCCTTAAGAGCGGACATTACCTCTCTCTCAAAACAAATGCTATCCATCAGTAAGAAAAACAACAATCTAGAATCCAGATCTTGACGCAATAATTTGCGAATATTAGGAATACCATGCGATAATGTGGCAGGACCTATGGAAGAATATGTGGCGCGCAACCTCCTGTCTCTACTGGATAGCCCAAAATTATCACCACACTTCACTATCGAGCAGGTTCCCCATACAAGTGCACCTAAAACCAGACCTGCAGCCCCGCCACACCCAATTATAGCTCGGGTATTAAATTACCAAAACAGATATGCACTACTACGGGCTGCAAGAACCAAGGGAGAACGGTTAATGGGCTCCAATAGGATCCACCTGTACCCAGACGTCTCGGTATTGGTGCAGCAGGAACATAAAACCTTCATGGTCACCAAGAAGAGGCTCTGAGACCATAATGTGAAATATGCCATGCTTTACCCAGCTAAACTAAGAATAGAACATTGTAACACAGTGTATTTTTTCACAGTGCCTGAGGACGCCTTGCGGTTCGTGGATGAGCACTTCCCAGGTTGATCTCAAATCAGCACTCTAGTGCCTCCCTTACCCGGTTTCATTGACCCTATATGTTGCGCTGACATCAATGACGATACCCTGTGGAGTGGCACTTATCTGCCTGGTGATGTTTTTGATACCTAACTACTCAGTGATTTTATACTTGTAACTATGTACCTGTAACCATGTCTAAAAAATAATAAGATATTGCGCTGATGCCGGGTTGTAATCGGCCAGCAGCCACCTATGAAAAGTTGCGAATGTTGTTGGGATGGTTGGTTTGGATTTATCATTCTTCTAGTTTGGAGAGGGATGGGGGGTAAAGGGTTGGGATTGTGGGGCAGTTTTTAAAAAAGTGCTTGACATTCATGTTTTGTTTGACAGCAATCAATGGCAATAGGCTGCATGCCTACCAAAACGCTTTACTCCTGCCACCAGGAAATTCAGAGACCATATCATAGTCTGGCCACATGGGGGTTGAGTCAGTAAATTCAGGAGCTGTAACGTATGCGGGATGGGGAACCAAATAAAGATGTGCAGGTTCCAACTATACATTAAACTTCACATAGGATAAATATCCTGTTTCTGCAGGAAACTCACGCATTGGATATGTGCAGTGTCAGATTTGCTAAAAACTGGGCCACACAACGCCACTACACCTCATATGCATCCAAATGGTGGGGGGTTATGACCATAATACATAAATCTATGCAATACACCGATTTGAGGGTGCACATTAACCCCATGGGATGCTATGTGCGACTACTGGGTATACTAATGGGCCAGGAGATAGTCCTATTGCAAGTGTATGGGCCTAACGTAGATGACCCTGAATTCTACTGCTACTCTTCCCTTTAGTCCCTGTGATATGGGGAGGAGATTTCAATGCCATACTGAATGTTGACCAGAGGCGTTGCTAGGGTGGGCTAAGGGGGCTATAGCACCTGGTCTTTTGGTTGTAGCCCCGGATAGAATCTCAGGAGCTACAACCAAAAGGCTAGCTAGCCCCCAGTCCCGACAGTTCCGACATTAGCTTAGCCTCTGATCTTTTCCAGACCTAGCAACACCCCTGATGTTGACCTTGATAGATCAGGCTCCAAGCTCCAACAGTTGACCAGAGCTGCCATGGAAATGCAAAGAGACCGATGGGAGGTGGGAATGGTGGACGCCTGGAGAATACTAAACCCCACATTGCGTAAATAGTCATACTACTCTACAGTACACGACTCCCACTCCAGAATAGACGCGTGGTGAATGTCTGATACCCTGACAAACCACCTTAAAGAAGCTGGCATTCTGCCCGGTAAATTCTCTGACCACTCCCCAGTCACTCTGGAGCTGTCGCTGGGTATACCGCCTAAAGTGAGTAGTCAGTGGAGGTTCAAGCTGCAATCACTATTAGACTCAGTGTTTGTGGTTGAATTGGGTAAGTAAGTTGAAGAATACTTTGAGACGAACACAGGCTCTGTAGATAGTCACGCATCGCTGTGGGAAGCCTTTAAGGCATACATACGCGGCATTGCGCTGGTGACTGAATCAGGTATGCTCAAGACAATAAGCAGAAATATCCATGCCAGTGAAGCTAGGCTACGTTGCTTAGAGCAGGCATCCGCAACTTCAACCTTGGGCAACATTAAGACCGAATTAGACAAATTCTGAGAAATGGCTGAAAGGGAGCTTAAGTTCCTAGACAGTCCAGGCCAGGTGAGGAAGTATGGGGAGGGTGAGCACCCCAGTAAACTGCTAGCTAGAATGGTACAACAAGCTAAAGGCAACCATTATATCCCATTGGTGCAAGACACGACAGGTCAGAAGGTACACACCACACCGGAGGTGAGACAAGTTTTCCACTCCTTTTATTCGGCCCTTTATGCTAATTCAGACGTTGATACCTCCTCAGACATGGAAACTTTTCTGGACAGTCTAGCACTTTCAATACTGTCTGACAAAGTCAGAACT
This sequence comes from Ambystoma mexicanum, assembly GCF_040938575.1. Taxonomy (NCBI): domain Eukaryota; kingdom Metazoa; phylum Chordata; class Amphibia; order Caudata; family Ambystomatidae; genus Ambystoma; species Ambystoma mexicanum. The sequence goes on along the minus strand of NC_090940.1, from coordinate 497,644,213 downwards.
AATCTGGACCTTCCCATCACCCCTGAAGAAATACCACAAGCCATTGACTCCCTCCCATCTGGCAAGGCCCCCGGCCCGGACAGACTCACAATAGACTTTTCAAACACTTGAAGTCCTACCTTACTCCTAAACTGACTGCCCTATGGGAGGAAGCTAACACCACGGGAATACCATCCCCCACGCTGTGCAAAGCAGTGATCACTGTCCTACTGAAACCTGATAAACCACCAGAGCAATGCGGCTCCTACTGCCCTCTTTCACTTAAAAATTCTGATTTAAAAATGTATGCTAATGTACTGGCTCTATGACTTACTCCCTACATAGAACTTATTGTACACCCTGATCAATCAAGCTTTGTGCCCAGCCGTTCCACGGCGCTTAACTTGCGTTGTATTTTCAATGTGCTAGCACAGACTGTGCCAGCGACATAAGCAGTTGCCTCTTTTCTGGACATACAAAAAGCCTTAGACTCATTGTCCTGGCAGTTAATGTGGGCGGTACTTAAAAAATGCAATTTTGGGACCGGGTTTATATAATGGGTGAAACTGTCATATACCATGCCCACTGCTAGGTTCAAAGAAAATGGCTCTCTTGGCACTGATAGACATAGGCAGCGGGACCCTGAAAGGCTGCCGGCTGTGGCCCATATTGTTCGCCATAGTTATGGAACCACTTGCTGATGCTCTTCACTGCAGACATGTTCAAAGGGGGATCTGACTGATAGGGATACCAGAGATAATTTCATTATATGCAGATAATGCCCTACTGTTTATACACAGCTCGGAGAGAAACCTAGCACCAATTATGCAGGAAGTACATTTGTTCAGAACGCTTTCCGGGCTGCGTTTGAACTGTGCTAAATCTGAATTGTTTCCACTTACTGAGGCAACTGCCACCCCACCAGACCTTATGGGCGTCACCTAGACCCCCCATGGAACTTAAATACCAGGGGTTCTTGTAACACAACACAGGGATTCCCTTTACGCCTGTAACTATGGTACATGTCTGCTTCAACTGACAAGCAAACCTCTAGTGTGGGTGAGACTCCTGCTTACCATAGCTGGACGTCTGTCTCTCCTTAAAATTATTGTTCTCCAGAAAATGCAGTACTATTTTTACCATATCGCTATCGCTCGGTGCAAAATTATTTGACGCACTAAAAACAGCTATTAACAGTTGTATATGGCATTCCTTTGTGGTCTGGCTTAAATGGGACACTTGGACGAGACCCTATGCACAGGGCGGCTTGGCTGCCCCAGATATGGAAAAATACTGGGTTGCGGCCCAGGCGCATTATGCACTTTACTGGTTCGATGTTGACTCGCAGCACACTTACCTGAAAATTGAGCGACATGCAGCAGGTACACGCAATGTCCGTTCGCTGCTTTTAACGCAGAGATGGAGAGACCCTGATGTTAATGACCCAGTACAGATGACAGGATTAGCCTGGGGCAAAATATGGAAAATAGTGGATAACCCTCAATCATACCATAGGAATTTGCCGCTACTGACCTTTTTTCCCGTTCCATCCTAAAATAAACAAGACTGCAGTGCAACAGTGAGCGACAGACAGGTAGACGACCATGGGAGATACATGCGACAGGTATTCATTTGTTACATTCCAAAGCCTGCCAAACCCCTCACATAGACAAACACCACGCTGGCTACAATATGCAGGTCTCCGACGTGCAGTTAAAAAAACACGGGCCACATTCCCGGTGCAACCGGCCAATGAGCCTCTATTAGATATCATCATGGGCGGAAATTCCACGGGGCGTGGAGTAGCCAAATTGTACAGCCTGCTACAAACCCATGGCAAGTAAACCATATGTAAATCTCGGTGAAACCTGGGCTATGGACCTGGAGATGGACATCACTGATGATATCTGGGAAGCTATGTGTCTGCAGACTCTTGCAGTGTCACTCAATTCCAGATTCTGACTTATATAGTTTCAAGTACTACTCAGGTACCACCTCACCCCGGCCAGATTGCACCTTTTTTCACATACACACTCGTTACTCTGTCCTCGATGCAGATGGGGTGAGATCCCTCCACATGCTCTGGAGTTGCCCCAAGCTAAAAGATTACTGGTATGAGATCTGCAACGTCATGTCAGAAATGTTGAACTGTTCTATAGAACCCATTACGCAGAATTGTTTGTTTCATCTATTCAATGGATTGTGGTGCTGCCAACACAAACTTTCAAGCATTTGTAGGATGTTAGCTATTCATTGTATACTACTGCAGTGGTTGTGCCCAACCTGCCCAACGGTGGCACAATGGTTGTGTGCCGCCGCATGGGCATCCGACATGGAGGAGCGCTGGTCCGTGCTGCTGCCTATGAACTGCCCTCTTTGCGCAATAATTTGGCATCAACCCAGCAAGATACCTAATGTCTTCCAGGTATATGGTTTTTTGGTCTTCTATCTCACTCTTTGCTTCTCTCTGCTCCTATCCCCGTCAGTCTGGCCTATATGCTAATATTGTAATCCGTTTGTAATATGCCATGTTACAGTTACTGTATGCTTGGAATTGACGATTAAGACGCAAGGTACCTACTATCGCAATTACCACTAATTTATGTCTGTAATGTAATGTCAAGCACTCAATAAACAAATAACAAGAGGGGTCCTAGGAGACTCTCTGCTAGACATGAGTCCTGGTTACAAGAGCCCTGCCCAGAGTCTTTAGCTCACTATCTTCCACAGGGGAGAAATATCCTAACCATATCAGTCTTAGTCCTGCCCTGGGCCTGTCCAGCACCAAAATGCTAGGCAATTCTACTCTGAACAAGAGTACCAACAGCAACCCCAGACACTTGTTTCGGTCTGGTTGAACCTCATCAGTAGGGAGTAGCTGTGCCTCTATAACAATAGTGAACAAGGGGTCCACGTCTGGATTCTCCTAGTAACTTAGGGTGACACCCAAAGTTACTTAAATATGCAAATATTTAAGGGGGGTCCTGGGAGACTCTCTGCCAGACATGAGTCCTGGTTACAAAAGCCTTACCCAGAGTCTTTAGCTCACTATCTTTCACAGGGGACAAATATCCTAACCATATCAGTCTTTGTCCTGCCCTGGGCCAGCCCAGCACTGAAATGCTAGGCAATTCTCCTCTGAACAACAGCAACCCCAGACACGTGTTTTGGTCTGGTTGAACCTCATCAGTAGGGAGTAGCTGTACCTCTATAAGAATAGTGAGAAGGGGGTCCACGTCTGGATTCTCCTAGTAACTTAGGGTGACACCCAAAGTTACTTAAATATGCAAATAACAAGGGGGGTCCTGGGAGACTCTTTGCCAGACATGAGTCCTGGTTACAAGAGCCTTACCCAGAGTCTTTAGCTCACTATCTTTCACAGGGGAGAAATATCCTAACCATATCAGTCTTTGTCCTGCCCTGGGGTAGTCCAGCACCGAAATGCTAGGCAATTCTCCTCTGAACAAGATTACCAACAGCAACCCGCAGACACGTGTTTCGGTCTGGTTGAACCTCATCAGCAGGGTGTAGAATTTCCTAGCATTTCGGTGCTGGACTGCCCCTGGGCAGGACAAAGACTGATATGTTTAGGATATTTCTCCTCTGTGAAAGATAGTGAGCAAAAGACTTTGGGTAGGGCACTTGTAACCAGGACTCATGTCTGGCAGAGAGTCTGCCAGGACCCGCCTTGTTATCTGCATATTTCAAGTGACTTTGGGTCTCACCCTAAGTTACTAGGGGAATCCAGACGTGGACCCCTTTCTCACTATTCTTAGAGAGGCACAGCCACACCCTACTAATGAGGTTCAACCAGACCGAAACACGTGTCTGGGGTTGCTGTTGGTACTCTTGTTCAGAGGAGAATTGCCTAGCATTTCGGTGCTGGACTGCCCCAGGGCAGGACAAAGACTGATATGTTTAGGATATTTCTCCTCTGTGAAAGATAGTAGGCAAAAGACTCTGGGTAAGGCTCTTGTAACCAGGACTCATGTCTGGCAGAGAGTCTCCCAGGACCCCCCCTTGTTATTTGCATATTTCAAGTGACTTTGGGTCTCACCCTAAGTTACTAGGGGAATCCAAACGTGGACCCCTTGCTCACTATTCTTAGAGAGGTACAGCTACACCCTACCCATGAGGTTCAACCAGACCGAAACACGTGTCTGGGATTGCTGTTGGTCTCTTGTTCAGAGGAGAATTGCCTAGCATGTCGGTCCTCTATGAACAATAGTGTACAAAAGACTCTGGGTAAGGGTCTTGTAACCAGGACTCATGTCTGGCAGAGAGTCTACCAGGACCCCCCTTGTTATTTGCAAGAAATCAATAAATAAAGTTGTAAAAAAAAGAAGAAGGGTTCCCTTCCCCATGCTTTCAAGTATCTCAATGTTTTAAAACCAATGCAATTCTCAGCTTGTATGGCAGCTTTGCCTTTCATCAATTTCACCAACATCACAAAAGTTCAATTCAATAATATCAGATCACCCAAGTTTCTCCTTGACAGTAAAACACAAGCTTATGGATGAGATACCTGGTTTTTCCTTTAGGGAGAATATGTGATCTAGGTGGAGGTGTCCGACCACACGGTCCACCCATTTCAGGTCACATAAACAGCACACCATACTTGCTTCTTATTCACAGTTACACTGTCACTGTTTCAGCTTCAAAGCAGTGTTGGGATTTCCTCTTCATTCTCTCTCAAGATTTGTTTCACCACCATTTGCTTAGTATACTTTAAAATAGTCTTAAAGCTTTTGCCACTTCATTCATATTCTTTCAATTTGCAAATGTCTTTACATTCTTATGGCACTTTCCAATGCTTGTTTTTCTTCAGTTCACACAATTCACAGTTCCGTTTGTATCAGCGATTATCAATTATGCAATTCAAATCAGGTTCAATCACACTTGTTTTCTTTGCATTCAGCATTCAAAACATAAGGCTTCATTTCATTCCATTCAAGCACATTACATAACTTGCCATCCAATTCCCAGTTTACTGTCCTGCTGGTAATTCGTACCCTGCTCACTGGCATTTTCACACTTTCCAAATACTTAAATTTCTCTGGCCCTTTCTTGGCCTTCTCAATTTCATTTAATTATTCACAGTTCGGTATTCACACTTCCATTCACTTTTCTTAGCCTTTAAGTTAAAGCCTTCATGTTAGCGTTTTGTCAAAAGTCTTTCTTTTAAGCAGCTGGACTGGCATTCACTGTATCTAAATGGTCCCTCGCTCACTCGCAAGAGATCCAACCTGTACAGAGCACGCGGTTTACCCCACAACGTCCAGGAGTCATTCAAACTCTTATGACTCAACGGGTACGCTGTCTCCCTGTACTGCTCTTCACGTCGGCAGGGTCTTCTGTGGCTGTCGCTGCTCCCTCCTCAGCGCACCTTGGTTACAGGATCTCTGCTGCCTCTGTTGAACAGAAAGTGAGTCCTCCCAACTCCTGGAGGTTTGCAGACCAGTTCTACCACTGGAGACCATTCCTGCTTCTGCTGCAGCGACTCTGCAGCTACTGGACACTTCGGGCACGTGTCTCCCTGGTCTCTCCTCCTGCTTCTCCAGCAAGTGTTGCACAGACAATTTGATTAGCCTCATCTGCACGGGCCACTTATTCCGTCCTCCAGGCCCAGGTGCAGGCAATGCTCCTTTACTGAGTAACGGTCATGGTATTGAGCATCCCTCTTCATCGTCCCAGTACCAGAGTGGTGTTTGTGCAGGTCTGTGTTAATAAAGAGAGGATGTATAATTCTTGGTTGTCACTTCATCGTCTCAGTACCTGATTGGGGTTTATTGGGAGAGTGTTTTCTGGAATGATAGGGTAGAGCTCGATAATACCCTATAAATGCTTGGGGGATGTTTGACTCCTTGTGAAAGGGAAATGGGGTGCCTCATTCCTACTTCTCTAGACTACTCCACCCAGGTGATCCTCCCTCTCATATCCACCCCCAGGGTCAAGATCCGAAATCAACATTCTTTCCCTGGCCATCTGGGAGGAGGATATATTGGGGAAAGAAGTGAAGATGCCCTCCGATTCATCACAGTGTAAAAACAATGAACTATACTTGAAAACGCTAACTTATCAGGTGCCTGAAAATCCCCGGAAAGGAACAACAGAGGCGCAAAGGTGCTGAAGGAGTTGAAGGAAAAGGAGGAGGTGGAGGTGTTGAAGAAGGTGAAGAATAAGGAAGAACAGTGGTCAAGGAGTAGAAATAGAAGGAGGCGGTGGAAATGTTGAAAACAATGTATTAAGGGAAAAGATCTGAAGGTGCAAGTTATTAGGAAAGTGCTGAGAGAGTCAGTGGCACAAGTGGAAGGAAAGAAGGAGGTGGAGGTGCAAAGTAAAGTAATGGATGAACAGGTTGAGGGGAGAGAGTGAAGTGTAGAGGGGTTCAGCAGACAAGTAGCTAACAGGAAAGAACTAAGCCCTATATTTAGGTCCCCAACCACAAGTCAGAGGCCATTTAACAACAGGGAAGATACAATGGGTTTCAACTGATTGGGTCAGGCCCCTGGCACCGAGAATGAAAGGGGATGTTTTTAGGAACTGATACCCCTCCTGAGCTCCTTCACATCCAGGCAGTCCTGGAGATATTGATAAGACAATGTCTGGACTGGAACAGGAGGGGCACCCAACAGGTGAGGAATATTATCCAACAACAGAATGGGAAAGAGAAACCATCCACCCCTGTCTCCTGGCGGCCACCCTTTAAGAGAAAGCATGAAGTGACCGAGTATTTTTTGTCTTGTAAACGTTTAGGATAATTTGTACAGTTTGTTGAGACAGAGACTTTGATGGTGAAAAAGAGATATTGTGGAACTACAGATTTGGATGTACCAGTGATTCAGTTGAAACAGATTCTTCTTGGAGGAATCACAGATTTTGCTTGACCCGGAGTCTTTGTTGAACTAGAGACATCTGGGAAAAACATAAGATTGTGTTAAATTCTTTCTTTTCCTGTTTTCAAAATAGGAACTTGACTGTATCTCATAGGAAAGGGTGTGAGCATGAGATAAAAGAGAGAGGAGTGTTAATTGTTTTTGTTTGCGTGCTTCCCCCCTATAGCCCTTCTAATAACAGAATTAATCTTACTCCTCATTGCCTGACAAAAGAGTTTATCAAGATTATGTCATGGAACATTTGGGGATTAGTGAATAAATTAAAGTATCCAGATTGGGTCATCTATGTTGCTGGGGCTCACATCATCGGTTTACAGGAGACCTGGAAATAAGATCCAGCTGACATACCAGATTATATTACCTTATGTTCCCCTGCTCCTAAAGCACAAAAAGGAAGGCCAAAGGGGGACATTTTTGGTCACAAAAATATCATGCACTAGATATTTTCTCTTCTGATCTGTTTGGGGTAGCAATACAATTTGTTGGGGGATATACTATTGATGTCACCATTGAGAAAAGGTTAGATTCGAGAACCAACTAACCAAGCTCACATCATAATTGCATGTGATTTAAATTTCAAATTCGAACCGCTAGACCCATGCCCAGAGGATTTGCATATAGAAGAAGATCTATGGGCAATCCTGGATACACTTTTTAGGGACATCGCGATCCGGCACATCCATTTTAACCAACTAGCTAATACAATCGGTAGCCATGGGTTGAGAGCCCGCAATGGCAGCATCCAAGGTGACCGACTTTCTTGTCCCCCGCACAGAAATGCATTGACATTCAGATCGTTTTATAATATCCTTCTTTGTCTGAATTGCAGCGTATTCTTGACTTGTTTAAAGAATGGGAGAGACCTGAGAGTGATCACCAGCCACTGGAGCTATATGTGAACCCTTTTGATGCTAACCAACTCACTTGGACCAGCTTGCACATATTAAATCCCCTTCTAACGTCCACCATTAGAGCCAAAAATGGGCTTTGATCAATCAAGCATTGACCATCCCAAGCCTCTATTGTGAACTTTAACTATTACTTGACTATACCCCAGATGAGCCTCTCATGACACCTGTAACTTTTTACAAATGGCTAGTCTACATTATCAAACCATTTATGTATATCCCTCCCCCTAAGAGAGTGTTTAATCTTAGACCTAGATGGTTTGATATGAAGTGTAGACAGGCTAAGAAATCATTACTTTCCTTAATCAAATCAACTAAGATAAAGGACCATTCTCAACTTTCGTTAGAGCACAGGTGCTACAAAGAGATGATGGGAAACAAGAAAGAGGCTTCACTCATTAAACAATGGGAAGCACCTAAGGTTGCAGCGCTAACCAACAATCAGGACGAATTCTGGGTGATAGTATGCTTAGGCAATGAACCCAATAAAACTGGAACTGTGATAATAGAACTGAGATGACTTAACCATTTTTAACAGCTATATTCTCCTAATGTCTGGGAGTGAGCACTAGTTGAGGAGCTTTCTAACTCCACACTAATGACCACAAACAATGGTAACATAGCTCAGGTAATATGTACAAATTGTATGGTGTTTAGCTTTGATGAAGTACAGATGCCACTTAATTCACAGAAACATGGAAAAGCCCCTGGACTTGATTCCATCACTATCGATTTTTTCAAAGGAAACAGATATCTGAGTTTGATTCCTAACAAAGTTTTTCAGTGACCTAAAGTTTGAGAAAAAACTGTCCCTCTGTAATTGTATATATCAAATATCCTGTAATGCTTCCACACAGTGCCCCAGCAATATCGTCTGGATTAGAACTTGGTCTTTTAGAGATAGCCCAGACAGTTCAATTGTACTTTCTCAAGATATGTAATGTTGGCATTTTGGAACAATATCATGAAGCCCTTCTCGATAAATAAAATTCTCCAGTATGCCTCGAAAATCCCATGGTTAAGCTATATCAAAAACGGGATCGCTAGCACAACCCTCAAATATACTCCTGCATTACCTATAATTAATAACTCCTAAGGGGGTTATGCATGAATTGAGCCCATAAGAAATTATCCTTGGGGCACCTGAGAACCAAGCAGCTGCTAGCACTAGAAACACATCTTGATCTCCCTTCTAAGAGCTGAATGAAAATCCTTATGACCAAATTGGAATGGGCAGTCTACCCCTGCATTCTTTTGTTTCTCATTGGACTGAGGACTCTGGTACATGCCCTATTTGTGTAAACTGGAAGGAAGACATATGTTACTTTTGATTAAAATGTCCACTATATCCACTATATCAATTTCTCAGAAGGCAATTCCTTAAAACCTCTATTCACTTTACGTAACATTAGATTCACAAAGGAGGCTCTAAACCTTGTAAAAACTACCCAGAGCCCAGATGAAATTGAATCTATTTTAAGTTTTTTGGAGAAGTCCTGGTCAATTCACCAACAGTTTGTTATTAATAATGCTGCTACTTGATTTGATCATATTATGTTTTATTTTTATAGGAACAATGGTTTACTAATTGAGCTTTCTGAAATAATGCACCTATATGGAGTGTGCTGTGGTAGGTCAGAAGGAGGGGGCAGACTATCGATGATGTCCATGATCAACTTGCTTTTATTTAAATAAATGATGATGAAAATGCCTTACTAAGCCTAATCTACAGGATGCCCTACCTAACAAAACTAAACTAGGGTGCTCATCATCAGATGTGAAGTCCAAGCTTAACAGACCATCCTCTGTCAGAACTGGTGGATGCTTCTCAGCACAAGTCTCTTCAATAGGATATCTTGAAAAAGACTCTTAGAAAATTATTGGAAATAATCTTTTCTGTACTTTATAGGTGAATGAAGCAGGGAAAATAAGATCTGAGCTTGGTCTGGGACGACTGAAAGCGCTGTAGTGATTGGTGATTGAGGGACACTTTTGAAGAACACCCTAGCTGCTTGGGATTGAAAGTTCTGTCAACTTGGAATTGAAATGGTTTTACTTCAATCTGGAACTGAAATGTTTTTATTTGGGTTTTATTGTGGTCACTATGTCTTTGTTGGAACATATCTTATATTTCTAAATTTCTTACACTGAAACTGATTTCTACACATTGTGTATGTTAATGTTCACATTTTTCTTGAAAATACTGTGAAAAGTTGCTTGTAAACTGAAATACACTTAAACAAAATGATACAAATAGTCTCTTGCTATTCCTTGTAATATCTCCTTCAGTTCTTTCAATGGGTCCTCTGTAAGGTTGTCCAAGAAGGAATCTGACACAACGGTGGCATATGTGTGGTGAAAGAATGTTATGAATGTAAAATACACCCTCCCTTTCTCTCAGAGGGGTTTCCCTGCCTCAAACTAAATCTCAAGGAACTGTCAGAATGTCTGTCCAAATGAAACTCCACTCTGCTGTGTCAGAACCTACTTCTAACCCTTACACTACAATAAAACAAATATTTGCCAACAAAAAGTTATTTCTCCAGGAGAATGACTCCCTTCTCCTGGTGTATAGGTGGTGTTCTCACAATGTTCTATTTATTTCCTTTCTTTTGGCATAACTGCCATAAAAGGTGGACAGTACAAAATAACAGAACAGTACTCCTAATACAAACGTAATGAGTCTTAAGACAGTGGCTAACGAGAACCTTAACCATCGACCTTCCCACACACTTAGGTAAACTAAAACATATCTAAACAGTAACATTCTCTTATTAAAAACAGAATATAAAAAGGATGAAACAGATGCAGGAGAAGTATCACATTGTAAAGTTCGATGGGCAGACCGCATTGAAGGCGAATCTAGCTGGCTCTAAACTGGGATGAGCCAACGCACCCTTGCCGGGAAGTGAGCCCAACAAAAAAAGAAAAGATGCCTCGTCTTCACGCCCCCCTGCCACAAAATGGACATACAAATGCAGAACAGGAGCCCTTCTTCCACTTGGCGGACAAGCAGGCCAATGGGAGAATGCCCAAGCAGAGCTTTGCAAACCAGCTTATTAGTTTCGCAAACATTTGATGGTCCAAATATACCTCCGGACCCCAGACGTCCTTGAGCTGTAGGTAGGCCCTAGCTTTTTTCCCCGACAGGCAATTATCAATCATCCCATTCCATGCCCACTCTTTGTGTTGATTTTTAACCACTGGTTCATAACCTATACCTAACCTTGTGGGGTCACCGCCCATAAGTCCCATAACCAAATGTTAAAAAGCCTGTTTCTTACATGCCTAAACCAAAGCAGCTTTATACCACCTGGTAATGATAGCAGCTCCTCCAAACCTCACCTAAGCAGGTATAAAACGTTGTTCCGGATCTGCTCTGCAGCCAGTATAACACTGGCTGTATCATAATGGCATATCCGATCACTATTAGGCCAAATTCACATGCTACTGGTGTTGACGGGGCACTCAAAGGTAAACCAAGCAAAGATTTCAGAAATCTATTTTTGTCAATCTGAATAGAGGTACAATCATTTGCACCCCACAAATTGGCCCCATATGTTACCCTGAGATTGTCTGAGCCTGATAGATCTTAAGGGGAACAGTAAGAACCTTGCTATCAAGGCATGTTACTAGATTCCTGATATGCCCACACTGGCACAAATGCAATAGCAAGCTATTTTCTATCTGATTATGCCATTTCAGTTTGTTTAAAAAAAATCAACCACAAATACGTGTAGTAATCCAATGTTCTCTTGTAAAGACAATACCAAGGGCAATTACTTCCTTCCCCTGGCCTGCAGCAATCTCACAGAATGTTATCTCCCCTGGAGAATGACTCCCTTCTCCTGGTTTAAGTATGATGTTCCCAAAATTGTCCTCTAGAACACAAATACCAAGGGGAATGTCTCCCTTCCCCATGCTGGTAACTCCAGCACTTTGTACAGTCAACTTCCTATACCAGGATAATGGCTCCCTTCTATTATCAATCAGCACTCTCCAATGCCAGGGGGATTGACTGCCTTCCCCTGGTGCCTCCTCAGCGTAATTGACTGGCTTTGATTTTCCCACACGGAGAATGACTCCCTTCCCCTGTTGTTTGAGACTTCTTTTCTCACATGGATTTTGCCTTGGAACTTTGTCACAGAATCAACAAAGTTACTTATCTTGAGGCACAAGACCCTTTTCTGGTCGTCGGTGGGCTTATCTCTGCCACTGATACAAGGAAGATTTCCTCTGATGCACCCTTTACTTTTGTTCGGGTCCCAGACCCTTGAAATACCCAAACCTGAAGCTGAGACCGCTAAACTCCCCACATTTCCCTAGGATTCCGACCATGCTTCCTGTTACGTTCTGGGACTCGCTTGCACAACAGGAGTCTTCCCAGGGACTGGGGTCGGTAACCTTTCTGCATCCTGCAGCTGTCAGCTTCTTTTCTGCTTCTGCGACGGCATCCACTTGTTGAGGATTCTTGCAGTCTTGGCACCGTGCAGGTACTGTGCGATCCAACTCCTCCTCGGGCGTGCCACTGCCTCGCCTATTTGCATCTGACCTCGGTCCTGTCAGCCTAAGGCCTGCCACAGTCTTTCTCAGCTTCTCACTGGCACCCTCTGCAGAACATGTCCCTTGGGTCCACCCTATACTTCAAAACACCTGGTTCTTTGACCAGGGAGGCAGGCGAATACCTTGAGTCCTTCTTTGCGTTCCTTTTTGTGGGGCTTGCTCCGCCCTAGCGTAACATCAACACCTCTTATCTATGGTTCATTGGTATTCCTCAAGCCTCCTGATAGTCACCTAGCTTCAGTACCAGGAAAGTCAGTAATCTTTATGTTTTTTTATTTTCTTCTTCATCGTAGTACTTTCTATCATTTGTGTACTCATAGCCCTACAGAAATGCATTGGTTTATTTTCAATATAGTGGTCGGCAATTGAGGTGGGGCAAAGGCATGTGAGGATGTGATATGCAATGTGTTGTGCCTGAGGTGATTGTCCTTATCCCCAGAGGGAGTGTCTCTCCCCATGAGGTCCTCCTATATTTTACCACCCTTAGGGGGAACATGGGATAACAGCCACACCTTCCTACCCTCATGGGAAAGGATTCCCCTCTGGGGAGAAATGATGATACCTATCAATCGTCACATTTCCCAGACCTTTTCATATTTGTTCCCCTGTTTCACCAAATACTTTCTTCTTCTCAGGATGTACAAACAAAGCCTCTCTTTGATTATTATTCCTCTCACAGTCTTGCAATTCACAGTAGTACATATCTCGTATTCCTAAGTTGTTACTATACTTCAACCATTCACTGGGATGAGTATATCTGACCATCGAATCATCTTCATTCTTCACACACTTTTGTCAATCACTGGGATGAGGATGCAGTGTCCCTGAGGGATTGTCACGCTTCATATACGTTTGCCAAATGCTAGGACGAGGATGCAGGGTTCCCAAGTGATCTTCACTCTTTATATACTTTTGTCAATCAGTGCGATGATAATGCAGGGACCCTGAGTGATCTTCACTCTTCATGTATGTTTGCCAGTCACTGGTATGAGGATCCAGAGTCCCCGAGTGATCTTCACACTTGTTAGGAGAATTCTCATAAATGGCTGATTTCCCTTACAAAAAGAGTCCCCCAGCAGCTTTCCTAGATTTCTAGGATTTTTTTTTTCACCTGGTAAGAGTGTGAGCCTTTTTCTCACTCTTACATGTGTTTCTGTGTGTATTTGTACAGTTTGTGTGATCTTGGGCACTGGAGCCTCACCTACTCCATGTGCACCATTGTTTGTGTGTGTTACACAACACCTTAAGTGCAGTGACACAGGGTTGTCTTTGAGACTTCACACTGACTCAATTTTTCCTGGGCAGACTACTGTCCCCCAGAAACAGATAAAGTTGCCATTAACTTTATATAGTCACTTTAAACCACAGACCCAGTACACCCCACCGTACATGGAGTATTGGAAAGGGTTAACTCTTATCCCTTTTTGTCTGTGCCTCTTGGAGCTTTGTTTCGCTCCCTTAACACTAAGACTTGGCTGGTAGCAGTGGTAACTACCCTAACTTTTCTACCGCAATTATCTTATATAAACGTGGTAATGTTTTAGGCTATTAGCCTCGAACATAAACCCGCTTCACCAAATACATTTTATTTTGGCTCCGGTTGGATTTAGTCACCATTTCTTTTTGTTAAAGTCTTTCTCGTGTTTTACTCTGCACACCAAACCAGGGATGATTCCACAGAAGCCCTCCTTAAGGCGCCTGATGGTATGGGTAGGCAGGATGTGAGGGAGGGATCTTCAGATCCCTGCCATTGGTTGCCTTAGTAACCCAAGTCGCACTCTTGTCTGATTGGCTAAGGGGACTGGCCTTGCCAGGCCAGCCACCCTCCTGTGTGATTGACAGCCCGGCTGTATAAATGGGGGAAAACTGCATAGCAGGTCTCTGGGACAGGAAAGCAGGAAGAGCAGAGTCGCCACTGGAACGAAAGAACCAACGAGGAACTGGAAGAAGAGGACCCCTACCACGACTGAACGGCCCGATGAAGCCCTGCTGCAGGTCCGAATCCCCAAATCCGACGACAGAGAAGATCCTCCAGGAAACTTCTTCCCTTGAGCTGGTGGGACCAACCAGTTCACCCAAACTACAAGCCAGGACCCCTCCTCTGGTGGTCGAATTTGCTGTACAAAGCTACAGTGGGCCGGACAGCCAGGAAGGTTGGACCCTGCTTGGGTTTCAAGGAGTGCACCTTTTTTATTTGTTGTTTTGCTCTGCTGCTGGTTTCTGCCCTGGGTGGTGCAGGACCCTCCAGTCTTCCTACTTCTTCCTACTTCGTGTCAGTCCGTCAGTCGCTTCAGGAACCGATAGCCTGCAGGAACCACCAGGAACGTCTGCCTCAGCTACAGCTCCCTCTCCGTTTTAAGGTACTGTGCAAATCGGGTTGTCCGTTTCGGTCAGCCGCGGTGAAAGTGTTTGAAATATTTCTCCAATCCGAGGGCTTGGCCTTCTCTTTTCTTTGAACTAACTTTTCTACCAAGTAACCTCGTCTGGATTCTTTGACCCAAACTTTACCACAAACTACACTGAACCCTATTATCTTGAACAAAAGACTTTTGACCCATTGACTTTGGCCCTAAGCCTTTGCTATCTGATTTTAACCTTGTAGTCTCTCTTGTTCTATTGTCCTGATTACTTACCTGTTGGATCTGCCTAATTTCTAATAACTTTGTATTTCCCTCCCTTTTAAATTGCTGGAGTGCCATTTTGCTTCCACTTCATTTGTGAGCTTAACTTGTCTTGAATTTAAGGGAAGTGGTTTGGTGTATTTATGATTGTGATTTTTAACTTGCTTGGAATAGTGAAATGTTATACAATTGTTGAGTAAATAAATATATATTCTTTTACTTAGAAACCTTGAGTCAGTGTTTGCCTGAACCATAGTAATGTAATGTTGTACTGCTCACTTACTCTTGAGATACGTCTGGCTGCTCTGCTAATGCTACCACTACAACTGTGTAGTACAGGCATGTACCAAAGGTAAAATTGTACTGTCACTTGTAGTCTTAATTGTGTGTAGTGTTCCCAAAGGGTACTGCATATAATGCTGCCTAACACTGGTGTACAGCGGTGAGGATAGAAGTATAGTAGTTACACTTGGAGTGCTGCTATTACCTTGGATCAACTAACCACAAGGCTAAGATCACTAAAAAGCAAAATTAATCATGTGTGCTATGGAAAGCCACAGTCAGGAGACCCTCCTGAGTTTTACACTGCTGATTATTTAAGAAACATGTGTAAAGAAAGTAAACTCTCTTCCAAAGGCAAAATGATTGAATTAGTTGAAAAGTTGTTAAAGAACTCAAGTCTAGTGAGTGGGTCTGAAATGATTGACTCCTTAGCAAATGTGGAAAGTATTGAGGATGTTGCCATGTCTGTTAATGATGAGTTGGAAGAAGTAGATGTGTCTCCTAATGTAGGTCTCCCTGCTCCCTTGCCTGCTCAGGAACCTCAACCCTTGTCCACTGGGACCCCCACAGGTCCTACACTCAGTCCTGAATTCATTGCTCGAGAGAAAATTAGGCTTGAACTGGAATTGAAACGGTTAAATGCTCAAACTGAACACAAAAATCAAGAACTGAAACTCAGAGAAATGGAGTTGAATCATGAACTTGAAATGAAATATTGTCTCTTGAAAATGCTTCTCTCCCAGAGTCTTCTAGGTCTTTCAGTCCTAAGAGACCTCGTATGCCTAAAGAAATTGTGGGTATGTTTGAGGTTAAGCTTGATATTTTGGATTGGTTGGCAATGTTTGAATATAACCGTGGTATTCAAGGTCTCACAGGGAATCAATTGCTACCCTGGCTCTTCTCTAGGCTACCCCCGTTGCATATGATGTTGTAATGGAGTTGGGGAAGGTGGATAGGATGGATTATGGGCGTGTTAAGCTAATACCTCCAATCCAAAAGAGGGCCACAAACAGCAACATAAGGGTAAACCACAAGGGAAACCAAATAAGGCTAGTGCACCATCTGGACCCAAACCAGATGGAGGTCAGAACAAACCCCCATTCATCAAAACATTTGGGAAATGTTATGTTTGTGGGTCAACTGACCATGTGAAAGGGGACCCCAGATGTAAGGGTAAACCTTCAGGGGTCCACACTGTGTCCTTAGCCTTCTCCCCAGAGGAAGAAGTACCTATGGCAAGTGGAAACCTTCACTTACTGGCTGATGAACCCATGAGAGTCTCAGCCAGTGTTTCTTTAGTATCACTGGGCTTGTGGGAACAACAGAATTTAGATGTCTATAATTCCATCCCAGATAATACTAAAGAGTGTTATAAAGATAGTGTTATTGTGAATGGTCAAGAAACCCCTGCCATCCGAGACACTAGAGCCAGCATAACTGTGGTTGATGAATCATTTTTCAAGGTGGAGGATGTTGCTAAGGCACCCGAACAACTCACCAAGTTAGCTGGAGGCCCTGTGCAAATGCTTCCCAAGTAACCAGCTCTCATCCAGTGTAATGATAAGACTGTCAAGATACCTGTTAGTGTGCAGAGTGAAGTGCCTGGGAGAATCCTGTTGGGTAATGACCTTAAAACTCTTAGAGTTGTGTCCAGAACCCCCAGTAAAAGGAAACAGGAGCTCACAAGATCTGCAAGGGAGAGAACCTTGAGAGGCTCTCCAGAGGAGATGATGGAAGAAAATTTCACTCCCACTCCACAGGAGTTCCTCACTGCCATTTCTAGAAAAACAGAGGTAAAGGGGAAACCCAAGCCATCCAGGAAAAAGTCAGACAGCACCCTTGTGCTACCAACAAGAACATCACCAAGATTGTCCAAGGTCACTCCTGTGACCACTCCACCTGCAGAGGCAGAGTGTGAGGTGCAACCTTGTGTGGTTGAACCAATATCTGAAGAGTCAGATATAGAAGAAAATACTGGGCCTCATTACGAGCCGGGCGGTAGGGGATACCGGGCCCCAGTAAGGATACCGGTGCCGGTAATCCATTACCGCCCTATTCCGAGGTCCCTTGGCGGGTCCGTAAGGAACGTGTGGTCAGACCACACGTCCCTTAGGGGGCCCGCTAAGGGACCAGGGCGCAAATAACGGGCTTGCCATTCGCGAGCCTGTTATTTGCGCACTACCCATTCCCATTGATCCCTATGGGGGCTCAAATGGGAATGGGGAATGGTTGGTGCAATGGGGACTTAACGGTCCCACCAGGGTCGGACTACACTGGTCAAACATTGGCATGACCAGAAGGCCAGCATGGCTGAGTTCTCTCAAGACCAGCTTGTATTAGTTATGGTGCCAACAAGGCAGAGTGCCTTGAAGGACAAATGGATAGGACTCTTCAAGGTTGTGGGCAAACTTGGAGAGGTGAACTATTTGGTGGACTTAGGCAGACCTAAGAAGGCTCCCAGAGTCTTTCACACCAACTGTTTAAAGGCTTATGTCTCAAGACCAGAAGAAGGAGCTTTGCTTCTAGCTTCAACTCAAGAGGAAGAGGAGAGTGAACCTCTACCGACCTCCTCAGAGGCCAACCTTTAGATGAACAAACAGAAGGAGTTAATCTCTCTTCTCAGCTGACCTCTGAACAACAAGAGGAGTGCAAAGTTCTGTTGAATCAGTTTGCCTCCCTGTTTTCACTATCACCAGGCTTGACCCATTGGGGCCAGCATCATATCCTCACTGGTGACTTTTTCCTGTCAAAAGCAGGGGTTACTGAATGTCAGAACATGTGAGATCCCACATCAAAAGAGCGGTCAACAAGATGCTTGATCTTGGGGTTATAGAGGCCTCTACAAGTCCATGGTCTAGTCCAGTTGTTCTAGCACCAAAGGCCCGATCCAAGGAGTTGAGATTCTGTGTGGACTATAGAGCTCTAAATGCAGTCACTAAGACTAATGCCCATCCTTTACCAATGACAGATGAGCTGGTGGATAGTCTTGGTTCAGCTAAGTATCTCAGTACATTTGACCTAACCTCAGGCTATTGGAAAATAGCACTGACAGACCATGCCAAGGAGAAATCTGCATTTTCTACCCCATCAGGCCTCTACCAGTTTAAGGTAATGCCTTTTGGACTAAAAAATGCACCTGCTACATTTCAAAGGATGGTTGATCAAGTTCTGAATGGGATGGAGGACTTCTACATGGAAAGAACATGTTGATCACCTGGGATATGTTTTGCAGGCTCTTGAGCAGGCCCGTCTGACCATAAAGGCAAGCAAATGTCAAATTGGACATGAGGTAGGAGGAGGTGTGATAAGCCCATTTCCCAGCAAAGTACAAGCTGTGCAAAACTGGGCCACCCCTACTACTCAAACCCAAGTGAGAGCTTTCCTAGATCTCACTGGGTACTGCAGGAATTTCATTGAGAACTATGGGACCATAGCTCCTCATTTGAATATAATCTCCTCTCCAAATTTCCCTAAAAGGGTCAGATGGAATGAGGAGTGCACTCAAGCCTTTGAAAGCCCTTTGTCAAGCTCCAGTCCTAAGAGCTCCTGATTACCACCAACCCTTCATTGTGCAGACAGATGCCTCCAATATAGATAAAGGTGCAGTCCTTAGTCAACTGGATGAGAAAGGTAGGGAGCACCCCATTTGCTTCATCAGTAGTAAACTGGAGGAACCAGAAACACGGTGGGCAACCATAGAGCGTGAATGCTTTGCCATTTTGTATAGTTTGAAGAAGTTTAGACCATACCTGCATGGGTCTACTTATGTGATTCGAACTGACCACTAGCCCTTGAGATGGTTAATGCAAATGAAAGGGGAAAACCCAAAACTTCTGAGATGGTCAATCTGCCTTTAAGGGTTTGATTTTACCATTGGCCATAGAGCAGGATTTCAC
Source organism: Ambystoma mexicanum (assembly GCF_040938575.1). NCBI lineage: Eukaryota > Metazoa > Chordata > Amphibia > Caudata > Ambystomatidae > Ambystoma > Ambystoma mexicanum. The sequence goes on along the minus strand of NC_090940.1, from coordinate 497,625,068 downwards.
CACCAAAATGCTGACAGTCTCTCTAGGATGTTTTTAACCGAATAGAGGTAGAGATTCATCCAGGACTGGATTAAATCCTCCTGACCCTTAGTCTGGGGGGGGCAAGCATTAGGGAGAATTATCATAAATGGCTGATTTCCCTTACCTAAAGAGTCCCCCAGCAGCTTTGCTGGATTTCTAGGATTTTCTTTTTTTCACCTGGTAAGGGTGTGAGCCTTTTTCCCACTCTTACATGTGTTCTGCTGTGTGTATTTTTACTGTTTGTGTGGCCTTGGGCACTGGAGCCTCACCTACTCGATGTGCACCACTTTTTGTGTGTGTTACACAGCACCTTCAGTGCAGTGACACAGGGTTGTCTTTGAGACTTCCCACTGACTCCATTTTTCTGGGGCAGACTACTGTCCCCCAGAAGCAGGTAAAGTTGCCATTAACTTTATATCGTCACTTTAAACCACAGACCCAGTACACCCCATCTTACATGGAGTATTGGAAAGGGTTAACTCTTATCCCTTTTTGTCTGTGTCTCTTGGAGCTTTGTTTTGCTCCCCTAACACTAAGACTTGGCTGGTGGCAATGGTAACTACCATAACTTTTCTACCGCGATTATCTTATATAAACGTGGTAATGTTTTAGGCTATTATATGAGCCTCGAACATACACCCGCTTGACCAAATACATTTTATTTTGGCTCCGGTTGGGTTTAGTCACCATTTCTTTTTTGTTAAAGTCTTTCTCGTGTTTTACTCGGAACGCCAAACCGGGGATGATTCCTTTGTTCGCTGTCTTTTCCCAGGCTTCTGCACAGAAGCCCTCCTTAAGGCACCTGCTAGTCTGGGTAAGCAGGATGTGAGGCAGGGATCTTCGGACCCCTGCCATAGGTTGCGTCCTGCAAGGAAGAGGCGTGCGGGGCACCTCGATGTCGATAAATCTGGACCGCAAAGAGTTTGAAAAACTGTGGCCCAGCAAGGGCATCAAGTTGTCGGCGTCTCTGTGGTCTTTGGGTGGCGGGAAAACCCACTGGCGTATGCTCCTCGGTGCGTCGACGGCCTGGCCTTCTCCGGCAGGATAAGGCAGGCGGCGGTGCGGACGAGCACCTCCGTGAATTGAAAGTTCTTAAGCAATGGGAGCACGCCGGCTCCGGTTGGCGACGGCAGTCATCGACAGTGGCGGACAACAGTCCGGGCGCTTCTCTTTGGGATTCCGCGGCAGGCCCCGTCTCCGGACAGCAGCCTGTCATAGGTCTGTCTACCAGGGAACTTTGGCAAGGATCAGCTGGTGCACAATGGTCTCTCGTAGCTTGGAAAAAGGGCACCTTACCAGGTCCTCTCTGGGTCAGTCCTTGGATACACAGCAGCTTTCAGATTGATGAAGAAGGGCAACAGCAATTATTCTCTTCCAGCAGAGCTTCAAGGTCAAGCTTTAGTTTCACTCCAGTTAATCTTCGTAATTTGGACTTCAACTTCTGAATACAAATTCTAGCAGTGAGAGGCCCCTTGATATACTAGTTGATCTCCCATTCATTTTTCTGGGTCACACTCAGGCAACCAATCAGTCAGTGCTTCTGAGAATACACGTGAGTGTGAGCATGGACTATCATAGTTTCAGGAACTGCATGGCCAATTTCTATTTTCATCCTTGGCTCACGTGACAGGAGACCGCAATTCAGCCCATTTTGCTGCATTTAATTGTATTAAATGAATACAACTTGGCACTCATGTTGTTCTTTCTTTTCAACTTAACAAGGGATGATTCAGCTTCTCACGCTCACTGTTCAAGGATAGATAACCAGTTCTTTGGCATCTCCAGCCTTGACACCAGGCCAGACAACCCTTCTCGATTCTTCCATGCTCCCAGCTAATTCTCTGCTGAGATACAGCTTTCAGCCCTTCTCTTCATGGGTTTGAACTTACTAAAGTTGTGACACCAATGTCCAACTGCTATATAATGGTGACTCTGCCTGCACTCTATTCACTACGTATAGCTTGCGTCTATGTTCATTTAGTCTACTTGCGTTACTGCATCTGTACAGTTATTGAACGGTTTACATTTTCTGCAGTGCTCTTCACCTGTGCAATCTATGTCTCGCATATGAAAGTTCACTCGATTCTTTTATTCATCATCAGTTTCTATAAGGTCCATACATTCTCTTCTTCAGTCAGTCTTCACAGTGCAACGCACTCTTCTCTTGTGACCTCACCAACTTCTCTTTCTCTCATTTTCATATTCCTTCAAGGATCTTCTCCAAGAGATTGTCATCTCTTCGGGAATACATCCAATAGGGTTTTCTTAGCGGATACCTTTTCTCAAAGATTTGACGCGGAAAAGTGACAATCGCTGGTGTCAAGCATGGCACAATTTCTGGTTTCCAGCCTATAGGTGAGAGAGGGGCAGGACTTCCTAAAGGGGCAGTTGGCTGCTCCTCTAGAATTATCTGCAATCAACCAATACATTAGATTAGTGTTAACATTGTGATAAGCCAAAGCAATTTCCAATATTTCACTTATTAAACATGTTGTTTGAAACTCTGCACTGCGCATGCGAGTAGAGCCTCGTATTCAGTGCTTAATTTGTAAGAAAATAAGTGTCAGATAACAAATATTTTATAGCACACTTGTGACACTTCGGGTGGGCAGTTCCCCACCATTGCTGCTGCCACCACAGCTGTACTCCACTGTGGCGATACATTTGGGATTAAATTACAGCTCACACCTGCTCATTGGGGTTGATGGATGCTCTGGCCATCATTACTTCATAATCAGAGTACATTATGTGCCGGGGCTCAGAAATAAGTGCCCCCACGAATCAAGCACTGCTTGTATTGTGGCACACTTGCTTATGTACGGAGAATTATTTTTCCAGTACCGGCTTGAGCATATTGAAATAACATTTAGCATTCAGTTGAGGCCATCATGCCACCTATTCACATAGCTAGCGCACCCAGTCCATACAGCTAAGATGTATAATGCTGCATTCTCACCATCAGACCGATTTAGGTCTTCACAGCTGCATTGCCTCAAAGTTCCCTGATTAAAGTTACAGAAAGCGTGGGCCGTAGCTTCCCTGTATTAGCGGCAAAACTTTGGAACTCCTTGTCCATAGCCTTAAGAGTAGAACCATCATTCTCTTGCTTCAGCAATAATGCGCCCAGATACCCGATGGTTAGGTGCACTATATAAATTAACAAATAAATAAATAAATAAATACAGACTTCCCAGTCCCACAAGCTGCTGTCAAACTGTGAGGTCAAGAAAACTAACTTTAGAGGTGAGGTGCCTTGCGTAACCCTGATAAAATGAATATATGACGCACTTCAAACGACTCTTTCAGCCCTGCAGTTGGCCAACCTGCACTGCACAGGTCCACATGTTGACAAGGAGACTGAGCCGGGAATTGACACCCATCGCCGCATGTAGCCCTTGCACAGAAGCCAGAACAGTGAGGTTCAGCTGTGGTGTGCGTCCAGATTCCACTTTTCTTCGCGCCTTCATTTTAGGCTTTTAGTAAAATGAAGATGACCCGTATCATGTGTGCGGAGCTGTTGTCCTAGACGCGCTCGGCCAGCACAGGCCGCAGTTGTGTCTCATCTCTGTGTCCCAGGAGAAGGAAAAAAGCAGCCAGTCACAGCAGGCCCTCCCTGCGCTTGAAGCCTTCAAGTGCAGGAGACTCCTAAAGTACACTTTAAATTTGGAGGAAAAAGAAAAACATAAAGATTACATTTTTTTCTTTTTCCTCTGAATGGACTAATAATGCATACGCTCGTAAATGCTCGCATTTTACCCACTGCCGCCCTGACCTGTGACTTGACTCCGACCCTCCGAATAAGCAGTCAGGCAGCAGGCTGAGAGGCTCCTGGGTGTGTGCGGTGGACATGGACGGCAGGCTGATTGGTTGGCAGTGTCCCTGTCCATTGCCAACGCATTTCAGAGCCTGCGGTAGGGCCAGACGCCCAGATCCCACCCCTGCCTATGAGAAGCATAGGCAGTGGGTGGGGTCAAAGGTCCTCAGGGTGCATGGAGCTATCGCCCCGCTGGGATGCATTCCCAGAAACTTCATACATCTCCTGATCCCACCCACACATCTGAACTGTGCATGTGTGGTGGGGGCTGTGCAGAAAAGCGCCCCTCTTTGCACACATGCACAATTCAAGCAGGTAGAAGAGCTAGTAATGAAATGAGAGTCTGGCTGCACAAAGTCAGAGGGAGTGGCTCGGAATAGGGAGGGCACTGCCCTCTCCTCCCTAATAGAGGAGCCGCTCCTGGAAGAGATGTCCTTTGAAGCGTAGAGTCTTAAGGTCTTTCCTGAAGTGTAGCAGTGAACCCGCAAAGGCACTGGTAAATCTATGTATTGTTTTGAAGAGCATCATAGGTTTTGAGGGAGAATATGGGTCTACCTAAACAAATCAAGAGAAAAGAAATACCAATTACAGTTTTTTAGTTTTGTGAAAATAAAAAAGGATGCTGGTACTTTCACAGCCGTAAAAAAGGACACCGAAGCAGTTCCACAAATGTGGCCTTTGCAAAGTAGGACTGCAGAGATCGCAGACAATTTCTGCATGCACACTTATGGCTACTTCAATATGTGGCAATACGACATAAGAAACTCTGAAGGAAAAAGTGCAGGAAAGTTGTGTCAGAAGCGTGCCATTGTGAACACAGGCTCCATCAGAATAAGGTCCTAAGGGTCATGCGTCTACTTTCTCCAATGCTTAATTAATATTAGCGGTTCGTATTTTCCCAGATCCCTTACTTATTGGCACATGCTACGGTGATGATTTGACAACTAATGATGCCAGAGAGGGATTCCAACAAAAGAATTGATTGGATATAATGTGTTAGTTATGCAATTGGTCACATGACTGCTAATGTGCAGTGCAGGCGCACATTTGTACACAGTGGCCCTCATTATGAGTTCGGCGGTAACCATGCCGCGAAATCGCGTCGGGGTCCGGGTCCTCGGAATGAGGACTTACCGGGCCATTCCGAGTTCGGAAGGCCCGGTAATTCCTCCCTCCAAGGACCCGGACACGGTCCTTCCCCATTCCCATTTGAGCCCCCATAGGGCTAAATGGGAGATGGAGCAAACAGCAGGCCATTACGAGATGGCCCGTTGTTTGCTTCCTCTTCCCCTCGTGGGACCCGGTAAGCACGTCTGGTCTTCCCAGGCGTGCTTACCGTGTCCCGCGAGGGGAACTCGTAATGCGGCGGTACGGGGTGAACAGCGCCGGCACCTTTTACGGCGCCGTTCACTCCGTACCGCCAGGGTCGTAATGAGGCCCAGTGGGTTCTATGTGAAAATGTCCCCAGGAAAATGTACTCTTGTAAAAAAGTAGTCAGCAAAAAGTAGTTCATAAATATGTATTCATTCAAATCAAGTAATGCAAAGTGCAAAAATGTTGCCAGTAATAAGGTCCTCAAAAGTTATTTCAAATACACAAAAGTTCAAGGCTGTGATTCTAACAATGACCCAAACCTTAAATAAAATCTCCATAATCACCTTAACTCTATTTCTCAACCATACCTAACTGTAATAACAACCTTCATTTTACCTTGAACCCTTACCTAACTCTAACCCTTCAGCACACTGAAGCCAATTTATTTGCATGTGACTGAATACAAAGCATCAAATAAATAGAAAATGAGCAGTGATCATCACTCTAACCCCATAATAAGTTCTCCACAAGTTCCATGGCCCTTGCCTGACGGTTGCTCTGAACCTAACCTTACCATAACCACAATGCTAAAACTTGTTTGTTTGTTTTATTATTTGTAATGCACATCAGACCCGAGGGTATCAGGGCACAGTAGAAACAAGAATGCTTTCATCTTACGGTTACGCTGCTGTGAGAGAGAGACACATTTATAAAGTAGGGACAAATATATACAGAGGTAAAAGGTCAGAATAGTATATACAAGCAAGTCGGCGATAACAATGCATCATAACATTACAATAGCATAGATATATACAGTGCAAGGTACTGGAATGAGACAGGTTGTATTAGTGGTCATTTTCTTTAATCCAATTGATGTTGTGTCTAAAGTTTGGGTAGATTTGGTCCGCCGTCAGGGAGGGGGGTAGGGAGTTCCAGAGCTGTGCATCTTTGACTGAGAAGCTACTCCCTCCAGCTTTGGTAAGTTTAGACCTTGGTACAATCAGGCAATTTGAGTTGGCTGTTCTTGTAGGCTGATTGGAGGATTTTCTATTGAATCTCTCTATAAAATAGCGATGGGCAGCATTATTTAGGCATTTATATGTTAATGAGACGGTCTTTAGCAAGATATTACTGCTAGTAGTGAGCCAATTATTCTCTCTCCTTATCTCTGATATGTGTACTTTTTTAGCAATACCCAGAGCTGCTCTAAGGGCATTGTTTTGAAGGATATGAATTTTGCTAATGATGTACTTGTTGGCACCCAGGTATCGGGAGTTACAATAGTCCAATTTGGACAAAATTAGAGCTCTGGCCAAAATGGTACAGCTGTTCTTGGATAGGAATGGTTTGCCGGCTCTAATTAGCTTGCACGTGTATGCACTGGCAGAGACCATGGAATTAACCTGTTTGGAAAAGGTGAGGGTGGCGTCTAGATAAAAACCTAAAGTTTTTACCCCTTTGGCAACTTTGATAGAATTGCCATCGATATTAAAGGTGGTGTATGTGTGGCCAAGCTTATTTAGGTTAGAGGTGGTTCCCAAGATAATGAGCTCAGTTTTGTCATCATTCAGGCATAGACCATGGACGGCCATCCATGCCTGGATGATGAGGTATATCCTATTTGCCAAGGCCAAATCCTTGTTATAATCCCCAGTAAGTGATATGAGAATCTGGGTATCATCTGGATAGTTGGTGTAGGTGATACCAAGAGTGTCAAGATCATCGAAAAGGGGCTTATTGAATATATTATACATTGTGGGTGAGACAAATGAGCCCTGTGGCACTCCACAAGTAATGGGAATGGGGTCTGCACATGCTGATGGTGAGAAGACTTGCATAGTCCTATTACTCAAGAAGGATTGAATCCAGCCTATGGCCACCTGAGAGAAGTGGGCTGCTGAGTCCAGGTGATTACATAAGACCTTGTGGTCCACCAAGTCCAACACAGCCGAGAGATCAAGTAGTAGCAGTATGGCAGATTTCCCATTGTCCTTAAATGCGTCGATTTGGGCATTGAGATCGATCAGTGCAATTTTGGTCCCATGTCGGGGACTAAAACCTGACTGATGGATTCCTAATGGTTGTGTTCCAAATACTCCTGTATTTGGTGATAAGGTATCCTGTCTAAAATGTTAAGCAGAAATGGTACTGTAGTGACAGGCCTGTAGTTGGTGGGCATGGTTGGATCTAGAGACTGTTTTTTGAGAGGTGGGAGTACCCATGACTCCTATAAGTTGCTAGGGATAGTGCCAGAGGAGAAAGATGCGTTAATTAGCTTTGATATGAAAGGTGATAGGTCTCTGGCAGCATCTTTAATGATTTGGGCTGGATATTTATCGCCTTGACAGTTTGAAGGTTTGAACGAAAGGATGACTTTTCGACCCCAAGAATTGAGACTTCAGTGAAACTAAAGCAGAGCTTGGGTTTATGTGAAGGAGTGAGAGTATTAGGTGGTGGGATCATATTAGGGAGGTTGGCTTTTTTATTAGCAATCTTATCCTGAAGGGAGGCAACTTTATTGGGTAGGGCTTTTTGTATATTTGTGCACCAATTTTTGTCCTTCACACAATTGTCTGGCTCAGTCATCAGGGTTTCGAGTTCTTTTAGGATTACACAGCGTTCCTTTATGCTTGAGTTAGCTTGCTGGATTCTCTTGTTGTAGGTTTCCTGTTTGGCAAGAAGTATTTGTTTTTTGAAGAGGGATGAAATATTAATAAGGTTGGATCTATTCTTGTCAGAGGGTAGTTGCCTCCAAGTGACTTCACATTTTCTTTTTTCCATTCTCAGAGTTTTGAGGTGAGGGGTGAACCAGGTATTCAAATGAGTTTTGTGTTTACTTTTTCTAATTTTGAGAGGGGCAATGGAGTCTAAAGCTTCAGTCATAGTTTTATTGTATTCATTGACTAGAGTAGTGGGATTGGTAGTCTCTGGCAGTGAGTTAAGTGTTGGTAATCTTAGAGGTTATCATTTATCTACTGTGATGTTCTTTTTATTTCTTGTTAGTATGGGGGGGCAGATAGGTTATTTTTAGTTGTAAGAGTTTTAGCTAGTAAAGTGAATGCTAGGAGGTGGTGGTCTGTCCATAACTGTGGAGTTATAGCCGTGATAGAAGCACTGCAATTGTAATCTGCCACCCAATCAAGTATTCTTCCTTTGTCGTGAGTCGAGAGTATAACTCTTTGAGTAAAGCCGAGGTCAGTGAGAGCACTGGCAATTATGACTGCTTGCTGGTCTTTGGGTCTTTAAATCTCAAGTTGAAGTCCCCTAACAAGAGAACTTGAGAAGTGTTTTTTAAGTTATCAGAAAGAATGGTGGATATATGCTAATACCTATGTCTAACCACTATTCTACAACAACATCACCACCCCTCTCTATCCTCCATATCCCTTTCTTTCATAACTGACCTAAACCATTACGCTTTTAGCCCTGCCCTTACTATAACACCTACCCTATCTATTACCCCGACATGTAGGGGTCGATTCATGGAATGATTTGCATGGAAAATCAGGGATGTGTGTGCAAAACCCTGTTAGTTAATTCATGGAATCGACTGCGTAGCACTTTTTTGGAACTTGCAAGGACTTCGGGTAGGCTCGGCACGACTCTGCGAGCCGTCGAATGCCTTGCGCTAGACAACACGCAGAGCGTGGGCGAAGCCTGCAAAGAGGGTGGAGTAGGGGGGCGGAACTTAGAAAATGAGGAAGAACAAGGCAAAAAGTGGGCATTAGGAGGGACGGGGCGCAGGCAGTCCATAGTACACCCAAAAATGCGCACGACAAAGCGTATTCATGGATGTGACCATGCAACCTCTCCTGCGAAATGCCTACGCAAATCCCTCCATCTCTCTGCCACCCAAAGACAGGTGTAAGAACACTTGCGCATAGAAATCCTCGTGCTGAGGTGGGTTTGTTTTTCAGATTTAGGGGTGGGTTTATGCAGCTGGGGATCCAATCGGGGTTAGGTGGACCTGCTGGAGTAGGAGGTGGTTGCAGCTCCCTGCATTAGTATTGCATTTATTTATAACAAGAACCAAGAGCCTAGTTGCTACTTAGCTTAAAAGGTTTGCCATATGTTTTAATCATTACTGTAAATGTTGAGCTAAGAGTTGTTACGACCGCACAGCCTCTTTTGGCCTCAAACTATAGCACCAGTGGGTAGCAAACAGGGCCATTATGCTGGAGCACAGAAGGAGGACCCCGAGGAGGTCTAACAGAGATGAATAAGCACTGATGGCCTCTCTTGATAAGCTCCACAGGAAGAAAGGCCAGACTGCGTCCGCATTAACAGCTGTTGAGGCTTGCGATTCTGGCTCGAGCAATCCCTACTAAAACAGATGAGTGAGTCACCAACATGGACGTGTCATTAAGGAAGGTAGAACTAGTTCAGCAAGAATTAGCACTACTTCGTAGCACTACTCGCCCCCCACAATCATACAGGTGGAGTTCAACATTAAAATAAAATAGAGAACAAATAAGGGGTAGGCACCTACTAGCTATAGGCATTCTACCTCCAGTGGGTCTCCCCATATGATGGACTTCATAGAGGAAGGTCCTCATGAGCGTTTAGCTTTCTATAAAAAAAAGTGAGATCAGAAGCTAAAGGCAATGCTCAGCCCATTTGACCTTGACAGATCCTGGCACCAGAGAGCATTATTTGGTGAAAAAGAACAACAATATGTGTAATCAGGACAGAGTTTTATTTTTCGTGATCTAAACCCAGAGGCACAAACCAAACAGAGAAATTCATAAGGGGTTAAGAAAGAAAGAGGCTACAGGTCTTTGGGCGTAGGTATCAAGGTGTCAACATGAAACACAGTTATTTTTACAGGTAAAACATATATTTAGACCCACGTGGATGCTGACCAGCACTTCCTGGACAAAATCAAAAATGCGATTCCTTGATAGTGATCAAGGATGCTGTGTTAACTCAATTGTACGCGTCTGAGCGCTATTTCGACCATCAAAATGCCACTCTTGCCCGTGTGATATGGGTGGGTGGAATCCAGGCATCTTTGGACACTATTTTCTGAAATATCTGACCAACACACCATAACCTGGTGCTACTGTATAAGGAGTAGTATAGATTTTATAATGAAAATAATATATGTTACATAGAGGAAGGCAATTACATGTGGGCCCACAGATCAGGGAAGTGTGTTATATAAATTGTAGGCCATGTGATATCTGTGGCTCTGAAACACATTGGGTCTCATTCGGAGTTTTGCGGTAAGTATGGGTTTTTACCCGCATGGCGGAAAGACCGAGTCCGGTCTGGTACGACGCCACAATTTACAGGCCATTCCGACTTCGCGGGCAAAAGCTTTCCGCCATGCCGGTAAATCCCCTAGCGGCATACCGCTAAAGGGCCCGTAAAA